>NC_136065.1:1641981810-1642683477 GCF_964261635.1 Lissotriton helveticus | reverse complement strand
CTTAATCGGCTTGATTTTGATATGGAAATATTTTGGGGTTTTTGGGGGATAGTTTCTTGTTAGGTGTGGCAGTCCCTAGTCTACTCCTCAAAGCCAGTGGGCGGCCCTTAAAGTTATTGGGGGCCCTTCTCTAGCTGTGTTTGATCCTTTGGCTTCAAAGTTTCTGAAATGTTTTGCTTTGAAGCGACTAGTATGGCATGCTCCTGTCCCTGCCTGGGAACTGCCTCTAGTCTTCAACATGCTGCAGGACGTTCCCTTTATACCTCTTTCTTCTATTTCTTTGGCCCTCCTAACTCTTAAAGTTTTCTTCCGGGTTGCTATTGCCCCTGGGAAGAGATTAGGTGAGATTGGCGCTCTGTGTTTCAATTACTCCTTTATTCATTTATTTCCAGGTGAAGTGGTTCTGCATCCTGATCTCTCCTTCATTCCCAAGGTATTTTAATTTTTTCATTTGTCTGAGTACATTATTCTCACTTCTTGTTTTTCATCTCCATCATCTCCGGACAAAGCGCTTCTTCACACTTTGGATGTTTACAGAGCTTTCTCTATTTACTTGAAGAGAACACAGTAGAGCTGAAGTTTCCCTTCCCCACAGTGTTCAGGGACATGCCACAATAAGCGTGGTTTCATCCTGGAGAGCATTCAAGGGTGCTACCCTAAAAGACATTTGTGCTGTTGCCACTTCCTTTTTGCTGCTGCCACTTGGGCTACTCCCCATACTTCCAGTTCGCATTATAAAATGAAAATACAGAACGCTTTGTTCTTCTTCTTTCAGGTCTAATGTGTTTTCTGCAGTTTTCTAATTTATCTACACTTATGGTTTAATAAATGTCACCTGTTGCATTCCACTTCCTCTATATTACGTCTCTTACAATAGAAATTTTTGTTTTCTTTACTTTGATATATGCTCAGTCAGGACTAAGACGAGGACGACAGAGGAGGAAGGTATAGACTTATGATGCTCTTCAATACTTCGAGTCATAGTCTTCCTCAGCCTAGTCCTCAATTCCCTCCCTTTCTCCCTGGGTTTGGATAAGTGTTATACTTAAATTTGTTTTGCTATTTTCAAACAGCTTATTTTACTTGTTACTGTCAGGCAGCTCCTGACCGGGCCCCTCCTATTGGAACCTTGAAAAGTATCTTCAAGTGGGAGGGGCTTGGCAGAAAGAGTTTTTTTAAGCTGGGTGAATTCATTTGGAACAGGAGGCATCGCCCCATATGTCAGGACTAGGACGAGGAAAACTATGACTCGCAGTAATTAAGATTACTGGTAAGTAACCGGACCAAGTCATTCGATAATGTTCTAAAAAACAATCATAGCCATAATATTAAGTAGCACAACATCTTAAAGGTAAGTATATAGAGGTAGGTATAGTGTTTCTATTCTTCTTACCTCCCACTCCATGTCCCATGACAATGTGTACATGTGTAAGGTACCTAGATGTGGAGCTATTAATAGTAAATCTTTGCGTAGTTAAATATACTTACCTTCAATATTGCGGTGGTTGACACTCTGGCTATATTTTAGGAGGACAATATTTATGCATCCAGTATTCTAACCTAAAACCCATCCTAACCCCACCAACTTGTGAATGCTATCCAGAAAAACACAACACAAACAAAAATCTTCAAAGAATTGGAAAGTACTGAAGATAAATCCCACCTGAGAAGAACTTTATCCCGAATTCCAGTCTTGTTTGGGTGGTCTTGCCTTTCAATAACATAACAAACATGACATCATGTAGCCAACTTTCTTATCCTTATTATCTAAGACATTTTTTCAAACAAGACAAATTTACAAATCACATGACCACTTTGCCAAATATCACTTTCTTTCAAAACCAAAGAAACACACCCATGAATATGTCAAAGGTATTTTAGGTTTCGCCTGGCGTCCGCTGCGCAGCAGCGTTCGCGCAGGCGAAATCTTATGTTAGAACAGTGCGCCTTAGTTCCGCCTCTCTCTTCCATTGGCTAGCTCCATAAATGGAGGCTAGCCATTGGAAGAGAGAGGCGTCCGTCATTCTCTGAGGCGATTCGTGGGCGTTCCGTAGAATTTTTCTCTTTTTTCCCACGTCATACGGCGGTGGGCAGAGGTTATTTTTTTGGGGGGGGGGGGTTTGTTGTGCTCATTTCTCCGAAGATGGCGCCCGGCGGGGGTCCTGTTCTGATGAACGCCCGCACTCAACTCAGGATGTCCTCGATTCTGGTGAGTGGGGAGCACTGGCACGTGTTATTTTTGACTTCGTCTCATGGCTGTGCTTTTGCATGTTTGTAACGCGAAAAGATATTTCCTTCCTCTTGTGCATTTCCCAGTGACTCTTTGCTTTGTTTGCCTTTTTGATGTGTGCCTAAGGCTCTCCACCTCTTTTCTGCATTCCCCGCCTCTCTCCACCCTCTTGTTCTGCTTGCTTCAACCGTCGTTGCTTAAACTCATCTGCCTCCCATTAACTTTAAGCTTTGCTGCACATCATTCACAGTTCTGTAAAATAAGGCTAAAAACATGTAAACAAAGCCAACAGCTCTCATAGGGGAGAGCTACTGACTTTGCCAGTGCTCGTTTCAGCACACCTTCCCCCCCCTCCACCCCACTGAAAGCGCCCCCACCATCACGTCAGCCCTCCTTTCTTCCCCCTGATAACCACAGTGATCCAGAAGTTCACACAGGGCTCCCCCGGAATTTTCATAAAGTTGTTTCACCCTCTGGTTCCTCTTCCGTCACATGTTACAAACTGCCTGTTTTAATTACACTGCTCTTCCACATAGCGGTTTGCCTGTACACGGTAGGAGATGTGAATGAAATGCTTTTAGTAGCACATGCTCTGTGCTGAGGACAGGACAGTCTGTACCAGGGAACAGAGTGAGCAGTCCGTACAAGAGATAAACTCATGCAGTCTGCATTATGTTGTGGCACAAGCAGTCTGTTATGGGTAACAGTCTATACTGGGGATCCATGGACCGCTTGAACCACGGAGCAGTGCGAGCAGTCTGTACCGGGAAGCAGAGTGCTCGGTCTTTTGGGAGCAGTGTTCTCGGTCTGTACCGGGGATGAGACTGCCAGCATTCTTTAGTGGGGATAGCACATACAGCATAAGTAGTCTGTACAGGAGACCAGTTGCGAGCAGTCTGTCCTAGGAAGGGCTGCTAGCACTCTGTACTGGATAGCAGTGGAGGCAGCCTGTACTAGGTAATAGCACAAGTAATGTATCCTAGGAAACACTGCAGGATTCTCTACTGGGGAGCAGTGCATACGATCTGTACTAGAGAGCAGCGTAATTGGTCTATGCCGGAGAGCAGTTACATCAGTGTGTACTAGAACCAGTGCGTACACTGCACTAAAGAACAGCACAAGCAGTGCGTCGTGGGTAGCATTGCTTGCTGTCTGCAATGCTGTACCTGGCTGTAGCACATCATCGGCGACCATTACAGTAATTCCCAACCATTTAGCTAAAGGTGCACATGTGATCTATGGCCACTGTAATAGTAGATAATTTTAAATATTGCTTCATACTTTTACATTTTTTAAGCGCGTTAAACTATAGATGTTGTTATTGTGCAGTTGTGCAGTGCCGTTTTGAATGTATTCATTTGTATTTCCAGTTGTCTGTAGAAGTTAGGCTATTGAATGAGTGTTTTTCTCCATGTATTGTGTGACTATTCTTCCTAAATTATTTAGTCTAGTTACACTTTTTGGGGCAGCTGTTTGCATTGTTTTTCTCTTACCTTCTAGGTCACACAACAAGTTAACCCGACTAATGCACAGAGAAAACTTCATCCAGACAATCACTTCCTTGCTACTCGTAGTGTCGGTACAAAATGTCCTGTAGCAGTGTTGAGAAGGGCACGTACACTCACTTTCAGATATAAATTGTGCAGGCAGTCAACACATGCAGATTAAAGCACTGCGTTGAGCCTAAAAAGAGATGCAATTCTCATACCCTGGTACTCTACCCGTTTAGGGCGATGCCCTTTACGTTCTGGGTGGGTGTGTGTGGCTCTGGGTGGGTGTGTGTGGCTCTGGGTGGGTGTGTGTGGCTCTGGGGGTGTGTGTGTGGCTCATGGTGTGTGTGTGTGGCTCTGGGTGTGTGTGTGGTAGTAATTGCTGTCCGCTGACCTCGTCTGTAGGGTACAATAGGTCTCACATTTGCGAGAGATTAAGCTATTGGCAATGCAAATGACAATCCATGTATTTATCTGTTTTCAAAACCAACACATGAATACAAATTTTGTAATTTACAATGCCAATAGCTCTAACTTTTCCAAAGGCGAAACCGTTGCATTGTAAATGCTTGTCTAGTTATTCTGAGAACCATTAGACCCAGTCCTAAATTTCACCACTAATCAAATCATTCAAATAAACGGCGATCTCTCTCTTTACTTCAGGCAGAAAACAACAGATACTTTTCCATGGATTATAACTCCTGACAAATTTACTAAATTAACATAAACTCCAAAGATAGTGAATTGCTTCCTATGAATCAGCATGGTAATCCCTAAACACGCAATGCGCAACTGGTATTGTATATGCTATGTAAATAAAAAAAAAACAATTTAACATATGCATTACATTTGAATGAGTATTGCCATTAATGTGTCACCTGTCACGTCTTTTCTATTCACAATTACATAAAATGCATTGTAAATATTAAAAATATTAAAACAGGCTGCTATTGTCAGCACTTCAAAGTGATTAGCGGTTGGAACACTATAAATATCTGAATGACTCCCTCAAATAACTGTGTCTGACCAAACTATGGGCTCCAATTCCACCATACGACGCCTTTAAAAAGGCGACCAATAGGGCACTAAAGCTACAATCCTGTCTCAAAGTCAAAATCAAATTCGGCTCCCGGCTCACGCATGGATGGTACTTTAATATTAAAACACCCTGACCCCAGCACCTTACCTGGAAATGCCCTTTTCAGCATATATAAAGCGCAAACTCATGATTCCGCACATGAGTAACTTACCAACACTAGCAAAGCAACCAATTTGGAAATACGCTGGTCCAACATCATGCAGACTTTGCAAAGGAAAAAAAGATCTCACTCTTTGGCTTTGTATCTGTCCCAGACTGCACTAGCTACGCTCACAAATGTTAAAGAAACGGTTCAACGTCTGAGGGATCCATACATGTAGGGAATCCATAATAGCATGCCTTAATCCTAGAGACCTGCAGTTAAACTGCAAATTTCTGGGAAATGGCTCAAACCAAATAAAGTGTGAATATAATATTATCGTGACCAGTCCACTAGCACTCTAACCTACTTTGGGTGGGATAGGCGGTTGAGCACGTTACATTTGTTTGCGTATTTGCAAAAGTACTGCCACAGTTTTAAAGCTGATTGGATATAGTTCTGCCATTTTTGGGTACAAAAAATTGATTGCAACTTTTCTTAGGATGCATTATTTTATTACATTATATATGGTAATATTTTATATTTTAAATTGTGAAATTGTCATGGCTTTGCATATTTGCACATATACTAGCCCATCTTTTAAAGCTGATTGGATTTAATCATGTCATTTTGGGGTAAAACATTGATTGCACCTTTCCTTAGGATGTATTATTTTATTACATTATATATGGTAATATATTATACCTTAAATTGCAAAATTGTCACGGCCTAGTGTATTTGCACATATACTGTCCCTGTTTTAAAACTGATAGGTTTTAATCATGTAATTTTAGGGCAAAGTCACGGATTGTATAATTTCTTAGGATGTACTATTTAATCACCTTATATATGGTAATATTTATGCTTAAGTTGCAAAATTGTTATGGTTTTAAATAAATGAAACAATAAACGTGAACTTGATATTGTAATTATTGCAAGATTTATTAATTAAATAACAATGTTGCATTTCTATGCTCCCAAAGCAACAGTCTGCTTAATTTTAGTTGCTTTGTAATTTCAGGGGTTTTTCAAATTTGTAATACTTTGTGCTGAAATATGAAACTAAATAAAAGCCCTCTAATGACTTTAGACGTTTCACTTTTTTACAGTCAGATTTAGCAATTGCAGCTGTCATTTTAACATGGATGACACTTTATGGGTTTTCCCATTGTTTTCTACTAAAGTCACTTTGTGGGTGGAGTTTATCTTAGTATAGAGTTTTGAGAGTACATAGGAAATGAGGGAACTAAGGAATAAGTGAGAGTTATGAACAGAAGTGTGGTACTTATGAGGGGTTATCAATGGTGTGAGTGAGAATTTTTTTGGGTTGGGTGGACTTTTCATTTTGTGGTCTATCTTTTTTAATCTATGTATATAATGAGTGGGAGAAATCTGATTTACTGGAATGCTGCTTTTTAAGTTGAGGGGCACTGTTTGTTTACATTTGGAATTTAACTTAAGATTCCTTTTTAAGAAAAGAATACTAATTGATTCTTCATATATTTTCATTCTATCGGCATGTGCTTGGAGTGTTTCTGTTTGTTTATTTGCTATATCGATTCACTTAGTACTAACTGTTTTTACATTGCTTGACTGGCATTTGTCTGTAATTGTTCTACACTTGAAATTTCCATTCATAAATGTATAGACATGCAAAAGTCTCAAATTTGGACCGTGATATCAAATAAGCAATGGAAGGTTTGGTCCAGCCTTGTATTTTATTGAAGCTGCTATTCTAGTACTGCTTTTTAGAAATGACATGTCTAGGAGGCATTTGGGCCACCAATCATTTCAATCAACAGCCACAATTGGTCTGAACTGACTCTTCTCTAAATATTTTAAGTCAAGGAGTTCGTTTCAAAGTTAGTTGTAATATTTTACTTAGAGCTGCTTGTTGTGCTTAGTTTTTGAATAAAATATAATTGTGTTTATAATTCCAAAATCATGGTGCAAAATGTTGAATCATCGCTCAATATACATTTCAGAAAATATGTTTCTTAACTGCTTCAATGGCAGCTGATCGTAATCCATGAGGCAGATTTCTGGACATATACTCGGCTAATGTTTGCTTTGCTTTTCCTCAAAAGGTATTTTAAAGAGTTAATATTCTGTATTGAACAGCTGTGAGTAAATGGAAATAATTCCTTCTGAATGTAGTGAAATGCAATGTTAATTTAGCATAAGGACAACCATAACATTTTAAAGTGTTGTAGCTTTCCTGGATGTTAAACATACAATTGTTTTCTCTGTGACAAAAGGAAAATTGAATTTTCACCATTGTGGTTATTACATAATATTAAATAATTCTTCTCTGTACCATATTTTTATTTTTGAAGTTTCGCAAAGTTGTTTGGCAGTTATTCTACAAACAAGTATGCTGACACAGCACTCTCAAAACAATACCACTGTGAGTTCCAGTTGCCCTTCTTTTTTATCATACTTATTTTTCTTTTTATTCCAGTTTTTGCCTATGTTCAGGATAGTGGTATGCTAAATTCCCGTACCTTGTGTTGTTACTTATCCTCTTCAGTTCTGTTTGAAGTACATTTAGCATTCCCACAATAGTTTTGCAATGTTATCATTTTCTCACAATTATGTTTTTTGCATAAAGAAGTTAACATTCTTCTTTGTGTAAAATTACATCTATGCATTTAAAATTTTATTTACACAAGTATAAATATATTTGATAGCCTATTGAATATTTTCAAATATTTTCTTTGACTTTCTTTGATATAGTGATATACATTACTGTCACCTGATTTCTTTACTTGGCACAACCTGATCCATTTTTTCTTCCATTAGCTGTGACAACTGTTTAGTCAGCTGTCTAATTGACAGTTTAGATTGTTCAACACATGTCAATTACATTTTCTTTTTAAATCTTACATTGTGGTTTTTATTAGTAATTTATTCTTGTCATTTTTTTATTAAAAAGGCAAATGTAATATTTTTTTGATTTTTATTCTGATCCTTTTTCATATAGTTTTTTTTTTTTTTACAATTTAATGTTAGTTACCCTTTCCGGTGATTTCTACTACAATTAAACTCGTATGTATAATTCATGTTAGATTACATTTGTGGAATGATAACACCTAGAATCACTGAAACTATACCAGGGTGCTTTGTGGTACACATATACCACAACACACCCCGTTGTACTGCCATGGAGAGCCAGACTACTTTTAATCTAAATTGCCTAACCCGGGCCCTCAATCCAGCCCATTGCAGAGATTTATGATTTTGCTCTTTAGCATTACCACAAAATGTACAATGAACAGAAGCAGAAATAATGCATACTTTCTCTTAGGACACAAACACCCAATTCTAAATACAAAAAACGATGAATCCTTTAGCAGGTAGAAAATGACTTCAGTTCATTAGAACATAAAAGAAACTACAGATTTTTTTTTTAAAGTAATAATAACAAGTGCAGTATGTGAAGAGTCTTCGTTTTATGATAGTCCTTCACCTCTCCTTCCAATACAGAAACAGACTGGCAGCCAGTCGAAGGTGTTTGTAAGCATCTACAGTCGCATCTTTGCTGAGCAGGACATATACCAGTGGGTTCACAATGTTCCCCAGGGTCGTTAAGCCGAGGGTGATCTGGATATACAGTAATATAGATGCCTCGAGCCTGCAGAGCTCTGCTTGGTTGTTGATATTGATGATTTCCATTAGGTGCTTGTAGAAGCTGGTGACCTGGTAGGGCCCCATGATCAAGAAAAATGTCACAACAGTTAAGATTGTCAAAACAAAGATCCTTTTTTTCTCCTCCGGTGGAATAGACTCCACCTTTCTCAGCTTCAGAAGGATGCTGCTGTAAAAAAAAACACCATTAGGAGTGATGGAACAACAAAAGAAAGCCACACTGTGGATAATTTAAAGATTGTATAGTTCTTTCCAGTGGGATAGCCCTCATAGCACAATGTGGAGTTCTTGTGAACAGGGTCATTCCTCAAGATGATGTACCCAAGGGCGCACAACAGAGCTACTAACACCCAGGCACAAACACTGATTTGAGCAGCTCTCAGCAGAGTGTTCCAGCTGCGGTACCTCATCATGTGGACCACCCCAATGTACCTTTCCAAGGCTATGAGGCAAAGGAAGCCTTGCTTGGTATAGAGGTTGGTGACAAAGCCCAGGCCCACAGAAGCACAGGCTGCTGAGCCCATATCCCAGACGCGACTATGTTGGAAGTAGTAAATCCAAAATGGCAGTGTGATGAGTTGCAGGAGTTCCGCCAGAGCCATGTTGGTCATGTATACAAAGAGCACTATTTTCCTTCGGAACCCTGAGATGAGGACCCACAACGCAAGGCAGTTGAGTGGAAGTCCGATTGCCAAAACCAAAGAGTACAGGATGGTTAGAAAAACATCAGCAGTGGCAAAATCCAAGTCACAGGAGGTCACGTTAAAAGAATTCATGCTTTAAATGTCAGAACAGATGCGATGTAGCTTGTAGTTCTGTATGTATTGATTAATTGAAGTTCTGCAAGGCTTCTTTTTGAAGTGGATGCTTTTAAGTGCAGTCTGCCAATGCAATACAGCTGGGTGTTCTTATTTCAAAATCCCATTCAAGCTTTGCCTTGATGGTGTTTAATTATGAGAACTTTTCCCCAACGAAAGAACCTGCATGAAAGAAGAGAGGAAATAGGAGGAGGAATATTAACTGCCTTTGAAACTCTTTGTACATATGCATGCACCATCAACCCATGTGGCCATCCAAAACAAATAATATACCGAAGTTCTCATCACCAAGAGTAAATTCCCATAAGAAACGTGACCAGTAAATGAAATCAGCTTTCCGCAAAGTCTCGCTGAATTTGATAAAGACTATAATGATGCATTGGTTACCAAACTTGTGGAAATGTTTTTTAAAGCCTTAACTTTCTGTATCCAGTCTTTGGCCACTCATCACTCTGCTTCATAAACCTAACAAACCATATGCTGACCAGTGATCCTATCGCCTATTCACTCCAATAAGTACCAATAATAGGTTGCCGGCAGCAAGAACGAAACTAACTCCAGTAAAAGCCAATATTGATCTTTCCGGCTCAGCCTCATTTCATTTCAGGATTCGCAACACAGTAAATGTACCATGCACAAGATCGGTGTAGGGAATTATCTTCTCACTAGGGAAATTCCTAAGTAGTGCCACACTTGCTGGATTCAGGACTTTTGAAGTGATTTACAAACCTCTTACACTGTAGAGTAGGAGGTTTAAATAGGGTTGTCACCCATTCACTACTTTTTGCTGTGTCCATACTGCCCCTTAACTCTCTCAGTCTGCAACAAGCATATACACAGAGGTATTAAACCCATCGGCATGACTCAATAGTATAATCATATACTGATACTCTGTTATGGAGTCTTGAAAACACTGATAATAATACACTCCCCAATGTGGATAAACATGGAAAGTTAAGAATTACAAGTTGTCTCTTCTCGGATGCAACAGACTAGCACAAATACTCCACAAAATGGGGTATGGTCCACTCATAGGTCTAGTAACATTACTATCAGAAGAATTACAGAGTCACACTTGAACTGCTGAAAGTCATGGTACCCACCTAGGTCGCATTACATGTAGCCTTGATGGTCCTTGGTTAATTATTTAGGGACCTACGCTCTGCTCCACTTTCCCTCACTTTCATTGACATCTGCTGATCCTTCTTCATGATCTGAGTGACCTTGCGTTTTCAGATCCTGAGACCTTTCACTGATGGCTCAATGCGCTAAATAGTGAATTCACTATTAAGAGCACCTCTACCTTTGGTTTTAGGAAGGACAATTACTTAAGGGTTTACTATGTTCTATAGGGTGATACAACTCATGATGATAATAGGTATAGCATAACATAGCTTAGTTGCTACTAGAACAAATACTTTGAAAAATTATCAAGAAATCTGTAATGCTTCCCCACATAACCTTGATTTACTCTTTAGAACCCACATCATCTTGCCCATACATTGGAACCAGCATTTGTCATTCTTAGGGTATGTATACAGTCCTGAGGAAACCTGTTAATTAATAATAGATTATTCTTTTTATTTATAGGCATTGTTTTTGCAACACACTAATGCAACCAGTGGAAGCTGCAGAGTAGAGGATAGCCAAGGAAGAAAGGAAGAAAGAACCATATACCAGGTTGACAAGTCATTCAGGTACAAGTTGTTGGTGGAAAACGTAGGTTTCAGGCATTTGTTATACTAAGTGATGTCTGACGATGCTAAGGGGCCAATTACGAGTCTGGCAAGCCTCGGACCACCAGACTCATGGTGTGGTGCCGGTGTTGGTCTTGCCACCACCACATTACGACCATAGTGGTGGTGCCGCCCTGGGTCTGCTGAGACCGCCATTCCCAGGCAGTGGTGTGGTGGTCCTGATGCATCTATATGCTTGGTGGAACTGCCGTGATCCCGCCAAGCATATAAGGCGTTTCCTCTCTGCCAGGGTTTTTATTTCGGTTCCTTCTCCATGAAAACCCTGACGAAAAGGAAACCAAGGGGTCCCTAAAGGGCCCCCTTGTGCCTCATGCCCATGGATGCACACAGGAGGGCACATATGTTATGTTGTTATTGTTATTGTTAGGTAGTTTTATAAAGTGCGCAGCTGCCCCAGCAAAGGGGTGTCCCGGCGCCGACATATGTGTCCCCCTGTGTGCAAGCACAGATGTTCCAGCACATTGTGAACTTTTCAGTCCATGCCGTGCTGGAACTGTTTTTGAAGTTCCCATGGCGGTGCCTATTTTATAGGTACCGCCATGGGAACGCCATAGGAATCGTCCGCTAATGACTAAAAAAGTAATTATAGGGCGGACAGTTTTCATGCGGGTTTGGAGGTGCGGCGGCTGAGCGGTCCCGCCACAGCACCATCAAACCCGTAAGAGGCAATGGATGGGTGTTCTAGCTCATACTGTGTAGTAATCTTCCCCAATATCATTTGAATCTCTAAACTAAAAGTGGTTTACTGCTTTAAGCCCTTTTATGACCTTTCACGTCCATAGTTGCTTAAATACCTTGCTGTTTGAATGTTTATGTTTTTTTCTTTGGATATCGCCCTCACATGCAAGGTGCGTGTGTGTGTGCTTGTGTGCGTGTGTGTGTGTGTGTGTGTGTGTGTGTGTGCGCGCACGCATCCCCCTCTTTCAGTAAAGGTCATTATAAGACCCAGAGAACCCTGAGATCCTCAAATGCAAATCTGCTGAGGCCTCCTCCCTTTAGACTAAAAACTCGAGGTGGAAAGTCCTTCACGGTGTTAGGCACCAAAGCCTGGAACCAACTGCCAACCTATCTCTGTTTCATTGATGCAGAAGAAAAATTAAAATAATATTTAAAGACCTTGCTCAGATGCACTCTGCCACGCCCTTATTTATATTGATCCATCTAGGTTTCCATTAGGGTTCACAGTGTTCCATAGCATAGCGCTAATTACGAGTGGCAGTGCTCTTTAGAAATGCAACATTTATTCAAAGTGAATTGCATATAAATTTCATAGTTTTCAAATTAAATATATATAACGTAATACAAAAAAGTGTAGGGGTTATAGACTTTTTAGAGTGAGCTGCAAAATCGAGCTTTAAAATCTCTCAGCTGAATTGCCTATTACACTCTGCATTATGGTCTGATTTAGCAGGTAACAAACCAACGGGATCATTTAGATTTTTCCCAGTCTTAGTTACCCTTGCTGTTGTCCTGAGTATTGGCTAATGGGACAGTTTGGACAGTGTACTTCGTGCAGAGCTGGTCTAAACATGAGAGCCACTGACTGTGAATTCGATATTGGCTTCCTAAGACACAAACCTAAGAAAGTCTCCCTGCCTCTCACTCCCAGAGAATTTGGAGCTTTAACTGTCATAGAACCTGGGCTGTTGGCTGGTTCAGCTAAATTTGCTCTAAATGAAATTCTTCAACTTAATTATGGCCCGCGATGGAAACCTTGACGGACAGGATAGAGAGATGGCTGAAATTACCTCTGACAATGGCGGGGAGAATCGCCCTAATTAAACTGGTGGTTCTAGCGCAATTTTAATATGTATTTCAAAACATTCCAATATCCTTAAATAAGAATTTTTTCGCCACTCTTCGAACGCACTTAATACGGTTGGTATGAGGGGAAACAGCCCACGGTCAGATGGGAAGTTATGACACAACCTTATGAAAGGGGTGGGTTTGGTATCCCCAATTTCCAAATTTACTATTTGGTCACCCAATGCAGTTTCTCTAGACAATGGTTACAAGCTGACTCTCGTATACTTATCTTCGCCCAGAAGCTGACATTTCTTACCCTACTCCATTGTCTGCTCTGCTGCCAGTGGGTCTAGCTAGGGACCCACAAGATCTTCAAACGCTGTCAACGACTAGCTGGGCCTGGAAGCAATTGACCCGTACAACCGGGATGCAGCTTCTTTATTCTTCCTCGCTCCTACTATCTGGGAGCCTCCCCAGAAGAGAGCGGTAGAGCGCACTTTGTCTAAATATAATTTGGCTGCATTTGGTGATATGTTCCCGGACGGCCATATATACTCTAGGACAGAAGATATTCGCTTTAGAGATGGCACCTTCATGGATCAATTCACGCTTTGCAGATTGCAAAGAGCCTTTAGATCACAGTTACGTAGTTATCCTATAGAGCCCCCGGACTTCCCACCCAGGCCCGGTTCTAGCGGGTGGGCCGGGTGGGCCAGGCCCACCCAAATATGAGCCTGGCCCACCCAAGCAGGAGCCTTGGCCCTCGCAGTGAGGGCTTGAGGCAGGCGCGCAACGGCATTGTGTTCAAAGGGCTGTCTGTGTGTCTGTGCGCCCGGTTCAGACAGCTTCCCGAGACAGTTTTTGAGATGATCGCGCACCCGAGTACTTCACAGGGCATTAAAGACCATTTACATATTAACGAGGCGTTATTTATTTTTTCATCCTTTCATCTCTGCACGGCGAAAGGCAACAAATCCTTTCTTTGACATGAGTAACCTTTGCCTCCTGTCCTGCTGCGTTTATATTTCTTTTTCTATGCAGCGCAGGAGAAAAGAAGTTTGTTTATTTCTATTCACCTTTCCAAACCCCTGCAGTGGCTTATCACATCAGGCTGTGACACAAAGTTTGACTACTGGAGTAGGTAAGAGAATGTGTTACTACATTATTTTCTTTTTTAAATCTACGCAGGCCCAGCAGGACACATACTTCGTGTGTGCTCCATTTAAACAGTTTTTATCATTATCATGGCTAATGCAGGACAACAATAAGACAATAAAAAATGCCCAGATAATGCTGGTGATTAATGATCCTGCTGGAGAGCAATCATTTTTCTGTTAGTAGTTTTTAAATGCAGATGAACTATATTTTTTATTTGGATAGCTCAGTGGGTTATTGCCTTTGTCACAGAGATCCTTGTGTTACTTGCAGTTCAGAAGTTACAATCCTATCATAGGACGGTGACCTATGAACTGTCACCAAAGAGCTGCATACAAACATGAATGGTATAGTTAGGACTTCGCTTTTTTTGTTTTGTGATATAGTTAGAACTTCCCCAGTCTTTCATTATTCTAATGTTGGTAAAATGAGTATGTTTGGACAGATACACATTTTTATCAGTAAATCTGACCCCCATGGAAAACTCTTTAAATCCTAAGGTTGTGTTTTCCCAGACCAAACCCTCTTAAAATATACTGCCCACCAGTATGGATGACATGTGATTCCTACACCTTGTAATCCTCATTGGCTTTTGTGACATTCCCTGTAGACAGATTTACATACTTTCATGATTGATTGTCTCTGTATAATGTGTGCGTGGTGTAAAGTACTGACATACACTACACTGAAATGAGTAGCGCTATACAACAAATGAAATGCATATGAGAGAGGGGCTACGTAAAGATGAGGGGCGCTGCTGGAGGGTGGCAGTGAGGGAATCTGAAGAGGAGGTAGTGGGAGGGGCAATGGAGCGATGAGGGGCACTGTTGGAGGGTGGCAGTGAGGGAATCCGAGGAAGAGGTCATGACGTGGAGGGAGGAGCTAGGGAGAGATGACGGGCACTGATGGAGGGTGGTAGTGAGGGAGTCTGAGGAGGAGGTCATGAGGGGGAGGGGCTCCAGAGAGATGAGGGGCACTGGTGGAGGGTGGCAGTGAGGGAATCCGAGGAAGAAGTCAATAGGGAGGCCATGGAGGGATGAGGAGCACTGTTGGAAGGTGGTAGTAAAGGTATTTATGGAGAAAGAGGTTATTGGCAATGCACCAAAAAAGACTTACGCATCAGCGCTGAAGCCGGCGCTGTCATGGCCTTTCTGTTTTTGTTTATTTAATTAGCAGTCGGGCCATAAGGACTACTGCGGAACATACCTTGAAGTGTGTGCTAATTATATTTACTGCCATATTCAATGTTTTAAGAAGGTGATTTTACTAATGTTTTTACCGGGAATAATGAAAGTGGAGCCTGATGGTACCTGATATGGGGCTGGGGCCCAAGGTCATCTGTGAGATAGGCGCACTGGAGAGGAGTAATGGATAATCAAGCCTGTAAGGGAGTGCGTTGCGGAGTCCGTGGTCAGGTGCAGGTAGTAATGAAGAGGGATTCTGCCTGAAAGCTTGCACAGAGTATAAGCCCAAGAAATGTTACTTGCCTGATACTTCCACCTCAGAAACCTCCTCTTACCATCAAAGGAACATTACATGGGAAAAACACGTTTTGAGAGTGATAACATTAAATAGAGATTTGGAAAAGAGTGAGTTTTACTGGGCTTTGTACGACTAAGAAGAGATCAAGGAGGGCCCTGAAGCAGGCCTGCCTAGACATATATGCGACAAATTAAGCCCGCAGCGGCCCACCCAAATAAAAATTCCTGGAGCCGGGCCTGTTCCCACCACTGACGTTACTTATTAAGGACACTGAAGGGTGACACTTAATGTCCCAAATGTACTAATCTTCAATTGCACTACTCCCACCCAAGGACGACAAGACACGTTCGGCGTGGGAAACAGACTTAGGACAACCTATAACCGACTACATTTGGGGTTACAGCTGCGAACAAACGTGCAAAGTCTCCTTCAATCACAAACATAAAGTATTGCATTTTAAGTACATTAGGCGGCCATGTATTACATCAGCCAGAGTGCACCGCATGGACTCGGCACGCACACACACCTGCCCTAAGTGAAACTCCCAGATGGCTGATTTGGCACACATGACTTTGACATGTGGGGGGATAGCTAGATTCTAGGTAGAGGTGTTTGACGATTCATCACGAATGGTAGAAATCCCCATCCCACCCTCACCATTAATGGCTTTATTGGGATATGTAAAGACCCTCCCAAGATCTGTATGCCGCTTCTGTGCACTAGCGCTGCTGCTAGCAAAAAGAGAAGTAGCGTTGAAATGGGGAAGCCAGTACTTGCCAAAGGTGAAGGATTGGTTGTTTAGCATGTCATATTGTAATACGAACAGTGAGGTGTATGCACAGCTGCAACCCCCGAGGTCACGGCCTTTAGACATATGACAACCATACAAGTCATACTTGTGAAACTACATTAACCTCTGTGGGCTCGCAGACAGATCTTGACCTACCAGAGGGAAGCCCCTAGAGGAGATGTGAAGGGACTAGTCAAGGTGCAGGGAAGGTTGGGCGAGACGTCAGATGTGGTTTCTCTTTCGTACACTAGGACGTCAAAAACTGCATAATGCATCAATTGTAATGTATGTATGTGATTCGACTAACACTACCATGCTTGTTTGCTTTTGTTTTGGTTTTTGTTGTGGGACAATATAAATAAAACTTTTAAAAAAATAAAAAATGTGCTTAAATTTATGCCTTGGGTAATTATAACTTGTGCTAAGAAGAGTTGTCTTTGGAGGACTCTTCAAGAAGACTGGGGAAATGGATCTATGGGTCAATGTGTCGTGAGGAGTCCAAGCCAAGATCCTTCATGTTGTGTCCCTGCTGAGATTCAGGACTACAGGCTTTCCCCTATCTTTTCATGGTCTTTTTCCCAGAGTCAGAGGGGCACTCAGATGAGAAACCTGAAAACAGCACACACGGCAAGTGGCAGCCTGATCTATCTAGGCAGCGGGGTACAGGCAGAATCCTATAGTGTGCCCAACTCCTGCTTGTAAACAAGATAGATGTGCTCCACTGTGGGCATGGGGAGCCCGGCTGCACAGTGCGAAAAGGAATAACCGGGCATATTTACAAGGAATTGTCAGAGTGCGGCGCTGCAACAAATTTGGCAGAACAGCGCTCTGACATTTCCAAAACGCAGGGATGCACAGTATTTACAACAACACAGTGCACCCCTGTGTTTCGCCTAGCGCAGGCGCTAAAATGTGCTGCTTATCGCGAACGCAAGCACCTTTGCACCATAGTCCAAGGGTGCCTGTGTTGCAGGGAATGATTGTTTATTTGCAGAAAAGTTTTCCTTCCTGCACATAAATAATCAATAATGGTGATTTGTTACTTGTATGTGTGCTGCAGAATGCAGCACACATAAAAGTAGAAAATCATCATTATTTAATGATTGTTTATGTATAGGAAAGGACACCTTCCTGCACATAAATAATCATTCATGACATTTTGCTCTTTCTCGTGCAAAACCGAGGAGAAACGAAAATATTTCTCCTCGTTTCACCATTCTAACGCCTGATTTTGCATGGCGATAATTGTTGGCGCTGCCTTGGATTTACACATCCTTGTAAATCTGAGGCAGCATCAAAGAGCAATGGGTGTTGCGGTGGAGCACCCACAGCAACATCCATTGCATGTCCCTTTCACGCAAAGTGATGCGTGTAAAAGGCCATACTTACAAGGCAGCGTTAAGCCACAAAAAGTGGCTTAACACAGCTTTGTAAATATGGAGAAAGGCATAGCGCCACCAGAACGTCGCTAAAAGTGCCACTCTGGCGGCGCTATTCCCTTGTAAATATACCCCAAATGATTCTGGTGATGCCCCCGTGTATCCTGACAAAGGTAATTATTTGAAGGGTGTGGGAACGGGTGGGAGTGGAGAGGCAGCAGGAGTGAGTAGGAACCTGACCATGGAGAGGAAGTGGGAGGTGTCCATGAGGACTGCGTCCTCAAAGAAGAGCCTGCACAGCAGGGTCATAATATAGGGTACCACATTCCCGCACAAGTGAGGCTGAACAGGATATACCCGAGTAGGTCATCTGCATGCCCGAAATGTAAGAGTCCAGATACCTCATTGGGATATTTGGAGGCAGTAGTGACCAGATTATGGCTTGTGTCGGCCACTGGTATAGAGACCTCTAACAAACACAGGGGTTTATTTACAAGTCCCTTGCACCACTTTTGCGTCATTAGGTCTCACCTGAGCCAGCGCGCATGCGCTGCTCTGTGAGGCTTCTAGTAAGGTCTTTTAACTCGGAGCACACGCTTGTGCGTGTGCTTTTTTTTCTCACACGAGGCCTTTGCGTGTGTCTTTCTAAGAAAGAAAGACAGCACGCAATTGGCCAAAGGCAGGTGCATGTCCCGCCTTCTCTCTCTCCTGGTCTAGGGCTTGCGAGAGCGAGCATCAGCGCCATCGGTTTCCAATTATCGCGCCCACGTCTCGCGTTCTCGTTAATTGGAAACACATGGCGCTCGCGCTGGCCCTGGCTTTTTTCCCCTTTCAATGGCAGTCGCTTCACTTTTGTGGCTGCTTGTTCTTCCAAGGAGGTAGCGTGTGTGCTTTTGGTGTCGGTGCGCATGCTTTCATGTTTCATCACCTCGCAGCTGTATCAGCTTCTCCTTACTTTATTAATTGAACACGAGCGGCCAGTCTTATGCAGGGATTAGCTCAGATCAGAGCGACCACTGCCAGGCAGATACTTAATACCTGAGACTTGTAACGTAGATCACAAGAATGTGGCGGAGGGCAAGGCTTGCAAAATGAAAAAGAAACGCATTATCTCTCATCGGACTAATAAATTCAACTGGATTTTTAAGTGATAAAGGGGGAGATCAGCGCCTGGCAAACTTTCTTACACATCTCTTGGACCCCTGCTAAGATCCTCACCCTTGCATATGGACCCCTTGCCGGCTCAATCGGTGTTTATTTTAAAGACATTAACAGCTACATCCAGCAAGCTTTTTTTGTGTGCATGCCACATCGTGCTGCACTCATGTCACGTGACCTTCTAAATTACACCTTATTTCAAGAAATCAGTTAATGTCAGCGATCAGTGGCGTTTTATTTGTGTTACCACGCACCACCAAGGGAGACTGACCTTTCAAGCCACAGAAGCACATACATTATGCACTCTGCAATCCCTTTGTGAGGAGCAGTCAACGAGCTGGCAGTGAGTGCACCAGAAACATCTTTGAAGCGGGGACTGTGCATAGGCCAGCATAGAAAAATAAGAATGATTTTGGGAACACGGTCAGTTGACAGGACTGGTGTAAGAATGAAGAACTCTTACTTTTAATGTTTACTGGATGCACTGATCAAAATGCAGCCCAGCGCGTTCTTGTGGTGTAAAATCCCAGCCTAGTATATTCATTGTATAGAATACAATGTCCTGAAAGGTAAAAGTCAGTAGACAGTTATACATAGCATGCACATAGCATTGCTGAAGTAGACAAGAAGGAGATTATTCATTATTTATTTTTTAAGTAAAAAGACAGTTCGTCATTTTTAGGGAATGGCATTCATTTCATGGTTGGAATAATACAGTTGGGAACAGCACTGCATTAAATGTATTGACAACCGCAAAAAAAAACTTGGTGCAACAACAAACGTGAATAAATAGTGCAAGTGGCGACGCAAGTGAAAGAAAAGAGAACAGCGTGGTCGGCGCACTTTGTGTGACGTGCAGATTATCTACAGTGAGTGGCTAAGGGCGGCGCATGTGACATAGTGATATCACATAGGACACAATTAATTTGTTAGGTTTGGAGCCACTAAGGAGAAGTGCGCCTATTGTTTAGGCTGTTGGGTCGACGGCGTTTCGATCCGTACCATTTCGGATCATCATCAGGACTGGTTGTCTGAATGAAGTGGTGCTGTGAAGAAAGGGAAGGAGTGTTAGGACGGGGAAGGAGGTGTGGGTGGGCGGAAGGTGACGGGACAGGGGGGAGCACTTGGGCGGGCTCAGGGTTACCTTTTGCCATCCTTGTAAATTCGGAATCTTGCGCAATCCTTGAAAAGAACACGTTGTTGCTATATTCAAGCTACCACCCACGTGGATTACGAGATGGTCTACCCTATGGA
Source organism: Lissotriton helveticus (assembly GCF_964261635.1). Taxonomy (NCBI): domain Eukaryota; kingdom Metazoa; phylum Chordata; class Amphibia; order Caudata; family Salamandridae; genus Lissotriton; species Lissotriton helveticus. The sequence continues at coordinate 1,642,663,392 of NC_136065.1, read as the reverse complement.
CAATTCCTCCGAATCCGCCGCAACTGTAAATGGAAAAAAGATTATTTCAGGGAAGCGGACGTATTGACCGAGAAAATAATACATCGTGGCTACCCCAAACGGTTGGTCACAAGAGCAAAGAAAAGAGCGTGGTATTGCCACAGGGAACATCTTTTAATCACTCAACCCAAGAAACCAATGTCAAGGATCCCGTTTGTCTCAAAATTCAACCCCCATAGCAACAAAATAAACAAAATTATCAGAAGAAATAGGTCTTTGTTACGCTCTCATGAACAATTTAAAGATGAACCTTTGTTCTCATACCAACGAGGTAGCAATCTAGCCAACCATTTGGTACATGCCATAACCTGGCCACAAACCCAACAAGACAGGAACACCATCACAGCTGCTTGGGGCCTCGACCCTATAGTAGGACATTACAAATGCCAATCTTGCAGCGTTTGCTGTCTCACCACTAACACCAAAGATTTTGTTGCCAACGGTCGAACCTACAAGCTTAAAAAACACACGAATTGCAGATCACATAATGTAATCTACGCCATCAGATGCCCTTGCGACCTGATCTATATTGGACAAACGACACAAATGATCAAACAGCGTATCATCCAGCACAAGAGCCGCATCAACTGTAAAACCATGTCACTGTAGATAATCTGCACGTCACACACACAAAGTGCGCCGACCACGCTGTTCTCTTTTCTTTCACTTGCGTCGCCACTTGCACTATTTATTCACGTTTGTTGTTGCACCAAGTTTTTTTGCGGTTGTCAATACATTTAATGCAGTGCTGTTCCCAACTGTATTATTCCAACCATGAAATGAATGCCATTCCCTAAAAATGACGAACTGTCTTTTTACTTAAAAAATAAATAATGAATAATCTCCTTCTTGTCTACTTCAGCAATGCTATGTGCATGCTATGTATAACTGTCTACTGACTTTTACCTTTCAGGACATTGTGTTATAGTTGTAACTTCCTACCCAGTCCTGACCTGGTCTATGGGTTTTACTCCTGTCTTATCTACAACATTGTATAGAATAGCATTATTAAAACACTGTCATTCACTCCGTATAAGTTAAGATACACCAGAACATATTATAATGGCACGATTCTTTAAAAAAAAAAAAATATTTCCAGTACTTGTCAATTACCGTGTATGATGAGCAGCAACGCCCTGAGTTAAAATGTTTTTAAAAAGAACATTTAAAAATGGTGTGTTATAGCGTTCGGAGTCAACACATCAATAAATAATATATTTTGCGACTGTTTATAGAATGGTATACAATATAGGATCACTTTCTCTTGAAACAAGATGCCCACACTGACACTCACTTCTAATGTTCAGTAGAATCGGCAGTCAGGACACACTCCATCCTCGAGTCCAATAGCTAATAGTTGCAGGGCCACCTAAACTGTGTCCCTGTCCAGCAGTCCCCAGAGTCTCCCCCTCTACCTGGGGGGGGCGCTCACATAGTGGCAGTTGTGCAGTGCATCGGCTCCCGAGCCCTCTGGGCTGCTTCCAGTCTCTTAATGGCCCCAAGGGGACTTGCGGTGTCCCCCAAGTATATGGAGCACTCTGCACCTCTGTGTACAATGGTGGCTGTCCATCATCCTCTGTGCTCCCACCATCTACTCTGTGGCCCAGGCCAGCTTACAGGCCAACCAGCAGCCCCCCCTTAGTCACAGTGCTGCACTCCTCCATCCAATGCGGCTGTCCACGGCCCCCGCAGATGGCCATTTGAACGGGTGGCCCTTTGGTGGCATTTGGGCACAAATGCCACCCTACTGGCCAAGGGATGGACTCAGGAAGGAGCCCTTTGCCGTCGGCGCGCTAGGCGCGTCACTTCCGGCGGACAAGGGTCGGGGGAGGGTACTTATACCTTCCCCCCACCTCTCTGGTGTCCTCTTTGTGCCAGACATGCAGTCTCCCACCCTACCACTTACCCTGCATGGGGTTGGCAGGCAATGTACGTAGAACGTTGTAATGTTTTCTTTTTTCATTGCAGGCGGAGTTACAGGGCGATCTGGAAGCAGACGGGTACAGTAAGGGTACCTCTGCGGCAGACGGGTACAGCCAGGGTACCTCTGCGCGACACAGTAAGGGTGCCAGAGCCAAAGACCTGGAGCCTCAGGGCAGGGTCAGGGCCGGACTGGGAACTAAAACCGGCCCTGGCAAAGTGCTCGGCCGGCCCCCCCGGGGGTGTTGGAGGTGCTGCCGAGCTCTTTGGCGGGGCCGGTTTTCGGGCGATTTTGTTGCAGGGCCGATTTTGCAGCTATGCTGCAAAAACTGCCCTGTAACAAAATCGGCCCCCAGGGGCTCAAAACCGGCCCAACCCTTCCGGCGCACCGGGGGATTGCCCAGGGCCCGCTATGGCCAGTCCGGGCCTGGGCAGGGTACTGGAAAACCGCGACGGCGCCCCGTTAGTCCTTCGGGCGGTTGGGTGCCTGACCAACGTGGGGTTTGCCCTGCTATGCTCTGCCCCGAAAAGGGCGTGAGTAATAAGAGACCAACGTGTCACGTGATCCGGAAGAGGATCACCAAAGGTGTAGCACTGTCTGGATGTCCACAGAGCTGGCTCATCAGGCGGACGGGGGCAGCATAGGTTGGTACAGCTGCCGGGCCTTGGATCGCCCATAAGGTAACCCACCATATTGCATACTTTGTATGGAATAAACCTGCAGCAATATTTTCCCAGGTGGGGGTAAGTTGCCGATAATGGCACTATGTTCAGTAGAATCCGGCCAGATTTTTCAATTTACTCACTTCAACTATGACCAGGTATTATTTTAAAACATGTATGATTTTATTGTGAAGTAGATGATGTTTCGTTCTAGGGCCGACACCTTTAAAACATCTACAAGTTCATATTTAAATCCGTCTCAACTGTTTTCTTTGCAGAGATAGATTGTGTTTTTAATAGTTCCAGCCAGCGAACAGGCGAAGGCACACACTAATGAAAGTCTGTTTGACAAAGGTAGCTTCCTCATTCATATTCATTGTTTGGTTTTATAAATGGGGCACGGTACTGTTGTTTTTACATAACGCTCTATATAACTGATGTTGTTTATACCTGTTCCCCCGTTCCAAAGATGTCATCTCTGGCTTTTATGTTACATCCCCTTTCACAAACAATCACCATTTTTGTATCCTAACGCAGCGACTTTAACACCATTCAGATGTTTAACAAATGAAAGGTTCAATCCCAACCCTACCGGCCTGTTCAAAATGATACGGTATTTACTTCTTGAACTTGCCGTGTCTCTGCCTTTTTTTGGGCGGGCATTTGGGGGCAGGGGTGATTTGTACGGGGAGAGCACAGCAAGACTTCTTGGACCCAGTTCACCAATTTCAAAGTAAGCAACTCTAATTTCTTCATTCTTTATCCCAAATAATTGTTATTTATGGCATCCCACTGCAAGTTTAGTAAGTACTGCAGCAATGAAAATACAGTATTTACATTTTTCATATAGGCATGTTTCTGCCAGTTTTTTTTAGAGGGGGCTGGCACGGGGAGAGCACGCCAAGACTTCAACCCAGTTCCTCTGTTCCAAAATCAACACAAGCCAAACCTAACCTTCAAACAGGTTCCCCTGTTCCAAAGAAGGCAGGTCTGGATGTTATGTTACATCCTATTTCCCAAACAATCTGCATTAATTGCATCCAAGCGCGGCAATTAAAAAAAAATCCAATGTTTAACAATTGACTGATTCAATCCCAGTCCTACCGTCCCTTTCAAAACCATACGGTATTTATAAGTTTGATATTGGCATGTTTCTGCCTTTTTGGGGGGATTGGCATGAGGACAGGATGCTAAGATTTTAACCTGGTTCCCAAATTCTAAAGTCTACAGCTCTGGTTGCTGTGCTGCATTCTTTCCTCTAACCAATCGTCCCCATGTATTCACCCGACGGTAATTTAGCAAGTATTGTCTACTGAGGTACAATATTTACATTTTTGATATCGGCATGTTTCTGCCTTTTTTAAGAGGGGGGTTTGGTAAGGAGAGAGTAAGCCGAGACTTACACCCGGTTCCAAAATCGGGCGCTCTGGATGTTATGTCACATTATCTGATCATTCCCAAATAATCGTCATTAGTTGCATCAAAAGCACGCTGACAAACCTGACTCTGGTTCCCTCAAGTCAGCAAGTCTGGATGTTATGTTTTCTTTTCAAACAGACGTCATTATTTGCATCCAAAGGTCACAACTTTAAAGGCATTTAAATGTTTAACAAATGACTGATTCTATCCCAGCCCTAGCGTCCCTTTCAAAACCATACGGTATCTATAGTTTTGATATCGTCATGTGTCTGCCTCTTTTTGGGGGCTGTCACGGGGAATAGGGTGACAAACTGGCATGGGTGCAAATTCAGGACAGTAAGTGTAAAAATTCAGGACAAAGGGTCAAAATTCAGGACAAAAATTCAGGACACAAGGTCAAAATTCAGGACAAAACTTCGGGACAAAAGGTAAGTTTTACAGACACATCAGAGGAAGTTGCACAATAGTATAAAAGTGAGTAAATAGACAACCATTTAAGTACTGGGTTGTCCAGTCCGATATTTTGTTTACAACTCATGGTCCTGAGCAGGCATGTTTGGTGAGATAAGTGGTCAGGAAGATCTGCCCGGATAGTCTTTGTTACTAGCATCTCATATCTGAGTGCCATTGTGAGATGTAATGCGGCACGCATAGGCCAACTAAAGGGAGGATTGCTGTGATGAACCCGCTGTAGGGAACGCATTATGGGTGTTTCAGCAAGTGGAAATTAAAATATGGAATTTGACTTTGCTCATGGGGGCTTCGCAGAGAGTTGCACTAGCTGGTGAAGTCACATTGGTGCTTTCCCCTGCAGCTTTCTTAAAGAAGGAACTGTCGATACACTATTACATCGTTTATTTTTTACGCTTTGCCTTTTGGTACAAACACAATATAAGCTCTCTTGTCCAAGGATCTAGCCATCCATCCTTCCATCAAACTCCTGATATCCACCATTTCAAATTTACATTTTGTCATCTATGAATTCTTTCATCCATCATTTAATCTTTCATCATTCATTCTGTCCTTCCATCTGTGTGCCCATCTATGTCCAAACATATTCAAACATTGGCAAACTTGTCCATCATCTATCCTTCCATCCATCATTTCACTCATCCATCCCTCCATCCACCCTTTCACTCATCCATCCATCATCCACCCACCCTTTCACCCAATCCATCCTTTCACTCATCCATCCACTTTTCCACCCATCCATCCACTCATCCATCCAGCCATTTACCCTTTCATCCAAGCCAACCTTTCACTCATCCATCCACTCTTCCATACATCCACTCACTCATCCATCCACCCATTTACCCTTTCACCCATCCAGCCATCCTTTCACTTACTTATCCATCACCCAGTCACTCATCCATATACCCATTCAACTTCTCACTCATCCATCCTTTCTCCCAGTTCTCCACCCTCCCTTTCACTCATGTATGCATTCTTTCACACATCCATCGTTACATTCCTCCTTTCACTCATCCAGACACCCATTCCCCCATCCATTCTGCCAATCATTCATCCATGCTTTAACTCATCCATCCATCTAGCCTCCCTTTCTCGCTCCATTCCCCTTTCACTTAGCCAGTCATCCTTCCATCCTCCCTTCACCTATCCACCCACTCATAAATCAATCCATTGACCCTATCACTCATCCATCCTTTCTCTCATCCATCCACCCTTTCACTCATCTATCCATCCTTTTTTCTATTCTCCCTTTTACTCGCTCATGCATCCACTTGTCCACCCATCCATCCATTCACTCATCCATCCAACCATTTACCCTTTCATCCACCCATCCATCCTTCCTCTTACTCATCCATCCACCCAGTCACTCAGCCATCTACCCATTCAACTTTTCACTCATCCATCCATCCTTTCTTCCAGCTCTCCAACCTCCCTTTCACTCATGTATGCTCCACATTCCAATGTTCTAATGTTATTTATTTCTTCTGCAAGCATAAGCAATGTGGAAAAAATAGCAAACATATTAAAAAGTAAAATAAAGGTGTTGCCTAGCAGCCCAGGTGCAAAGCCCAGGCACTGAAGCGCACCCCTTTTTGGGCTGTTGTGCACATATGATTTGTCACTTGCTGTGAAGAGACAGAGCCACTATGGGTTCACTCACTATGTATAAATTCATGTTTATGATAAACTTTTGAGAAAGCATGAGTTGGCCCAAACCTAAAACGAACGCATCATTTTGAGAAAGCATGAGTTGGGCCAAACCTAAAACGAACGCATCATTTAACGCGCAAGAGACAGCCAAGTCCAACAAAGGTGTTTACCAACCACAGCGTCCCGCAGAAGCACCAACTTCTCCCCAAAGCTTCCAATTGCCTTTAAGAAAATACACTTCAAGAAAGTTAGGGAGCATCCTTCATCAGTGTTTATTAACTAAGAGCCATTGATAGATTAATTCTAAAGCATCTGTGTATTGAAACTGGTGAGCACGGGGTCAACTGTTTACAGACCGAAAGTGCGGAACAGTTTGGAGGGGCAGGAAAGTATGAATTAACATCTCTTAAAAAATAACCATGAAGCCACAGATCACATCAGGCTTAAGAGTTGGATATGAAGTTATTAAAGCTAAAAACATGAGCGCATAATATTCAAAGGGAAGAACTGCCGTTTTGGGATCGAGAAAGCGTGTTGGAGGCAAATCTGGATGTTGGTGACCTGGTGAATCTGCAGCAGGCACCAATTGTGCGGGAGCAAGGTTTGTCAAATTATTTGATCAGCGCTGCTCCTGCCGCCCTGGCCAGCCTGAGTCAACTTGTGTGAAACACTGGGCATTAAACAGATTGCTCCAGGGTAGTCTTCACAGCATGTGCATAATGAGCGTAATCACGACACTCACAGGAAGAAGACCAGGGCAGACCAATGGGGGCAAAAGGACAGCTAAAGAGAGCAGGGTGTAACAGCTTAAACTGGCCCATTGTCATTCTGTATGGGGCAATCAGCCGCAGACAGAATGAGAATGGGCGGGGTGGGGCTGCTCTTATCCTCGAGGAAGAGTTCGAGGCGCCCCATCAGGGGCCTGAGGCTTCTCACAGGGAGCAGTGCTGCTCCCTGCAATGGCCAGAATTACGAACAAAAGGCGTCCGTAAAAAGGACTCTCACGGACAACGGACGTGAGGTCCAAATTATGGACCGTCCGTGAAATTTACGGACAATTGGTCACCCGAACGGGGAGAGCACACCGAGATTTCAATCGGGTTCTCCATTTCTAAAATTGTCAGCTCTGGATGGTATGCTACATTCTTTCTCCCAACTAATCGTAATTTTTCGAATCCAAATGCGATCATCCTGTGGGAATTTAGCAAGCAATGCCACAATCAAAATACAGTATTTTAATTTTTAATATCAGCATGTTTCTGCCTTTCTGTCTAAGGTGGAGGGTAGAAGGTCCCAAAGGCGAGACCTATTGGCTATGCAAAGGCTTGTTTTTAATATGGGAAAAGTAACGTACGGGTGGCGCAAGGGGCTTGTAAATAAGCCCCACTGTCTTCTAGAAATAACCCCTAAACCCAAGAAATAAAATGCAATATAGGTTTGCGGTGTTGGGTTGCTTCTGACGAAATGGAGGATTGCAAGATATTGGTTGTCCCTCAAGCGACTCACAATTCAAGTTTGGGAGAGGGATTTGTTGGAGCGGTCTCTGGCAGAGGGGAGAAGAATAAAGGAAGAATGATACAGTGGAACAGGATGTATAAGTATGGAACATTGGGCCAGATGTAGGTAATTTCAATTTAGCAAGTCCTTAGTTAATAGAGATTTTTACTGAATAGCTATTAAGGACTCGCTAAACTGAATGTAGGTAGGAATCGCAAAAATATTTGCGATTCCTTAATATTCCTTAATTGCAAATCGCAAATTGAGATTCTCAATCAAGGAATACCATCCCATTCTTTCCTATGGGCCAAGAGGCCCATATGAATGAATAGGATTTGCGCCCGCAATTTGGGAATAACAAAGAGGCACTCGCAAATTCCTGGCGCAATTTCGAGGGTGCAAGGGTTCCAAAAGGACACCGATGCACCCCTGGAATGTGACGCACATACATGCCCTAAGGGCATGAATGTGTGCCACATGGCACTTTTAAAAAAGCAAAAAAGTGCTTTTTTAAAGGAAATCGCTAATTACCATCAACTTGAAGTTGGCGGTAATTAGCGATTCCTTAAGGCTAAAGTGCACTTTCTTTTGTGCTACTTACATAGCATTTAAGTAATCGCAATATGCGATTCTGTAAATGCAATCGAAAAAAAAAGGAATCGCAATTGTTGCAATTCCTTATTTTGCGAGTAGGTTTAATCTTACCTACATTGCTCAAAGCCAAATTGCGATCGCAAAGACTGAAATTCTGTGATCGCTATTTGGCTTCCTACATCTGGCCCAATGTGATCAACAAACTAACTCAACATCTGCAGAATTACATGTCATCACAGATGATCAGGGGGAGGAGAGAGCAACTCTAGTGCTGAAGATAACTAATAGAGATGGAGATCCGGCGAAGATGGCTGACCTAGAACTGTCCAAAGATGGAATATTTTGATGGATGATGGGAGATTTCGTGGAATGAACTGTGTACGATGAAGTTGTTTATGCATATACGAGTAAAAGGGGGGCAAATGATGTATAAAGAAGTTTTTAAAAAGTTATAATGAGCCCTTGTGGGATGAGGATGAGCACAACGAAGAAGACGCTATTGAACGGAGCGTTTACCAGCATCAGGGGTGGAATGTGTGTTTCTCTTTCCAGCTTTGGTTTTTATGTTAGAGGACACGTTCGCTCATTGATACGTGTACGTCGAAGTCTGTGCAGCGACATCATGAGCCCTCTGACACCTGCCGAGGCCCTTCACCGTGGCGCTGCTGGCTGATTCCACCCAATCCCCGCTGTGTTTTCCACCCCGTCCCCACGCCTACTCCGGCCTTCTCCGTGATGGCTGTGCGTTGAATGAAGGTGAACTCCGCACCACTTCCTTCCTGTGCTTATTTATGTCTGGGTTGTCTGCCTTCGTTTGCGGCCTGAAAACAGGCAGCTCGGGCCACGGTCGATGCAAATTATACAGGGGACGTTTACATCTGCACGTACACAGAGAACGTGACATAAACTCCTGCAGACAAACGCATGCATGGTGAGACTGGCCCACAGGTGCACACACACACACACACACGCAAAACTAATACCGAAAAAACGGAGAATGCGAGGGGTGACGGTCTACATAACCTCGTACCTTATATCCCCTCATCAATTCATGCAGCCAAAGAGGGTCGGGGCTCTGCCTTCCCGCAACCAGGCATGCTCCATTGGACTAAAACGGCTCTGCTCCCCCCACGTCTCCCCATTGTCTTAGTACACACACGGCTCTTCAGCTGGTGCATGCTGGACTGCGCTGGAGATGGTGCCTCAGTGACACACGTGTGCAAATACTGTGCGGTTCGTCCGCAGTTTGAAGTCCATACAAAGTATGGGATCTTTATTAAAGTAATTAATGGGAAAAGCATTATATTTATTTTAGGAAAGTTCAGTTGGTTAATGCGATCAAGGCAGATGTCTGAGTATGTAACAAATCACGGCACTGAATTCTGGATGGTGCACTGGAGAAATGTATAATTATAGTGCTATTAAGGCCCCATCTTGCGACTGAAAGCACTGTAAATATCCAAGTTATTATTTTAAAACTGTAATTATACACAGTATAAAATAGGCTGCTTCAAAATGTACTGTAAGTACTAACATTTCGGGGGGGGGATTTTTGTGACACTAATATCGTCCAAAATATACAAAATATTGTTTTAAAAAAAATATAAATAGAGTTTAAAGTAGTAAATGTGAAATATTTCACTATATAAAAAATTGTTTTGTTTTTTTGTCCTCATCCCGCCATCTTTCTTGCTGACGCAGCTCTCATCAACACTATGGGAGAGGGTAAGCTTGTCCGCGCAAAGATCATGCTGTTTCCACCTTAATCTCCCTCATATACATCGAAAAGAGAAGGAGAAAGCAGAGACCTCCAGCATATATGGCTTTATCATTAGAACCTCTTGTTTGTTGCCAATTTACGTAGAGCCCCCAGAGCCTCTCCAAACTTTTCGGGTCGCTAGCAATAACAACTTGACTTTGGTGCTTAATTCTATTAAGGCAGTCTGTTATAAGTGGGGGATTTACATATTTCCAAAGCCTACATATCTCCCGTCTCACCAACAAAATCACAAAAATTACTTTTTTATTATGGGAGAGCATGCCCGCAAGTTTGCTTCTGGTTATAGCCCAAAAAATATAAGTTGAGGGCTTACCTCTATCTGATATTGAACCACCTCGCTGATAAAGTTCAATACTGATGTCCAAAACTGGGCTATCCTTAGACACTGCATAAACATATGTACATCATCCGCCATTGGGAACAAACACTTCGGGCATCCAATTGCTTTTCCGGTGACTCTTGAAAGATTGGCTATACCCTGTGTGTGGGAAACCGATGATTCCTCTTGAGTGAGGCAGGTTTCACCATTACATATAAAGTAGAAAAGGATACTTGCCAAATTAGCTTTAAATTTTCCTCCAAATCCCCCTCTTCCCATGTGTTGGTTATATCTGGCAAGCTCTTATCTGCTGCCTCTAAAAAGGCCCATTACCAGATCGAAACTTCCTTCTTGAAGGGACCGACTCTCATCACCTGTTCAAGCCGTGGTTAATCCTCTTCTTCAGCCCATTCTTGAAAAGCCCACCATGATCGCCGCTGACAGTAGTTTAATCTTATTAGCTGATCCTTGGTGCAATTCCTTAACACCTCCCACCCCACCATGCCTGACCCTGCTCTAAGATCCACCCAATAACTTAAACCTGCTGATTTTAAGAGTTGGCTGAGCTGGTCTGTCAAGCAATCTGGGATACCCGGGAAGATCTCAATTGGTGCGGAAGACGTATAATAAGGAATACCAAACCTCCTACGGACATATAGCCATGTTCTTAATATCATTTCAAAACCTTCAACCTGACTTTTTTAAAAAATACTTTGGGTCACTATATTTGAAGAAAAAGTGACTCTGGTCCAAGTCCTCAACATTGCCCCACAATGTCTCCCCACTGATGAAATATCAGGTATGTTTGCTAACATACGAACATTCTTAAAGTGGAAAGCATAACAATATATCAGCAGATCAGGCAGAGATAAACCCCCACCCCAAGCTTTCTCCTCAATTTTTTTCAGGCTATCCTAGGTCCCTCCACTTCCCAAATAAAACTCCCTATTTTGCCCTGCAACTGTCAAAAAAATAATCGGTATAGAATTAAAGAGAAATGTGATTTTTGGAAGAATAACCATCTTGATAAGGTTAATTCTGCCTTAGATGTTTAATGGTAAGTTGGCCCATCTTACCAGAAGTCTCTCCCTACCGCTTGGCAAACTTTTTTACAGTTGACCCGTGGAATATCATCCAACCTCTGAGTTATTAGAATGCCCAAATATCTCATTTGGGATTTCGCCCCCTGACTAATCATTCCCTGGTTCCAATACATAACTTCAGTTTTATCCACATAAACCTTATATCCTGATATTTTGTCAAAGCTTTCCGCCCTCGCCATCAGCCTGTGCATTGTCGTCTGTGGATTTGGTGTATATACCACAATATCATCTGCATACAGAGCTAGTTTAACCTCCAACCCTGCTGACTTAAAAGGGGTTATGGTGGTATCTGTTCTAATCTGATGGGCTAAAGGCACAATATAAAAGTTAAAAAGTAGAGGAGACCGGACAACCCTGTCTTGTACCTCTAGTAATGGGGAACCACTCTGAGAGCTCACAATTAACCAACACCCTTGCTATGGGCAACCTATACAGTTTTTGCACTGCAGTTACTAAATTTTGTGGGGATCCAAAGCTTTTAAGGGTTTCCCACAGATATTCCCAGTGTACCCTTTCAAAGGCTATAGCCGTGTCTACCGCCACTACTGTTAAGGGGGATTTCTGGACTTCCACCATATTGATGACCCCCTACATCAAATATGTGAGCTCATTTAGATGTCCTTCCGGGATAAAAGCCCTCTGATCTGTGTGAATAATGCTCTTGATAACCTTCGCTACCCTTGAAGCTAATATCCCAGAAAAGATCTTATAATCAGTATTCAATAGGGATATTGGTCTATATGATTCTGTTCTTACAGGGTCTTTATCATGTTTCAGAATGAGAACTACAGTTGCCTCTGACCAAGATGCAGGGCTTCTTCTAAATATTTTACAGTAAAAGCTCCCTTTAAATATGGGATTCACATCTCGATAATTCCTATATAGAGCTCTATTGGGAGCCCATCTGGACCTGCCGCCTTCCCACCCCTCATTTTCCTACATTGTATCCTTATCTCCCACTCAGTGATCTCCGACCCTAGTAGATCCACTTGCCCCCTAGTTAATTTTGGAAGCTCTATCGCCCTTAACCAAGCCCCTATACTCTCATTTCCTGGATGCAGATCCTCTCTATATAAACTACTCGTATACCTCTATGCTTACGCCCTGATATCTGCATTTGTTTTAAGAGCACCCCAGTCTCTAAATTCATCAGATTCTGTTTGAAATTCCTGGCTCTGTCTAGCGTAACCTTCCAGGCCAAAAGTGAGCTACACCTCTCGCCATAGGGGAAATGCTGTAGCTTGCTGACTTTCCATCTGTCTTGTATTCCTTTTGCCAATTGGGTTGTTATATTCTGTATAGGTACCCTATTTAGGCGCAGGTAACACTGCAACCTTTCACCCATATCCTTCCCTACATTACATACCTAACTGTTCATAGGGACTGACCTTTTACCTAGATACGACACTGCATTCAAAACGCAGGTTTTTCCCTAGTTCGAAACTCATACATTATGCATGAGGCTTCTTGGAAGCACAGCAGGACGACCATCTTGTGTATAATATCTATGTATAAAGTTCAAGCCCAACGTTATTCTTTAGGACGACACAGTAACACAACGAGGTAGGACCCCTGGGGAGACCTGTGGGTATATATACATCATGTCTTGCTTAGATAGACAGAGGCGACCGTGACTTCCCGGCTGACACACTGACCAGAGACGCTGAGGTTCCTGCATGGAGACACTCGAGCTTGCAGTGGTCAAACATCCCTCACGGGGTCTCCAACTCGAGACCAGGACGGGGTCCCATATTCTCTCCTTTCTCAGGTAATGGGGTTGACTAGACCTTAGAGAGATTCTTGGCATAACACCTATACAGATGATAGGTATATTTAGGTACATCTGGTTAGGAGGCATTATAGGAGTACGCACCTTCTTATCATGTGGTCTATGTACTTGTATACATTCATGAATACTACAAAATGGTACAACTGTACCATCCCTTTACTTCCATTGTACTGATAATCATATATCTCTGCTACTGTCTATTGGTTGTTACAACAAATCTAGTCTACACTAAAATAACAACTATTCAATAAATCCTTATTGAAACACACAGACTGGTTTATTCTGTGTATCTCTGAGACAATCTCAGGGAGCCTGAGTGAGTGAGCGAAAAGTAGTTTATTGTTTCCACGATCCTGGGGGATCAGGGTTGTCATGTTCTCAGGTTTCCAGAAACTATTCTCTCCCCGATAAGAGGAGATTCTAGTGGTACTGTGAGCTAGCTTATGCAAACAGGCTAACATATTCAGTGTGGGTGCTCGCAAACAGTCTGCCACTAAACCCACAGTTAATGTTATCCAAACGTGCAGATCCTGTATAGGATATATAGGAACTACACAACAGGGTCTCATACTCTGCTTGCAGGTCCTCTAATTCTCTTTGGAGCGTTGGTATCCTTTATGTTCCCTCTAATGAGGACTTCTGAAGTTCGATTTCTTTCATCTTGATTTCTGCTATAACACCCTCATCTCTCACCCAGCTCGCCTCTTACCTATCATTATGGCACTTATTATTGCCCTTAAGTATGCTCTGTATGAGTCCCACACAATTTGTGGCTTAGCAGGATCTATTTTAAAATGGAAGAAATCGACTTTCTCATCTGCCAGGCCTACTACCACCCCTACCTCTAACAATATAGTTCTGTCTAGGGTCCACCTTCTCTGCCCGAGTTATTTACGGTCCTCTAAAAATAGAACCACAGGAGAAGGATCAGAAAGCACAGCAGGAACAGGGACCACAGACTCAACCTCATCGTTCAGGGCCTGATCCACCAAGAAATAATCTATGAGCGAGTGGTGGCCAAATTTTTTACTATAAAACGTAAAGCCTCTAACTGCACCCATCCTTCTGCGCCAGATGTCTGTGAGGAGAAAAACTGGATAGTATTGCGAAGCATACTGCAACTCTCGAGGAAGATGTGAAGGTCCTGTCAGCAGGGGTGAGCCAGGCTTCTTGAGACATTGAGGCACTGAAAATGCAAAATAAAACGTTGCAAGAGGATGTGGAAAGACTGGAAACCCAATTCAGGTGAATTAACCAGAGGGTACTTAACATCCCAGAAGGTGCAGAAAAGGGAGACATGAAAGGTTTACTTTGTAAACTAATAAGAGAGGGGATTTTACTAGACAGGAAGGATGTCAATCTCGAAAATGAAATCCAAAGAGCGCATAGAGATCTGTATACCACCACACTTTGAACAGTGGACCACTCAAAGAAAGAAAAAGGCACCAATCCTAATATCACCAAATACATTTGTTTACAAAATCCAGCGTGCACTTTCCAAATGCTCCCTGTCCCAAGAGCATCACCCAATCCTAGGGTAAAGAGTCAATTTTTGTCCTGGATGGAAAAGCACTGCTATACAAGTTGGTCTCTTCCAGTTACCAGAGACTATTCAACTTTTCAATTGTCCTCATATATAAACGCTGAGTCGTGATGTATAGTTGCAATACTCATTTAATAATCCATTCAGTGAAAAAACATCAGCCAACGCGTTTCGTTCTGAAACCAGAACTTTTTCAGGGCGCAATAGTTATATCGAGGCGTGGTTGGTTTCCAAATTCGGTGTTTATCACAATCGATAGAAGCAAAGACTTATATGTCTTTTCTCTCTTCTAATTTAATTTTCTATTTTTTATTTTCCAGCCTTTGAAATAATTCCATGAAACGGAAATCCTTGGTTTTCCCACAAGTTTTGTTATATATTTTATCTTAAGCGAAAATAATCCGTCCTGTGTAATTATTATCTTTCGTCTCTTATTTATTCCAGAGATGCTAGGTATCCTTATGGTAGTTGCCTGGTATGTTGATCCCGATAAGTCAACCCTTCGGCGTCTTACTATCCCGACACGCCGTCGTCTCCACCGCCCCAAGGATTTCCGTTTCCTGGAATTATTTCAAAGGCTGGAAAATAAAAAATAGAAAATTAAAATTCTGGCCTGTCTCCCCACTGAATAAAGAGAAATTCCCCTATGGCCTTATGATTACATATGCGACATAGTTCAAACTATAATGATATATATAAATAGAATCCCAAATGACACACAAATTACATGAGCAACTATTTTTTATTACTTTCTTTTATTCATTTACTTTTTTTGCGCATGAGTTACCTTCATTTTCTACTTTTTTTTGTGTTAAGCATATTCATCGTATACAAAATCAATAAATACTATACATAATCATAAAAAAATTTTTTAAACAATACTAAAGGAAAAACCCTGTTATCCACACATACAACAACAATCACTCACTATTCATGCATACTTGATACTGTTACCCACACAACATACAATACAATCAAACATTTTCTGTGCATGAGGTAGTCCAGATGGCTTAGAGGACTAAGTACGCCAGGTCTACGCGTTTCGGTGGATTGACACCACCTTCCTCAGGACCAACAGATTTTCTCCCTTAAAATCTCGTGGAGACAGGGTTTCTATAATATCTCAGGAAGAAATTGAATCAGGGAAGGTGAATATGCTTAACACAAAAAAAAGTAGAAAATGAAGGTAACTCATGCGCAAAAAAAGTAAATGAATAAAAGAAAGTAATAAAAAATAGTTGCTCATGTAATTTGTGTGTCATTTGGGATTCTATTTATATATATCATTATAGTTTGAACTATGTCGCATATGTAATCATAAGGCCATAGGGGAATTTCTCTTTATTCTGTTTATATTGTCCTCTCTCTTCCCTGGCCAAAAGTAAGTCTCAGAGGGGGTCCCATTATTTTGCTGCTGTCTCCCCACTGACCCAGAGAGGTTGTATTGTTTATCCTTATCTTTTTTCTTTTTTATACACCGTGTAGTACCGAGCACTTTTAGGTCCTGAAGAATTGCCAACCAGGCAAGAAACAAGTCGACCACTGTAGAGGGTTGAGTCTCTTGCAGTCCCTATCTCCCCTCCCACCCTTTTAACCTAGGGAGCCAGCCACGCGAATAAAAGTCTTTGTGGACTGACTCACCTAATTTTAAATCACCCCACCTTCACGACTACACCTTCACCAGACCCCTCACATGCACTCAACCATTGGCTGGAACAAAAGTACAGTCCAGCCCGAACTGCCAAGCCATGTCTTCCCAGGACCGGAAACACTCATCCTGGGACCGGTTTCGGGTTCATAACCCTCATCAGCCAGGCTATCTTGAATCTAGTGGCAAAGTGAGCAAGGGACAGAGAAAAGGTGGTCAGGTCCAGGTGAAATTCCCAGCGATGTTAAACATCATGTGGAGGAATAAGATGTACAACATCCGTGACCCTGAGGAGGTGGATACTTCCTTAGAGGGTAATGAAAAATGAATAAAGTAGGAAAGATTCAAATTACAACCTGGAATGTTAATGGTTTGAAATCTAGGAAGAAGCTGGCATTGGTGGCAGAATATCTCAAGAATAGTGGGGCACACATCATAATGCTCCAGGAGACTAATTTGGAGTGGGCATAGTGTAGGTCCACTTTTAGTAAATTACGTTGGGTACAGAATGTAGGGTGTTCGGATCAGAGAGGTACTGCCAGAGGAGTGAACTTAGTTATAAGGAAAACTTCAGAAAATAAAGTTACTGAAGCATGACTCGGATATTTCTGGTAGATGGCTGGTGGCTAACATATTGATTCAGGATAGGCTGATATCGTGTGCAGCTTATTATGGTCCAAATAACGATACTCCAGAAGCTCTGGAGAAGCTACAATCCTGTGTGAGGCCACACCCCTTTAGGGTGTTTGTGTTCAATGAAAAAACAATAAAAGCACGAACACAGCACAAAGTCGTCATGTCCTTAGTTGAAGCGTGTCCATGATTAAGGGGCGTTCCAAGCCTCGAAACGCGTCGGATGGCAAGAATTGAATCAAAGCAGTCTGCAACCAAGCAACAGCGAGGCTTATACAGCTGGATGGTGAGAGGCAGCGTCGTGTTCCCTCCCAAGCTCGAGGGCGTTTGCATAAACAATTAATACACGGCTGCCCTGGCCGTGGGGAGGTGCACCAGTTTCTCCGAGGACTACACTGTCAAACGAGGAATGGCTTCGGAAATGAACTTTTCATCTCCGTGATGCGCGCTATCTCCAAAGGGGGATTGTACTTGGATGCAAACAGCTTTGTCCTACTCAAGGTGAAATACAAAGCGCTAACAAAAACAACTGAGGAACTGAGCCTACTCAAGGTCAATACTTACTTTGTGCCGTTTTGGACTCCAAACACCAGCATGCCAGGCGGCATGTGTGAGGCCACACCCCCTTAGGGTGTTTGTGTTCAATGAAAAAACAATAAAAGCACGAACACAGCACAAAGTCGTCATGTCCTTAGTTGAAGCGTGTCCATGATTAAGGGGCGTTCCAAGCCTCGAAACGCGTCGGATGGCAAGAATTGAATCAAAGCAGTCTGCAACCAAGCAACAGCGAGGCTTATACAGCTGGATGGTGAGAGGCAGCGTCGTGTTCCCTCCCAAGCTCGAGGGCGTTTGCATAAACAATTAATACACGGCTGCCCTGGCCGTGGGGAGGTGAACCAGTTTCTCCGAGGACTACACTGTCAAACGAGGAATGGCTTCGGAAATGAACTTTTCATCTCCGTGATGCGCGCTATCTCCAAAGGGGGATTGTACTTGGATGCAAACAGCTTTGTCCTACTCAAGGTGAAATACAAAGCGCTAACAAAAACAACTGAGGAACTGAGCCTACTCAAGGTCAATACTTACTTTGTGCCGTTTTGGACTCCAAACACCAGCATGCCAGGCGGCATGTGTGAGGCCACACCCCTTTAGGGTGTTTGTGTTCAATGAAAAAACAATAAAAGCACGAACACAGCACAAAGTCGTCATGTCCTTAGTTGAAGCGTGTCCATGATTAAGGGGCGTTCCAAGCCTCGAAACGCGTCGGATGGCAAGAATTGAATCAAAGCAGTCTGCAACCAAGCAACAGCGAGGCTTATACAGCTGGATGGTGAGAGGCAGCGTCGTGTTCCCTCCCAAGCTCGAGGGCGTTTGCATAAACAATTAATACACGGCTTCCCTGGCCGTGGGGAGGTTAACCAGTTTCTCCGAGGACTACACTGTCAAACGAGGAATGGCTTCGGAAATGAACTTTTCATCTCCGTGATGCGCGCTATCTCCAAAGGGGGATTGTACTTGGATGCAAACAGCTTTGTCCTACTCAAGGTGAAATACAAAGCGCTAACAAAAACAACTGAGGAACTGAGCCTACTCAAGGTCAATACTTACTTTGTGCCGTTTTGGACTCCAAACACCAGCATGCCAGGCGGCATGTGTGAGGCCACACCCCTTTAGGGTGTTTGTGTTCAATGAAAAAACAATAAAAGCACGAACACAGCACAAAGTCGTCATGTCCTTAGTTGAAGCGTGTCCATGATTAAGGGGCGTTCCAAGCCTCGAAACGCGTCGGATGGCAAGAATTGAATCAAAGCAGTCTGCAACCAAGCAACAGCGAGGCTTATACAGCTGGATGGTGAGAGGCAGCGTCGTGTTCCCTCCCAAGCTCGAGGGCGTTTGCATAAACAATTAATACACGGCTGCCCTGGCCGTGGGGAGGTGAACCAGTTTCTCCGAGGACTACACTGTCAAACGAGGAATGGCTTCGGAAATGAACTTTTCATCTCCGTGATGCGCGCTATCTCCAAAGGGGGATTGTACTTGGATGCAAACAGCTTTGTCCTACTCAAGGTGAAATACAAAGCGCTAACAAAAACAACTGAGGAACTGAGCCTACTCAAGGTCAATACTTACTTTGTGCTGTTTTGGACTCCAAACACCAGCATGCCAGGCGGCATGTGTGAGGCCACACCCCTTTAGGGTGTTTGTGTTCAATGAAAAAACAATAAAAGCACGAACACAGCACAAAGTCGTCATGTCCTTAGTTGAAGCGTGTCCATGATTAAGGGGCGTTCCAAGCCTCGAAACGCGTCGGATGGCAAGAATTGAATCAAAGCAGTCTGCAACCAAGCAACAGCGAGGCTTATACAGCTGGATGGTGAGAGGCAGCGTCGTGTTCCCTCCCAAGCTCGAGGGCGTTTGCATAAACAATTAATACACGGCTGCCCTGGCCGTGGGGAGGTGAACCAGTTTCTCCGAGGACTACACTGTCAAACGAGGAATGGCTTCGGAAATGAACTTTTCATCTCCGTGATGCGCGCTATCTCCAAAGGGGGATTGTACTTGGATGCAAACAGCTTTGTCCTACTCAAGGTGAAATACAAAGCGCTAACAAAAACAACTGAGGAACTGAGCCTACTCAAGGTCAATACTTACTTTGTGCCGTTTTGGACTCCAAACACCAGCATGCCAGGCGGCATGTGTGAGGCCACACCCCTTTAGGGTGTTTGTGTTCAATGAAAAAACAATAAAAGCACGAACACAGCACAAAGTCGTCATGTCCTTAGTTGAAGCGTGTCCATGATTAAGGGGCGTTCCAAGCCTCGAAACGCGTCGGATGGCAAGAATTGAATCAAAGCAGTCTGCAACCAAGCAACAGCGAGGCTTATACAGCTGGATGGTGAGAGGCAGCGTCGTGTTCCCTCCCAAGCTCGAGGGCGTTTGCATAAACAATTAATACACGGCTGCCCTGGCCGTGGGGAGGTGAACCAGTTTCTCCGAGGACTACACTGTCAAACGAGGAATGGCTTCGGAAATGAACTTTTCATCTCCGTGATGCGCGCTATCTCCAAAGGGGGATTGTACTTGGATGCAAACAGCTTTGTCCTACTCAAGGTGAAATACAAAGCGCTAACAAAAACAACTGAGGAACTGAGCCTACTCAAGGTCAATACTTACTTTGTGCCGTTTTGGACTCCAAACACCAGCATGCCAGGCGGCATGTGTGAGGCCACACCCCTTTAGGGTGTTTGTGTTCAATGAAAAAACAATAAAAGCACGAACACAGCACAAAGTCGTCATGTCCTTAGTTGAAGCGTGTCCATGATTAAGGGGCGTTCCAAGCCTCGAAACGCGTCGGATGGCAAGAATTGAATCAAAGCAGTCTGCAACCAAGCAACAGCGAGGCTTATACAGCTGGATGGTGAGAGGCAGCGTCGTGTTCCCTCCCAAGCTCGAGGGCGTTTGCATAAACAATTAATACACGGCTGCCCTGGCCGTGGGGAGGTGAACCAGTTTCTCCGAGGACTACACTGTCAAACGAGGAATGGCTTCGGAAATGAACTTTTCATCTCCGTGATGCGCGCTATCTCCAAAGGGGGATTGTACTTGGATGCAAACAGCTTTGTCCTACTCAAGGTGAAATACAAAGCGCTAACAAAAACAACTGAGGAACTGAGCCTACTCAAGGTCAATACTTACTTTGTGCCGTTTTGGACTCCAAACACCAGCATGCCAGGCGGCATGTGTGAGGCCACACCCCTTTAGGGTGTTTGTGTTCAATGAAAAAACAATAAAAGCACGAACACAGCACAAAGTCGTCATGTCCTTAGTTGAAGCGTGTCCATGATTAAGGGGCGTTCCAAGCCTCGAAACGCGTCGGATGGCAAGAATTGAATCAAAGCAGTCTGCAACCAAGCAACAGCGAGGCTTATACAGCTGGATGGTGAGAGGCAGCGTCGTGTTCCCTCCCAAGCTCGAGGGCGTTTGCATAAACAATTAATACACGGCTGCCCTGGCCGTGGGGAGGTGAACCAGTTTCTCCGAGGACTACACTGTCAAACGAGGAATGGCTTCGGAAATGAACTTTTCATCTCCGTGATGCGCGCTATCTCCAAAGGGGGATTGTACTTGGATGCAAACAGCTTTGTCCTACTCAAGGTGAAATACAAAGCGCTAACAAAAACAACTGAGGAACTGAGCCTACTCAAGGTCAATACTTACTTTGTGCCGTTTTGGACTCCAAACACCAGCATGCCAGGCGGCATGTGTGAGGCCACACCCCTTTAGGGTGTTTGTGTTCAATGAAAAAACAATAAAAGCACGAACACAGCACAAAGTCGTCATGTCCTTAGTTGAAGCGTGTCCATGATTAAGGGGCGTTCCAAGCCTCGAAACGCGTCGGATGGCAAGAATTGAATCAAAGCAGTCTGCAACCAAGCAACAGCGAGGCTTATACAGCTGGATGGTGAGAGGCAGCGTCGTGTTCCCTCCCAAGCTCGAGGGCGTTTGCATAAACAATATATATATATATATATATATATATATATTCATAGTATTACATTTTAAATATTGAAAAAAGAATATGTATATAGAAATGAATTAAAAAAATTAAAACATCAATATAATGTGCAAAAATATTTGTAGTAATTATGTTACCATATATATATATATATATATATATGTATCACTGAATGACTCCTTGCAAAACCAGGAATGACTACGCCATGTGTGGTGCTTCAAATCTCTTTATTCAGCCCCAGTCTAACGCGTTTAGGAGCTCTGTGCTCCTTGCTCACCGACAAAAGAGGTTAGAAAAGCGGCCATTTTTCAATGTGCCTTTTACGTGTCACGTAAAACTACAAACCCATAGAGAGTGAAAACAGACCTGTAGTTTTTATATAGTTCCCCATACTTTAGCATAATTTCGTGCCAAATTTAAAAATACTTTGTGTATTTCATTGCAAAAATTATACAATTTTTACATACATTTCAACTTTATAAAACCTAAACAAAATGAATATTTATATTGTACATACAGTTTGTAAATCCTGGTTTTACATGGAGCAATTCAGTGATTTTACCGACCTACTACCTGGGTGTCCGACAGACCGACGCAACGCTCGATTTGGAGGCGGCGATTTTTGTTGAGGGAGAAAATAAAAGGAATTTTTATATATATATATATATATCACGCTCAGTTTCTCACCAATCAAGGTTTAGAAATAGGCACTCACGGGGTTATACAGCCATCATCATAGGTTTATTTTCATAATTTTCAGGCACAAAACATGAAAAACAACGCGTTTCGGCTACGCCTTAGTCTTGTATTTCATCAATTAGATGCCATTGAAGCATACATTTTGAAGCTCAGCATCATTACGGCCACATAATTGGAACATTATAGCAATCATAAAAGGACTAACAAATTAATTCCATAGCGGCCATCTTAGCATTGTGCAATGTAACTTTATCAGTAAACCCAAATGATAACAGTAGCATGATTTTACAAGTTTATTTCTCGTTTTCATCAATGTCTACCTGCCCGACTATCGGGCCCCTTGAACTGGTTATTGTTCAAAAGACAAACTTGATTTTGCCGTGTATCGGCGAAAGTTCGCTAGCACTTTAGATAATTTAGCCGTGTATCGGCAGGCCCTACTGAATAACCATCAATTGTTAACCAATAAGCTTTTTGACCCAAAAAATGGTTAAACATATAATGTAGTGAATGTGACCCATAATTATAGACATTTAGCAGATAACTATTTTCAATGTGTTACATATATCAACATTATAGATGTAAATTACCCGGTAGCAAGGCATTTTGGTGAGAAACATAACAGCAATAGGGAGCTATTGCATCATTATGAGGTAGATCACGTTCCATCTAACATAAGAGGGGGAGACAGAGTCAGGAAACTCCGTAGGCTGGAATTGAGATACATAATAGACCTAGGAACTAAGACTCCAAAAGGGTTAAATATGAGTGAAGAAATGACGGTTCACTTAGGAGACTAGGAAATACTGGGTCTATAATGTTGATATATGTAACACATTGAAAATAGTTATCTGCTAAATGTCTATAATTATGGGTCACATTCACTACATTATATGTTTAACAATTTTTTGGGTCAAAAAGCTTATTGGTTAACAATTGATGGTTATTCAGTAGGGCCTGCCGATACACGGCTAAATTATCTATAGAAATTGGCAAATCATCAAAAGCGACCCTGTTATTGGCTCCAAAGTAGCTAGAGTTCCGCCTATCACCTTTAGGAAAGCGAAGTCAATGCACAGCAAATTAGTGCGCAATGCACCAAGAGTTAAGAAAGGGATAGATTGGCTAATAACACGCAGGGGCTTTCAAGAGTGTTCTAAATGTAAGGCCTGTCACCACAGGGTGCACACATAACAGGTAGTAACCCCATTTAGGAAAAGACCTTTTGAAATTCGTGGCAGCTTCACCTGTAAAAGTGATTTCGCGGTGTACATCTTACAATGTACCTGTAACAAAAAGTATGTGGGGTCCACACTACATCCCGTTCATGTAAGGATCCTACAGCACCTGTGGGCTATCACTAACAACGACTCCAGTTACCCAGTCACCAGACACATTAACTTATATCATGGTGGCAATACAAAGAACTTAACCTACTTTGTAATCGACTTCATCCCCAAGAACCCCAAAGGTGGCAATAGACAATTGGCATTTAGGAGTTTGGAATCTAGATATATTCTAATGATGAAGTCTAAGATTCAGTTTGAGATGAATGCAGATGAAGCGCTATCAGTCCACTTGTAACCTGCTCACAGTCTTTCTCTCTCTCTCCTGTATGACCCCTGTGGGTTTTGTAAAAATGATGCCCATATTTTTAATATTCACATATTTAGATAATATTTAGGTTTAATTTTGTAATTTTGCCTGTGGGTAGTTTTTTTATTAATTACGTTAGCACTTACTCTTAGTTGACAGCCTTCTTAGCCCACTTAGGCAATATCGAGTTGCCCCTTTTCCCTTTATGCACGACCAAGCAGTCCACTGTGACCTGACATTACGCACATGCACTATGTATTAAGGGAATAGATATTCCAATCTTGACATCTTGTATTCTTTCGTATCGAACACAAGCACCTGCTGAGTCACAGTATTCTCGGGCCGACATAAGGCCTATCATTATAGCAATAGAGTACGCGCTTCACGTACAGTCTTTATATTACCCTCTTATCTACAGTTGCTTTACACGCAAAGAGTAGACTGATGTTAAGTCTTTCTTTCTTCCTCAGTTTTTTCCTAAATAAAGTGTTTTATGCTATTCACTAATTTACTGCATATACTGAGAATTATATCCCTGTATGCTGTATAACTTGCATTTTATGTTCACTAATTTTCTTTATATCAAAGGTTAAACCTTTATGTCCATTATAACTTGCGGTTGCTGTGACAACCCTGTTCAGTGACTTTGTATTTAAGGATGGATTTCAATGGTACCCAACATTGTGAGATAGGCGGTCCGCCACCGAAACGCATCAAGGCTTTTATTTTGTGAATAATAAATCACAGTGTCAGATCTCCACGGTCTCGGCGCCTATCATTTGGATGAAAGGATAGGTTTGGTTGTATGTATTGTATTCTATTGTATTGTAATTGCATTTATATAGCGCTTACTACCCCTGACGAGGCATCGAAGCGCTTTTTCGGCAGGTAGCACGCTACTCTGGGACCCATAGAGGATTAGTGTTGAATTAGTATAGTGAAACTTGCAAGTACATTTTAAGTGGTGGATAGGTTAGAGGGCGCTAGAGGGCCCACGTACAGAATGGCCGCCTTCTGGTGAGGCTCCTGTAACCTGGATCTATCATCCTACAATAATCCTTCTTAACTGGGTCGCGACTCGGCAGTAATGCAACCTGACTGCTAAGCATACCGTCCTCCACCCTCGGCGAAAGTTTGGCTCGGATCGGCTGCTGCATGTCCGAGAACGGAGGCGAGGACGTTTTGCCGGGGAAGACGCTGGCGCTGTGACCATTAGGCAGAGCGGATTCGAACGACAGGAAACTCCGTGGTCCCCACGAGGTCAGTAGGCCTCAACGGTCCGAGTCGCACATTGCGGAGGCAGGGGCTACGAACTCCCAACAAAGAGGGACCGTTGTTGGCGCACCACCGGTCAGCTACGACGCTGCAGCATAGCATTTCACACTTACACGGTGAGAGAGAGGTGGAATCAAGCGGCGACATGGGGACTTGAGCACGGCTGTTGATAATTACTGTAAGGGCCTGAAGCGCGATACGCAGGCTGCGACATCGCCGCACAGCAGGAGAGAGTGAAGCCGGACAAAAAGCCCCCCCGCGACGACATAAGGGACTGATCGTTTGTGGCGCCAAACAGCTCCCTGCAGCACCGTCTACCCCCACTGCGACGGAGGCTGCTCGGAGTGCTGAATGTTCTGGGCTTACACGAAAAGACGGGACTGTACTACTGACGGTGTCTGGTTCTTCATATACATATATTGATTGGACATGTGGGTGTGCTGAGGCTCTACAACTGTGGTGGGTTTCCATCGTGTAGGGTTGCCGTTCTAAGCTACTGCCAACAGCGACGTAGGAACTGTGACCTCACACTAAAAAGTGACTACACTGTCTCTATCTCACTTACCTGTTGATGTATTGCAGCTGAGGAGCCACACAGTGAATGGGCGCCCCTGATAAATAGGCTTCCGGTGCTAGTTTTTTACAAACAGGGGACTGCTATGCGCCCGGATATCATATATAAGCTGCCTGTCTCTTTTATACCTCTACACTGGCGGTGGTGCGCCCAAGAGGCCTTGGGACCAGCGACAGGATGGTGAGACAAGATAATCGCCAACCGAAGCTGTCATTTGAGGCTGGGAAAAAAAGTTCGAAAACGAATCCAGCGGGTGCCGAGAAAGTCACTGGTGAAATGGCGGGAGGCAGTGACGCATCCTCGGACTTGGATATGCGACAGCTTCTGCAAGAAATGAGACAGGGGTTTGCCACAGTGGTTGATAAGGTAGATAGAATGCCCTCCAGAATGGATGCCATAGTCCACAAAGTAGACCAGCATGAAGAGAGACTCGTGGAAACCGAAAGGCGCATCTCGGACAATGATGACACAACTGCAAGACACACGACACAACTTGCACGTATGGATAACCTGCTCCGCACCATAGCTGCGAAAAACGAGGATTTGGAAGCTCGCAGTCGGCATAATAATATACGCGTCACGGGAGTACCAGAATCCACATACACAGGCCGGATGGAAGAGTACATAGAGAAACTACTCCTGGCTTCCATTGGAGCTGAGGCCTTCTCTGCGCAATTTATTGTTGAGTGAGCGCATAGGTCCCTAGGGCCTATACCAAAACCCGGGACCCCGCCGAGGCCTATCATTGCGAGGCTACTAAATACCAGGGACCGCGATGTGGCACTGAGGGCAGCGCGTACCAAACAACACTTGACATATAACGGAGTGACTTTCTCGATTTTCCCGGATTTTACTCCTCTGGTACGAGAAGAAAGGCGCAAGTTCCTAGGCGTAAAAAAGAAGCTGCGCAAAGCTCAAGTCGATTATGCGCTGCTATACCCTGCACGACTGCGGGTGACGCACCAAGGGAAACAACGTTTCTTTACAAATCCGCAACAGGTGGAGGACTATCTACGTACTCTGAGGAAGTCGCAACGTGGAGTAAATGATCGTGATCCTACCCAGCGGGGCGCTGTGCGAGACACAGATGAGGAAGCTTGATATGGAGATCTCCTTGCACGTGCTGCTTCTTAGTCACACCGAATAGCTTACACGAACTAATGCAGAGTGGAGAGGTGGGGGACTTTACAAAGAGGACTTGCTGAGGACTTTGTGATATACCCAGTGGTAATGTATCCCAGGGCCCACTATCCCTCCTCGGGCGTGGTCAAGGGACAGGACAGTTTTGGAGTTTGAGGAGGAGGTAGTGGTTGTGTTGCACTCTAGTAGTTCCCCCAACGGGTAAACCCAAATGTTGAAATATGTCACTCGGGGTCTGTTGAATAATGTTTGGGGTGTGGGGGGATTGTTGGTAGGGATTGTGGGGAGGGGGTGGGATACTGTTTCTGGCAAGTTGGGGATGCTTCAGTGGGTGAGGCTAGACAGCGGAAGATATGGAGGGTGGCAATTGGGGGTGTTTGGTCAGCACTGAATGCACCTGTGGACACTGTACATGAATTTGAAAGATGGGCAGAAGATGTCGTTGTGCAGTCTGGATGGTATCGTTTGCATATTGATGTAACTCTTTGGTAGGGGCGAGTCACCTAACAAAACCCTGGGGGTCTTGTCCTGGAATGTCAGGGGTCTTAATGATGCTCGTAAATGCAGGCAGGTACTGTTGGATGTATGACATTACAACGCATGCTTTTACATTGCATGCTTTTACAACACGGTTTTTACAACGCATACCATTACAACGCATAGTGCTTTTAGGCGCTGGATAGTGAATTGTTTAATTTACTATTACAACTCCAGTCCCCATGGATAGTAGGGAAGGTGTTGGATAGTACATTAAACCTATTCCCTATCCTAGAGCGCCCCCAGCGCAATGCGTTGTAATGGTTTGCGTTGTAAAAGTTGCGTTGTAAAGGCCTTGCGTGGTAAAAGTTGCGTTGTAAGGGTTGTTTACTGGTACTGTCGTATCTGGATCGACATAAAGCACAAGTGGTATTATTGCAGGAAACGCACATCTCTAGGCAGACAAATCCCTCCTTTGCTAGCAGATGGGCTGTTAACAGATATTTTTCATCGTACTCTTCTTATGCTAGGGGTGTTGCAATATTGATTAAAAAAGCTGTTCCATTCACACCCTTTGGTCATCAGGCCGATGCAGAAGGGCGTTATTTGCTTGTGTGGGGGAGGCTGGGTGATAGCATGGTAACCATTGTCAATTGCTACGCTCCCAATACTGATACCCCAGATTTTTTCATGGTGCTATGGGAAAAAATCCTTGATATAGGCTCTACACACATAATATGGGGTGGGGACTTCAATGTAGCATTAACTCCGACGTTGGATAGGGCAGACGGGCTGGCACAATACCATCCAAAGGCGAGGGAAGCCCTAAAGGGTATCATAGAAGAAGGTTCCTTGGTAGACGGTTGGAGACATAAACATCCAACACAGCTGGAGGGCACACACTTTACGTCATACACAGGCACATGGGAGCGTCTGGACTACTTTCTATTGACGCAGGGGTTGGCGGCCGGGGTGTCAGCTGCGGGGCATCTCGCTCACACTTATGGTCCTGTGTGGGTCACACTGGTAATACCTGGATTTGAATGCCCGAGGCCGCCCTGGCGGCTACAACCCTCGGCTTTGCTTGATACAGCCTTTAGAGAAGAACTGCGTACAGACATACAGGATTTTTTCCCACGCAACAAGGATACTGTAGATAGCGTGGAGGTAGTTTGGGAGGGTTTTAAAGTTACGTAGCGTGGATGGTGTATAGCGAAAGGGTTCGGTGTATTACGAGATATCCAACACACTCTTAAACGATTGGAGGGAGACCTAAAAGACTTAGAGAAGAAAATGCGCAGTGGGGACGAGGGTGAGGTGCATACCGAGTTCCGGACTAAATTGTCGGAATTGGAGGAGGAAGCAAACTGGGAATTGAAATTTCGAAACAAGTATTGGGTCGCCCGTAAATATGGGGAAGGTGAGCGACCAGGAAAGGCTTTAGCTGGCACCATAAGGAACACACGGGGCTCCAGAGCTATACTTGAACTTGCTGACACTAATGGGGGGATTTGTGGAGATAATGCACATATTATGGAAACACTCGTTGAACACTATCAGAAACTATACACCTCACGAGGCTCTGGTAGTGGAGATTTCGATGGCTTTCTCGGTGACGTGGCCTTGTGCTGGCTAAGTGATGTACACAGGCGGTTTTTGAGTGCTCCACTGGAGATAGATGAGATTAGGGAAGCAATTATGTCCCTGAGCAATGGGAATGCACCGGGATTAGACGGTATACCGGCTGAATTCTACAAATGTTATATAGATATTATGGCCCCGGTGCTGCGCGAAGTGTTTGAAGACTCCTTTGAAACGGGCATTTTGCCACAGTCTATGCGGGAGGTGGTGATCACTTCTCTCCTGAAACCAGGTAAAAATCCCAAGGAATGTGATTCTTTCCGCCCCTTGTCTCTTCTAAACTGCGATGCTAAAATACTGGCCAAAGTATTGGCTACAAGGCTGTCGTTGCTGATGACACAAATAGTGTTGCCAGATCAATCAGGATTCGTCCCATCCAGAGTAACCAGTCATAACCTCCGGACCCTCTTGTCTCTCACGCAGACCGTAGCGCCAGAACTCCCACTAGCTGCTGTCTTTTTGGATGCCTCTAAGGATTTCGACTCCGTGGAGTGGCGATACCTCTTTACCGTGCTGAACAAAATGGGCCTTCCGCCTGTGTTTATAGCGTGGGTCCAATTATTATATAACAAACCTACTGCGAAAATCCTGGTTAATGGTCAGCTCTCGACTGCAGTCTCTATATCCAGAGGCACACGACAGGGGTGCCCGCTCTCTCCCCTCCTTTTTGCTATTGCGATAGAGCCTCTGGCTTGTAGGAAACGGCAATTGCATAGTGATAGTGCCTTCCGTTGTCTTCAAAGACAGATATCGATCTCGCTCTACGCGGACGACGTGACGCTATATGTCACTGATCCACGGAATAGATTAAACACCCTGTTGAGGGAATTCTTGTTTTTTTGCGGGCTGTCAAGCATTACAGTAAACTGGAACAAATCGCAGATCTTCCCACTTACACCAGCGGTGACTGAATTCCCATTAGACTATCCTATTGAATGGTGCCATTCTGATCTCAAATACTTAGGGATCAGAGTATCGAGAGACAAAGATGAGATGTTACGGAATAATTATGGCACGGCGGTGATGAAATTAGCTGATACCGTTACCCGGTGGATAGCACTGCCGCTCACCATGGCGGGCAGGGTCTCACTGATTAAAATGGTTGTACTGCCTAGGTTTTTATATTTCTTCCTTAATATACCGTATTATCCTGGGGCGTTCTTTTTCAAAACAATAAAAACGGAAATGACTGCAATGGGATGTTATGACACAGCCGTATAGCAAAGGGGGCTTCGGTATGCCAGAGTTCGAAGTATATTACCTGAATTGTCAGGCGCACTATCTCTATCATTGGGTGCGGCCGACAAAGTATATGCCCCAGATAGCGGTCGAGGACTGGATTGTACAGCCACTACCCCTCAGTGGGGTTGTTCATGGACCTGCCACGGCCCTGGAGACACCACCAACCACGGTATCATGCACCATTGATGCCTGGCAGCGGATGGTGCATAAGTTACTGCTCCCCGTGCTGTATGCGCCGATGCTGCCCCTGACGTATCACCCGACAGTGTCCGTTATACAGGAAACTGGTTTCCAGAAACTACGCAAGCGTCTTCTCCTGGCAACGTGGGGAGACTTATTTGTAAATGGAACATTTCGCACTCAGGAACAATTCTTTGGTGATATCGCACAGAGTCCTCTAGACCTTTTTTATTATGTACGGCTGCGGGAGGGTATAAAGCAGCCGCGGGCCGTGGAGGGAGTTACGGTGGGGCAAGGAGGCGGGGAGGGGGAGGGGCGGGGTGGAGGTTGCTAAAAACAGGCATATGGATCATTGCAGGTAAGTACACAATTTAATTAATAAAACGAAATTCGTAGCACGCACTGCATGGCAAAAAGCAATGCTGTGCGCACTACGAATTTCGTTTTATTAATTAAATTGTGTACTTACCTGCAATGATCCATATGCCTGTTTTTAGCACCCTCCACCCCGCCCCTCCCCCTCCCCGCCTCCCTGCCCCACCGTAACTCCCTCCACGGCCCGCGGCTGGTATAAAGGCCCTCATACCTGACTATCACCGGGAACCGGAGACTACACCACCACTGAAAGTTCTATTAGGTAGCACTGACGGCAAGCATCTGGTATCAGGCATGTACAATAGCTTCCGTAGTCATGCCCCGATCGTTCAGAGCTCGGCCAGACGGCACTGGAGTACAGACCTAGGGCAAGACATTACGGATGACCAGTGGGAGTACTGCTGCGAGATGACAGGGCGCATTACATCTAGTAGTAGATTCAAAATCATACATTACAAATTTCTACATAGAACTTATTATACGCCAGTCAGGAAATATAGATTTCGGCTCTCAGACTCAGATTGTTGCGAACGAAGGAAATGTCCGGGCGCAGGGTTTTATCACCTGGCTTGGGACTGTCCACAGATAGCGCTATACTGGGACACGGTGCATACCGCATTGGAGAGTATGTTGGTTTCGAGAAAAGGCCACTCACTATGCTTCTAGGTTACACGGCACATATACCCAGGAGTGGCAGGAAATTCATGGACACTGCGTTATTGCTGGCTAAACGGAAAATCGCTTGCAGGTGGGGGAGGGGGAGAGCTCCTAAATTTAAGGATTGGCTAGAGGATATGACTTATTGTCAGGATTACTACCGGGATACCTTTAATAAGGTTCACGGCACCGACAGTTCCTTCGTCCGTGTTCCATACTCCTCTTGGCAACTTATACAGATGCTACCCGGCAGTGCGCTCATATCCACATAAGGAACCCCCAGTATACAGGACCTACCACAGCCCTTTGGGGTTAAGAACTCTTATTCGTCTTGTTTACAAGCACTACCTATTCCCACACACGGAGGAACGGACTGGAATTCTCCTTGGGATATCACCTTTTATGAAGGTACTGGACAGTCGGTATTTGATAACAGTTCGTCTGCGCCTACAGTGAGCCTTTCCCTTCAACCACGGGATCGAGACGATGAAATTATTGCCCTGACGAAATTCCCAAGGCACATAAAAAAGGGAATGAAACGCGTTGGCTGTGCCTCTGCATTTTGTAAAGAACAGAAATAAAGAAACGAATAAAGAAGGAACGGAAGATCCATATTAATTCAAAAACATTTGTCTGTTAATCACATTATTGAGTGCTCCTCTCATATTTTGATAGTGTTTTGCGACAAATAGACATCCTTGGCAGTGGATGTGGAGAGCGGGAGCACCACAACAACATAAGAAACAGAGGAAGTTAATGTGCTCAACCTTGGTCATCTGCTGTTGACTTGTGTTTTTACATAATTATTTTACATGTTTTATAAAGTAATACACAAAGATAGGTACATATCTATAGTGAAAACAAATGCTTATATACAGAGGGATATGCTGTAAATTTCTGTTGCCGTACGGTGCTTATGTGGGGAAGAGCCAGATCTTGAGTACTTTTCTGAAGATAAGGTGGTTGTCGGTGGATCTTATGTTGGGGGTAAAGAGTTCCATAGTTTGGCTGCTTGAACAGAGAAGGATGTGCCACCCATGGGTTTTTTCTTGTCTGGTGGGATTTTGAGGAGAGATGCTACTTTAGAGCGGAGGTTCCTTTGTTGAATGTGTTTGGTGATTTTATTCCTGATGAAGAGTGGTCCTATTACATGTATTGCTTTGTGAGTAATACAAAGCAGCTTGAACGTGGATCTTCTGGCAACCGGTAACCAATGCAGGGCTTTCAAGGCAGGGGAGATGTGGTCTTGTGGTTTGATATGCAAGAGTAGTTTGGCAGCCGAGTTCTGAATCCGTTGTAGTCTGTTCATGGTCGTTAAATGTGATCCGTGGTAGAGGCTATTGGCGTAATCGAATTTGGATAGAACAAGGGAGATGGTAGCTTGGACCTTGTGTGGAAATCCCAAATGAGGGAAAATTCATCACAGCGTTTTTATAGTAGCAAAGCTTGATCTTGCTAGTTTATCTACTTGGACATTCATCGACAGCTTGGATTCCATGGTCATTCCGAGGTTTCTTACTTCCTTCGATACTTTAGGCAGTGATCCCAGTTCATCAGGCCATGCGGCAAGCGGGTTGTAATTTTTCCAATCGCCACACGTGAGTATTTCAGTTTTTGAAGCATTCAATTTGAGACGGCTCCAAGTCATCCACTGATCCACGGCTCTGAGACAGCTGAAAATTGGTGATTTTCCAATGTCTTTGGGGCATTATAGTTGAAAGAGTATTTGCATGTGATCTGCACTTCCTTCCACTCATTAGAAGATGGACTAACCCCCTCCAGTTTATGTACAATACTAGCAAGTGTGGCGGCCATTTTATAACGTGCAAAGTTCATTCAATGCATATAGAACTCTTAGGCCATAAATATATTTAACATGTATACAATCAATACATTTGATGTATTAAGTCTCAGTTAATGATGAAGAGTGATCCCGTGCATATTGCTGCCATTTGAGGATATTATGCAGGAGTCAATCTATAGCATGCAGCAAGTCGCAATTATGGCGGCCTCGCCCAAGTGGGCATGAAAAAGAGGAATCCAATGCATAGTTCTGGTACTTTGGAATACTGTACAGAAAACAATCTTTTCTCTGCAAAGAAACACAATCGTAACGTCTAGCCCAAGTGGGCCAATGCCTAATACGTATTAAAAGGCATAGTAATAGGGGAATAGCCCAACAGTATGGCCCATGTGGGCATTAATATACATCAAGTCCTAGTTATTGTAATCCAAAGTGTCCCAGTAAGTTCATCATCATATGCACAAAGCGAAATTAGTCACATATGGTTCTTTAAACAGTTGATAGGTGAAGTGCCCAAACCCAAAATATAAGAGATTAAAATTACTAAAATCGAAAACTGCTGCTATATACATAAATTTAGTTCAACATTATTAGTCATACAGATGGATTGCCAATTCCTCACTTGAATTTAAACCTTTGGATGACATACTCTCAAGGTAAATAATATACTATGATTCAAGCTTTCTTAGTGAAAGTTCCCTATTGGCCCTTCTGATTCCCAGGGTCACTGAGTCAATGACAACAATACGGACAACAGTCTCATCTTGAAAGTGACAGGCATGAAAATGGCGAGCTACGGGGTATTGCTTGTTGTTAGTCCTTATTGCACAAATGTGCTCCAGTACCCATTTCTTAGCCCGATGTATCGTGCTCCCCACATACCATTTATTGCAGGGACAGATCAACACATATACACAATAAGCTGTATTGCACATTAATGATTTTCTAATCACAAACTCCCTCTTGGAGTTGGGTACCAACAGCCTGTCACAGTCAATACTACCTTTGCATGCTTTACAGTTCCTGCAATATCTAAATCCAGGTGGCCCGCAGTGCCCCCTCTCGCTGCTTCTGTGACATGATTGTGGCTCAGCTCTTCTCTTAATGAGCAGCTTTTTCTGAAAGTGATCTGTAGATTACCACCAGGATTTTTCTTCAGATGATCATCTATCAATAATACATGCCAATGTTTCTTAAAAATCCTGTGCACTTCACTGGCCTGACCTGAAAACGTAGTTATGAATCGTATACATTCACTTCTCCCTTCCTTTCTGGTGGGAAGTAGCAGTTTGTTCCTAGTCACACTTTCTACTCTGGATACAGCCTCAGAGATGATTTTCGCACTGTATCCCTGTTCCTTAAACCGTTTGCACATGATGTCCTCCTCACACTTATAAGCAGCACCAGAGCTACAGTTTCTTTTGGCGCGTAACAGTGCCTAATAGGGGATACTTTATGAGGTTGCGAGGGTGTGGGCTATTGGCACTGAGAATACTATTCCCATTGTGCTCCGGCCCTGGTCCACCACAGCTGACGCTGCTTGAGTGGAGGGTGGACACACACGGCTTGACACACCCCCCTGGCACTTCTGACGATTGTTGCTAGACTGAGGTGGACTAGTATTTAAACCGGCATGAGACGAGAGCGCAGCGGGCACGCCAAAGCCAAGCCCGTCTGCGCCCGTACGAGCCCGACCGGGACCAGGGGCCACAACCCCTGGTTCTCACGAGGGGGCACCCCGTCTATACAAGGCTTAACAGCTGGCCTGCCTTAGGGGTACACAGGTTTGCCACCACAGCCTTTGGCCTCCTTCTAACTAACAAATGCCTGCACTGCCCCCTAGTTCTTGACTCTGGTCACTCAGACGATAAGACCCCTCCACCTAACCTAGATTTTAAAATGCTTCTGCTTAAATGTCGATCAATGACCAAACATGCCATAGAGATTAGGCTAATCCTGGAAGAAAAGAGCCCAGATGTGATGTTTCTGACAGAAACATGGCTCAACAATTGGTCAGATCCAGTGGTAGTCCAGGCACGTCTACCAGGCTATGCCATACAAAGGCAAGATCGCTTACTTAGCAGAGGAGGGGGTCTCGCCATTATACATAGGGATACATTTAGCTGCCGTCTGCATGAGGGGTCAATTCGTGATTGTGAAAATCTCTCTTTCGCGATCGGCTTTTCGCAAACATGCACCTTTTTTGGGGTCCTAATCTACCAACCCCCAGGAGCCTCTGGAAACTTTAACACTGAACTTCCTGAAAACATAGCTATCTTAGCAAGCTCCCTGTCCAACTTCTCAGTACCGTAGATCTGAATATTCATTTTGATGATGCCTCCTCAGCTAGTGTAGAGAAATTGATTGACAACCTAGGGGCCCTATCCCTTAACCTGAAAGTGAATGGCCCGACCCGCCTCAAAGGACATTTACTTGACCCTATTTTCACTAACACCAACCTATTAGTAGATAGCCCCATCCCTCTACCCTGGAGTGACCACTATCTGATACCCTTTACTTGGTGTGCACCGACCAGCGATCGGACTGAGGCTTCCCTAAAGAAACTTAGTCGGAATTGGTCTAGGATTCCTGTTGAGCCTTGGGCAGATATCCTTAATAACACTCGACGAACTTTAAAAGGTGACCCAAAATTAGCAAACCTTGAACTTAATGGATGGCTTGAAGCCTCCTTTGACGTGGTGGCCCCCAAGAAGTTTAGGATCAATAAAAAGGGCCTGAAAAAGATAACGTGGTATACTCCCGCCCTGAGGTAACTGAAACTGAAGTGTAAACAAATAGAAAGACTGGTGAGGAAAGATTTCTCAGAGGAAAAAAAGCAAATTTACAGAGAAGCTGTAAAATTGTACAAATTAGATATCTGCAAAAACCAAGCCAAGTATTATGAAACTAAAATCTCTTCAGCCTCTAATGTCCCGCGAGAAATGTTTAGGATTTTTAAAACACTCACTATCCCTGTACCACCATCACCACTTGTAGCTGACACACTAAAACGCTGCAATGATATAGCAGAATTCTTCGACATCAAGATTCAATCCATTTACCTAACATTTCCATCAGCTACCACCCCCCAAAATCCCCCTCAGATGGACAATGGGGGTAGCCGGTTAGCAACAGATCTGAAGGTCTTTCCACCCTTGGATCTGGAATCTCTTAAAATCTACTTGAATAAATTAAAATCAGGCTCCCCGAGAGACATGGCCCCACCTACTGTTCTGAATCAAGTCTCCCATACAGTCGCCCTTACTATATTAGAACTCATTAATGTATCCTTGAGCACAGGGAAGGTCCCATCCTCATGGAAACAAGTCATGGTTAGAGCACTGCTTAAAAAAGCAGGAGTCGACCCAGAAGTATTCTCAAATTATCGCCCCATTTCATTGCTGCCAGGGATTGCAAAAATCGCAGAGAAACGTGTAAATTCCATCCTGTCCACATATCTGGAAGAGAACGGCTGTTTTCACTCTACGCAAACAGGATTTAGACCCCAGCAGGGCAGAGAGACAGCCTTGATTGCTGTCACTGAGGAAACAAGTAAAATTATGGACTCTGGAGGCTCGGCAGCAATTATCCTCCAGGACCTGAGTGCAGCCTTCGATACCATTAACCATCATCTGCTGATCTCTAGGATTAGAGAGGCAGGGATATCGGGAGCTGCACTGAGGTAGCTGGAGTCTTTCCTAGACGGCCGCTCGTCCAGGTCTTCGAGGAAAACTGCACCTCCAGAAGCATGCCTTTGAGGTGTGGGGTGCCACAAGGCTCATCGCGAAGCCCCACCCTTTTTAATATTTATATGAGCCCCCTGGCCAAAATGGTTGAGCCCTTTGGCATCGTTACAATCTAGCCAATTGTCTCAAAACAATCTCAGCCTGGATGGAGCGCTCCTTCCTTCAACTAAATGGAGCAAAAACAGAATTGATGCTTCTGGGTAAACCTCTCCGAGGGGGGTCCACTCCCCTATGGCCTAATTGTTTGGGCAGCGCACCAACACCCAAAGACCAAATAAAAAGTCTGGGATTTTGGCTGGACAAGAAACTAAACATGAAGGTCTAAGCGCAGCAGGTTGCAGGATGCTGCTTTGGATTACTAAGGATGATGAGGAAAGTTTTTCCGATATTGTCCTGGGAGGCTAAGAAACTAGTAGTTCAAGCTTGAATCCTCTACCGCTTGGACTACGCGAATGCCCTTTATGTCGGATCACCACGATCCACAATAATGAGACTCCAGGCAGTGCAGATTTGTGCAGCCAGATTGATTCTGAATATTCCCCGCAGAGAATCAGCTCAAGCAGCTATAGCTTCGCTGCACTAACTGCCTGTTGCGGAGAGGATTTAGTTTAGAGCCCTCGGTGTCACCCACAAGCTTATGGCTGCTAAAAGCCCGCCAATTTTACAATCAATTATTGTCCCATATCATCCCAATAGAGCTCTGCGCTCTGGAAACAAATGCATGCCTACCGTCTAGAGAATTCACAAGACCATAAGTGGAGGTCAGCAATTCTCTTATGTTGCCTCCAGAAGGTGGAACACTTTTCCTGACTATATTCAGTTGGAAGAAGACCATCTGGCTTTCCGTAGGCAGTTGAAGAGGTTCTTATTCCCATCTAGTTAAGGTGCGCACTCGCAGGCTAGGTTCTTAGCACTGGGAGGCCTTATGGTAGCCATGCGCTTTATAAGTACCATTTTCCTTTCATTTCTTTTTTCGAAACAATCTTGTTACTAAGGTTTCATCTTTCACCTCTAGGTGTACATCCAAAAATTCCATGGGCCTCTTACTGATATGTTCAGTGAAGGAAAGGTTAAACGTATTCACATTCACAGTCAACTTATCAATTAAGCATCTCGGTGACTTTTCATCTTCCGCTATTGTGAGGTCACCTGCTCCTCCCACCAGCACCTGAGTATATTCGAATAGCTGGGGGCGAAGCAGGGGCCCATCGCAGTGCCCTGTGACTGCCTGTAGATGGTGTTATCGAAGATAAAAAAGTTGTTAATCAAACAAAACTCAATCATGTTTAAAATCTTCTGAGAGTGGTGAAGCAATGAAATAAATTGTGTTTTAAAAAATGTCGGATAACCTGAAGTCCTAGCTCGTGTTGAATACTGGTATACAAACTACTCACATCAAGAGTAACTAAGGTGTAATTGTTCTCCCAATGTATCCCATCAATAATGGTCAGAAAATGTGTAGTGTCTCTGAGGTAGGCGGGCAGTGCTACTACATACGGTCTAAGGTAGTGGTCGATGAACATGCAAGTATTCTCCAGTAATTAACCCATAGAAGAAACTATGGGTCTCCATGGGGGACTCTGGGTATCTTTATGTAGTTTCGGGAGTAGGTAAAGAATGGGGATCCTAGGGGTGTGCACACTGGAGGTAGTTGTACTCTTCCCACTCTAACAGTTCCTTGTCTCTCCATTCTACCAATAATTCTCTGTAGTGTTAGATCTTAATATTTCCGCCATGCTAGATTCACAGTAGCATTTCACATCACTCATCTGTCTTTTCCCTTCCGCCAAGTACTTGTGTTTGTCTAAAACCACCACGTTCCCACTCTTATCCGACTGGCGGATTACAATGCTGTTGTCGGCTTTCAGGTTATATATATATATATATATATATATATATATATATATATATATATATATATATATATGTATATATATATATTTTCTCCAATCCTGTCACATAGCATTTA
The DNA here is from genome assembly GCF_964261635.1 of Lissotriton helveticus. Lineage (NCBI taxonomy): Eukaryota > Metazoa > Chordata > Amphibia > Caudata > Salamandridae > Lissotriton > Lissotriton helveticus. Next base: position 1,642,624,433 of record NC_136065.1, on the reverse strand, counting down.
GCAAACAGGCACTGACTCCGTGGGGTCTTTCTTCAGAAACAAAGTTTATTTTCTTTTAGTGCACAGATCGACGCGTTTCGACGGTCACAGCCGTCTTGCTCACAATACAGATAAACATTACGTCAGTGCTTTTAACATGTCAGGTGCTCATTGGATCATATGGTGGTTTACCTGTCGTCATGACAACCAGTTTTTCAAGCTCACTGGAAAAATACAGCGTTATTTTCGTTTTTAACACAATTGTTGCTTTAATCAGCTTCTCTTACATTTTCCGCCGCTAAATTTAGCATCAACTTAAATAAAAGACAATTATATTATCATTGTCGATTACTAACAAATACATAATTATTGTTTTGCCAATTGTTACCCATTTATGTACAAATTCTTATGTTACAATGTGTTCGGGTTATTCATTCAGTTACCGCATTATCGCATTATATATAATATATAAATACGGGTGGTGGTAGGGTTATATAGGGTCTAGTGCCCGATTGAAATAATTAATTTGGAAACCCTCCTTTGCAAAGGATTACTATAATAAAGCCCAAGTGGGCATAAATCTATTGATTGCAGTATCGAACCCAAATGTAATACTTTCTCCTCTGTACATTTCCTTTATCTTAGTGAATGCCTGCAAAAAGAAGCTAAATCTTGGAAACCATCAATAAAAGTTTGTGAACATGTATAATATTTCTTATGACAGCTGACATGTATTTATTAAATCACATTCATTTATACGATTCTGCTCACGGAGGAAAGGTTAGGGGAACACTTGGAAGCTACTATGTAGCCAGATTAACTTTTTGTGTTTACAAATGTACACTTAGCGCTTCGTCCGCATTCAAACCTTGTGGAGCCTTACTGTCTAAGAGAATAATATATCTCGATTCTAATCTTCGGAGGGCTAGTTGTCTATTTCCCCCTCTAATGCTTTTCTTCACATGGTCTATGACGAAGTAATTGATGTTTTCTGCTTTACCCTCATGTTTCAGATTGATGTGTCTTGCCACCGGATACGTTGGGTCATTATTTTTGAAGGCCCTGAGATGCTGAAGCACTCTCACGTGGACAGGATGTATTGTGCTTCCCACGTATCTTTTTTTGCAACTACATTGCAAAACATAGACTGCAAAGTCTGTCTTGCAAGTGTAGTTTGCTCGTATCTCTAGTGGTTTTTTCCTATATGGGACATCTACCGTAGTGACATTAGTTCCATATTGGCAGGCTTTACATTTTGTACATTTGTAAAAACCATTTTTGGTTTTTAGCCATGGTGATTCTTTTTTCTTTAACACTGGGGCATTGTCTACCAATTCTTCCCTCATACTTTTGGCTTTCCTAAAAGTAAGTTGCGGTACTTTGTTGCAACTTCTTCCTATCACAGGGTCATTGCGGACTATTGGCCAATGTCTATAGATTATGTTTCTTAATTGCTTGTGATATGCATTGTACCCTGTGATTAGACGTGGAGTCCCTGTATTCTGTTCAATTTTGGGTTTTTCAGTTTTGGCGGGAAACAATAGGTCTTTCCTCTCCCTCAGGTCACATTTCTGTTCTGCTGCTTTCAATGTGGTTTCTCGATAGCCCCTGAGTCTGAGCCTGCTGAATAGATTTGTCTTAGAATTCCTGTAGCTTGTGGTTGTGCTACAATTTCTTTTCATTCTAAGACATTCTGCATAGGGGATGTTGTCTATTAAATTAGGAGGATGGAAACTGGTGGCGTGCAAGATTGTGTTTCCCGCGGTGGGTTTACGGTAGGTATTAGTTTGTATTTCATTGTCTACCACCCGTAATTCTAAATCTAAGAAATTTATCTTGTCTTTACTGATATCGCAGGTGAACTTCAAATTCAGGCTATTTTGATTAAGTTGTTCAGCAAAATCTCTTGCACTTTCTTCACTTCCTTTCCAAATTACAAAGATGTCATCTATGTAACGACTGTAAAGTGTTACATTATGCGTCATTTCCTCCATATGTTTCACCCTGAGTACTTGCTCCTCCCACCAGGCCATATGCAAATTAGCATAGCTGGGGGCGAAGCAAGTACCCATGGCAGTCCCCTGTGTCTGTCTGTACAGCAGTTTATTAAAGGTAAAAGTATTATTCTCCAAACACCACTCCGTCATATGGAGCAACATTTGCGAATGTTTGTACATATCAAGGCTTCTACGTCCCAAGTAATACTTGATGGCATGTAAACCATCATGGTGTCTTATACTTGTGTATAGGCTTTGAACATCCAAAGTCATAAAAACAAAATCTGATTCCCATTTTACATCATAGATTTTTTTTCAGAAAATCTCCACTGTCTCTTGTGTATGATGGTAGAGTTTTTACAAAGGGCTGTAGAAAGGAGTCCACAAATCGGCTGGTGTTTTCAAAAAGGCCCCCTATAGCGGAAATTATGGGTCTACCAGGAGGGCAGGTTGGATTTTTGTGCACCTTAGGAATTAGGTATAGGTTAGGGATAACTGGATAATTGTTCTTCAAAAATTCAAATTCGTTCTTTGAGATAGTTCCCGCACTTTTCCAGTCATACAAACTCCTATGATATCTCTCTTGGATATTGAGGATATTGGTCTCACTAATCCTTTGGTAACATTCTTTTTCGGATAATTGTGATAACGCTTCAGTATTATACATGTCCAGAGGCCAAAGGACTACGTTACCACCTTTATCTGACCAGCGCACAACTACATCGCTTCTTCCCTTTATTTTGGTCATAACTTTTTCATATGCTGATCTTTCATTAGCATGTGTCTTGAAAAAATCATTACTGCTTGTCCACGATAAGGATTTTAGTTCACTTATGACTTTATCAGAAAAGATGTCAATGCAGTCTTTGGGCATGATGGGACAAAACGAGGATCTTGGTTTGAATTGTGTTCTCGATGTACCCGCAATATAAACTCCAGCGTATTCTGCCGCATCTTGAGTATTCATCATGCCATTAGTTCCATCTTGATCCAGGTCCACCATTTCCCTGATGAAAGGCATATCATTAATTTGCCAGTTTGTGTCTCCTGTAGTTCCCTTTTCAGTGTTATTCATCTCTTTACAGTTAAAGAAATGTTTTCTCAATTTCAGTTTACGTGTGAACTGATGCAAGTCTATCCGAGTTTGAGTGTAATTAAAATTGGTTCGTTTACAGAAGGATAATCCTAGTGATAAAGTTTTTTCTTCTTCGCTTGTTAAGGCCATATTAGTTAGATTGATTACTGTGTTTTTGTCTTTTTCTTCTTCCTCATTTCGTGTGTCCATTATCGTTTGTAGTTCCGTCTGTAGTTCTGTTTCTTTGTATTGTCTTTTGGCTGTCTTACATTTTCCCCATCTCCTGTTTTTCCGTTTCCTGCTTTTTGTATTGATGTTTTGTCCTTGGTGGAATTCTGTCGACCTCGCAGTGGTCTTAGGGTTCTCAGTCTCTCTTCGCGTAAAAAAGCAAACTCATCTGCAGGTGTGGGTACTACTTCGCCTGCGGCCATCGATCCCGATGTGCCCGGTTCTGATTCTGCTCCAGAACTTACTTCGGATTCCTCAGGTGTTCTATTGTCCTCAACATTTGAGGTTGTTTGTTTTCTTTGTCTTATGCCATCATATTTTCTCGCAAACGTATAAATGCGCCCTTTCATGTAGTCTGCGCGGTCCCTTTGGAATTTTTCAGCTTTACGTTCCTTTATCGTTTGCTCATATTTATTCACACGTGTTTGGATGTCACTCATTTGTTTAGATATGTAATCTTGATCTTCTTGTTTTTCAAGTTCATGTGCAACATTGGCTAATTGCGCCAAAAGTTTTTCTCTATCCGTTACAGCATACTTTACTAATATTTCCAACATATTTTTAGATGACTGTGCATTGTTATTAGCCCACTCTTCCAACATTTTCGGATCCGGGTTGTCATATGTTGGTGCGATAAGAACTCTCAGGCCTCTCGGTACTCTATTTACTTCTAAGTACCTCCGCAATGAAGTACACTCCCACCACTTTGAGATTTCTCGTTTTCGAAGTTTTTCATACTCTCTTAGCATTGTTTTGGTATCGGATTCCTTGGTTGATGGTTTACTTTTACTACTTCCCTTTCCAGTGTTTATGTCTTTGTCAACATCTTCAAAGATATCACGCGCTGCTTCCATGCGCTCTCGTTCCCATTTCTCCGCCATCCTGCACTTAGTTTTTCAAAAATTGCAGTCGTTTCTGACACCCACTGTCCCCTTGGGTCTTGCGTGCAAGCTCCTCTTTAGACTACCTCTCCCATAAGCCACCTGGTCGGATACGCAATGCGCTAGCTCTCAGCACTCGCAGGCTTACCTGGATTCTCCGATGCCCTCCGGCACACAAAGGATCCCGCTCACCGTGTCCGTGCCGAGTGCCCTCGCGGTCTTTATCCGATGCGTTCTGGCTTGGGGGGCACTTCCCTTTCCTCTCCTCGAAGAGTTTACAAAAATCGTTCTGCCCGTCAGAGAAGTGCTCCAAATCGAGGTGGGTCAGCGTGCGGGAATCAGGCTTTTCCCGTAATACTTTCTCCAATCCTGTCACATAGCATTTAGCAAACAGGCGCTGACTCCGTGGGGTCTTTCTTCAGAAACAAAGTTTATTTTCTTTTAGTGCACAGATCGACGCGTTTCGACGGTCACAGCCGTCTTGCTCACAATACAGATAAACATTACGTCAGTGCTTTTAACATGTCAGGTGCTCATTGGATCATATGGTGGTTTACCTGTCGTCATGACAACCAGTTTTTCAAGCTCACTGGAAAAATACAGCGTTATTTTCGTTTTTAACACAATTGTTGCTTTAATCAGCTTCTCTTACATTTTCCGCTGCTAAATTTAGCATCAACTTAAATAAAAGACAATTATATTATCATTGTCGATTACTAACAAATACATAATTATTGTTTTGGCAATTGTTACCCATTTATGTACAAATTCTTATGTTACAATGTGTTCGGGTTATTCATTCAGTTACCGCATTATCGCATTATATATAATATATAAATACGGGTGGTGGTATGGTTATATAGGGTCTAGTGCCCGATTGAAATAATTAATTTGGAAACCCTCCTTTGCAAAGGATTACTATAATAAAGCCCAAGTGGGCATAAATCTATTGATTGCAGTATCGAACCCAAATGTAATACTTTCTCCTCTGTACATTTCCTTTATCTTAGTGAATGCCTGCAAAAAGAAGCTAAATCTTGGAAACCATCAATAAAAGTTTGTGAACATGTATAATATTTCTTATGACAGCTGACATGTATTTATTAAATCACATTCATTTATACGATTCTGCTCACGGAGGAAAGGTTAGGGGAACACTTGGAAGCTACTATGTAGCCAGATTAACTTTTTGTGTTTACAAATGTACACTTAGCGCTTCGTCCGCATTCAAACCTTGTGGAGCCTTACTGTCTAAGAGAATAATATATCTCGATTCTAATCTTCGGAGGGCTAGTTGTCTATTTCCCCCTCTAATGCTTTTCTTCACATGGTCTATGAGGAAGTAATTGATGTTTTCTGCTTTACCCTCATGTTTCAGATTGATGTGTCTTGCCACCGGATACGTTGGGTCATTATTTTTGATGGCCCTGAGATGCTGAAGCACTCTCACGTGGACAGGATGTATTGTGCTTCCGACGTATCTTTTTTTGCAACTACATTGCAAAACATAGACTGCAAAGTCTGTCTTGCAAGTGTAGTTTGCTCGTATCTCTAGTGGTTTTTTCCTATATGGGACATCTACCGTAGTGACATTAGTTTCATATTGGCAGACTTTACATTTTGTACATTTGTAAAAACCATTTTTGGTTTTTAGCCATGGTGATTCTTTTTTCTTTAACACTGGGGCATTGTCTACCAATTCTTCCCTCATACTTTTGGCTTTCCTAAAAGTAAGTTGCGGTACTTTGTTGCAACTTCTTCCTATCACAGGGTCATTGCGGACTATTGGCCAATGTCTATAGATTATGTTTCTTAATTGCTTGTGATAGGCATTGTACCCTGGGATTAGACGTGGAGTCCCTGTATTCTGTTCAATTTTGGGGTTTTCAGTTTTGGCGGGAAACAATAGGTCTTTCCTCTCCCTCAGGTCACATTTCTGTTCTGCTGCTTTCAATGTGGTTTCTCGATAGCCCCTGAGTCTGAGCCTGCTGAATAGATTTGTCTTAGAATTCCTGTAGCTTGTGGTTGTGCTACAATTTCTTTTCATTCTAAGACATTCTGCATAGGGGATGTTGTCTATTAAATTAGGAGGATGGAAACTGGTGGCGTGCAAGATTGTGTTTCCCGCGGAGGGTTTACGGTAGGTATTAGTTTGTATTTCATTGTCTACCACCCGTAATTCTAAATCTAAGAAATGTATCTTGTCTTTACTGATATCGCAGGTGAACTTCAAATTCAGGCTATTTTGATTAAGTTGTTCAGCAAAATCTCTTGCACTTTCTTCACTTCCTTTCCAAATTACAAAGATGTCATCTATGTAACGACTGTAAAGTGTTACATTATGCGTCATTTCCTCCATATGTTTCACCCTGAGTACTTGCTCCTCCCACCAGCCCATATGCAAATTAGCATAGCTGGGGGCGAAGCAAGTACCCATGGCAGTCCCCTGTGTCTGTCTGTACAGCAGTTTATTAAAGGTAAAAGTATTGTTCTCCAAACACCACTCCGTCATATGGAGCAACATTTGCGAATGTTTGTACATATCAAGGCTTCTATGTCCCAAGTAATACTTGATGGCATGTAAACCATCATGGTGTCTTATACTTGTGTATAGGCTTTGAACATCCAAAGTCATAAAAACAAAATCTGATTCCCATTTTACATCATAGATTTTTTTCCGAAAATCTCCACTGTCTCTTGTGTATGATGGTAGAGTTTTTACAAAGGGCTGTAGAAAGGAGTCGACAAATCGACTGGTGTTTTCAAAAAGGCCCCCTATACTATAGCGGAAATTATGGGTCTACCAGGAGGGCAGGTTGGATTTATATATATATATATATATATATCTATATCTATATATATATATATATCTATATCTATATATATATATATATAGATATAGATATATATATATATATATAGATATAGATATATATATATATAGATATAGATATAGATATAGATATAGATATGTGTGTGTGTGTGTGTTCACTGAAAAAACCATAGGTTTCACACATGTTATAGTTAGCTGGACATTTCACTCATACAAAACCATTGAAATTCCCCCGTTATAGTTAGTTCAGCTAACTATAACCTGCACTGCTGATGACGTCACATATTACATCTATAGCCAAAATGATGCACAAAGTTCCCCAGGGGGTAATGTTAGTATGATGGGGTGGTCTCTCTTCCTCTCTCTAAATAAAGGTATATCCAAGGGTCAGGGAGAGGTATCCCTTATCGGAACTAGGGATGCCTCACACAACTTGCTAGCTTAACGGCTGTTGTCATTTTGCCAGCTAGTTGTCTCATTTCATCATCGGCTTCCTGCTCCAACGTCAAGCCGGCGCTGCAATGCCTGACGGGTAGCACACAGTGCTACACTTTTGTGGAGTTCTTTTGTTCCTGGCCGTTGATCGAGTGCGTGTGAGGGGCCCAAGTAGTGAAGTAGTGAGCGTGAGGGGATGTGTGTTAAAAAAGGTCAGTGTAGTCTAATCCGATCAATTTATTCATGTAGCTAACTACCTTGCTAAAATAGGTGAAGGGAGGGGTACCGGGACTCAAACAAGTTATGTGGATTGGTCCCGTTCAACCCTCGTCTGTGATCAGGTCAACATGTTTCATGCCCTTTCGGCAATTCTTCAGGACCTAGGTTGTGCTCATAAAACTTGTGGTGAGCCCAATGTGGGCTGAGGAGTGTGTGGAATATACAACCTGGGGGGTCGAAGACCGGAGCAGGAGGAGTTCCTGCGTAGGAATCCACCCCTCAGTACCTGGTGCTGGTCCCCACAGACTGTTCTCGTGGGACCTGCGCTGTAAGGTAAGTATCTTTGTAGCGCGAGGACGTTACCTCTCTACACCTAATCCCACACACCGACGTGGCTCGGCACGTAGACCAGCTGGCACATATTACATCACTCATGACATGGTCAGTGACATCACTCATGACATCACTGATGACATCTCAAATGACATCACTGATAACATCATTGATGACATCATCCAGTGAATGTGTGTCTTTCTCAAAAATAAATATTTTTTATATATGAATATCTAAAGGTCGATGGAAGAATAAATGGGTAAATAAGTGTTTAAATGAATTATTTTGTGTAAAATTGATTGTATAACAGACTTATTAAGTGTATCTTAGTGAATACATGTATTAGCGAGTAATGTTTAAATATGTAAATATTGTATCAGTGTCTCACCTTGTGTATAAGTGGCTGCATGGGTTGGTGAGTAGCTACATGAGTGTCTATATGGGTTATTAGTTGTTTTTTTGAGTGTCAGTATGAGTGTCTGAATGGTTTGGTTGGGGGTATTACTTAGCGTATAGATCAGTGGTTCCCAAACTTTTTTAACCTGTGGCTCCCTTGACCTAATTGGTAGTTGGCCGTGGCTCCCCACCATTTTTTTACCGGTGGGCGGGTGGGGGGGGGGGTGTAAGCAAGACCTCGGGAATACTTCCTGTTGGCTTCCTTAAATTAATTGGGATGCAATGAAGGTATTAGGGATAACAAGCAATTGCAATGTAATAGGTCTCGCATTTGCAAAAGTTTGAGCTATTGGTATTGTAAATTACATTGAGGAAAGGAAAGAGGATAGTCCCACTCACTTGAGTGTGTGCTGTCTCTTTCTAGTAGTCCTGCATAGATAGCCAGGCCCATTTTCTGAAATGATGAGACCTGGCCTACAAAGGTGGAAGCACTTCTCCTGCGTCCAGCTCTTGTAATGTTAGGTTGTTATGAAAAGTTGTAAATTCTTTATGTAGTTCACATTCACCAATTACCTGGGCTGTCTCTGCTTTGGTATTGAATTTGTCTGCAGCTGTAGGTTGTTCCGTGGGGCACGCCTCAGTAGAGGGTTGCATGGGGGCTTGCCCTAGTTCCATGAGTAAGTGTGGTGTGGAATACGTAAAGGGCTTACCCTTCAGATGGAGTCTGTGTGGAGTGGGGTCTTGCGATCTGCCATCCAAACCTGGGTGGCAATTCGACTGGACATTGGTGTAATGGTGACCATACAAGCTTCTGAGAACAGGCTCTTGCACGATCATCAGTGTCACTAGCATCCAGCCCCAGGGACAGTCACTTGGACTTAAAATATATTATTATTACACAATTCAATGGACCTCGTTTTATTTACATTATAAAGGATGCTCTGGGGCAGCCATGCTGAGAGTAAATAATGACCTGCAGGCGCGCACAGTGCTCTGCAGCAGACCTGCCCTTTGAGTCAGCCACTGGCAGTGCCTGGCCTCTTCCACAGCACTGGGGCCCCTACGCTGGATCCCGGATGGAAAGTATCTGGAGCAAACAGAGATGCTAAACTTATTTTTCCCAAACAGTCCTCCACCGAGTAAACCGGGTGGTGGAATAAAGTTCACTGAGTAGAAAGGTGCGTAATCAGGAGGACACAGAGGTGTCGATTCCGATCCGGTAAAATGCGCTCCGAATGGTCATACGGAGAGTTTTTTCCCCGTACGAATCGTATCCGTAGACGTCCCGTACGTACGATGAAGTACGATCCGTACTAGGTGCCGAACTCCGTACGAGTCGTACAGGACTCCGTACGACTCAAATCTCCATACGAATCTCACTCGGAACCCGCTGTACGCGACATCGCGGCACGTTTTTACGACCCAGCAAGTACGATTCGTGTCGGGTACGCGCCGTACGACCCTTTTCCTACGGGAGCCGAAAACAGTCGTAAACGCAGAGTTCGCGCCGAAACAGGTACGGAACGCCCCCCCCGGGTACGGCACGTACCCCCCATGATCGCAGGGGTACGCGGCGTACCCCTCTGGTCATGCGGGGTACGTGCCGTACACCCAGCGTACATGGGGTACCCCATGTACAGTGGGTGTACGGCACGTACCCCATGTACGCTGGGTGTACGGCACGTACCCCGCATGACCACAGGGGTACGCCGCGTACCCCTGCGATCATGGGGGGTACGCACCGTACGGTGTGTAGGTGATCGTGCGCTTTTCCGTACGAATCGACGTGTACCGTACGAATCGCGTACGGGTCGGACGATCGGGATCGGAATCGTCCGGTCGTACGGCGTCTGTACGAGTCGTACGGAAACGGCTCCGGATACGATTCGTACGCCGGATTATTTTACCGGATCGGAATCGACCCCAGAGCTACCATTTCCTCCTGGGGTGATTTCTCCTTCCTATCCCTTACTATTCGGCAGACTGCCAGGAATTAGATTTATCACAGTGTAGTTTTTACAGTAAAATGTAGCGTTTCGTTTTCAATGATGTTTCCTTCAGCGACGCAAAAACAGATGTGTTGAGAAGCAAAACGCCTCTCAGTGCTGTGGTTCTGTGGTTCTCAGCCTCGGGGCACATCGTGCGTGGCGCCCCTGGCTACTGATAACGGCGCACCAGGGCGCCGCGGCGCACAGTTTGGGAACCACAGCCATAGATGCATGAATGACTGACTCACTGTATGTGTTTTGAAGACAGCATGTGTGCAGGACTATATGGGTGGATGAGTGTGTGTATGGGTGTGTTAGTGAGTGGATGACTGTCTCAATATTATCTTTATGAGTAACTACATATGTTTTAAACTAGTACATATGAGTATTGATGTATTTAAGTGAGTATATGTGAGAGTGAGCGATTGGAAGAGTTCCTGTATATGTAAGTATGTGTTTCTATAAGTGATTGTTTAAGAGAGTAAGTATGTGTACGTTTCTGTAGAAGTAAATGTAGGGGTGTGTGTATAGCTGAATATGCAAGTAAATGGATGTTTGATAGTTTATTTGCATGTGTGAGTATGTGTGTGAGTAACTCTATGGATGAGTACCGATGTGTAACAGGATGTATAGGTGTATGAGTACATATGATGAGTGAGTACATGTATGAGTGACTATATAGATCTGTTGGTGAATGAGTGGATGTGTATGTAGATGCTGTAATTACTGAATAGGTTGTTGTAACTGGCATTGGTATCTCCATTTTTTTAAAAATGTTAGTTTCTATTTTTGAATGTGTGTATCAAAGGTTATATTACGGTGAGAGGAGGTCGGCCACTCTTTCACAAGGATGATGTCATCAGTGATGTCATTTGAGATGTTATGAGTGATGTCATCAGTGATGTCACTGACCAAGTCATAAGTGATGTAATATGTGACGTCATCAGCAGTGCATTGCAGGCGCGCGAGTTATAGTTAGCTGAACTAACTTCAACGGGGGAATTTCAATGGTTTTGTATGAGTGAAATGTCCAGCTAACTATAACATGTGTGAAACCTATGTTTTTTTCTGTGAATTTCTAAGGTTTTTTAAATGCTAATTCCTAACTTTAACGTGGCTGAAACCTATGGTTTTTTCAGTGAATTTCTAAGGTTTTTTAAATGGTAATTCCTAACTATAACGTGGCTGAAACCTATGGTTTTTTCAATGAATTTCAAAGGTTTTGTAAATGATAATTTTTAAATGTATTGTTATATTTTTTTATACTGATTTACTACATTGTTTTAAAGTATTTATTTTTAGATTTTTTTTATTACATTACATATTTTTAATATAAATTGAAAAAAATGTTTTTAAAAATATTGAAATTGTAATATTTGCTTTTTTTATTTTAGATATTTTTTAATTTATATATATTTTATATAGCAGGCAATTATATCCTATGGAAGGAAATTCAAGTTACTGGTAAGTACGGTTAAAATTACTTTTCAGGATCAGTACTGGGCTGAAAGATGCAGCACTGAGGTCTCTCCTGATAACAGGTTAGTATATCGGAATTCGTAGTTTGGCTGATTTTAGAGGAATTTTTTAAAGCTCCAAAACTCCACACTTCGAAGAATTTCCAAGTGAAACCAGTCAATGTTAGCATATGGAAGGAAATTCAAGTTACTGTAAGTATGGTTAGAATTACTTTTCAGGATCAGTAGTGGGCTGAAAGATGCAGCACTGAGGTCTCACCTGATAACAGGTGAGTAAATCGAAATTCGTAGTTCGGCTGATTTTAGAGGAATTTTTTAAAGTTCCAAAACTCCACACTTAGAAGAATTTCCAAGTGAAACCAGTCAATGTTAGCCTATGGAAGGAAATTCAAGTTACTGTAAGTACGGTTAGAATTACTTTTCAGGATCAGTAGTGGGCTGAAAGATGCAGAACTGAGGTCTCTCCAGATAATAGGTGAGTAAATCGGAATTCGTAGTTCGGCTGATTTTAGAGGAATATTTGTACGTTTCAAAAATGGACACAAAAACGTTTCTGGTGAAAAACACACAATGGACTCCTATGGAAGGAAATACAATTAACTGGTAAGTACGCTTAGATTTACTTTTCAGGGTCCGTACTGGGCTCAAAGATGCAGCACTGACGTCTCTCGTGATAACAGGTAAGTAAATCGGAATTCGTAGTTCGGCTGATTTTAGAGGAATATTTTGCTCAATAGCGAAGGAAGGGGGCGGGCCTGAGGTGACATGTGTGCATTAATTCCTCTTCAATCCTGAGGTCCCCTGTGGGCCAACTAGCCCACTAGGTACCTCCAGTATTCGCGAGGGAGCTGCGTTGCAGAGGGGTGTTCAGAGGCAACGCCCCCTTTTTTTACAACACTCTGCAACGCAGCTCCGTGGTGCTTGCTGGAGGTACCTGTTGGGCTAGTTGGCCCCTAGGGGACCTCTGGATTGAAGAGGAATTAATTCCCCAACTTAAAACGCGCCACCGGGCATGTTTGCACACATATCACCTCAAGCCCCGCCCCCTACCTTCACCACTGTGCAAACGCGCCCTGTAGCACGTTCTAAGTTGGGGGATTAAGTCCCCTTGCATACTGGGGGTCCCTGGGGGCCACCTAGCCCACCAGGAACCTCCAGTATGTGCCGGGGGCTGCATTGCAGAGAGGTGTCAAAAGGAGCGTGGCCTCACTACACCTCTTTACAACGCAGCTCCCTGGTGCTTTTCCAGAGTGGGAACTAAACCCCCTTGAATACTGGGGGTCCCTGGGGGCCAACTAGCCCACAAAGAGCCTCCAGTATGCGCCAGGGGGCTGCGTTGTAGAGAGGTGTAAAAAGGGACATGGCCTCATTACACCTCTCTGCAACGCAGCCCCCTGGCACGTTTCCAGAGTAGGAACTAAATCCCCTTGAATACAGGGGGTCCCTGGGGGCCAACTAGCCCACCAGGAACCTCCAGTATGCGCCAAGGGGCTGCGTTGCAGAGAGGTGTAAAAGGGGGCATGGCCTATTTACACCTCTCTGCAACGCAGTCCCCTGGCACGTTTCCAGAGTGGGAACTAAATCCCCTTGAATACTGGGGGTCCCTGGGGGCAAACTAGCCCACCAGGAACCTCCAGTATGCGCCAGGGGGCTGCGTTGCAGAGAGGTGTAAAAAGGGGCGTGGCCTCATTTCACCTCTCTGCAATGCAGCCCCCTGGCGCGTTTCCAGAGGGGGAACTAAATCCCCTTGAATACTTGGGGTCCCTGGGCGCCAACTAGCCCACCAGGAAACTCCAGTATGCGCCAGGGGGCTGCGTTGCAGAGAGGTGTGAAAAGGGGCATGGCCTCATTACACAATTGAGTATTTAATTCCCAAATTATATTTAATTAATTATTGCTTAATTAATTTTCTACCATATACCCCTACAAATCTAACATCCTGCGACTAAAATATAAGTAAATTAAATAAGTATTTTATAAATTGCATAATTAAAAATCAAATAAATAATGAATTAACAATTAATAATAATTGTGAATTATTTACTTAATGAACGTTCCACCCTGGACCCCTACAGACCTAGCAGCCCATATCTAAAATATAATTAAAATAAATAAGTATTCCATAAATTACATAATTAAAAATCAAAATCAAATTTTATTATTAATGAACAATTAATAATTAATTGTTATTTAAATATTACTTAATTACCTTCCCATCCTATACCCCTACAAATCTAAGAGCCGACAATACCAAATCAAAATAAATTGGTATTACATATTTTACATAACTATCAATCATATAATTGCATGACATTCATTAAATAATTAATATTAATTATTACCTAGATAATTTCCTACCCTAACCCCCTGCAAACACAACACCCTCCGACACTATAAATTACTATTAATAATTATATGAAAAATTCTAATTCACTTAAAATCACAGGCTATATTTAAAAAAAATACCATTTAAATATACAATAGTAAAACAAAATAAATTAATATATCACTAAAATACATTAAAATAATTTTAAAACAATATTTGTAACCACTATATTACTGAAAGTAATATTAAAAACATCAATATTATTTAAAACGATAACTCCGCAAAAAACTATATTCATCTCAACGATATTCTTGCATCATGATATTTATGTCTCACAATATTTTATTTCTAATATTACTGTCTCCTGATATTTGCAACTAGATATTTTGTCCAAACACCTGGAAATATTCTGTAGTCCTTTGGCTCTAGCAAAGCACTCCTGGCACTCCAGGTGATGAGTTCAATATCCATGTGTGAATCCCTTGAGAAAGGCAAACCAAGAGGATAAATTATTAGTATCCAAGTGACCATCATCAGGGCGTCCCTCCATCATAGAGGTGACTCATCGCAAAGCTTGTGCCAATCTCCATGTACCGATCTTCAGAGGCCCTGATCCTAAAGGTGACTGATCTTTAGAACTGTGCCAGCCTTCCTGTGCCAATCTTTAGAGGCCCTCCATCCTAAAGAGGACTCTCTCTCTAGGCCTGTGTCAATCTCCAAGTACTAACCTTCAGAGGCCAGACCCTCGATGATATAGGCGACTCTGTCTAGACCTGTGCCGATCTCCATGTGTCATGAAGCTGACACCTGATGGAGAGTCTTTGGCTGTGGCCTAGTCCATTTTCACTGTCATTGTCTGCCAGAGGTGACCCTTTTCAGTAACCACTTTGCTGCTGACCATAAGTGCCTCCCATTAAAGGCCCTGAATGGAGGAAAAAGCCTGAAGGCAAAAAAACTCAGAGGTTAAATGGAAGTCCTGGACTGAAATGCTGCCCAATGCTGACTAGGACTCGAGGTCGGAGACACCACTGGCGAAAAAGAGATCCTTCGAGAAGAGTTCCAACGAATACTTGCGCTGCCTTGCGTTACTCCAGATTTACTAAGCCACACAGAGCCATGCAAGGTGATGCAATGGCAATGCATGGGCTTTGTAAATTTGTGCCTCAGTTGCTGCTCTGGATTGGATGAAAAATTTGTAAATTTGTGTCTTGGTTTATCCACAGAATCCAGAGTATTTAGTCCTAAATGGGGTGGGGGCGTGAGCTCTGAAGTAACTTTAGTACTGAAGTAACTTTACTACTGACTTAACTGCTCAAATTTGGTACTCTGTGTAGTTAACTTTTTTATTATGCCCCAATACAGGGAATTGCAATAACTCAAGTGTAAATCTGTGCAATGGCTGCCTTTTCGTCATAATCTCCCGTGTGTCCTCCAAGTAATGCTGGATGTCCACATCTCTTCATACTAGTTTATTATTGAGCAGTTTAGAAATGATGGAAAATTGAAGAACCCTTAATGACCACGCACATTGCTATAATTGAAGGGACTTTGTAAGAGTCGATGCAAATTTGTGGTCTCCCATCCTCAAGAAAGCACACAAACCTTTCAGTTATTTTACAATTTTAGTTGCAGCTGTAAAACCCTGGCTTGCTCGTTGCAACCCCAGTCACTTCCTTTGCAACCCCTGGCCTCAGAGCTTGAAAAAGCAGTGCCAAGAACACAGGCGAGGATCCACACTCCTTATTTTCTGCCCATTATTCATTACACTAATGGTGAACAATGTTGTAATGGTCACTACTAGTGTAATAAATAATGGAGCACAATTAACAGGAACAGCATGTACGCTGTGTGTGTGCTAATGGGTGAGAGTGTGCTTATGTGAGACAGAGAATGTGCATGTGCGAACATATGTGCTGGTATGTGTAAGCATGTGTGTGAGTGAAACTGAGAGAGTCAGTGACAAATAGTAAGTGAGAATGTGTTACATCGCATCTCAATAAGTGAGTATGAGTGAGTCAAGTCAAAATTTCCTTAGGGTGAGAACCCCCTAGAAGAGGTCCTGCTCACTTGCTTTGCTCACTACAATTCAGGGGGCGATTATGCCCCAAAACAGTCAAAGATCAAGTTAGGACCCTAAAATAGGTGCTATCGAAAGCAGACGTCTGTCTGTGTTGTGTAGTTATGTTTGATACATCGTTATTATGGAACTTCAGCTATGTCAATTATTGTGATATCATCGGGTTTACAGTCATGTAACCGAACATCCTGGAAAATAAAGCGTCAAGAATCATAAGCTGCCCCTTCCTGTGTGTCATTAACGTCAAACAGTATGGGGCCGATTCACAGAACTAATCTGAAATAAAATCCTAAACTTACTACTTTTAGTATTCATAGAAGGCATTTAGTAGTACTAAAGTTAGGACTCCTAACTTTACTACTACTAAACTGAGACAAAATCCTAAACTTACTACTTTTGGTATTCATTGAAGGCATTTAGTAGTAGTAAAGTTAGGACTCCTAACTTTACTACTCTTAAATGCCTTTTGTAAATACCGAAAGTCGTAAAGTCAGGATTTTCTCTCAGTTTAGTAGTAATAAAGTTAGGAGTCCTAACTTTACTACTACTAAATGCCTTCTGTGAATACCATAAGTAGTAAGTTTAGGATTTTATCTCAGATTAGTTCTGAGAATCGGCCCCTATGTGATTTCACCTCTGCTCATCCTGGCATGCTGGTGAATTCTCTCCAGGGTTAAATCGGGGTTATTTTCTTTATTTTACAGACGGCCTGGACTTACTTCTTGAGGTGAATATTCTGCTAATTATATGTCAAGTGTACATCAGGCATTTACTCAGAGTACCCACAGACTGCAGGTTTAAGTACTGGACTGCGGGGTACAGGATGAGTGCCGAACAGATACTTAGCACCAATACCAATGTAGTAGCATGGTGACTTCACTGAATCTCTGCGAAAGTTGGGCAATACACGTTCCACTTAAATCACTAGAAACATAATCACACTTATGCCATAAATGTAGCTCAGTAAGTTAAACTCCAGTCTCGGACATCTAGTCAACTGGAAATCAAGCTTTCCATCAATCCGAGGTCAATGAAGCAAGTGCCATTGAGTTGGATAATAGTATTCAGTGAGTTAAAATGCTTAGAAATGGCAAAACTGTTGTATGAAGCGCTACATAGAACACAAAAGGTTGCTATTACTATAAGGTGAGTATTGGTGGAACACGGCATGGAGAAAAGTAGACTAAGATTGCTGCAGGGCACAGACTACCCACATAATGGTCGGTTTGAGGTGGGGTCCAAACTTCCAAATACGTTTCCATTCATCAGAGCTGGACATTCAGCGGTAGGATTGTAGACACTTGACGACGACCTCGACAGATGGGATGAGATATCTGTCATAACAGGCTTGCTCATCTGTCAAAATTGCTGTGATGGTGTGTGTGAGGGATCAAATGCATTTCTAATAATAATAATAGTTTATTGTATGGTTTGTTTAAAACCTTTGCAGCTGTGTACAGAGACTAAAGGTCATTCATTAAATACTGCCTTTGACAATAAGGTTAAAAATGTTATTGTGTCATAAAATCTAAAAATTAATTAAATACTAGCTTTTAATTATTGGGAATTAAAAATAGAATAATTGTAACATAAAAGCCTCTATTACTGAGGCTAGGTCCAAGATGCTGTTTAGATTGTACTCGTTTAAACGAAGAGGGTACGGCATCTTCCTAAAAGAAGGGAGGGAAGTTATGGAGGGAGTCCTAACTTTACTACTACGAAATGCCTTCTGTGAATACCATAAGTAGTAAGTTTAGGATTTTATCTCAGATTAGTTCTGAGAATCGGCCCCTATGTGATTTCACCTCTGCTCATCCTGGCATGTTGGTGAATTCTCTCCAGGGTTAAATCTGGGTTCTTTTCTTTATTTTACAGACGGCCTGGACTTACTTCTTGAGGTGAATATTCTGCTAATTATATGTCAAGTGTACATCAGGCATTTACTCAGAGTACCCACAGACTGCAGGTTTAAGTACTGGACTGCGGGGTACAGGATGAGTGGCAAACAGATACTTAGCACCAATACCAATGTAGTAGCATGGTGACTTCACTGAATCTCTGTGAAAGTTAGGCAATACACGTTTCACTTAAATCACTAGAAACATAATCACACTTATGCCATAAATGTAGCTCAGTAAGTTAAACTCAAGTCTCGGACATCTAGTCAACTGGAAAGCAAGCTTTCTATCAATCCGAGGTCAATGAAGCAAGTGCCATTGCGTTGGATAATAGTATTCGGTCAGTTAAAATTATTAGAAATGGCAAAACTGTTGTATGAAGCGCTACATAGAACACAAAAGGTTGCTATTACTATAAGGCGAGTAGTGGTGGAACGCGGCATGGAGAAAAGTAGACTAAGATTGCTGCAGGGCACAGACTACCCACATAATGGTCGGTTTTGAGGTGGGGTCCAAACTTTCAAAAATGTTTCCATTCAACAGAGCTGGACATTCAGCGGTAGGATTGTAGACACTTGACGACGACCTCGACAGATGGGATGAGATATCTGTCATAACAGGCTTGCTCATCTATCAAAACTGCTGTGATGGTGTGTGTGAGGGATCAAATGCATTTCTAATAATAATAATAGTTTATTGTATGGTTTGTTTAAAACCTTTGCAGCTGTGTACAGAGACTAAAGGTCATTCATTAAATACTGCCTTTGGCAATAAGGTTAAAAATGTTATTGTGTCATAAAATCTAAAAATTAATTAAATAGTAGCTTTTAATTATTGGGAATTAAAAATAGAATCATTGTAACATAAAAGCCTCTATTACTGAGGCTAGGTCCAAGATGCTGTTTAGATTGTACTCGTTTAAACGAAGAGGGTACGGCATCTTCCTAAAAGAAGGGAGGGAAGTTATGGAGGGAGTCCTAACTTTACTACTACGAAATGCCTTCTGTGAATACCATAAGTAGTAAGTTTAGGATTTTATCTCAGATTAGTTCTGAGAATCGGCCCCTATGTGATTTCACCTCTGCTCATCCTGGCATGTTGGTGAATTCTCTCCAGGGTTCAATCTGGGTTCTTTTCTTTATTTTACAGACGGCCTGGACTTACTTCTTGAGGTGAATATTCTGCTAATTATATGTCAAGTGTACATCAGGCATTTACTCAGAGTACCCACAGACTGCAGGTTTAAGTACTGGACTGCGGGGTACAGGATGAGTGCCGAACAGATACTTAGCACCAATACCAATGTAGTAGCATGGTGACTTCACTGAATCTCTGTGAAAGTTAGGCAATACACGTTTCACTTAAATCACTAGAAACATAATCACACTTATGCCATAAATGTAGCTCAGTAAGTTAAACTCAAGTCTCGGACATCTAGTCAACTGGAAAGCAAGCTTTCTATCAATCCGAGGTCAATGAAGCAAGTGCCATTGCGTTGGATAATAGTATTCGGTCAGTTAAAATTATTAGAAATGGCAAAACTGTTGTATGAAGCGCTACATAGAACACAAAAGGTTGCTATTACTATAAGGCGAGTAGTGGTGGAACGCGGCATGGAGAAAAGTAGACTAAGATTGCTGCAGGGCACAGACTACCCACATAATAGTCGGTTTTGAGGTGGGGTCCAAACTTTCAAAAATGTTTCCATTCAACAGAGCTGGACATTCAGCGGTAGGATTGTAGACACTTGACGACGACCTCGACAGATGGGATGAGATATCTGTCATAACAGGCTTGCTCATCTGTCAAAACTGCTGTGATGGTGTGTGTGAGGGATCAAATGCATTTCTAATAATAATAATACTTTATTGTATGGTTTGTTAAAAACCTTTGCAACTGTGTACAGAGACTAAAGGTCATTCATTAAATACTGCCTTTGACAATAAGGTTAAAAATGTCATTGTGTCATAAAATAAAAAAATTCATTAAATACTAGCTTTTAATTATTGGGAATTAAAAATAGAATCATTGTAACATAAAAGCCTCTATTGCTGAGGCTAGGTCCAAGATGCTGTTTAGATTGTACTCGTTTAAAGAAGAGGGTACGGCATCTTCCTAAAAGAAGGGAGAGAAGTTATGGAGGGAGTCCTAACTTTACTACTACGAAATGCCTTCTGTGAATACCATAAGTAGTAAGTTTAGGATTTTATCTCAGATTAGTTCTGAGAATCGGCCCCTATATGATTTCACCTCTGCTCATCCTGGCATGTTGGTGAATTCTCTCCAGGGTTAAATCTGGGTTCTTTTCTTTATTTTACAGACGGCCTGGACTTACTTCTTGAGGTGAATATTCTGCTAATTATATGTCAAGTGTACATCAGGCATTTACTCAAAGTAGCCACAGACTGCAGGTTTAAGTACTGGACTGCGGGGTACAGGATGAGTGCCGAACAGATACTTAGCACCAATACCAATGTAGTAGCATGGTGACTTCACTGAATCTCTACGAAAGTTAGGCAATACACGTTCCACTTAAATCACTAGAAACATAATCACACTTATGCCATAAATGTAGCTCAGTAAGTTAAACTCCAGTCTCGGACAACTTGTCACCTGGAAAGCAAGCTTTCCATCAATCCGAGGTGAATGAAGCGAGTGCCATTGAGTTGGATAATAGTATTCAGTCAGTTAAAATGCTTAGAAATGGCAAAACTGTGGTATGAAGCGCTACATAGACCACAAAAGGTTGCTATTACTATAAGGCGAGTATTGGTGGAACACTGCATGGAGAAAAGTAGACTAAGATTGCTGCAGGGCACAGACTACCCACATAATGGTCGGTTTGAGGAGGGGTACAAACTTCCAAATACGTTTCCATTCATCAGAGCTGGACATTCAGCGGTAGGATTGTAGACACTTGACGACCACCTCGACAGATGGGATGAGATATCTGTCATAACAGGCTTGCTCATTTGTCAAAACTGCTGTGGCGTCATTTGAAGAAAGCTACACTCTTTGCCTACTATGGTGTGTGTGGGGGTTAAATGCATTTATAATAATATTACTTTATTGTGTGATTTGTTAAGAAACCTTTGAAACCGTGTACAGAGACTAAAGGTCATTCATTAAATACTGGCTTTGACAATAAGGTTAAAAATTTCATTGTGTCATAAAATCTAAAAATTCATTAAATACTAGTTTTTAATAATTAGAAATTAAAAATAGAATCCTTGTACCATAAAAGCCTCTATTGTATGAAGCTAGGTCCAAGATGCTGTTTAGATTGTACTCGTTTGGAAAAGACGGTGTGGCATCTTCCTAAAAGAAGTGAGAGAAGTTATGTGGAGAGAACAATTTGGACAGATAATCTCCTATTATGCCATGCACTGTTCGAAAGTGGAAAGCATATCTGTTGATCAGTAACCAGAGGCGATAGTCTCAGTGAGGGCGAGGGCACAAGTTGCCTGTCTGTCTGTTCCATTCACATCTCACCTCCTCTAACTTCTTGGAGAAGCGATCCATAAATCTGACCAATGCACAATTCAAAGTAGTGTTCAAGGGATCTTACAAGGCCGAGACCGCTCCTCTGCAGGATCTTACGTCTTTTGCAATCCAACCCCTTCGTAGCAGAGCCCTTCTATCTTCTGAGAGGTTGGGGCATAGACACACTACGTGTGTTATATCCTCCTTGTATTCGTTGCAGAGCCGACACATTTCCTGAGCGCAGTCTCTTTTCCATATTGGGTGGTGACAGGATAGGGGATGACCCCCATTCTCAGATTTATAAACTGTGGCTTCGTTTGTTGAAAGTATTCATTGGGTAGCACTGGGGTTTCAGTTGCATGAAAGCCTCTAAATGCATTTGGTTTATTCCTGAGAAGCACCAAGTTTGAGTCTTCTCTAATTTGTGCTGGCAAAGCAGTCCGCCTTTTAGCACCCTCAAGCCCATGTATCTTGCTCCACTAGTTGCTCTTAAACCAGCGGATCTGGAGCGCTTCCTGTCATGCAGAATTGGGGGATAATCCTTGTCAAGAGAAGCACATTTTCTTGCACCAATTTCACGGGGCTCTGGTATGAATCTTTTTGTGACTCATGCTTCATTATTGTGTGATCTGTGTGTGAAACCCTTCCGCTCAAATGATAGGCTGCACAGGGAGATCGGTAGACTGCCACCGAGCAGTCAGTCCCATGCTGCTCCTGCAGCCTGCTGCACCTGAGACGTGTCCCCTGGTGCCTCGTGACAGCCCCCACAAGGTCCCTCACTTGAGCTGTCTCTGGCTGTCCTGTGGCCTCCTGCCTTGTTACCCTTGAGTTATCCCAACCGTGACTCAGTCCACTCGCGCTCCTCTCCCAGCACATCACGCTTGCATGGAAAGGAGGTGCTGCCGCCATCTTTGGGATTTCCTGGCAATGGACATCCCACACAGAGCTTGTGCAGAGTTTCGAAGATGCACCCCTGGTAATCCGATGTTTTAATAATAATCCAATGGGTGCGTGCTATTGTGGTTGCACTTTATGTCCATAAGTGCTAATATAATGTGATCCGGGTTAGTCATCGGGGCAAGGGGTCTCCAGGAGCAAGTATTTTCACATCGCAATTTAGCAAGGAAAGGGGCCGGTAAGAGTCACATTTGTTCGCCGGTTTCCCGGGTTTCAATAGCGATGTAATAACTGCTACACGCATAGAGGGCGGCAAGTGGCCCACCTCAAGGGCATCTTCGTAGACCTCCCATAGTACCGGAGCCATAAAGTCTATGTACGTTTTATAAAACTCTATCGGGATCCCGTCTAGTCCCATAGCTTTTCCCGGCCGCATACTCATGATCGCGTCTCGCACCTCGTCCAACTCGAAAGGGGCACTCAAAAAGGCCCTCTGCGCATCACTAAGCCAACCAAGGGAAACATCGGCCAGATATTCTTGTAAGTGGAGGTCACCAGCCCTAGTGGAAGTGTATAGCGTGCTGTAGTGCGTCACAAAAGATTTGAGGATTTGTGCGGTGTCTTTAAACACCTCCCCCATCCGGGTTCTCGAGCTCTAGTATAATATTAGGTGCTCGTGCCAGTCTCATCGTCGCAGCCAAGGCCTTCCCTGGTCTCTCGCCTTCGCCATATCGACTAGCGATCCAATACTTGCCCCTAAATTTCGATTCCCTAGCGGCTTCATCAGTGTACTCAGAGATTTTCTCACGTATACTCGAGAGGGTGGCATCATCAGGACCTGTAGCCAATGACGCCTCAAGGCTTTTAAGTTCCGCCTCTAGTGTCGTCAATCGTGTCACGATGCTCTTTAAAACTCCGGATCCCTTAGCAATACAAAACCCTCTCAAAGTTACCTTGAACGCGTCCCAGATAGTTTCTACGTCATTAACAGAATCCTTATTCCTATTGAAAAATTCTAAACATTCATCGCGGAGCTCTTCCTGAAATGCAGCATCAAGTAACATTGTAGGTTGCAATCGCCAAGCAGTTGTCGGGGGGCCTAAGTCTGCCGAACGTAGAGTGATTTTCACAGGGGAGTGATCAGAGTACATTCTGGGGAGATGCTGTGATTTAACAAGTGAAGTATAAAGCTGTGGTGCTAGAAATATATAGTCAAGCCTCACCCATGAACGTGCTTGTGCCGTAAAATGTGTACCTTCCTGTGTGTCAATGTGCAAGTGTCTCCAGGTGTCTATCAAATTGTGATCCGCGAGTGCCGCACGCAGTGCCGTCCTTGCCCTAGTGTAATGGTGAGGGGATGGGTGCGACCTGTCCATGGCAGGGTCTAGGGTAGTGTTGAAATCTCCCCCCCCAGATGAGGTGTTGCGGACCCGTTCCCACAATTGCCGCCCACAGCTCCGTGAAGAACTGAGGATCATCAATGTTGGGACCATAGCAGCACACCAAGGTGACTGCAATGTGTCCTAGTCTGCCCCACATCATACAGTACCTCCCTTGAGCGTCCACCTTGGTACCAGCCATAGTAAAGGGCGTACATTTCTTTACCAGTATCGCTGTACCTCTAGCATATGTCGAGAAGGACGAGAATACCGTGTGAATCGCCCATATGTTGGCAAATGTGTGGGCAGTCTGTACCCTGAAGTGAGTTTCTAGGAGAAAGGCTATGTGCACCGAGTGGCGGTCCAGGTATGATAGAATTTGACGCCTTTTCCTAGGGTCTCCCAAGCCACTCACATTCCAAGTCAATACATTTAAATCAGTGTCCCCCATGAGTGGTGCGGTCTCTCAACACTAGGTGACCTATTTGGTACATCCATGAGGGCCTAAGGCCATGAGCAGCCGCTTCTGTGATCTGCTCTGTCACTGTAGGCCAATGATCAAGCATTCCGGGCCCTAAAGTAACATACATGCTAGTGCAGTCATGTGGATCAATGCTTGTGTGTACAAATTGCACCGCGAGAGTATTTTCCCGCATATCATCATCACGAAAGCCTGTCGGATCTAGGTGTAGCAACTCTTCGATAGTCATTGCGCCCAAATTTATATCGTAATCTGTAAACAACTACCCCTCCCCTTCCCCAATGAAACAACCCCAACACTCCAAAAGAAGAAACTCCAACTGCAGTTCTAATTGTTACTGCAATAAGTCCTACCCAATACAATGCAAAGTCTGTACCAGCGCTTTCAAACACCCCTCCCCCTCCCCCTCCCAGCTGAAACACCTCTAACTGGGCAATAGCAGAAACCTTCGGCAAATTGCATGTCTTAATTCCAGGAAACATATCACAAAGCAGTACAAGGTCTCGAGTCCTGCCCTGATCGCATAGAGGCAACTGTGGTCCTATTCCTCCTCCTCCTCCAATCCTAATGACCAAAACAATTGAAGCCCGAGGACTTGGCCTCTTCTTCCCACTTGCTAGTATGTTACGCTTCTCATTTTCGGACCATTTATAACCACAGATTCTTGACAGAGATACATCAATAACACTCCTGGAAGCATAAAGCTTTGAATCGTGCACAGAGGTCCCTCCCCCACCCACCTCCCACTGAAGCAGCCCCAACTTGCCAGAATCCCCATCCCACCATCCACCCCCAACAATAAGTAAACACCCCAACATCTGCAAGCAGTCAACATGTCCAATGGGGTACACCCTATGGGGGTCATCTAGGGTATGCACATAATCACCCCTACACCTTGCCCTTCGTCCTGTTCGGCCTCAGGTGGCCACAATCAAGGGAAGGGGATGGTGCCTGGAATACATTACCACCAACAGTCCAATACCTGTCCATGGTATTCTCGATCAGCAGCGGTGACTTTTCACAATTGAAGTCCTCCTGTGAGCCCCAGGCCAGTGGCAATGGGACATCACTGCACCTCATCAATCAACACTCCAGTTTAAATGTCTCCATTCAGCGATTGTTCATCTTCCTGCCCTTCGTCGCCATTGTTTCTATGCCCAGAACGGGCCCGCTGTAGAGTTTTCAAAAAATCGTCCACTTGTTGCGGATTCGTGAAGAAATGTTGCTTTGCTTGGTGGGTCACGCTTAGTTTTGCTGGGTACAGCAGCGCATAGTCAATTTGTAGTGCAAGAAGTTTTTTCTTGACATCCAGGAATTTACGTCACTGTTCCTGCACCATGGGCGTGAAATCTGGGTAAATGGAAAAGTTGACACCATCACATGTGAGATTTTGGTTGGTGCGTGCTGCCCTCAATGCAGTATCTCGGTCTCGGTAGTTTAAAAGCCGTGCAATGATGGGTCTTGGTGGGGCTCCAAGCTTAGGCCGAGGGCCAATCGAGCGGTGCACTCTTTCAGCGATGAATTGTTTAGAAAACGCTTCATGTCCGACTGCAGCAAGAAGTATCTTCTCCACGTATTCCTCCATGCGCCCCATGTTGGTGGATTCCGGCACGCCTAACATGCGAATGTTGTTTCGCCGGCTGCGAGCCTCCAAATCCTCATTTTTCGCAGCAATAACTCTTAGGACGTTGTCCATTCTCGAGATTCGCGTGGTATGCGAGGCCGTGGTGTCGTCATTATCAGATATTCGTCTTTCCGTTTCCGTGATGCGCTCTTCGTTGACGTCCATTTTCTGTGTGATGGCGTCCATCCTCGACGTGATCCGGTCGACTTGGTCTACTATTGTGGCAAACCCCTGCCGCATCTCCTGCATCAGTTGTTGAATGTCCGACGTTGAGGAGCTAGAACTCGCTCCAGTTGTCGATGGGTTTTGGGAGCCCCCTGTGTATGGCGCATTTCGCAGCCCTTTTTTGGGAGCGGTGGATTCAAATGTCAGCTTAGATTGCCGGTTATCTTGCTTACCCATAGTGGGTCTCTTGTAGGGACTTGCGGCGGTTGGTGAGGGTCGCTTTCCACGTTCTTCCCGGAGAGGGCAGGAGCCTGTACTCATGAGCACAGTGCAGTGCAACTGGGCGTCCCCACCACTAGTGTGCAGAGAAGTCTGAGCTGGTGATATTCGCCGTGGCGCGCAGGTGGGAAAAGAGGCTCAACACACTCCTTCTAGTAGAGTAATCTCAGCCTCATACAGCCCCGTGGTAATTATAACAGTGTCAGTGGGGGGGGTGGCTATAAAGGCAGCAAGTGACCCCTACCGCAATGTTACAGCAAATCAATGAGGCACCTGGAATAGTCGCTCACGGTCCAAGGCAGCAACTAGGGCTTGTCCACCCGGCACCTTAGGTAGCTTCTTCACGCCGTGGACGAATGAGGGAGTAATGTGGGTCATACGTTCGTAGGCCAATAAAGTGCGGCCAGAGCATGTAGAGCCCGAGTCACAATAGTACCTCCACTATGTCCGCATATGCCAGCACGTAGATTTGTAGCACCAGCAACGTGCGGTATTGCGAATGGTGTGCCACCACTGCCACTCCGCTTTATCAAGGCGTATCTCAGCTAATGTCCAGTGTTTCCTGGGCCCATCTGCACAGCCGCGGCACTGTGTCAGGCAGCGCCCTGGGGCATATGGCATCCCAAACTCGCGCCGGTGCATGGCGCTCCTCTCCTGCGCAATATCTCAGCTCCTGGGTGTAATCCGGCCGTTGAGGCTGCCAAAGCGCACATGCAGGGGTAGTGCAAAGTCACCTCATTGCCCCCACGTTACCTACCACTGTTGTAATAAAGCTCGTGTAGTCACCTTATCTAATTATTATTAGCCGCACCACGGCCGTGCATTGTCTCTGTGAAAGTGTTGCAGGCCCCTTCAGCGCGTATATCCTACTTTCAGCAGCTTTTCGCACCCCTTGTTACGCACACAGGCAGCTCAGACGTGCTGGGGCAGCACAGCAGGGGGGCCGCGTCGCGCTCAGATCAGCCCCCGCCAATGTTCAAAACCTGCTTATTGATTGCCAGTTGCGCGGGGGGGCAGCTATTTGTGTCTGTGCCCCATTGACTGCTGGCCGTCACCCAAGGTGTCGCCTTCCATTCGCGGTATGCAGCCGCCTGTAGTCACTCCCGTCGGCTGCGCTCCTCACCGCAGTCCTACGATGTCCAGCCTTGCACAGTGTAGTCGCCTGTTGTACAGGAGCCCCGCTGGGCGCCTTAACCAATATCGGCAGCCGGCAGTAGTGCTCCGGTGCCGTGTGATGTGACGTCCCTCCGCAGCGCCGAAAGGTGGGCGCTTTCCCGGCGTTCTGTCGTCCTGAGGCCTGTGCGCCTCTTGGAGCGCCGCGGTCTGGCGTAGTCTTCCGGTCCCCTCAGCTCTCCACGCCCAGCTCCAGCCCAGGTCTCGGGAAAAAATCCGCTGCCTCTAACTTTGTCGTAGTACGTCGTGGAGCTTCCAAACTTTCGCCGAGGCTACAAAATTGTATTCCCCGCACTCGTGTGTTGTTTCTGTCGGGTAAGGAGTCGGTTTAGCCGGATAAATGAAGGATTATTGTTCCAGGCTGCAGGAGCCTCACATTAGTGCGGCCATTCTGCGTGCGCGCCCTCTAGCGCCCCCATGGTGATTCCAACACCTTGTGTTAGAAATAGTGTTTCTGGTTGGCAGAGGTATGCGCCCTGTCCAAGCAGGAACCACAATCCTAGTCAGGGTGAGTCACAACCACAGAATAAAGAATATTTTGAATTATACTGTTAAAAGCATAAAGCATCAACCAGAACTATCTGGTTGTGCTAGACCGAGTCAAATCCAAAAGTTCAGGCCGACTGTGATGGATACAGGAACCAGCCTTGGCCTGCTGCCAAGCACCTTATTTGTGTCATTGAAAAAGCCGAGAAGCAAAGAGGTGGTGCGTTGACACCGAAACACAGGATGAAGGTGATGTGTCGCCATTAAACCACAGGATGAAGACAATGCATCTGCTCCAAGCCGTGCAAAATTGAGGATGCATCGGTGGTGTCAATGGTGCCAATGCGTTGATTTCTGCTGGATCATCACTTTATTCCCACGTCCACGGGCCCAGGACTTGGGTGCCACCACTTGGCAGGGCAAGACTCACAGATGGCAGTGTCCAGTTGCTGTAGCAGGAAAGTTGGAAGCCTTTGATGTCCATGAGACTTCAGAACAGGAGGCAAGCCAGCAAGGTCTTGGAATCATTTTGGTTCTGGGTTCAAGTGCTGTGCATCCAGTCCTTTTCACCCAGGCAAGGACGACAGCAAGCAGCAGGTATGCACAGCAGAAAAGCAGTTCTTCCAGAGCAGCAGTACAGCAGAGTGACAGTCCTTCAGCAGCACAACAGTCCCTCTTCCTAACAGAGTATCCGCAGGTCCAGAAATGTACTGAGTTGAAAGGGTCAGACGTCTATATCTTATACCCAGTGGTGCCTCAGAAGTGATGGAGACTTCAAAGAGGGGCTTTGAAGTGCACAGAGATCTCCCCTTCCTGCCCTGGCCCCAGACTCACTACATGTGGTTAAGCAGACCTTTGTGTAGAAAGAGGACTAGTCTTGGGGTATATTTGTTGATTACCCCTAGTTCTCCCTCTTTTCAATCCTGTCCTAGGAGACCATAGAATAAAATAGATACAGTTTTAACCATTTTTCTTTGCACTCTGCCCCACATTACCCCTATCCCTTCCTTAAAACACCTCAGTTCCTCTTCAAGCCCAGAAGAGTTGTAGCCCACATCAGTGACCTGGCGGTTCTGGCGTGAGGAGGGAACCCTATAATGAAGCATGCCACCCTTGGGCGAGTGAGGATTCTTGTCCTAAAATAGGTCTTCTCCCATGAATAGGGCACATTCTGGGACCAGTACCTTTACTACATCATAACCAGGGATTTTTCTTTCTTTCCCCTCTTTGCAATTTTTGAGATGTACTTTTAGTGAATTTACATTCAGACAGGGAGTAGTACTGTCTCCCATACAGGGCCTCTCCCCTTGATTCCTAGTGTGTATCAAAACGAACACGTTTGCCTCCCAGCTGAAAGTGGGGGGAGTTACCAAACCTCTTGGGAATTCTCATCACTAGAGGGGAAGAACCTTGAGAAACCATTGGCACTGGTGTGGTCTTACCCAGATCTGTGTTCCACTGTAAAGTCCATTCCCTGAAGGGAGATGGACCACATCAACAATTTTGGATTCTCACTCCTCATTGGCATGAGCCACCTGAGGGGACTGTGGTCTGTCTGAATCCAGAAGTGAGTACTAAACAGGTATGATCTCAACTTCTTGAGTGCCCAGGCCACATCAAAGGTTTCCTTTGCAATAACACTCCTCCTCTATTCCCTGGGAAGTAAATTCCGAAAGATGAAAGCTGCAGGTTGAGCTAGGCCTTCTTCATTAAGCTGTGAAAGTACTTCCCCTATGCATACTTTGAGTCATCCGTTTGAACAATTAATTCCCTGGAAAAGTCAGGGGCCTGGAGCACAGTGACTTTGCACATGGCCTGCTTTAGGGAGTCAAATGTTAATTGTATTGGATTTAATCAGCACATGGCTACCCAAACATGGACAGAAGGATGCTTTCCAGCATGCCTCTATCCATGTCACCACCTGGGCTGCTTCTTTGAAGTCGGCTCAGTCAAGGCTGCAATAATGGTGACATATCCCTTGTCAAACCCCCTGTAAGATCCTGAGAGACTTAAGGAGGCTCTCACCTCTGTATGAGTCTTTGGCATCTCCTTGGCTGTGATGGTTTCTATCTTGGCCTAGAGGGCTGCACCTTACCCCGCCCACCAGGTGTCCCAAGTACACCACAGACCCCTGCCCTTTCTGGCATTTACTGGCCTTGATAGTCAAGCCTGCATTTCGCATGGCTTGAAGTACTTCCTGCAGGTTTAAGAGGTGGTCCTTCTAGCTGTTATGTAAGACAGCTATGTAATCCAAGTAAGCAGCAATGAAGGCCTCCATACCAGCGAAAACCTAGTTCACCACCCTCTGGACATGTAGCAAGGGCATTCTTGAGTCCAAAGGGCATCATTCTAAATTAGAAGTGGCCCTCTGGAGTGGATCAGGCTGACCTTTCCTTGGCTCCTTCAATTAGGGCAACCTGCCAGTACCCTGAAGTAAGGTCAAAAGTACTCAGGAACTGGGCAGCCCCTAACCTGTCAATCAGCTCATCAACCTGGGGAATGGGATGAGCATCATTCTTGGTGACTCAATTCAGCCCTGTTATCTACACAGAACCTGAGTTCTGGTGTAGTGCCCAGTGGGGCAGCTTTTGGTACTAGCATCACATGGCCGAACCAGGGGCTACTGGAGGGTTCAATCACCCCTAACTCCAAATTCATGGATAACTCATCCTTGATGCTGGCCCTCACTTTGTCAGACAGCCTATAGATTTTATTCTTGACAGGGAGGCTGTCTCCTGTGCCCACATCATGGGTACACAGATGTGTAATCCCAGGAGTTAGAGAAAACAGATAAGGGAATTAGTCCAGCAACCAGTGACAGTCCCTCTGCTGTTCTGAATTCAGGGTAGGGGAAAGGTTTACTCCTTCCATTGACCCATCCTTCTAATTGGAGGCTAGGATGTCAGGGAGAGGCTCACTCTCCTCTTCCTTCCTACCATATGTCACCAACAACATTGTGACCTCAGACCTCTCAATGTGTGGTTTGAGATGATTGAGATAGAGAACCCTTAGGGGGTGCTTGGGGTTCTTGAAGGCCACCAAGTAGGTGGCCTCTCCCTTCCTTTCAACAATCTCATCGGGCCCAGTCCATTGGTCTTGGAGGGCCCTGGGCTCCATGGGCTATATCACCCACACCTCCAGCACATGCTGACATTTAACAGTGGCAGCCTTCTGGTCATACCACTGTTTAATCACCTCCTGGCTGACCTCTAAGTTTTCAGAAGCTCTCTCGCTTGCAAAACTTGGCCATCTTGCTCCAGAGGGCTAGCATGTAGCTAATCTCATCCTGGGGAGGTTTCCTAGGAGCTTGCTTCCACCACTCCTTGACCAGACCGAGAGGTCCCCTAACAGAATAACCATACAGAAGCTCAAAGGGGCTAAAGCCAACCCCTTCTGTGGTACCTCTCTGTAAACAAAGAATAGGTGTGGTAAGAGGATGTCCCACTTATGCCTCATGGCATCAGGCAGGCCTTTGATCATACCTTTGGGGGTCTTGTGGAATCTCTCAACAAACCCATTGGTTTGTGGATGATATGATGTGAAGAATGTGTAGGGAACATCACACTCCTTCCACTTGAACTGCATATATGCAGGCATGAGGTTGGTGCCCCTCTGGTAAAATTACCCATCAGGCCTCAGCCACTGGACGGTATAGCTGCAGTCCTCAGAGGTATGACATCTCTGTATCTTGTGGCATGATCCACCAGTACCAAGATAAACCTGTTACCTAAATCTGTCCGGGGATCTATGGGGCCTATAATGTCAATCCCCACCCTCTCAAAGGAGGTGCTAACAACAGGCAAGGGATTCAGGGGAGCTTCAGCTTCCGCCCCATCGTCCCGCTGGCCTGGCAGGTCACACAAGCCCTACAGAATGTATCTGAGGAAATCTTCATCTGGAGCCAATAAAAGTAGGGAACAAGCCTGCCAAAGGTCTTGTCTTGCCAAGGGTATCTCAAGGGCCAGTCCCAATAGGAAGGCCCTGTAGCATTGGAAAACTACCAGTGCCCTTGTTGCCCTATTCACAGGTGTCTTAGACTCACTATACAGATGTCCCTCCCAGTGCAAGTCGTGATTACCAGAGGCATCACCAGGAGTCTTGGCATCGGCCAGTTGTCCCATGCCCTCCAGGTTTAGGTAATCCTTCTGTGCCCTGCAGAACTCCTCCCAGGTGGGTCTCCCTTCTACTTGACATTCAGCAAGTTGAGGTAGGTCACCAAGAGAGGCCATGTCCTCCTCAGTGGGCTCCAGGGCAACCTCCTCTGGCGCCCCATCCACCTCAGCTGGAAGACATTCAGGTGTTGATTTCCCATGCCACTTGCCCTTCCCACTTTCGGCTGCTGTGTGGACCATTCTTCCAGGCTCCAGACTTCCTTGACTCACCACTAGGCAGCCATGGACCTTTTGATTGCAATAATCCACTCAGGCAACCCCAATATCTCCAGGTGTGACCTGAGCTCCACTTCCTTCCAAGTAGTGTCCTCCATGTTATTCCTTAAAAAAGAATCCACAGGCATGGCAGGGCTCATTGCAACTTTTAGAAACCTGACCCACCCCCACTCAAATGGAACAAGGGGCACTGGGTAGTGACCCTCACGGTTTTCATCTATTACAACCTGGTGGATTTTATTGGGTAAAATGTGCTCTGTGGCCACCAGCCGACTCCTAACCGTAGTCATCGTGACTCCTGTGTCCCTCAGAGCCTCAACATCTTGCCCATTAATGGTGGCTCACTGCCTATACTTTGTAGTATTGGAAGGCATGTGGGCTTTAGGAACCATCTCCATGTCATCGGGGACACTAGAGTAACCTCACTAACTCCCCTCCCACTGAGTGGGACAAACTCCCCCCCGAGCAGTATACTTGTCAACCCTAGCGTCCCACCCCCAGTGGGAGGCTATGCCCTCTTGGGACATTTGGGATCCCTCTTGTAATGCCATACTCATAGCACTCGGAGCACTCTAGGGATTTGTTCTGACTTTTGTCAGAGAAGCTCTTTTCTAGGTGGCCAAATTTTGGTTGCCCTGAGAACTGGTTTGGGGCCTTGTGAGAACTCCTTCTTTGTATCCCTCCCCTCCTTCTTTTGGTGGGAACCCTGACCACCATTTTGGGAGTCCCCGCAGATGCCTTCTTGGACTCTCTGGGCCTGACCCAGAGGTCTGCCACGTCAGCAAGGTTCCTGGGGTCGGTCATACTCATACATCAGGTAATAGTGCAGCTCTGGAAAACAAATATCAAACATGTGCTCCCTCAGAATGAGGTTGTACAGACCAATGAAATCATCTATCTTGCTGCACCTCATCCAGTCCTTCAGTGCCTTGCTAGAATAGTCCATGAAATCCACCCTGGTCTGTGCAGGCAGCATGTGGCTACCCCTGGAAACCTGCCTATATCTCTAAGAGGCTCCCCAAATTGCCTCATAGGAGTGTACTGTGTCTGGTCCTCCGGTGTAAGGAGTGTGTCTCTCCCTACAGTGGGCATGTACCTACACAAGATATCCCCCCAGTACTCTTCAAGAACCCTCTGCACCATCAGAGCCACTCCATGAGCTGAGAACCATTTGTCAATATCGTCTTGCACTAAATACATAGGCCACAAATCCTTTGGTATGCAAACCATTCCCTCTCCATGGGACACTGAAGGTATGCTGCCACCATTGCTGCTAAACTCCAACTGTTTGGCTTAGATGTCCTGATCCTTCAGTTTAAGTTCTTGTGCCATCCTTTTCTCTTCCATCTTTAATTTGGCTAGTTCTAGCTCCCATTTGAGCTTCCTCTGCTCCCTCCGGTCCTCCAGTTTCTTTGGGGATATGTCTCTAGCAGATACACTGCTCCCGACTCTATCCTGAGCATCAGGGGCATCCATGCCATCTACTGGGGATGGGTTGGGCTCGCCTCTGATAGTGTTCCCTCCTTCTCCTCATTGTCAACCACCTCATCCTCCTCTGAGGCAGCCTGCCATCTTTGCACCTCCTCAATGGCCCTGAGGACTAACTGCAGTTCCAGTTTCGTAGCCTTCTTGTCTGCTCTCCTCAATCCCTTCTGTGTGTAGAGTTTCAGCAGCTCAGGCTTGCTGAGGGTATCAAAATTGCAGGCATCCATGTTGCAAAAAGGAGCTTTGGGGGGGACCAGTTAAAAAACTTGGGAAAAATTAAAAAAAATATTAAATTGTCTTTAGATGTGGAACATTAGTGTTCACCAAGTCACTGTAAGGCACTGCACAAACACAAGTCCTATCCTCACCGCTGATCTCCAATGTTAGAATTTTGGTTTCTGATTAGCAGAGGTATGTACCTGCCCTAGCAGGAACCCTAAACTAATTGGTGTTCACCCCCTAGAAGCATTGTCACACAACAGTCAGGCTTCACTTAAGAGTCAATGTGTAAAGTATGTGTGCAACACTTTAAACAGTAAAACAGTGAAAACACCAAACAAAAAGATACCGCACATAGAGCTCAATTTACTGAATAAAAGAAGACCAAAATGACAAAAATCTAATAAGTAGGATTGGAGTTATGAATTTTGAAACAATATATAGAATTATAGTGTTTAAGAGCATAAGCTCCGGCCAAACATGATGGAGCAATGGTCACATACAGGGACCAGTCTTAGCCTGCTGCAAGGTATCTTAGTTGCGTCGTCGAAGGAGCCAAGATGTGAGAAGCAAAAAGCTGATGCATCCGTGTCAGACCACAGGATAAAGGCGACAAGTCATCTTCCAACCGCAAGACGAAGGAGATGCATCTGCTCCAAGCCACGCAGAGTTAAGGATATGCCGGAAATGGAGGTGATGCAACTCAGTCCGCGATGTACTTGATCCTAACGATGATGCATCAACATTGAAGGAGATGGGTGAATTGCTGATGGAGAAGCACCTTATATCCACTTCCAAGGGCCCAGGACTTAGTTGGCACCAGTACTCATAGATGGCAGAGTCCAGATGCCATAGCAGGAGAGTTGGAAGTCTTTGATGTCCCTTACACTTCAGAGCAGGAGGCAAGCCAGCATGCCCTTGTAGGCACTTTGGTTCTGGGTTCAAGTGATGTGAGTCCAGCCCTTTTGCCCAGTCAAGGACGACAGTAGGCAGCTGGTCAGCACAACAGAAAAGCAGTTCTTCAAGAGCAGCAGTCCAACAGAGTGACAGTCCTTCAGCAGCACAGCAGTCCTTCTTCCTGGCAGAGTATCTACAGGTCCAGAAGTTTACTGAGTAAGTAGGGTCAGAAGTCCAGTTCTTAACCCCTTCCACGCTCATGACGAGCTGGGCTCGTCATGAGGTAGCCTCCTCGCACGCTCATGACGAGCCCAGCTCGTCATGAAACATGGGAATGATCAAATCTCAGCACAGGAGGGGAAAATGCATAGCATCGATGTGGTTAAGTGGGTGAGACTTCAAAGAGATCCTTCCTGCCCTGGTCCAGACACTACAGGTGGTTACGCTGTACTTCGTGTGGGGACAGGACACAGCCTATTCAGGTGTATGTGTGAGGCTGTGCCCAGCTACTCCTGCCCAGAATGGCCCATCAGATATGGATGGCCCATAAGTCACACCTAAACTCCCTTTCTGTGTGGCTGTCGACAGGGAATGCACAAGGCCCAGCTGTCACCCATATCAGACGGGTACTGGAGACAGCTGTAGGCACAAAGGACAAAGAGAAGAAAAATGCAATCTTTCTAATAGTAAAAAACACAATTGATGGACGGAATGCCCGAACAATGTCAAACATTCATCCCAGTGCAGAGATCTGTGCCTAAATTCATTGTTCTTTTGCCCACCATGCCATTTCAGTTTGGACCCAATCATATGCAAAACAGTATTAACCATGCTTCCTATAGAGAGCAACGGACCCATGTCTGGGCACATCCATCCCACTCAGGGTGACAAAGAAAGAAAAATTGAGGGAAAGAATGCAGAACAACGTCAAACCTTCACCGCCAGTAATGAGATCTGGGCCTAAATCCATCCTTTCTTTGCTCACCATGCCATTCCAGTTTGGACCCAGCCGTATGCAAATCAGTCTTGACCGTGCTCCCTATGGGAATAGTCCAGCCACACTGCCAGGCCAGGACCTCCCTGGACCAGATGGGACAGGTTTCGAGGTATCATCCCTCATCAGCCAGGCTAGCTTGACTCCAGTGGCATGGAAAGCAAGGGACCCAAGTCTGGGCATACCCATCCCACTCAGGGTGACAAATGCAAAAAGAACAGTTGATGGATGTCATGCTGAACAATGTGAAACATTCACTCCCAGAAGAGGGATCTGGGCCTAAATCTATCATTTTTTACCTCACCATGCCATTCCAGTTTGGACCCAGACCTATGCAAATCAGTCTAGCCCTGCTCCCTATGGGACCAGTCCAGCCCAAACTGCCAGGCCAGATCCTTCTTGGATGGGAAACAAGCATCCTGGAACCGGTTTTGGGGTATCACCCCACATCAGCCAGGCTAGCTTGACTCTAGTGGCATGGAGAGCAAGGGACTCACATCTGGGCATACTCGTCCCAAGATGCTTTTTTTCTGGCCTGGCATTTCAGGCTGGACTGACCCAGATCTGTGACTGGGGGTGCCGGGACCTACCACAGCTGTCAAAATGTCCAATACCTGCCCTACTCTACGCGGACGACGCTGTAATTATGGCCCGTACACCAATGGGACTCCAACGGGCTATTGATAGCTATAATGAGTTTATGAGAAACCTAGGCCTGAGAATAAATATTTCTAAAACTTTTATAATGAGCTGTGGGGCAAGTGGCAAGAAGCAGAGGGACACCTACATAGAGAACAAAAAGATGGAATCCACTATAATCTACCCTTACTTAGGAATTTTAATTGACCATGAGGGCCAATGGTGTCAGGCTATCAAGGCTAGGAAACTCATTTTTATGAGAACAACAACAGCCCTTGTGAATTTCTCCAAGAGGCTAGGAAAGAGACCCCCAATAGAGCTGACCCATATGGATCAAGCTAAATGCCGCAGCACAGCCACCTTTGGTGCGAGGTTATGGGGGTACTGCGACGTAAATGTAATTCAGAGGGTGGAGAATGCTTTCTTAAGGTACCTGTTGGCGGATCCACGAGGCACATCAACCTACATCTGTCACACCGAGCTGGGGCTTCCATACATTACGGACATAATAAAAATACAACCAGTGCTGCTATGGCACTGGATCTCGACTAAAACAACGTTTAACCGCAATGTTTTAAGTTACAGTCTGAAACTAGAACACACATTAGACATCAGGTGACTGAAGTACATTAAAGTTTTTATGTCTGATTTAGGCATGCCAGAAGACTACCATAATCCCTCTCTGATGGGCACTATCTTGTGAAAAGCGCTCAAAAAACAATGCATGACCCATATGGAGGCCAACAGATTTGCCACCGAGGCATCGCGGCCATCGGTCCAAACTAATCATTTGATGAGGTCAACCATTTGCATGCCACCATACTTAGCCTACACATTAAGCGGGTACAATAGGTTTGTCCTTACACGTCTCAGACTCGATGTATTTCACAGTTTGGTAAGTTTTCAGACCATAAATGATGATTGGTCCAAAAACCTAACAAACTTCCCCCAGTGACGGAGTTTCCCCGCAAACATCAATTCACATAGTCCTGCTCTGTACATTTTATTTAGAACAAAGGAGAAGGTGGATCAAACCCATTTTAAAACTATGGGGTTTAAGGCAATGTCGTCCGACCTACCGTGCTCTGCAGCTTCTAGATAATTACTGTTTTACAAGATATATTGCCCTATTTCTGAAGTGTACCATGAAACATAGGAAGCATATATGATTTTTGTCCTACTTAAACGTTTGCTGTTATATCAGATTTTAATTATTTTTAGAATTTCAAAATGCTGCTAACATTTTTTTATAAATTGTATAATAATGTGAAATGTGATTTGTAAAATTGTGCTTTTATGGTTTTTCTGTGTTTTAAAATGAAAACCGAATAAAGCAAATTGTTGATTTGATTTGACTGGGGGTGAATGTTTGACAATGTTAAGCATTCCGTCCGTCATTGTATTTTTTTTTTGTGTTGCTATCTTTCTAAAAGTACTAAGAGGAAGGGGTCCCAATGAAATAGAAAACATGAATTGAAGCTAGATAAGAACAATAATCACGGAAAAAATAAATTTACCCACATTGTTTTAATCACAATGGGTACAACATGATCAAATAACATCAATCGTTAAATAATTAGTGAAGGTGGAGCAGGGCCCCGGAGAGAGGGAAAGGGGGGGTACGTGATGTGGTGAGGATTCAGTGATAGGAAAGGGTTGACAAGTGACAGAATAATCAGTTTTTCAAGCAAGTGATTTCGGTCTTTACAAATTATGTACAGAACACAAACTGAAAAGAATCTTAAATAAAGTAACACGACATCATACTCCAGACAGTACAGTCTATGAACAATTGGGGTGTGGAGTTGATGATTGAAACAAATAGTTGTCGACGTTTCGACCCTCGTAACTGAGCAGGTATAGTATTGTCCTTGCGGTGGGGTCTTCTTCAGGACAGGAAAAATGGGGGGTTGGACCACCTATTTGATGTATACAAATGCTAATATTAGTTAAATGATTGATTAGACTAGTGAAAATAGATCACCACCATTAATTGGAGAAAGCACAGGGGTTTGATAAAAATGGACAGGGAAGGCATGTGGGATTAAGGAAGCAATTTATCATTGATCAAGAATCACCCATGGTTGGTGTAATCTGCTTCAAGAAGCGCGGAGAAAATCAGAGAACCGCCACCAGGGGATGTATGATTGGCAAGGAGGTTCTGAGAAGGTACCAGGATTGTCAAGTCTATAATCGTGGGACTATATCGGTCAATGTCTTAAGAAGGGGTGTGTAATCCCCGTGATTGGATGGATAGTGAAGCATGCAGCAAAGATAGTGATCTGCCACCATCCAATGTGTAGTTCACACGTTATGTCTATTTGGGAAACTCGAAGATTACCTTATCGGAATGGTTTCGGGTATTGGGCCATCAAGGGGCACCAAATTGGAATTCCTAACCGGGAAAAACATATGATTAGATGTCACAATCAGTGAGTTGTAAACGGATTTCGTTGGCCGAGCGGGTTGCACTGCCAGACTAACCCCGTCAAGTTGTTTCCGTGATTATTGTTCTTATCTAGCTTCAATTCATGTTTTCTATTTCATTGGGACCCCTTCCTCTTAGTACTTAGTAACCCAGGTCCCACTGACTACTTTTGGGTATTACCCCCCTATACTATACTATATCTTTCTAAAAGTGGCATTTTTTTAATTATAATGGTAAACTGAATGTTACCATTAAAGAGGATTTATCATTCCAATTCCATATGTTCCAAATGAGAATTACAGCTTATTGAATGTAACAAGGAATCCCTAGTGTGGGGGATTTGGGGAACATGGCGGCCAACTAATAGCACGGTCAGGAGCTCCGGCATTCTGCAGCACCGCACAACATACGGGAAATATAATTGAATTATCAGATCTTACCGTTGGCTTTTTCAGCATAACAAGCAGCGGGCAAAGCGGTCTACCCTAGCGGAGAGTAAAAATTACCAAAATTAGACGCAAGAAGCAAAAGTAAACCTGTGGCGGATTATATGACTCTGCGGAGCCGGGTGTCCGAAAGCTTCCCTTGACCTTGGTGCGGCGGCAGAGCAAAGGAAGTGTGCGGCCACGGCCATAGTCGGTCTGTCGTGGTGGCGTGCGGCTCAGCTGTTGTGTGGGAGCCAGCGCGTGGTGGTGAGCCTGGACATCCGGGTCCGGCTCTCGGGAGGCGGAGCAGGCGGGATCTGTAGAGGCGGAGGCAGAGTGGGAGCAGGTCAGAAACAAGCACAAACCCAGGAACGGACGGGAGCACCACGCAGGGAGAGTAACGTGAGAAAGAGAGAAGTCTGAAGAGTGTAATTATCAGTCCAGGTGGGGGGAAGGACTGCTTGCAACATAAGGGAGTAACTATTGATTCCCCAGAATATTAGTAAGGGAGAATACCTGAATCACTGTGTGGACTGCCATATGACCCCAAAAAAAGGAGGCAGAGTGGTTTCAAAAAGTTAAAAATATATACAGATGGACATGGTGAAGTAGAGGGGGAAAGAGGGCTACTAGATCAATCAGGGCAAGGTAGAACAGTTAGGACAGGGGGAGGACGAACAATCCCTGAGACAATTTGCAAAACAACGTCTGAATTGGCCACCGGAACATTAAAATAACACTTATAAAGTCACTTCCAAAGTGGGTCCAACACATAGAAATACGGGCTCGGCAAAAAACAGATATTCCTTGAGGAATGCGGAATGTATGCAGTTGCTAACTGAAGGAGAAGGGGCCAAGATAAGGATAAGGGGATAGTTAGTGGTGCAGCATTGACTCGAGTTTCACCTCCCTTGGCAACACAAACACCCTTAAACCGACAACAAGACAGCGCAAATAAGCCGAAGAAAACTACAAGGCAAAATAAAATTTACACAGGGAAACCGAGAGTCACTCCAACCCTGAGGTCATATTTTAAATTAAAAGAAGCAGAACCCTAAGACATATCAACACAACTGAGGAATAAATCTGTGGGGTCATTATGGCAACTACGGCAACTATCCCGGGGGATAAGCAGACAGTGACTGAAACTAACTTAATCACCTCAAACAGATACTCTGTATTAGAACATAATATAGATGACACAGATATACCCGTGGAAAAACATCTGTTGTATATCTCTCCAGGAAGTGAATGCACAATAAATACCTGCAAGACGAACTTATGCCCAAACAATTAGACGGACGAATAAAGAAAAACTCTGTTGATGTAAGTTCAATGTTAGCTCAGCTTTCAAAGGAGATAAAAGATAAATTTTCCATATTGGAGAATAGTCAAATGAAAATACAGGAATCTTGTGGAATTTGGAAGCCAAAATGACTGCTATAACAGTAAGATTGACAGCAATGGAGACAGCGTTCGAGGGGCTACAAGAAAAGGTAAAGTTCAATCAAAGAGAGATTAAAACATTAAAAAGCAGCGAAAAGGAAATCAAGGATGAGCTGGAAGCGCTAGAAAACAATTCTAGACGGAACAATTTAAGATTCTTGAATGTTCCAGAAGGTATAGAAAAGAGGAATATAAAAGACTTTGTGGTGACCATCATTAAGGAGGCCATGCCAGAATTTCAATCTTGGGATCTGGAACGAGACATACAGAGGGCCCATAGGATCCCTTTAGACGGGATCCAAAAAGGGACAAACCAAGGAAAATATTAGTAAACTATCATACTTATGTCATCAAAGAGGCAATACTTTCAGCAGCCCTTAAAGCAAAAACATTCCAAAAAGATGACTGGTCCTACTCTATAAGATCAGACATAACCAGTACTACATTAAATCGACTGTGGAAGCTAGGGAAGCACATCAAAACCCTTGAGACACTAGGGGCAACAGCGTAATTGAAATTCCCTGCCACCTTGAAAGTCACGTGGAAGAATAACTTCAGAGAAGTCAAAGAGGTTGAGAACCTGATAGACCTCATAAATAGTAAAAAAGGCACACATTCAAATTAAGAAGAGATATGTATGTATGTATAGCGTACTTATATAGCGCATACTGTCACCCGGAGGGTATCCTGGAGATAGGAACGTCGGAGCTTCAAGGGGTGCAATGCAACACCCCGTATTGAAAAAGGGAGGGTTCCCTAGGGTGGGAGGAGGGGTTCATCGAGAAGAATGCACATTTTCACTTGTAATTAGGAGCATTGGGTGGGGAGCATTTGAAAGAAAAATAAAAAAAGATATCCTCATACATGACGCTAACAGACATCAGAAAGAAGGCTTTAAAGAAATAAGGCGAGGACAAAGGGGAGAAGAAAATGAATTGGAGTGGGTGCGGGGTTGTGGGTTTTCTTTGCTTTGATTTTGGGACTGTTGGGATGGGACTGCTGGGTGATGTTGGGCTCATCTGAACAGTTAAAATTGCTTGTGCTGTACTCACACTCACTTTTGCAAATCCTGATTCATGATTTGTGGATGGTTAGGTGGGGAGAGGGGGTCTGGGGAGGGCGGTGCATTGGGTTTGCCCCGCGTTATACTGGGGCCAGAGCTCTGATGTTCCGTGTTTACTGGTCCTCTTGACCTTTCTCTTCGATTTGCTGGGGTGGGGTTTTCGGGGGGGGGGTTGGGCGACAGGTGCAGATATTGTGGCCAGCACCTTACCTACCTTTACTTGGGCACCCCCTGAATTACAGTTCACCAAAGGTACTGTGTTGTGGGTGGGGTTGGGGTGGGGGGTCCGTGGGATTGCCCCGCAGTTCACTGGCATCTGGGTTTCGCTTTACCTGTTTGCTAGTAATCAGATTGCATCTCTTTACTGCCACTCCTGTCTTCCCCTGCTGCAGGAAAATGTATGACATTCCTCTCTGTTCAATGTCACTGTGTTTTCCCGATAATCACTTCTTCCTTGGTACCTGCGCACCGGGGGTTCCCGTGAGGACTCGACCGGCCTATATACCTAGCTCCCAACCTGCCCAAGTGTTGGCTGGGGATGACCAGTCTGCTTCCCGCGTGTTCCGCGCCCTTGTGTCACTGCTCGCCAACCGGCGTCATTCGGTATCTATCCTATTTGTTCAGAGACACATCGCTCCCACGTTGAGTAGTACATGACTGACACCATTTGTTGGACCTGGAACATCCGTGGTCTTAACGATGACCGGAAAGCTAGGCTCATCCACTCTCACTTGCCGCAACATAAGGTAGACATTCTCTAGTACTGCTGCTCTATACTGAAGATGGGCTCAACCCAGAAACACGTGTCTACACTTTAAATCAGAATGGTTACAGAAACTGCAAAGTGATTTGACCAGCTTTGTGTTGAAAAACAAAGCAGTGAGAATAGCATGAAAAAACGACGCAAAAAGAAAGTGGACTTGCCTTGCC
Organism: Lissotriton helveticus; assembly: GCF_964261635.1. Classification (NCBI taxonomy): domain Eukaryota; kingdom Metazoa; phylum Chordata; class Amphibia; order Caudata; family Salamandridae; genus Lissotriton; species Lissotriton helveticus. The sequence continues at coordinate 1,642,581,409 of NC_136065.1, read as the reverse complement.
GGATTTTAAACTATATCACTGGGCTTTCTTTTTTTAAAATATAAGGCATCTTCTTATGGACAATGTACAAAATTCTCCACCCCACTTACGGGTGTTAAAACTGAATCTCCCAGCGGAAGGAAATTTCCTCTTATTCAAATATGGTCATCCCAATTTTTTTTTAAAGATCAGGTTTAAGATTTTGCTAGCTGCCTGTGAGGTTTGGGTACAAATTAAACGAGTCATGGGTATACGATATTACAGTAGCAAAGCTCCAATCTGGAACTCCCCAGGCACACCAGAATGTCTCTCGGAAATCTTAGCCCTCCCTTTACTGAGGACAGGCCTGAAAACTTGAGGAGAGTTAATTGAAGGAAACTCTCCCATTGCTTGGGATACACTTGCCTCAAAAACGAACTACACCTTGGCAAGAATTAAATACCTTCAATTGTCAAGTTGGGCTCAGAACAAACAGCAGTTTAGCTCGGACTCAGAATGGGAGGGAGAATTCATGAAAGATCAAGTATTCAAAAAGGAAGTGTCCAAGTGGTACTGGATGCTAGTGGAAGCGGAGGATGACAAGCTACCTGCACCAGAGGAGATATGGAGAACGGACAGACCAGATGCTGACATCCACACTTAATGGCAAGTATCATATGCAGCACTTTGGTCAAATATCAGACCTGCACCTTTAAGAAGAAATCATCTTTTCACTCTATATAGAGCTTATTGGTCCGTAAAAAAGCTGGCCAAAATGGGAGGAAGCACGAGAAGATCCTGTCCTATGTGCGGGCTGGAAAATGCAGACGACGTGCACATGTTATGGCGATGTCCCGTAATCCAAGTCTTCTGGTGCGAGGCGGGTGAGTTTGCCTCCAAAACACTAGGAATTAAAGTCCAGGTAAGCCTTGAACTTGTTATTTTTGGGATAATGCACAGAGGCAACAAAAATTATTTAGCGAACATACCTCAAGCACATTTGTTATTTGCTTTAATAATCATGGCGAGTAGAGAAATATGCATGAAATGGGTAACACAGTCAGCACCATCATTAAGAGAATGGATTTTATATGTTAAAAATACTTGTAGGCTAGATTGTGCTAACGGTTTATATAGACGGATTAAAATGTGGAGACCAATTTGGGAGATGCTTCCAGCAGAAGCCACGTATGGGTGACTCATTATTTGGACATTTTTTTAAAGAGGAGACGATATAGTAAAGTCCAGTGATTAAGGCATATTAAACTTTGCTGGAGTTTGGTCAGATCGCATTTATCTCCAGATACATAGTTCAACTAGGCCTTGGCTTCCCAGGCAGAGGCGAAGTGCGGGTTACCCCAGTTAGTATTTATTTATGCAATTTTATATAGCGCGGACTTTACCCAAAGGTGTCAGAGCGCTTCACAAAAGGAACAGAAATGATACAGGATGAAAACATTACACGAGAACAGATTACAAAAGCAGCTGTTAAGTTACATACGGTACAGTGACAATTGTGAGCAAATAAAGATACATGAGGTAGTAAAAATTGTGAGCAACCAAAAATACATGAGGTAGTAAAAAGTGCACAAGAGTAAAAAAGTGACAAGTGTGCAGGTTACAAGAGAAAACAAAGTATAATTTGAGGTATAATACTGCAATATATGCTAGACACTCAGGCACAAGAACAAACGTTACGTAGGTGAAGGAGGCACTTGTGCAAGTATCAAAGGTAAAAACATGAGAGAGGTAGAAAACCGTGTGTGGCAAAGTGGTGAGTGCATGTTGCAAGAGGGTACCAAACACAAGACATGGATAATACTGCAGTAAAAGGCAAACACTCCAACCACAAGAACACACTGGGAAGGCACTTCCATGGTCATGGAAAGAAGAAATTTTCAGTAGTGGGAGGTCTTCCTTCCGGCCTCCTTCAAAACTGGGCAGGTCACCCCTCTGCTTCAGAGGGGACGTGAGTTACTTTTGGAGGTGTCTCTGGATGAGGAGAACTTTGAGGTCCCTTTTGAAGGCCTGGGCGGAGGCGGTGGTCCGGAGCTGAGGTGAAAAGGAGTTCCAGATTCTCACTGCGTTGCCTGAAAAGGATTGGGCCATCGTTCTTTCCTTCTTGAAAGTGGGAGGTTCAAGCAGTAGCTTCTCCGCATTGCGTGAGGGTCTAGAACCTCCAGAGAGTTTCAGTTTATTCACCAGGCAGCGAGGAGAGGAGGAGTGCAAGGCTTTGTGGGTGATACAAGCGGTCTTGTAGATAGCTCTAGCCTCTAGGGGAAGCCAGCGGAGGGTAGATAACATCGGTGTGATGTGATCGCTTCTTTTGGCCCCATAAATGAAACGAGCTGCTGAATGGAAAACAGACTTAAGTGGGGACAAGTGGGATTTGGGGAGGCCAGTAAGAAGAGAATTGCAGTAGTCTAGTCTGGAGAGGACCAGCGATTGCACCAGGGTTATAAGGTCCTGCTCCGGGAAGAAGCGACGGATTCCCCAAAGAAGGCACAGTTGGTATCGAGCAGATTTTGCAATGGAATTGATGTGTGGAATTAGATTGAGTTTTTTGTCCAGTATGACACCAAGGGATTTTGCGCTGTCGACAATGATGGGATTATTGGTTAGTAGATTCATCTGATCCATCCATGATTGAACCGGGGGAGGAGAGAGTGAGGAGGAGAAGAGGAGGAATTCAGTTTTGAAGGGATTCAGAATCAGTTGATGAGTTGACATCCAGTTTTGAATGGAGTCGAGAGTGGAGCTTAGGATGGAGAGATTGTGAGTGGAGGCTACCTTGAGGTAGAGTTGAGTGTCGTCTGCATAGAGATGATAGTGAATCGCTTATTTGCTTAGGAGATTTCCCAGTTGTTCTAAATGGAGATTGAACAATGTGGGTGCAAGTATAGAGCCTTGGGGAACACCTTGACCTACAGCCACAGGAGATGAAAGACTGTTCGCTATTTTGATCATTTGGGATCTGTCAGAAAGGAAGGATGCAAACCATTTAAGCACTGTGCCCTCCATGCCCATTCTCTGTTGAAGAATATTGAGGAGGGTGTTGTGATTGACAGTGTCAAAGGCTGCGGAAAGGTCAAGGAGAATTAGAAGACAGGACCCCCCTGAATCGAGTATCCTCAGCGCGTCATCAACCACTTGCAGTAGGGCTGTTTCAGTGCTGCAGTTTTAAATGAAGCCGGACTGACAATTGTCAAGAAGATCATTGTCCTTGATATGACGAGAGAGTTGTTTTGCTACACATCTTTCTGTGACCTTCGCAAGAAAGGGAAGGTTAGTGACGGGGCAGAAGTTGTTGAGGTCATTCGCGTCAGCAGTGGGTTTTTTAAGCAGAGGGGTGACCTGCCCAGTTTTGAAGGAGGCCGGAAGGGAGCCTTGCCAGAGGGAGAGGTTGATCAGAGTGGTCCATTAGGAAAGGGAATGGGTATAGAAGTCAATGGCAATGGCACTGGGGATAGGGTCAAGAGAATGGTTGGAGGGCTTTGTTTCGCGTATGCACTTGAGAAGGGCATCTTCAGATATTGGGTCAAAGCTCTGCCAAATGGCTAACGATTTGCACTCCTCTGGCGGGGTAGGTTGAGAGACCTGATCCACAAGTGATTTTACTTTTTCATCGAAGAAAATAGCAAAATCTGCTGCTCTCTTTGTAGAATCATCCACCTTGGAGGTTGGGGGAGAGCAGTCAGGAATCTTGATGAGATCGAAAAGTTTTTTGGGTCTATTTTTGGCGGAGTCAAGGAGGGTTTTGAAGTGCGCAGCTTTCCCAAGGAAGATGTGCTTGTGGTACTTGGATCTTGCTGAGCGAAGCATGGCCAAACTGTCGGTGGAGGGCACTTGCCTCCATTGTTTCTCCAGGAATCTTAGCTGCTTCCTTTCCTCATAAAGGGATTTGTTGAACCAAGGTGCTGAGGGAGTGGGCCTTAACCTTTTGCTTTTGAGTGGAGCGACATTATTAATTTCAGCTGCAAGAACTGTGAGGCATTGGGAGGTGAGTTCGTCAACATCTATGTTCGGGTCTAGCCTTGGAAGTGATAACAAAGCTGATTCACAGAGGGGACCGACATCAATATTTTTGGCATCACGGAACCATGAGATGGGTTGGCCAAGAGTTATAGAGTGTGAAAGTTGAAGAGAGAATGGGATGAGGAGGTGGTCAGACCAATCTACATGAATTGGGGTAGTGGTAGAAAGCATGTCTGCTTTGGAAATAACAAGGTCCAGGATTGCGCCCTTAGAGTGTGTTGATTCAGTGCAGTGTTGGATAAGATCATTTGCAGAGAGGAAGGTGGCCAGTGAGTTCGCAGAGGAGTCTTGCGGTACGCCCCAGTGGAGATTGAAGTCACCCACGAAGGTCTGATTGTCACTTCGTGAGTATTGGTCGCTGATGAAGTCAGTGAGTTCTTCCATAAACGAAGGGCCACTACGAGGCGGGCAGTAAATGACATGGAATCTGAGGGGTGAGCGGTGTTGCAATTGTAGCTCAAGAGAAAGGCATTCAAAGGTGTGGGAGGAGCTGTTAGGAGAGGCCTTAAGTTGGAGGGCGTTTCTAAAGATGACTGCAACACCTCCCCCCGTGTTGTCAGTTCTGTCATTCCTAAATAAAGAATAGCCTGGGGGTAATAGGAGATCAAATATAGAGTGAGAGGTATCTTTGAACCAAGTCTCTGTGAGGAAGAGCATGTCAATCTTGTGAAGGGGGATGGTATCGGAGATTTCAAGTTTGTGTTTTACTGCAGATCTGCAGTTGTGAAGCATGCAGCGCAGCTCTGTCAGGACTGTTTTGGTGACGGGGCACTTGGGCTCTGAAGGGTGATCGGGATATTGTACTTATGCGGGGGTGCTCGGGAGGGTTTAGGTGGATGCTTTGTTCTGACAGAGGTGATGGTCGGAATAGTGTAGATAGTGGGGTTGCTAGGGTATGCCTGTTGAAGAAGGGTGGCATTCAAGGGCTTGTGTGAGTTAATGAAGTTTTCAGACGACAGGTTGGGCTTGGCTGTATTGGTGTGAGGGGGCGAGGTGCATCTCGTGGGAAGTTGGGAAGGAGTAGAGATGCTTATAGGGGTAGAGATCTTAGAGCATAAGAGTGAAATGGCAGCTGTAAGTTGGGAGATGGAGGTGATAAGAGAGCCTAGCATATTTTCCAGTGAGAATGAGGCAGAGCACGGGAGGTTGGGTGGCTCGATTGAGACAAGGGGGGGTGGAATTGGTGGTGGAAGGCAGGGAGAGGTGGGGAGACCGGAGGTAAGTTGGGGTGTGGGGTTCATGATTGGGGAAAGGTGGAGGTTGGGTGCGGAAGTTAGTGAATCGGAGGTTAAGGGAGAGTTGTCTTTGTTGGTGTTGCAAGAGGGAGAGGAATTAAGGACAAATTTAGGGGGAGAGGGGTGCGGAACACGGCGGTCAGGTGGAAGGCGAGGGGAGGCCTGTGTGGAGTCATGAGAATATAGGAGGTTTGGGAGGAAAAGAGGTGGTGTGGTTGTGGAGGTCCTGCCAGCTAGGAGAGGTGGCTGTGAGGGAACGGGCATCTGGCAGAGTGAGGGGGGTTGAGAGAAAGGGAAGTTGAGGAAAGGAAGTGGTTCTGCTGGGCCCGAGGGAGGGAAATGGAAAGGGTTACTAGGAGGGGAAAGGGAGTAGTGCAGCATTACTGGAGGAGTAGGAGGGAGGAGAGAGATGCAGTGGGATTGTGGAGAAAATGGGGTGAATAACGAGGGGAGGAGGGGGTGGAGAGGAGGGATAAGGGGAGCATAGGGAAAGTTCACTGGGGGAGAGGGTTGGAGGAGAGGTGGACTAAAAAGGGGGGTCATGGGCAGGAAAATGGGGGAGGAGAAGAGATTGGAGAATCGGGATGGTGCAGATGGGACGAGGAGCGTATTGGCTAGTGGTAAGGCTGAAGTGATTTGGGAATGGACATACTGTGAGGGGGAGGAATAGGAGGGGAGGTTACAAGGGAGGGGGAGGGAAGAGGGCCGACCTGTGCTTCTCGAGAGAGCAGCCAATTGTAGTGAGGTGGGGTCGGCGGAGGAGAAAGGGAGTAATGGGTGGAGCAGGAAGGAGAGTCAGGGGGAAACCCGGTTGCAGAGGAGGGGAGTAGGGAGGGGAAGAGGTGGTCAAATAGCGCAAAGAGGTCAAAGAGTTAGTATACACACAGCCCCAGCCATATGTCGAATGCCATGTATGAGGACAAAAAAAAGAATCCCTAGTGTTAACCTACGCGAGGGGTATGCCTCATAGTAGTGAATAATGTACTTGGGGCTTTTTCACTACCAGGATATGAAAAAACGTAAAAGTACATGTCCTAGCTTTTAATTACACAGCATATTGACCTATGGGCTACCTAGGGCATACCTTAGGATTGACTTATATGTTATAAAAAGAAGGTTTAAGGCTTTACAAGGGATTTTAAATATGCCAATTATCGATAAGTCAATAAAACCATGTTTAGGAAGAGAGGACATGCACTTTAGAACTTGTTAGCTGTGGTAAAATGCCCAGAGTCATAAAACCGCTGGTTAATTTGTAAAACAATAAGTGCCATGGCTGTCGTCAGGAGGCAGCTTGCACAAGCCTATTGGCGTCGCCTAAAACAGAACCAACTACTAACCATGAAAGTGGGAAGAGGATGTAGCGTAATGGCCAGAGCTGCCGACTTTGTAGATGGGGAATCAGGTTCCAGTCTTGGCATTGCCTCAACATCCTGTGATTCTGGGCAAATCACTTAATTTCCCAGTAAGTGAATGTATCCTTACCTGGTGCTCATGAAAAGCACTGGTGTTGATGATTAAGTGTCATTGCTGACCACCGGAAACCACTGGTTCAAATTAAACACTGCCTAAAACCCACAAAACAAGATCAGCAAAGCTGGAGGCAAGGAGGCAGACATGTCTTAACACCTTGTAATCCTCATTATGTTATGTTACATTGCCTGAACATTTAATTCGTACTTGTATGAGTTATCGTGTCTCTGTGTGATGTAAAGCACTTTGCTACCCTATTCTAGGATGAGTGGAGCTATAAAGTAATTAAATGAAAAATAAATGAATAGTTGCTTTTTAAGTCCTTATTTGTTTAATTCCTCGTAGACACAGATACATCCTGTATTCTAAATTTTCATGCACATTTGTTACATATGAAATTGAACAAAGTGAAAAACAGGCCTCCAGGTCATCGTTTTTCTACAGTACTTGTACAGTGATAATCTATGTGTCTTTGTTTCCTTCCATTGCATTGTCATCTAGGTGTTAGGCTCCAGATGGCTGCCTGCACAGTGATATTCGAACAAAAGAAAGGCTAGTGTCCCTTTAATTCGGGCCTTTTGTTTAGGGCCCAGCTGGATGTGTAAAAACAGAAAGTTCCTTTTTTGCTACCTGGAAGTTGTTGCTGTGAAAGGAATGCGGACAAGATGCGAGAGCTGCAGAATTGTGTACCAAGGTGTTGGAAAATGACCCCAAAACCAATTCAGCATATTTCCCTGGGCCCAGAAATAGCTGCCACTGGGAACCATCGGGTTTTCCCTACTTTCCAGCACTGCGTAACTGTATTCTATCTCATGGGGGGGACGCTATTCTGCTTGAATATCAAGCGGCACATCACGATTGAAGACGATACTCCTCCGCCTTTGATGGGTTTAGGGCTAAACCGAGCACCTCCAAGGAGGCAGCAGTCAGGGCAGAGATGGGCTGTCCTTTCTTGCGTGCTCTTTGTGCCTCCCCGCTGCGCCTTGCGTGCATTGAAAGTAACCGTCCTTCCATTTATGGCTGATAAGAAGTGAGTTTATTACCCATCTCGCATTCTGCACTTTAAGGCCCGGTATTCTATTGTGTCCCAGATAACAAGAGCCATGACGCCGTTCAGCTGTACCACGGAACTGCCTATTTATAACCTGCCGGGAACGCTGTTTATTGCTGTAATAGTTATTACAAATACAATAATCGCAAAGGACGCTGCGTTAATGATTTGTAATATTGACAAACACTTAGACTGAAGATATGCAAATGGTAATGACTAGAAAGGTTGATATGACAAAACGAATAGTAAGTAACTATCCGCGCAATGCTTTTTACTCTGTGAACTGTTAATACTTAAAACAATAAAAATATATTTTATTAAAGACGGGATGATGGCCCCATGCAAATGAGATAATGACATTGGCCCTGGACTGCGCCATATTCCCGACGCAAGCGCACTGACAACAAGGCCTTCGCAGATGCGCTACTCTACCTCCTTTTAGATGGTGCATGTGTATAATGTAGCTCAATCAAAAAGTTGTCCCTCGAGAGCGGCATGGAGGGTCGAAGGGTAAATTTCATTGGTCTTACGCTCATGGGGAGGCACTTATATTTTGTTCCTTTTTAGGTCGAGCCTGGGCAACGCATACCCTGCTCTGTGAAGCATGCTGTATTGACCATACAGCCCATTTCCGGCCCATCTTTTCAATTGCCTTCTGTTACTGTCCTTGCAAAATCGTTGCTTTTCATTTGTGAATAGGCTTAGTAGTTCCTCCTTGGTACCGCCTTGTCTGCATTTGTAACCTCCCATAACGACTGGACTTTTCACTTGGGTTGTTACGCCGTCAGCTTTATAAGTTGGTGAGCACAATTTTTTGTAATTATCTTCCCCTATTCCACCCACGACATCGCAGCAGGCCGCCTGCTTTTATATTATTTGTATTTAAATTATAGCCCGGTCCGCTTTAACTTTAGCGGCCATGTTTATTTAATTATTTAATTTACTGCATGGGCCGCTTTCACTTTAGGGGCCGCACTTATTTCATTATTTAATTTACAACATGCGCTGCTTTCACCTTAGCGACTGCGCTTATTTATTTAGTTAATTAACAGTGCAGGCATCTTTCACCTTAGTGGTCATGCTGCAGAACCTTTTTTAAATTAATACATATTTTTTTGCTTTGGGTGAAAGCCCACCATACTTGCTTTCAGTCAAATGTTGGCCGCGTCCCTTTCTTTAGATGCTGTTCGTTGTAACCTGAATACGGCGAGCAGCGTCTAAAGAATGGGGCATAGCCACCATTAGAGTGGTCTCCTTTTTGCGAGAGTTTGAGCTATTGGCATTAAAAGTGACAATGCCTTTTATATATGTGTTGCTTTAAAAAACACATAAATGAAAGGCATTGTCATTTACAATACCAATAGCTTAAACGCTGCCAAATGCGAGACCTATTGCATTGAAAATGCTTGTTGTTGCTGGTGAAAGGTCCCTGGTTTCCTCCCAAAAACATGCTGGAATTTCCCGGACAGTGTAGCAGAACCCCTTATGTCAGTGTGTTTGCACAGGGGTCTGCAATACAGCATCTCAGTTGCGTTGTTAATACCACGTAAAGGGCCCAGAATGTGGCAGTGGTTCAAGACACCGATCCGCATTGCTCTCTTCAGTGTGGTGCACATTAGCCGATGCGTTGCAGGATGCTTCACTTTCACAAGCCCTGCACACAGTTGACATGCGCAGGGCGCTGCCTGTAGCGGGCACATGTATAGATAAGGGCGTTGCACCTGTAAGCTGTCTTACCCAGGGGCCTAGCTTCAGGAGGGGTGTTTGGGGTGTTACACCCCCCTAATAAATGTATTTTCTGATGAACAGTTGAGTTTCAGATGCTTTCAGTCAGGCATGGTGAAGTGCCTGTAGGATTTCACCTGGAGTTTTTACATGCACGCACTGACAAAAACATACACTCAATCAATCAATCAATCATTTGTAAAGCGCACCACATACCCGCGAGGGTCTTAAGGCGCTGGGGGGGGCGCTACTGATCGAACAGCCAGGTCTTGAGTATCCTCCTGAAGGTCAGCAGGTCATGGGTTTGTCATAGGCTCAGTGGGAGGGTGTTCCATGTCTTTGCGGCGAGGTGGGAGAATGATCTCCCACCGGTGGTTGTTCTTCGGATGCGCGGGACGGTGGCGAGTGAGAGGTCAGCGGAGTTTAGCTGGTGGTTGGGGATGTAGAAGGAGAGCCGTCTGTTGAGGTAGGCTGGGCCAGTCTTGTGGAGTGCCTTGTGTGCGTGGGTGAGGAGCTTGAAGGATATCCTCTTGTTGACGGGGAGCCAGTGCAGGTTTCGCAGGTGAGGGGTGATGTGGCCGTGGCATGGTACGTCGAGGTTCAGTAGTGCCGAGGTGTTTTGGATGCGTTGTAGTCGTTTGATGAGCTTGGTTGTGGCTACCGCATAGAAGGCGTTTCCGTAGTCGAGTCTGCTGCTGACGAGGGCCTGGGTGGCTGTCTTTCTTGTATCTGTCGGGATCCATCTGTAGAACTTGCGGAGCATGCGAGGGTAGTGAAGCAGGAGGAGGAGACGGCGTTGACTTGCTTGGTCATTGAGAGCGTTGAGTCGAAGATGATTCCCAGGTTGCGTGCGTGATCGGTGGGTGTTGGGGCTGCCCCCAGTGCCGTCGGCCACCAGGAGTTGTCCCAGACTGAAGGGTTGGAGCAGAGGATGAGGACCTCCGTCTTGTCCGAGTTCAGCTTCAGACGGCTGGTCTTCATCCAGTCGGCGACGGCCTTCATTCCTTCGTGGAGGTTGGCTTTGGCTGTGATGAGGGCCTTTGTGAGGGAGAGGATCAGCTGGCGTAGGAGATTATGTTGAGGTCGTACTATGTGTGCGAGCGGGGCCATGTAAATGTTGAACAGTGTTGGGCTGAGGGAGGATCCCTGGGGTACGCCGCAGATGATCTCGGTGGCTTTGGAACGGAATGGGGGAAGGCGGATGCTCTGGGTTCTGCCAGATAGGAAGGAGGTGGTCCAATCAAGAGCCTTGTCTCGGATCCCTGCGGCGTGGAGGCGTGCGAGTAGTGTGCGGTGGCAGACGGTGTCGAAGGCGGCAGAGAGGTCTAGGAGGATGAGTGCTGCATTCTTGCCGTTGTCTAGCAGGGTCCTGGAGAAGTGTGGCTCACTGGTTAGAGGAGGCAGACCTGGAAGCAGAGGTCAGCCCGGGACCAGGGTTCAATTCCCGGCTCTGCAGGGTCTTGAGTCCTAAAATGTCCATGGACTCGACAATTCTCGCCCCGGTGCCTCCTCGACTCACGGGTTCACACTCTGCGACTCTGGGCAATAGCTTGCTTAATCTCCACAACGGCCCCTCGCGGCGGGATGCCTGGCTTTCACCTTGCGGATACCCTGCTGGGGTTATCTCACAGGGGAATACCAGGACGGGTTCCCTAAGCAAGCGCTTAGAAACCGCTCGGTGATTTGCGCTATATAAATTCCTGTACATTTACATTTACATTTACATTTACATCCTGATGTCGTCAGTGGCGGCGATGAGGGCAGTCTCAGTGCTGTGGTTGCTGCGGAACCCTGACTGGGAAGGGTCCAGGATTCTTCTTTCTTCGAGGTATCGGGTTAGCTGTCTGTTGACGGTTTTCTCGATGAACTTGGCCGAGAAGGGGAGCAGAGATATGGGCCGGAAGTTCTTGAGGTCTCTTGGGTCTGCCTTAGGTTTTTTGAGTAGGGCGTTGATCTCGGCGTGTTTCCAGATCTCTGGGAAGGCCGCGGTCTCAAGGGAGAGACTGATGACGTTGCGCAGGTGGGGTGCGATGGTGCTGCTTGCTCTGTTGAAGACGTGGTGCGGGAATGGGTCTTACGGAGAGCCGGAGTGGATTGAGCGCATGGTCTTGAAGGTGTCATCGATGCTCACACTGGCCCAGGCTAGCAAGGGGTCGTGGTCGATAGTGTACGGAGAGTCTGTTGGGGCTGCCTGGGTGTTGAAGCTGTTGTGGATGTCTGCTATCTTGCAGTGGAAGAAGGTGGCGAGGGAGTCGCACAGGTGCTTGCGATGGCGGGATGTCGTTGGTGTTGGAGCTGGGGTTGGAGAATTCCTTCACGATGTTGAAGAGCTTCTTGCTATTGTGTGCGTTGTTGTCGAGGCGTGATGAGGTGGTGGTGGTTGCGGATGGCGTCTTTGTGTGCTGCGTGGCTGTCCGGAGTTTATTCACTGTGCCATTTCTTCACTAGTTTTCATCAGGCTTGCTTGGAGGCTAGGAGTTCTGGGGTGAACCAGCTGGCCCTCTTGCTGTTTTCTCTGTGGGGGGTTTCTTCAGCGGGGTGTGGGTGTTGGCACAGTCGTCTATCCAGCATCTGAGGCTGTGGGCAGCGTCGTCGGTGTTGTAGGGTTCGGTGGGTGGGCTGAGAGAGAGGTTTGCGTGTAGTTGGTCTTTGGTGATTTTGCTCCAGCAGCGGCGGGGAGTCTGTTGGGTGCGGTGGTGTGTGGTGAGTTTCTAGAAGGCGAAGTGGAAGTTGCGGAGGTCGGTCCAGAGGAGTTTGGTGGTGTGGCTGATGGAGATCTACTGGCTTGAGGATAAGACTGGGTCGAGCGTGTGGCCGGCGGAGTGGGTGGGCGTAGTGACTAGTTGCTTCAGTCCGAGGTTGGCGAGGTTATCGATCAGGGTTGTGGAGTTGTTGTCGTTTTTGTTTTCAAGGTGAAAGTTCAGGTCTCTGAGGAGGATGTAGTCGGTGGAGGTCAGGGCGTGCGTGCTGATCAAGTCGGCAATGGAGTCGCTGAACTGGGCGCGGGGTCCGGGGGGTCGGTAGACGAGGGTGCCTCTGAGGGTAGAATTAGGGTCTGTGTGGATCTGGAAATTAATGTGTTTGGCGGTGCGGAGCACGTCGTCGGTGCTAGTCGAGACCCTGGTGCTGTTCTTGTGGATGTATGACGTTACAACGCATACTTTTACAACGCATACGTTTACAATGCCTTTTTTACAACGCAACATCCATTACAACGCATTCCATTACAACGCATGCCATTACAACAAATTTTTAAAACTACCTTTACAACGCATTCCTTTACAACGCATACTACCTTTACAAAGCATACCATTACAACGCATAACATTACATTGCATGTATGGTAAGTATTGGATAGTGTAGGGGTAAAAATTACTATTCTAACTCCAGGGGGGTGCAACAGTAGGGTAAGTGTTGGATAGTGTGGGGGTAAAAATTACTATTCTAACTCCAGGGGGGTGCAACAGTAGGGTAAGTGTTGGATAGTGTAGGGGTAAAAATTACTATTCTAACTCCAGGGGGTGCAACAGTAGGGTAAGTGTTGGATAGTGTAAGGGTACTATGCGTTGTAATGTTATGCGCTGTAATGGTATGCGTTGTAATGTTATGCGTTGTAATGTTATGCGTTGTAGTGGTATGCTTTATAGTGTCATGTGTTGTAATGGTTGCGTTGTAATGGCATGCGATGTGATGGATGTTGCGTTGTAAATGTTTTGTTTAGTAGAAGCTGGGAGGCGGGAGGTGGGGCAGCGAATGGGCAGTGGACAGTCAGGGGGCGGGCCGCAGGGGACGCAGCGGCGAGGGTGGTGAGGGACAACGAAGGTAACAGGAGGAAAAAGGGGCACAAAAATCGAGGGTAAAACGAGTGGCACAGAGGGCAGAAAGGCACAAAAAACGAGGGGAAAACGAGTAGAACAGAGGGCAGAAAAGCACAAAAAACGAGGGAAAAAAGAGTGGATCAGAGGGCAGAAAGGCACAAAAAACTAGGGAAAAACGAGAGGAACAGAGGGCAGAAAGGCACAAAAGAATTAGGGGAAAACGAGTGGAACAGAGGGCAGAAAGGCACAAAAAACGAGGGAAAAACGAGTGGGACAGAGGGCAAAAAGGTACAAAAATCGAGGGAAAAACGAGTGGGACAGAGGGCAAAAAGGCACAAAAATGAGGGGGAAACGAGTGGCTCAGAGGGCAGAAGGGCACAAAAAACGAGTGGAACAGAGGGCACAAGGGCACAAAAAAACGAGGGAAAAACGAGTGGAACAGAGGGCAGAAAGGCACAAAAAACGAGGGAAAACGAGTGGAACAGAGGGCAGAACTCTCATTTCTGTTTTGAAAAACCTCAAAATTGTGGTTATTTTACAAAATATAGGGGCATATTATCAACACAGGCGATAAAATTATCGCTGCTTTTATCGGCAGAAAACTGCCGCAAAAGCGGCTTTAGCGGCAGTTTTCTGCCGCAAAAGCGGCTTTAGCGGCAGTTTTCTGCCGATAAAAGCAGCGATAATTTTATCGCCTGTGTTGATAATATGCCCCATTGTTTTTCTCCAACTTTGTATTCCTATCAATCTGCCTTCCTCTCCCATCCCTCTCATGCAGCCTGATAAGCCAGCCTGATTTTTGAGAAATCTGAAGGCCCCCCCCCCCCCCCATCTTACTGATCAAGCTATACCCCTGCCTGTACCTGGGCACAAATAAAGGCGGGGTGCTACTTGTACTCGGGCATACGCACAAATAAAGGCAGGGCGCCCCGCGCGCTGCTTGTACTCGGGCATACTCACAAATAAGGGCAGTGCACCCGTGCTCTGCCTGTGCCTGGCATATGCTATGAAATGTTCACCACCTGACACCTGTACAAATGAGGGTCGTGCACCAGCGCGCAGCCTCTCCCCGGGCACACACAATGACATGTCTACCAGCACACTTACGCGCTGAGTGACCAGGGAGCACAATGACGTCATTTGGTACAAATAACGGAAGTGCACCAGTGAGCGAATCCAGCTCAATGTCTTTCGGGCAGGACTTTATAGGGCTGCAGCGCTCTGGACTCTGCACAGAGAAGCGCAAAAAGGTACTTTCCAGTCGCAAAGAACAACCACATATCCAGTTTCGCAAGGTGTCTGATGCAACCAACCTGCACCCCTGCAATCGGCAATGGAAACGGGCTCTGTGCCATTCCATTACGGGAAGAATGTGCTCAGGGAGGTTCTGTAGTGAAAAAGAATCCAGCGATGGAAATGAACATGCAGCCTTGTATTCAGTTGTGAAAAGGGATTACTGGACCTCTCAGAATTCCAATATTTGTATTAACAGTTGAACACCACATATCTGGGGTATTTCACTAGCTGACTTTGAAGAAAACTGCCCTATTCGGTACGGAAAGTGACAGCTTCTGCAAGCTACTCCCACGAAACATGGAATGCCTATAATTACCTGGCCTCCGTTATCAGTCATTCTGGTGGAGGGGCGGGGTGTGTGTGTGTGTGTGGGGGGGGATTCTGGAGGTTATTCAGGGCCACTGTAATGTGGATCTGGGTTTACTTCAGGGAGGGGCATGAAAAAATATTTGGGGACACTTACATCATTTTCATAGTTTAGCCAGGAAAAAACAAGGACTATCATGGAACATACACCTTGGGGTCATGTTATCCATGTACCGTTTGATCCTCATCTAGATATGGAAAAGACCTTACAGAACCATCAAGGGTTCCTGGTCAGTGATTAGAACTGGGTTACTTACCTGACTACCAGGGAATAGAGATTGGCCCTAGACTTTCTACAAAATAGATGGATTCTATTTGGCCAGCTTAGCACCTGCAGTAATAAAAAAGATCCATTGTAGACGGAATTTACTTAAGAAAGAGGTATCTGCTGACATCTGCACACCTTCCGATGGTCAGGGTGATGGGGGCATCTAACCTCTTGTTGGACAGGCCCCACGAAGGGCTCGCTCCCTCCCCGCATGACAGGGCCCAGACATCGGCTCTCCGGGGGCTACCCGCAGAAGCAACCCGCAACCCGTCCCCCTCCGGGACGCCTGCCCCCGGACATCTCTGTGCCACGGGCCCAGGCCCCCGTCAACCCCATTGCCCGGCCCAGCCGCCATCTTGGACACTGCACCACGCGGCCGCGTGGCCTCGGCTCGACCCCAACCCTGGGCCTGGCCGGGCCCCGACATCCCGGCACCACCATCCACCCAGGAGGTGAACGGACCACTTGGCAGGTTAATGGGAGAAAGAAGTGTCGATGGCTCTCCCCCCGCCAGGGGCCGATCGCCCCCAGCCTCCCCGGGTGCTGGCTCCACCCCCCTGCTGGGTGTCTGGACTCCCTCATCCCGGACCTCCCGACCTCCCAGTGCGAGGATCCGGACATCAAAGGGCGCCAGACCTATAACTGAGGCAGCCCCAGAGCAGGAAGGAGTTGTATCCTGGAGTCGAGAGACACCGAGAAGAACTCATCCTTGACGGACTGCTGGTGCTGCCGCAGCCCTGCCTTGTGAACTATTGTCCTGCCTGCTGGCGCTGCCGCGGCCTTCTGCAACCTTCATCCTCGTGGGACCTGCTGGCGCTGCCGCGGCCCGTTGTAACCGTCATCCTCGTTGGGACCTGCTGGCGCTGCCGCGGCCCGTTGCCACCTACGACCTCTTCGGGACCTGCTGGCGCTGCCGCGGTCTGACCCGTCCGAACGCCGAGCTCGAGGATTGTGAGCTACCACCGTTTCACCTCAGTACCTGTAGGTACCAAGACTGTCCCGCTACCCCCTTTCCCTAATAGAGACTAGAATTGAGAGGATCATCGTGTCCTAATCTCCTTGTATCGTACCACCTTACTCAAAGAATTGCCTATAAAAGGTGTTAAGCTGATCTTCGTGTGGCATCCATCTGTGGGGGGGAAGTTACTCGTCTGTACGATCGCTGGAGACGGCCCTCACCGGAGGCCTCTCCCCTTGTGCTCGGCCGACCCTCCAGGTCCCCGTCTAACATTGGTGGCCAGCGGCGCGATCCGAACCAACGCGTAACCGTACAGAGAGTAACTCACCCTACGACTAATCCACAATGACGACCAGAGAGAGCGTATCTGCAGAGAAATTCCAGATGGAAAAACTGGAAGAGTACAACCACCGAGAGCTAAAACAATTTTGCATAGAACTAGGCATTGCTACCACCGGTCTGAGCACGAAAGAGGACTTCAAACACGCCCTAGAATCCTGGGCAGAGACGAATACCGCCGAAGCCCCGGAACCAAACACCACTCTGACAGAAGAAAGGAGAACGGATCTCTCCCGGGAAGAGATCCGAGAACGAGAGAAAAATAGACTTCACGAGTTAGAGCTGGCACGGCTCAAATTAGACGGAGAATTGAAACTGGCAGAACAAAAAATGAACTTAGAACACTTATGGCTCCAAGAAGAGCGAGAGGAGAAGCAGAGACAGAGAGAACTCGAAGAAAAAAGACTGGCATACGAACACGAGTGCAAGCTAGCGGAGATAGAGATGCGCAAACAGAACAAAGACCTCGGGGTGCCCGAACAACCGCGCCCCCCAGGTACTACCGAACAGAAGGTCCACATCCCCAAAGATGTGGTCCGGGAATATTTTCGGAACGACGACATACAGCAGTGGTTCAAGGCCTACGAGATCGCCATGACTGCCCACCGGATCGCT
Organism: Lissotriton helveticus; assembly: GCF_964261635.1. Taxonomy (NCBI): domain Eukaryota; kingdom Metazoa; phylum Chordata; class Amphibia; order Caudata; family Salamandridae; genus Lissotriton; species Lissotriton helveticus. Next base: position 1,642,564,272 of record NC_136065.1, on the reverse strand, counting down.
CGAAGTGACTGGGGAGCCGGTCTATGGGGGAGATTCGTCAATGAAGGCCGTGATGCCCTGCTGCAGCTTCCGGACCATCAAATGACGTCCTATGACCACATGAAGGCCGCCCTCCTCAGTCGATATGGGCTGACGTCCGAGATGTACCGCCAGAGGTTCCGCAACTGCACCCGCATCCCGGGTACAACCTGGATAGAATATGTGAACTATTTCAGCCGAGCCTTCGAGGGATGGATCAAGGGTAGCAACGTAACAACCTACGAACAGCTCTTCAACCTCATTGTGTGGGAGCACCTCTCCAACAACTGCTTCGTCGAGCTCAGGCAGCACCTCCTCGACAGTAAATTGACTGACCCCCGGCAGCTCGCCGCCGAGGCTGACCGATGGGAGAGCACCCGAGTGGCCCGAAGTGGGCCCAACGAGCAGAACAGAACCAACCAAGGTCATCATCGTCCCCGAGGAGGAGGAGGAGGCCCGGGCCGGGGGAGAGACGCCGTCCCAGCCGCTCCCGCAAACTACACCCCGCCCCCGGCCGGCCGGGGCAACCCCCCGATGCGCCCGGGGTTCCGAGCCAACGTTACGTGTCATCGATGCCAGCGAGTCGGCCACTATGCCAGTGACCCGACCTGCCCAAAGAACCAGACCCCCGGGCCCCGCCAGGTGGCTGCTGCCGCCCTAGGAGAAGAGCAAGTCTCCGAAGGACCTGAAGAGTACGAGCAGGAGCAGCCCGAGTGGGAACCTGCCGCCATGACCCTGGCCTACCTAGGGGGGAGAGACCTGATTCCGCGGGCTCCCCTACCAGCCAACACCAGGAAGTACAGCCAGTGGGTGAACATAAATGGGCGTAAGGCCGAAGCCCTGCGTGACACAGGGGCCAGTGTGACGGCCGTCCGTTGTCACCTGGTGACCCCAGAACAAATCCTGCCAAATGTTCTTTGCCCCGTCCGATCGGCCGACAATTCGGAGAGCCTGTGTCGGATGGCCTGCGTCACCTTCGAATGGGGAGGAGTGTCCGGGATGCTAAAAGTGACTGTCCGCGACGATGCCCCCGTGGACTGCCTCCTGGGGAACGATCTCGAGAGTTCCCCGTGGGCAGCCGTTGAAAGAAGAGAGCACCTGGGGATGTTAGGCCTCCCGGGCTGGGCGTGCGTAACAACCCGGTCCATGGCCGCCGACACCATCCCTAGATCTGAAGAACCCGCATGGCCAGCACCTCCTCCCCCGATCGCTCCGGAGGGAGACTCCATCCCTACCGACAACCCGGAACAATCCCAAGAAGAGCCCGCTCAGCCCCAAGACCTTCCGGACCTGGCTCAGTGGCGTCAGGAAGGGGGGCCCACCCAAGAACAATTCCGGCAAGAGCAAAAGACATGTCCCTCCCTCGAGGGACTGCGACAGCAAGCGCTCGCCCAGAGCGCAGGAGACACCGCAGGGGCCCACTGGATCTATTGGGACAATGACCTACTGTACAGCGAACAAAGAGTAGCGGAGCTGGGGACCAGTCGAGTGCTGGTGGTGCCCCTCCGCTTCAGAGACTTCCTTTTGAACCTGGCCCATGATGTCCCCCTGGCTGGACACTTGGGGCAAGACAAAACATACAACCGCCTGGTGACTCACTTTTACTGGCCGAGAATGAGAAATGACGTCTCCAACCACTGCCGGTCCTGCCCGACCTGCCAGGCCAGCGGGAAGAGCGGCCGCAAACTCAAGGCACCCCTGCAACCATTCCCCGTTGTGACCACCCCGTTCGAAAGGGTGGGAATAGACATTGTGGGGCCCCTGGACCCCCGAACAGCACAAGGGCATCGCTTCATCCTGGTCCTGGTGGACCACGCCACCCGCTATCCTGAGGCGGTTCCCCTTCGAACTGTAACAGCCCCCGTGGTAGGGCGAGCCTTAATGGGGATCTTCTCTCGAGTGGGCTTCCCCAGGGAGGTCGTCAGTGACAGGGGCACGAACTTTATTTCAAAATATATGAAATCCCTATGGCAACAGTGCGGAGTCACCTACCGATTCACAACCCCCTATCACCCGCAAGGAAACGGACTGGTCGAGCGATTCAACCGCACTCTCAAGGGGATGATCATGGGGCTGGAAGAACCCCTACGCCGCCAGTGGGACGTGCTACTACCGTGCCTCCTCTTCACCTACCGAGAAGTCCCCCAGAAGTCCCTCGGCTTCAGCCCCTTCGAACTCCTGTACGGACACCCTGTTCGCGGGCCTCTCAGCCTAGTTAAGGAGGAGTGGGAAATGGCCCCCCTGAACACCCCCCCAGACGTCTACAAGTACCTCCTGACCCTCCGCAATCAGACCCGGCGATTCAGAGAGCTCGCCAAAGCCAATCTTGAGGCCAGTCAGGAGGACATGAAGAAGTGGTACGATCAACATGCCTCCTCCATCGAATTCGAGCCTGGCCAGCAGGTATGGGTGATGTCCCCCATCGAACCCTGTGCCTTACAGGACAGGTGGACGGGGCCCTTCAAGGTGATCGAGCGTAAGAGCCCCGTCACCTACCTCATCGACATGGAATCCCCCCGGAACCCCCTCCGGGTCCTCCACGCCAACAGACTCAAACCCCACTTCGTGCGCTCGGAGCTCAGCCTGCTGATGGCCACAGACAGTGGAGCTGAAGAGGACTCCGAGCCCCTCCCTGACCTGCTGGGGACCGGGGAAAAAGATGGTTCAGTGGACGGGGTCCAACTCTCCGAGGCCCTGACCCCGGAGCAGCGCCAAGACTGTCGGGCCCTCCTGCTGCAATTTGCACGCCTATTCTCCCTCACACCCGGGGTCACCCCCTGGTGCCTGCACGACGTGGACACTGGCGACAGTCCTCCTATCCGACACCGGCCGTACCGAGTACCAGATCGGGTACGCACCTGCATCCAAGAAGAAGTCTCCAAGATGCTCGCCCTCGGAGTCATCGAACCCTCGGACAGCCCCTGGGCCAGCCCGGTTGTACTGGTCCCCAAAGCTGCGGCCCCGGGCACCACACCCGAGCTCCGGTTCTGCGTCGACTATCGGGGTCTGAATGCTGTCACCCGAACCGACGCTCACCCCATCCCCCGAGCCGACGAACTAGTTGACCGCATGGGGGCGGCCCGCTACCTCAGCATCTTCGACCTGACGGCGGGCTACTGGCAGATCGGCCTCACCCCCAGGGCACAAGAACGATCCGCTTTCTCCACCCCGGATGGACACTACCATTTCAGAGTGATGCCCTTCGGCATGAAAAACGCTCCAGCCACGTTTCAACGACTTGTGAACCAGGTATTGGCGGGCCTCGAAGAGTTCAGCGCCGCATACCTGGACGACATCGCGGTGTATAGCCGCCACTGGTCTGACCACCTCCGCCACCTCCGAGGGGTCCTGCAGGCCCTCCAACAGGCCGGCCTCACAATCAAGGCCAGCAAGTGCCAAATAGGCCAGGGGTCCGTGACCTACCTCGGACACCAAGTGGGGAGCGGTCTGGTGGCCCCCCTCCAGCTCAAGATCGCTGCCATCCAGTCCTGGCGGCCCCCCGTAACTCAAACCGAGGTCCGAGCCTTCCTGGGGCTCACCGGATACTATCGGCGGTTCGTGAAGGACTATGGCAGCATTGTTCGGCCCCTCACGGAACTCACATCCAAGACCAACCCAAAAAACGTCAACTGGACCCCCGACTGTCAAGCGGCCTTCGAGAGGCTGAAAGCCGCCATGTGCACCGCCCCTGTGCTCCAGGCCCCCGACTACAGCCGTGAGTTCATCGTCCAGACTGATGCCTCAGACCATGGCATCGGGGCCGTCCTCTCCCAACTGAACCCCGAGGGAGTCGACCAACCAGTGGCCTTCCTCAGCAGACGCCTCCTGCCCCGAGAACAGCGCTGGAGTACCATTGAGCGAGAGGCCTTCGCAGTAGTATGGGCCCTCAAGAAGCTCCGGCCTTACCTCTTCGGAACCCACTTCCGGGTACAAACAGATCATCGGCCCCTGCAGTGGCTAATGCAAATGCGGGGAGAGAACCCCAAACTATTGCGATGGTCCATCTCCCTGCAGGGGATGGACTTCACTGTGGAGCATCGCCCTGGCCAAGACCACGCCAACGCGGATGGCCTGTCCCGCTTTTTCCGCCTCGACGAGGAGAGTCCCCAAGAGGATGGGTGACTCTCCCCGCCTTCAGCTGGGGGGGACGCATGTTGGACAGGCCCCACGAAGGGCTTGCTCCCTCCCCGCATGACAGGGCCCAGACATCGGCTCTCCGGGGGCTACCCGCAGAAGCAACCCGCAACCCGTCCCCCTCCGGGACGCCTGCCCCCGGACATCTCTGTGCCACGGGCCCAGGCCCCCGTCAACCCCATTGCCCGGCCCAGCCGCCATCTTGGACACTGCACCACGCGGCCGCGTGGCCTCGGCTCGACCCCAACCCTGGGCCTGGCCGGGCCCCGACATCCCGGCACCACCATCCACCCAGGAGGTGAACGGACCACTTGGCAGGTTAATGGGAGAAAGAAGTGTCGATGGCTCTCCCCCCGCCAGGGGCCGATCGCCCCCAGCCTCCCCGGGTGCTGGCTCCACCCCCCTGCTGGGTGTCTGGACTCCCTCATCCCGGACCTCCCGACCTCCCAGTGTGAGGGTCCGGACATCAAAGGGCGCCAGACCTATAACTGAGGCAGCCCCAGAGCAGGAAGGAGTTGTATCCTGGAGTCGAGAGACACTGAGAAGAACTCATCCTTGACGGACTGCTGGCGCTGCCGCAGCCCTGCCTTGTGAACTATTGTCCTGCCTGCTGGCGCTGCCGCGGCCTTCTGCAACCTTCATCCTCGTGGGACCTGCTGGCGCTGCCGCGGCCCATTGTAACCGTCATCCTCGTTGAGACCTGCTGGCGCTGCCGCGGCCCGTTGCCACCTACGACCTCTTCGGGACCTGCTGGCGCTGCAGCGGTCTGACCCGTCCGAACGCCGAGCTCGAGGATTGTGAGCTACCACCGTTTCACCTCAGTACCTGTAGGTACCAAGACTGTCCCGCTACCCCCTTTCCCTAATAGAGACTAGAATTGAGAGGATCATCGTGTCCTAATCTCCTTGTATCGTACCACCTTACTCAAAGAATTGCCTATAAAAGGTGTTAAGCTGATCTTCGTGTGGCGTCCATCTGTGGGGGGGAAGTTACTCGTCTGTACGATCGCTGGAGACGGCCCTCACCGGAGGCCTCTCCCCTTGTGCTCGGCCGACCCTCCAGGTCCCCGTCTAACACCTCTCATATGGTCTGATTATTTATTTAGCAGTGTTAGATAGTAGTCCTGCAGTAAAACGGTATTAGAGTGGTTTACAAATAATACTTTGAATCACATCGTAGAAGTAAATATAACATGAGAGCAAACATAGGGTATAATGCACTTGTAATAAAGCAGATGTGACAGCCACCACATGTCTGATGAAGCACCAAACTCACAATCAGGCTCAGTTGTGTGTCAGTTAATTGTTAGATAAACACAGATACATGAGCCATCTTTGATGAGGAGATTCAATACTTCCAGAAGAGACAGAAAAGATGGGGTCCTAGGCATCTCCTAAAGTTAAGAAGGATGGGTGTTGCTCTATTATCAAGTGACAGGGAGGTCCAAGCAGAGGCCGGCTTCGCAGGGCAGATAATATTATTTGAGATTCGGATTGAGTATGGAGCCTCGTACATAAATCCGTAATGTCATAGTTTTAGGCATGCCGTAACTTGAATGTCAACTCCCCTTGCTCATGGACACACTGTATTCCGAATATGAACGAACTCCCATGCGGTGCGGTACACAGACATAATATCGACTCCAAAATATCGTTTGGACATAATATCGACTCCAAAATATCGTTTGGAGAAAATATCGACAGGACAGAATATCGAGAGCCAAAATATCATTTTTAAGGTAAGTGAAGTAATATCGTTTTTAAGGTAAGTGAAGTAATATCGTTTTTATTTTTAGGGTTCAGGGTCAGTTTTGGGTTTTTGGGTAAAGGGGTATTTTTAGGGTTCAGGGTTAGTTTTGGGTTTTTGGGTAAAGGGGTATTTTTAGGGTTCAGGGTCAGTTTTGGGTTTTTGGGTAAAGGGGTATTTTTAGGGTTCAGGGTCAGTTTTCAGTTTTTGGGTAAAGGGGTATTTTTAGGGTTCAGGGTCAGTTTTCAGTTTTTGGGTAAAGGGGTATTTTTAGGGTTCAGGGTCAGTTTTCAGTTTTTGGGTATTATTTTATTATATTTTATTACTATATATATATGTTTAATAAATATGAAATACAAAAATATTTATTTAACTTTCATTAATTATTTAATTATTATAAGTTAATTTAAGTGATTTTAAGTATATTTTAGTAATTAATTATTAATATTAATTTAATTTAACACTGTTTTTAGTAAATACGATATTTTTTACAACTATATTTTTGTAAACGATATTTTTAACTCGATATTTTTGTACTTACTTCTTTGTAGATAGAAACTCGATATTTTGACTGTCGATATTTTCTCAACGATATTTTTGATGGTCGATATTCTTTCAGTCGATATTCTTTCAGTGATCCATGCGGTGCATATGGACACTGTACCCCGAATAAGAACAAACTCCCAAGCTCAGCACATTGACACAATGCACCCTGCATTCAAAAACCTCCCCATGCTCTGCAGAGGTACACTCTGTACCCCGAACATTAATGAACTCCCATGCTGTGCATATGGAAATGCAGTACCCCGAATATGAACAAACTCCCATGCTCTGAACATGGACGCACTGTATCCCGAAGATGAACATACTCCCATGCTCTGCACATGGACACTGTACCCCGAATATGAACAAACTCCCATGGTCTTCACATGGACGCACTGTACCCCGAATAAGAACAAATTCTCATGCTCTTTACATGGACGCACTGTACCCCGAATAAGAACAGACTCCCTTGCTCTTCACATGGACGCACTGTACCCCGAATATGAACAAACTCCTATGCTCTGCACATAGGCGCACTGTACCCCGAATATGAACTAACTCCCATTCTCTGCTCATGACGCACTGTACCCAGAATATGAACAAACTGCCATGCTCTGCACATGGACGCACTGTACCCCACTTATTAACAAACTCCAATGCTCTGCACATCGATGCACTGTACCCCGAATATGAGAAAATTCCCATGCTCTGCACATGGACGCTCTGTATCCCAAATATGAACAAACTCTCATGCTCAGCATATGGACACACTGTACCCCAAATATGAACAAACTCCCATGCTCTGCACATGGACGCTCTGTACCCCAAATATGAACAAACTCCCATGCTCAGCACACAGACACACTGTACCCCGAATATGAACAAACTCCCATGCTCTACACATGGACACACTGTACCCCAAATACAGACAAACTCCCATACTCGGCACATGGACACTCGGTACCCCAAATACGAACAAACTCCCATGCTCTGCACATGGACACACTGTACCCTGCATACGAACAAACTTCCCATGCTCTGCAGAGGGACACTCTGTACCCCAAATATGAATGAACTCCCATGCTGTGCGTATGGAAACTCAGTACCCCGAATATGAACAAACTCCCATGCTCTGCACATGGACACACTGTACCCTGAATATGAACAAACTCCCATGCTCTGCACATGGACACTCTGTACCTCGAATATGAACAAACTCCCATACTCTGCATATGGACGCACTGTACCCCAAATATGAACAAACTCCCATGCCCTGCACATGGACGCTCTGTACCCCAAATATGAACAAACTCCCATGCTCAGCACATAGACACACTGTACCCCGAATATGAACAAACTCCCATACTCTACACATGGACACACTGTACCCTGCATACGAACAAACTTCCCATGCTCTGCAGAGGGACACTCTGTACCCCAAATATGAATGAACTCCCATGCTGTGCGTATGGAAACTCAGTACCCCGAATATGAACAAACCCCATGCTCAGCACATGATTACTCTGTACCCCGAATATGAACAAACTCCCATGCTCTGCACATGGACACACTGTACCCCGAATATGAACAAACTCCCATACCCTGCATATGGACGCACTGTACCCCAAATATGAACAAACTCCCATGCTTTGCACATGGACGGGCTGTACCCCGAATAAGAACAAACTCCCATGCTCTCCCAATGGGCACACTGTACCCCGAATATGAGCAAACTCCCATGCTCTGCACATGGACGCACTCTACCCCGAATATGGGCAAACTCCCATGCTTTGCACATAGACACTCTGTACCCAGAATATGAACAAACTCCCATGCTCTGCACATGGACACGCTGTACCCCGAAAATGGGCAAACTCCCATGCTCTGCACATAGACACTCTGTACCCCGAATATGAACAAACTCCCTTGCTCTGCAATTAGAGGCACTCTACCCTGAATATGAGCAAACTCCCATGCTCTGCACATGGACGCTCTGTACCCCGAATATGAACAAAATCCCATGCTCTGCACATGGACACACTGTACCCAGAATATGAAGAAACTCCCATGCTCAGTACATGGACGCACTGTATCCCGAATATGAACACACTCACTTGCTCTGCACATGGATGCTCTGTACCCCAAATACAGACAAAATCCCATGCTCTGCACATGGATGCTCTGTCCCCCAAATATGAGCAAACTCCAATGCTCTGCACATGGACACACTGTACCCAGAATATGAACAAACTCCCATGCTCAGTACATGGACGCACTGTAACCCGAATATGAACAAAATCCAATGCTCAGCACATGGACATACTGTACCCCGAATATGAACACACTCACTTGCTCTGCACATGGATGCTCTGTACCCCAAATACAGACAAACTCCCATGCTCTGCACATTGACACACTGTACCCAGAATATGTACAAACTCCCATGCTCAGTACATGGACGCACTGTACCCCGAATATGAATAAACTCTCATGCTCTGCACATGGACACACTGTACCCCGAACATGAACAAACACCCATGCTCTGCACATGGACGCACTGTACCCCGAATATGAACAAAACTCCCTTGCTCTGCACACGGACACACTGTACCAAGAATATGAACGAACTCCCATGCTCAGTACATGGACGCACTGCACCGCGAATATGAACAAACTCTCATGCTCTGCACATGGACAATCTGTACCCCGAATACAGAAAAACTCCCATGCTTTGCACATGGACGCACTGTACCCCGAATATGAACAAACTTTCATGCTGTGCACATGGACACTCTGTACCCCAAATACAGACAAACTCCCATGCTCTGCCAATGGATGCTCTGTCCCCATAATATGAACAAACTCCCATGCTCTGCACATGGACGCAGCGTACCTCGAATATGAACAAACTCACTTGCTCTGCACATGTACACACTGTACCCAGAATATGAACAAACTTCCATGCTCAGCACATGGACTCTCTGTACCCTGAATATGAACAAATCCCCCCATGCTCTGCACATGGACACACTGTACTCCAAATATGAACAAACTCCCATGATCTGCACATGGACATACTGTACCCCGAATATGAACACACTCAGTTGCTCTGCACATGGATGCTCTGTACCACAAATACAGACAAACTCCCATGCTCTGCACATGGACGTTCTGTACCCCGAATATGAACAAACTCCCATGCTCAGCACATGGACATACGGTAAACCGAATATGAACACACTCACTTGCTCTGTACATGGACGCTCTGTACCCCAAATACAGACAAACTCCCATGCTCTGCACATGGAGACTCTGTACCCCGAATACAGACGGACTCCCATACTTTGCACATGGATGCACTGAATCCTGAATATAAACACACTCACTTGCTCTGCACATGGACACTCTGTACCCCAAATACAGACAAACTCCCATGCTCTGCACATGGACGCACAGTACCCCGAATATGAACAAACTCCCATGCTCAGCACATGGACACACTGTACCCCGAATATAAACAAACTCCCTTGGTCTGCAGATGGACACTCTGTACCCCTAATATGAACAAACTCCCTTGCTCTGCACATGGATGCACTGTACCCTGAATATGAGCAAACTCCCGTGCTCTGCACATGAGCGCTCAGTACTCCGCATATGAACAAACTCCCATGCTCAGCACATGGACATACTATACCCCGAATATGAACACACTCCCTTGCTCTGCACATGGACGCTCTGTACCCCAAATACAGACAAACTCCCATGCTCTGCACATGGATGCTCTGCCCCCCAAATATGAACAAACTCCCATGCTCTGCACATGGACACACTGTACCCTGAATATGAGCAAACTTCCATGCTCAGCACATGGGCGCACTGTACCCCGAATGTGAACAAACTCTCATGCTGTGCACATGGACACACTGTACCCCAAATATGATCAAATTCCCATGCTCAGCGAATGGGCGCACTGTACCCCGTATATGAACAAGCTCTCATGTTCTGCACATGGACACACTGTACCCCGAATATGAACAAACTCCCATGCTCTGCACATGGACGCACTGTACCCCGAATATGAACAAAACTCCCTTGTTCTGCACATGGACACACTGTACCCAGAATATGAACAAACTGCCATGCTCAGTACATGGACGCACTGTACCCTGAATATGAACAAGCTCTCATTCTCTGCACATGGACACTCTGTACTCCAAACACAGACAAACTCCCATGCTTTGCACATGGACGCACTGTATCCTGAATATGAACACACTCACTTGCTCTGCACATGGACACTCTGTACCCCAAATACAGACAAACTCCCATGCTCTGCACATGGATGCTCTGTCCCCCAAATATGAACAAACTCCCATGCTCTGCACATAGACGTAGTGTACCCCAAATATGAACAAACTCCCATGCTCTCCCAATGGGCACACTGTACCCCGAATATGAGAAAACTCCCATGCTCTGCACATGGATGCTCTGTCCCCCAAATATGAAAAAAACCTCCCATGCTCTGCACATGGACGCAGTGTACCGCGAATATAAACAAACTCCCTTGCTCTGCACATGGACACACTGTACCCGGAATATGAACAAACTCCCATGCTCAGTACATGGACGCACTGCACCCCGAATATGAACAAACTCTCATGCTCTGCACATGGACACACTGTACCTCGAATACAGACAAACTCCCATGATCTGCACATGGACACACTGTACCCCAAATATAAACAAACTCCCATGCTCTGCACATGGACGCAGTGCACCGCGAATATGAACAAACTCCCTTGCTCTGCACATGGACACACTGTACCCGGAATATGAACAAACTCCCATGATCTGCACATGGACACAATGCATCCCGAATACAGACAAACTCCTGTGCTCTGCACATGGACCCACTGTATCCCAAATATGAACAAACTCCCATGCTCTGAACATGGACACACTGTACCCTACATAAGAACAAACTCCCCATGCGCTGCAGAGGAACTCTCTGTACCCCGAATATGAATGAACTCCCATGCTTTACACATGGACGGGCAGTACCCCGAATAAGAACAAACTCCCATGCTCTCCCAATGGGCACACTGTACCCCGAATATGAACAAACTCCCATGCTCTGCACATGGACGCACTCTACCCGGAATATGGGCAAACTCCCATGCTTTGCACATAGACACTCTGTACCCAGAATATGAACAAACTCCCATGCTCTGCACATGGACATACTGTACCCCGAATATGAACACACTCACTTGCTCTGCACATGGATGCTCTGTACCCCAAATACAGACAAACTCCCATGCTCTGCACATGGACACACTGTACCCAGAATATGTACAAACTCCCATGCTCAGTACATGGACGCACTGTACCCCGAATATGAACAAACTCTCATGCTCTGCACATGGACACACTGTACCCCGAATATGAACAAACACCCATGCTCTGCACATGGACGCACTGTACCCCGAATATGAACAAAACTCCCTTGCTCTGCACATGGACACACTGTACCCAGAATATGAACGAACTCCCATGCTCAGTACATGGACGCACTGTACCTCGAATATGAACAAACTCTCATGCTCTGCACATGGACAATCTGTACCCCGAATACAAACAAACTCCCATGCTTTGCACATGGACGCACTGTACCCCGAATATGAACAAACTCTCATGCTCTGCATATGGACACTCTGTACCCCAAATACAGACAAACTCCCATGCTCTGCCAATGGATGCTCTGTCCCCATAATATGAACAAACTCCCATGCTCTGTACATGGACGCAGCGTACCCCGAACATGAACAAACTCACTTGCTCTGCACATGTACACACTGTACCCAGAATATGAACAAACTTCCATGCTCAGCACATGGACGCTCTGTACCCTGAATATGAACAAATCCCCCCATGCTCTGCACATGCACACACTGTACTCCAAATATGAACAAACTCCCATGATCTGCACATGGACATACTGTACCCCGAATATGAACACACTAACTTGCTCTGCACATGGATGCTCTGTACCACAAATACAGACAAACTCCCATGCTCTGCACATGGACGCTCTGTACCCCGAATATGAACAAACTCCCATGCTCAGCACATGGACATACGGTACCCCGAATATGAACACACTCACTTGCTCTGTACATGGACGCTCTGTACCCCAAATACAGACAAACTCCCATGCTCTGCACATAGAGACTCTGTACCCCGAATACAGACGAACTCCCATACTTTGCACATGGATGCACTGTATCCTGAATATGAACACACTCACTTGCTCTGCACATGGACACTCTGTACCCCAAATACGGACAAACTCCCATGCTCTGCACATGGACGCACAGTACCCCGAATATGAACAAACTCCCATGCTCAGCACATGGACACACTGTACCCCGAATATAAACAAACTCACTTGGTCTGCACATGGACACTCTGTACCCCGAATATGAACAAACTCCCTTGCTCTGCACATAGATGCAATGTACCCTGAATATGAGCAAACTCCCGTGCTCTGCACATGAGCGCTCTGTACTCCGAATAAGAACAAACTCCCATGCTCAGCACATGGACATACTATACCCCGAATATGAACACACTCCCTTGCTCTGCACATGGACGCTCTGTGCCCCAAATACAGACAAACTCCCATGCTCTGCACATGGATGCTCTGTCCCCCAAATATGAACAAACTCCCATGCTCTGCACATGGACACACTGTACCCCGAATATGAACAAACTCCCTTGTTCTGCACATGGACGCACTGTACCCTGAATATGAGCAAACTTCCATGCTCAGCACATGGGCGCACTGTACCCCGAACGTGAACAAACTCTCATGCTCTGCACATGGACACACTGTACCCCAAATATGAACAAACTCCCATGCTCAGCACATGGGCGCACTGTACCCCGAATATGAACAAACTCTCGTGCTCTGCACATGGACACACTGTACCCCGAATATGAACAAACTCCCATGCTCTGCACATGGACGCACTGTACCCCGAATATGAACAAAACTCCCTTGTTCTGCACATGGACACACTGTACCCAGAATATGAACAAACTGCCATGCTCAGTACATGGACGCACTGTACCCTGAATATGAACAAACTCTCATTCTCTGCACATGGACACTCTGTACCCCAAACACAGACAAACTCCCATGCTTTGCACATGGACGCACTGTATCCGGAATATGAACACACTCACTTGCTCTGCACATGGACACTCTGTACCCCAAATACAGACAAACTCCCTTGCTCTGCACATGGACACACTGTACCCAGAATATGAACAAACTCCCATGCTCTGCACATGGATGCTCTGTCCCCCAAATATGAACAAACTGCCATGCTCTGCACATGGACGCAGTGTACCGCGAATATGAACAAACTCCCTTGCTCTGCACATGGACACACTGTACCCGGAATATGAACAAACTCCCATGCTCAGTACATGGACGCACTGCACCGCGAATATGAACAAACTCTCATGCTCTGCACATGGACACACTGTACGTCGAATAAGACAAACTCCCATGATCTGCATATGGACACACTGTACCCCAAATATGAACAAACTCCCATGCTCTGCACATGGACGCAGTGCACCGCGAATATGAACAAATTCCCTTGCTCTGCACATGGACACACTGTACCTGGAATGTGAACGAACTCCCATGCTCAGTACATGGACTCACTGCACCCCGAATATGAACAAACTCTCATGCTCTGCACATGGACACACTGTACCTCGAATACCGACAAACTCCCATGATCTGCACATGGACGCACTGTACCTCGAATAAGAACAAACTCCCATGCTCAGCTAATGGACACACTGTGCCCCGAATATGAACAAACTCCCATGCTCAGCTAATGGACACACTGTACCCCGAATATGAACAAACTCCCATGCCCAGCTAATGGACACATTGTGCCCCAAATATGAACAAACTCCCATGCTCTGAACATGGACACACTGTACCCTACATACGAACAAACTCCCCATGCGCTGCAGAGGAACACTCTGTACCCCGAATATGAATGAACTCCCATGCTTTGCACATGGACGGGCTGTACCCCGAATAAGAACAAACTCCCATGCTCTCCCCATGGGCACACTGTACCCCGAATATGAACAAACTCCCATGCTCTGCACATGGACGCACTCTACCCCGAATATGGGCAAACTCCCATGCTTTGCACATAGACACTCTGTACCCAGAATATGAACAAACTCCCATGCTCTGCACATGGACACACTGTACCCCGAATATGGGCAAACTCCCATGCTCTGCACATAGACACTCTTTACCCCGAATATGAACAAACTCCCTTGCTCTGCAATTAGATGCACTCTACCCTGAATATGAACACACTCACTTGCTCTGCACATGGATGCTCTGTACCCCAAATACAGACAAAATCCCATGCTCTGCACATGGATGCTCTGTCCCCCAAATATGAGCAAACTCCAATGCTCTGCACATGGACACACTGTACCCAGAATATGAACAAACTCCCATGCTCAGTACATGGACGCACTGTAACCCGAATATGTACAAAATCCCATGCCCAGCATATGGACATACTGTACCCCGAATATGAAGACACTCACTTGCTCTGCACATGGATGCTCTGTACCCCAAATACAGACAAACTCCCATGCTCTGCACATGGACACACTGTACCCAGAATATGTACAAACTCCCATGCTCAGTACATAGACGCACTGTACCCCGAATATGAATAAACTCTGATGCTCTGCACGTGGACACACTGTACCCCGAATATGAACAAACACCCATGCTCTCCACATGGACGCACTGTACCCCGAATATAAACAAAACTCCCTTGCTCTGCACACGGACACACTGTACCCAGAATATGAACGAACTCCCATGCTTAGTACATGGACCACTGTACCCCGAATATGAACAAACTCTCATGCTCTGCACATGGAGAAGTGTGGCTCACTGGTTAGAGGAGGCAGACCTGGAAGCAGAGGTCAGCCCGGGACCAGGGTTCAATTCCCGGCTCGGCGGGGTCTTGAGTCCTAAAATGTCCATGGACTCGACAATTCTCGCTCCGGTGCCTACTCGATTCACGGGTTCACACTCTGCGACTCTGGGCAATAGCTTGCTTAATCTCCACAACGGCCCCTCGCGGCGGGATGCCTGGCTTTCACCTTGCGGATACCCTGCCGGGGTTATCTCACAGGGGAATACCAGGACGGGTTCCCTAAGCAAGCGCTTAGAAACCGCTTGGTGATTTGCGCTATATAAATTCCTGTACATTTACATGGACAAACTGTACCCCGAATACAGACAAACTCCCATGCTTTGCACATGGACGCACTGTATCCTGAATATGAACACACTCACTTGTTCTGCACATGGACACTCTGTACCCCAAATACAGACAAACTCTCATGTTCTGCCAATGGATGCTCTGTCCCCAAAATATGAACAAACTCCCATGCTCTGCATATGTACACACTGTACCCAGAATATGAACTAACTTCCATGCTCAGCACATGGACGCTCTGTACCCTGAATATGAACAAATCCCCCCATGCTCTGCACATGGACACACTGTACTCCAAATATGAACAAACTCCCATGATCTGCACATGGACATACTGTACCCCGAATATGAACACACTAACTTGCTCTGCACATGGATGCTCTGTACCACAAATACAGACAAACTCCCATGCTCTGCACATGAAGACTCTGTACCCCGAATACAGACGAACTCCCATACTTTGCACATGGATGCACTGTATCCTGAATATGAACACACTCACTTGCTCTGCACATGGACACTCTTTACCCCAAATACAGACAAACTCCCATGCTCTGCACATGGACGCACAGTACCCCGAATATGAGCAAACTTCCATGCTCAGCACATGGGCGCACTGTACCCCGAATGTGAACAAACTCTCATGCTGTGCACATGGACACACTGTACCCCAAATATGATCAAATTCCCATGCTCAGCACATGGGCGCACTGTACCCCGTATATGAACAAGCTCTCATGCTCTGCACATGGACACACTGTACCCCGAATATGAACAAACTCCCATGCTCTGCACATGGACGCACTGTACCCCGAATATGAACAAAACTCCCTTGTTCTGCACATGGACACACTGTACCCAGAATATGAACAAACTGCCATGCTCAGTACATGGACGCACTGTACCCTGAATATGAACAAGCTCTCATTCTCTGCACATGGACACTCTGTACTCCAAACACAGACAAACTCCCATGCTTTGCACATGGACGCACTGTATCCTGAATATGAACACACTCACTTGCTCTGCACATGGACACTCTGTACCCCAAATACAGACAAACTCCCATGCTCTGCACATGGATGCTCTGTCCCCCAAATATGAACAAACTCCCATGCTCTGCACATAGACGTAGTGTACCCCGAATATGAACAAACTCCCATGCTCTCCCAATGGGCACACTGTACCCCGAATATGAGAAAACTCCCATGCTCTGCACATGGATGCTCTGTCCCCCAAATATGAAAAAAACCTCCCATGCTCTGCACATGGACGCAGTGTACCGCGAATATAAACAAACTCCCTTGCTCTGCACATGGACACACTGTACCCGGAATATGAACAAACTCCCATGCTCAGTACATGGACGCACTGCACCCCGAATATGAACAAACTCTCATGCTCTGCACATGGACACACTGTACCTCGAATACAGACAAACTCCCATGATCTGCACATGGACACACTGTACCCCAAATATAAACAAACTCCCATGCTCTGCACATGGACGCAGTGCACCGCGAATATGAACAAACTCCCTTGCTCTGCACATGGACACACTGTACCCGGAATATGAACAAACTCCCATGATCTGCACATGGACACAATGCATCCCGAATACAGACAAACTCCTGTGCTCTGCACATGGACCCACTGTATCCCAAATATGAACAAACTCCCATGCTCTGAACATGGACACACTGTACCCTACATAAGAACAAACTCCCCATGCGCTGCAGAGGAACTCTCTGTACCCCGAATATGAATGAACTCCCATGCTTTACACATGGACGGGCAGTACCCCGAATAAGAACAAACTCCCATGCTCTCCCAATGGGCACACTGTACCCCGAATATGAACAAACTCCCATGCTCTGCACATGGACGCACTCTACCCGGAATATGGGCAAACTCCCATGCTTTGCACATAGACACTCTGTACCCAGAATATGAACAAACTCCCATGCTCTGCACATGGACATACTGTACCCCGAATATGAACACACTCACTTGCTCTGCACATGGATGCTCTGTACCCAGAATATGAACGAACTCCCATGCTCAGTACATGGACGCACTGTACCTCGAATATGAACAAACTCTCATGCTCTGCACATGGACAATCTTTACCCCGAATACAAACAAACTCCCATGCTTTGCACATGGACGCACTGTACCCCGAATATGAACAAACTCTCATGCTCTGCAAATGGACACTCTGTACCCCAAATACAGACAAACTCCCATGCTCTGCCAATGGATGCTCTGTCCCCATAATATGAACAAACTCCCATGCTCTGCACATGGACGCAGCGTACCCCGAATATGAACAAACTCTCATGCTCTGCATATGGACACTCTGTACCCCAAATACAGACAAACTCCCATGCTCTGCCAATGGATGCTCTGTCCCCATAATATGAACAAACTCACTTGCTCTGCACATGTACACACTGTACCCAGAATATGAACAAACTTCCATGCTCAGCACATGGACGCTCTGTACCCTGAATATGAACAAATCCCCCCATGCTCTGCACATGCACACACTGTACTCCAAATATGAACAAACTCCCATGATCTGCACATGGACATACTGTACCCCGAATATGAACACACTAACTTGCTCTGCACATGGATGCTCTGTACCACAAATACAGACAAACTCCCATGCTCTGCACATGGACGCTCTGTACCCCGAATATGAACAAACTCCCATGCTCAGCACATGGACATACGGTACCCCGAATATGAACACACTCACTTGCTCTGTACATGGACGCTCTGTACCCCAAATACAGACAAACTCCCATGCTCTGCACATAGAGACTCTGTACCCCGAATACAGACGAACTCCCATACTTTGCACATGGATGCACTGTATCCTGAATATGAACACACTCACTTGCTCTGCACATGGACACTCTGTACCCCAAATACAGACAAACTCCCATGCTCTGCACATGGACGCACAGTACCCCGAATATGAACAAACTCCCATGCTCAGCACATGGACACACTGTACCCCGAATATAAACAAACTCACTTGGTCTGCACATGGACACTCTGTACCCCGAATATGAACAAACTCCCTTGCTCTGCACATAGATGCAATGTACCCTGAATATGAGCAAACTCCCGTGCTCTGCACATGAGCGCTCTGTACTCCGAATAAGAACAAACTCCCATGCTCAGCACATGGACATACTATACCCCGAATATGAACACACTCCCTTGCTCTGCACATGGACGCTCTGTGCCCCAAATACAGACAAACTCCCATGCTCTGCACATGGATGCTCTGTCCCCCAAATATGAACAAACTCCCATGCTCTGCACATGGACACACTGTACCCCGAATATGAACAAACTCCCTTGTTCTGCACATGGACGCACTGTACCCTGAATATGAGCAAACTTCCATGCTCAGCACATGGGCGCACTGTACCCCGAACGTGAACAAACTCTCATGCTCTGCACATGGACACACTGTACCCCAAATATGAACAAACTCCCATGCTCAGCACATGGGCGCACTGTACCCCGAATATGAACAAACTCTCGTGCTCTGCACATGGACACACTGTACCCCGAATATGAACAAACTCCCATGCTCTGCACATGGACGCACTGTACCCCGAATATGAACAAAACTCCCTTGTTCTGCACATGGACACACTGTACCCAGAATATGAACAAACTGCCATGCTCAGTACATGGACGCACTGTACCCTGAATATGAACAAACTCTCATTCTCTGCACATGGACACTCTGTACCCCAAACACAGACAAACTCCCATGCTTTGCACATGGACGCACTGTATCCGGAATATGAACACACTCACTTGCTCTGCACATGGACACTCTGTACCCCAAATACAGACAAACTCCCTTGCTCTGCACATGGACACACTGTACCCAGAATATGAACAAACTCCCATGCTCTGCACATGGATGCTCTGTCCCCCAAATATGAACAAACTGCCATGCTCTGCACATGGACGCAGTGTACCGCGAATATGAACAAACTCCCTTGCTCTGCACATGGACACACTGTACCCGGAATATGAACAAACTCCCATGCTCAGTACATGGATGCACTGCACCGCGAATATGAACAAACTCTCATGCTCTGCACATGGACACACTGTACGTCGAATAAGACAAACTCCCATGATCTGCATATGGACACACTGTACCCCAAATATGAACAAACTCCCATGCTCTGCACATGGACGCAGTGCACCGCGAATATGAACAAATTCCCTTGCTCTGCACATGGACACACTATACCTGGAATGTGAACGAACTCCCATGCTCAGTACATGGACTCACTGCACCCCGAATATGAACAAACTCTCATGCTCTGCACATGGACACACTGTACCTCGAATACCGACAAACTCCCATGATCTGCACATGGACGCACTGTACCTCGAATAAGAACAAACTCCCATGCTCAGCTAATGGACACACTGTGCCCCGAATATGAACAAACTCCCATGCTCAGCTAATGGACACACTGTACCCCGAATATGAACAAACTCCCATGCCCAGCTAATGGACACATTGTGCCCCAAATATGAACAAACTCCCATGCTCTGAACATGGACACACTGTACCCTACATACGAACAAACTCCCCATGCGCTGCAGAGGAACACTCTGTACCCCGAATATGAATGAACTCCCATGCTTTGCACATGGACGGGCTGTACCCCGAATAAGAACAAACTCCCATGCTCTCCCCATGGGCACACTGTACCACGAATATGAACAAACTCCCATGCTCTGCACATGGACGCACTCTACCCCGAATATGGGCAAACTCCCATGCTTTGCACATAGACACTCTGTACCCAGAATATGAACAAACTCCCATGCTCTGCACATGGACACACTGTACCCCGAATATGGTCAAACTCCCATGCTCTGCACATAGACACTCTTTACCCCGAATATGAACAAACTCCCTTGCTCTGCAATTAGATGCACTCTACCCTGAATATGAACACACTCACTTGCTCTGCACATGGATGCTCTGTACCCCAAATACAGACAAAATCCCATGCTCTGCACATGGATGCTCTGTCCCCCAAATATGAGCAAACTCCAATGCTCTGCACATGGACACACTGTACCCAGAATATGAACAAACTCCCATGCTCAGTACATGGACGCACTGTAACCCGAATATGTACAAAATCCCATGCCCAGCATATGGACATACTGTACCCCGAATATGAAGACACTCACTTGCTCTGCACATGGATGCTCTGTACCCCAAATACAGACAAACTCCCATGCTCTGCACATGGACACACTGTACCCAGAATATGTACAAACTCCCATGCTCAGTACATAGACGCACTGTACCCCGAATATGAATAAACTCTCATGCTCTGCACGTGGACACACTGTACCCCGAATATGAACAAACACCCATGCTCTCCACATGGACGCACTGTACCCCGAATATAAACAAAACTCCCTTGCTCTGCACACGGACACACTGTACCCAGAATATGAACGAACTCCCATGCTTAGTACATGGACCACTGTACCCCGAATATGAACAAACTCTCATGCTCTGCACATGGAGAAGTGTGGCTCACTGGTTAGAGGAGGCAGACCTGGAAGCAGAGGTCAGCCCGGGACCAGGGTTCAATTACCGGCTCGGCGGGGTCTTGAATCCTAAAATGTCCATGGACTCGACAATTCTCGCTCCGGTGCCTACTCGATTCACGGGTTCACACTCTGCGACTCTGGGCAATAGCTTGCTTAATCTCCACAACGGCCCCTCGCGGCGGGATGCCTGGCTTTCACCTTGCGGATACCCTGCCGGGGTTATCTCACAGGGGAATACCAGGACGGGTTCCCTAAGCAAGCGCTTAGAAACCGCTTGGTGATTTGCGCTATATAAATTCCTGTACATTTACATGGACAAACTGTACCCCGAATACAGACAAACTCCCATGCTTTGCACATGGACGCACTGTACCCCAAATACAGACAAACTCTCATGTTCTGCCAATGGATGCTCTGTCCCCAAAATATGAACAAACTCCCATGCTCTGCACATGGACGCAGCGTACCCCGAATATGAACAAACTCACTTGCTCTGCATATGTACACACTGTACCCAGAATATGAACTAACTTCCATGCTCAGCACATGGACGCTCTGTACCCTGAATATGAACAAATCCCCCCATGCTCTGCACATGGACACACTGTACTCCAAATATGAACAAACTCCCATGATCTGCACATGGACATACTGTACCCCGAATATGAACACACTAACTTGCTCTGCACATGGATGCTCTGTACCACAAATACAGACAAACTCCCATGCTCTGCACATGAAGACTCTGTACCCCGAATACAGACGAACTCCCATACTTTGCACATGGATGCACTGTATCCTGAATATGAACACACTCACTTGCTCTGCACATGGACACTCTGTACCCCAAATACAGACAAACTCCCATGCTCTGCACATGGACGCACAGTACCCCGAATATGAATAAACCCCCATGCTCAGCACATGGACACACTGTACCCCGAATATAAACAAACTCCCTTGGTCTGCACATGGACACTCTGTACCCCGAATATGAACAAACTCCCTTGCTCTGCACATAGATGCACTGTACCCTGAATATGAGCAAACTCCCGTGCTCTGCACATGAGCACGCTGTACTCCGAATATGAACAAACTCCCATGCTCAGCACATGGACATACTATACCCCGAATATGAACACACTCCCATGCTCTGCACATGGACACACTGTACCCAGAATATGTACAAACTCCCATGCTCTGCACATGGACACACTGTACCCCGAATTTGAACAAACTCCCTTGTTCTGCACATGGACACACTGTACCCTGAATATGAGCAAACTTCCATGCTCAGCACATGGGTGCACTGTACCCCGAACGTGAACAAACTCTCATGCTCTGCACATGGACACACTGTACCCCAAATATGAACAAACTCCCATGCTCAGCACATGGGCGCACTGTACCCCGAATGTGAACAAACTCTCATGCTCTGCACATGGACACACTGTACCCCGAATATGAACAAACTCCCATGCTCTGCACATGGATGCACTGTACCCCGAATATGAACAAAACTCCCTTGTTCTGCACATGGACACACTGTACCCAGAATATGAACAAACTGCCATGCTCAGTACATGGACGCACTTTACCCTGAATATGAACAAACTCTCATTCTCTGCACATGGACACTCTGTACCCCAAACACAGACAAACTCCCATGCTTTGCACATGGACGCACTGTATCCTGAATATGAACACACTCACTTGCTCTGCACATGGACACTCTGTACCCCAACTACAGACAAACTCCCATGCTCTGCACATGGATGCTCTGTCCCCCAAATATGAACAAACTCCCATGCTCTGCACATAGACGTAGTGTACCCGGAATATGAACAAACTCCCTTGCTCTGCACATGGACACACTGTACCCAGAATATGAACAAACTCCCATACTCTGGACATGGATGCTCTGTCCCCCAAATATGAACAAACTCCCATGCTCTGCACATGGACGCAGTGTACCGCGAATATGAACAAACTCCCTTGCTCTGCACATGGACACACTGTACCCGGAATATGAACAAACTCCCATGCTCAGTACATGGACGCACTGCACCCCGAATATGAACAAACTCTCATGCTCTGCACATGGACACACTGTACGTCGAATAAGACAAACTCCCATGATCTGCACATGGACACACTGTACCCCAAATATGAACAAACTCCCATGCTCTGCACATGGACGCAGTGCACCACGAATATGAACAAACTCCCTTAGCTCTGCACATGGACACACTGTACCTGGAATGTGAACAAACTCCCATGCTCAGTACATGGACGCACTGCACCCCGAATATGAACAAACTCTCATGCTCTGCACATGGACACACTATACCTCGAATACCGACAAACTCCCATGATCTGCACATGGACGCACTGTACCTCGAATAAGAACAAACTCCCATGCTCAGCTAATGGACATACTGTGCCCCGAATATGAACAAACTCCCATGCTCAGCTAATGGACACACTGTACCCCGAATATGAACAAACTCCCATGCTCAGCTAATGGAAACACTGTACCCCGAATATGAACAAACTCCCATGCTCAGCTAATGGACACACTATACCCCGAATATGAACAAACTCTCATGCTCTGCACATGGACACTCTGTACCTCGAATACAGACAAACTCCATTGCTCTGCTCATGGCCACACTGTCGCTGAATATAAATAAGTTTCCTATGCTCTGAATACGGTCGCTCCCTGTGCTGCATATGGATTGTGCAATGCATGTGGGCTAACTGTGTGATGCATCAATGTTCACTGCGCCCTGCATATGGTGTTAGCGGATCACTGACATAATATCGATGTCATAAATATCGATGTAGCAAAATATCGATTAAAAAATATATAATACCAAAATATCGACTTCCTATCTCCAAACAGGTAAGTACAAAAATATCGAATCAAAAATATCGATGTAAAAAATATAGTTAGTCAAAATATCAAAATTTTAAAATATCTTAAAAGTAATGTAAAAGTAATGAAATAATAAATATAATTAACTTAAACATACTTAAAATACTTAAATAACCTTAAAATTAATAAATAATTAATTTAAGTTAAAAATAAATAAACATACAATTAAATTTTGTAACACATATATATATATAAACATAATAGTAATAAAAAATATACTATATTTTTACCATAGGGTAGCAGGAGAGTAACATTTACTATTACCACTCCAGTAAATACAACAGTAGAAAAAGCGTTGGATAGCGTAGGGGTAAAAATTACTATTACCACTCTAGAGAGTGCAACAGTAGAGAAAGCATTGGATAGCGGGAGGGTAGAAATTACTATTCCCACTCCAGAGAGTGCAACAGTAGGGAAAGCGTTGGATAGCGGGAAAGTTAAAATTACTATTCCCACTCCAAAGAGTGCAACAGTAGGGAAAGCATTGGATAGCGTAGGGGTAAAAATTACTATTCCCACTCCAGAAAGTGCAACAGTAGGGAAAGCGTTGGATAGCGGGAGGGTTAAAATTACCCTTCCCACTCCAGAGAGTGCAACAGTAGGGAAAGTGTTGGATAGCGTTGGGGTAAAAATTACTATTCCCACTCCAGTGAGTGCAACAGTAGGGAAAGCGTTGGATAGCGTAGGGGTAAAAATTACTAATCCCACTCCAGAGAGTGCAACAGTAGGGAAAGCGTTGGATAGCGGGAGAGTTAAAATTACTATTCCCACTCCAAAGAGTGCAACAGTAGGGAAAGCATTGGATAGCGTAGGGGTAAAAATTACTATTCCCACTCCAGAAAGTGACACAGTAGGGAAAGCGTTGGATAGCGGGAGGGTTAAAATTACTATTCCCACTCCAGAGAGTGCAACAGTAGGGAAAGTGTTGGATAGCGTAGGGCTAAAAATTACTATTCCCACTCCAGTGAGTGCAACAGTAGGGAAAGCGTTGGATAGCGTAGGGGTAAAAATTACTATTCCCACTCCAAAGAGTGCAACAGTAGCGAAAGTGTTGGATAGCGTAGGGGTAAAAATTACTATTCCCACTCCAAAGAATGCAACAGTAGGGAAAGCATTGGATAGCGTAGGGGTAAAAATAACTATTCCCACTCCAGAAAGTGCAACAGTAGGGAAAGCATTGGATAGCGGGAGGGTTAAAATTATTATTCCCACTCCAGAGAGTGCAACAGTAGGGAAAGTGTTTGAATAGCGTAGGAGTAAAAATTACTTTTCCCAATTCAGTGAGTGCAACAGTAGGGAAAGCGTTGGATAGCGTAGGGGTAAAAATTACTATTCACACTCCAGAGAGTGCAACAGTAGAGAAAGCGTTGGATAGCGGGAGGGTAAAAATTACTATTCCCACTCCAGAGAGTGCAACAGTAGGGAAAGCGTTGGATAGCGGGAAAGTTAAAATTACTATTCACACTCCAGAGAGTGCAACAGTAGGGAAAGTGTTGGATAGCGTAGGGGTAAAAATTACTATTCCCACTCCAGTGAGTGCAACAGTAGGGAAAGCGTTGGATAGCGTAGGAGTACAAATTATTTTTCCCAATTCAGTGAGTGCAACAGTAGGGAAAGCGTTGGATAGCGTAGGGGTAAAAATTACTATTCACACTCCAGAGAGTGCAACAGTAGAGAAAGCGTTGGATAGCGTAGGGGTAAAAATTACTATTCCCACTCCAGAAAGTGCAACAGTAGGGAAAGTGTTTGAATAGCGTAGGAGTAAAAATTACTTTTCCCAATTCAGTGAGTGCAACAGTAGGGAAAGCGTTGGATAGCGTAGCGGTAAAAATTACTATTCACACTCCAGAGAGTGCAACAGTAGAGAAAGCGTTGGATAGCGGGAGGGTAAAAATTACTATTCCCACTCCAGAAAGTGCAACAGTAGGGAAAGCGTTGGATAGCGGGAGGGTTAACATTACTATTCCCACTCCATAGAGTGCAACAGGAGGGAAAGTGTTGGATAGCGGGAGAGTTAAAATTACTATTCCCACTCCAAAGAGTGCAACAGTAGGGAAAGCATTGGATAGCATAGGGGTAAAAATTTCTATTCCCACTCGAGAAAGTGCAACAGTAGGGAAAACGTTGGATAGTGGGAGGGTTAAAATTACTATTCCCACTCCAGAGAGTGCAACAGTAGGGAAAGTGTTGGATAGCGTAGGGGTAAAAAATACTATTCCCACTCCAGTGATTGCAACAGTAGGGAAAGCGTTGGATAGCGTAGGGGTAAAAGTTACTATTCCCACTCCAAAGAGAGCAACTGTAGAGAAAGTGTTGGATAGCGTAGGGGTAAAAATTACTATTCCCACTCCAAAGAGTGCAACAGTAGGGAAAGCATTGGATAGCGTAGGGGTAAAAATAACTATTCCCACTCCAGTAAGTGCAACAGTAGGGAAAGCATTGGATAGCGGGAGGGTTAATATTACTATTCCCACTCCAGAGAGTGCAACAGTAGGGAAAGTGTTGGATAGCGTAGGAGTAAAAATTACTTTTCCCAATTCAGTGAGTGCAACAGTAGGGAAAGCGTTGGATAGAGTAGGGGTAAAAATTACTATTCACACTCCAGAGAGTGCAACAGTAGGGAAAGTAAATACTTCATATATGAATAAAAATAAATTAAATATTAATACCAAATACAAATTAATTAAAAGTAATTAACAATTGTATATAATATAATAATTAATCAATTAAAAATACCCCCAAAAATATTACACATAATTACCTGTTAATACAAATTATTTACTAATTAACAATTAAAAAATTATAAAAAATTACAACAAAACAAAACCAATAAATAAATAACAATATTTAATTAATTACAATTAAATTACTTCCCACCCTATTCCCCTATAGACCCACAACCCACTACAGAAAATACATTAATAAAATGTACATAATTATCAATTAATCAATTAATTAAAATTAAATACCAATTATATTTTAATTAATTACCAATTAAACATTTTAATATCAATTAATTCAAAATAAATACCAATTAAATACATTTAAAAATTTTAATATTTATATTTAAATTACTTCTCACCCTATTCCCCTATAAACCCACAACCCGCTACAGAAAATACATTAAGAAAATTAACATAATTATCAATTAAACAATTAATTAAAATAATTACCAATTATATTGTAATTAATTACCAATTAATTATTAATTAACAATTAATTCAAAATAAATACCAATAAATAAATTACCATATTTAATTAATTATAATTAAATTACTTCCCACCCTATTCCCCTATAAGCCCACAACCCGCTACAGAATTATATTACGCAAAAATTAAATACCAAACAAATAATTAATTAAAATAAATTATAAAATAAATATACACTTTTCACACATATACTAACATAAAAAATACTTTAAAAAATTAATATTAACTTACTTACCTCAAATTCGATATTTTTGTTGTCTATATTCTGTCCATTCTATATATTTGTTGTCTATATTCTGTCCATTCTATATTTTGTCCATTCTATATTTTTGATTCGATATTAATGCTATTCTATTAGATATTTTTGTAGTCTATATTCTGTCCATTCGATATTGTGTCCATTCCATATTTTTAACTCGATATTAATGTAACTCGATATTAAAAACTCGATATTTTGTGTGTATACCGGTGTGGGCATGCTGCACATTCTGACTTACTGTTCCCTATATATGCCCTCACTGTCCCTTTCAAAGGAATTTCAGAAGCTCAAGCATACGGACTCAATGCACTGTGCCTGTGCTGTGGACTGACTACCTACATCCTGCGTATGGACTCACTCACTGTGCCCTTCGTAAGACGTTTTCTCCTCTAGTCCCCAGCACTCGCTCTTGCACCAATATTTGGAACTCAACCACAGACGTCCGTTCATTGACTTTTAAAATGTTGCGCCCTATATGACCCCTCATTTATCACATGAAGCTCCAGTATTCCACCTCGTCGCGTGCCCCCTTCGCCTTGCTTCCAGAGAACCCGCGCGCGTCGCCTCAGCTGCGCCCTTCTCTCTCACCTCGCGCCCCTCCTCACGCCCCAGACGTACCTCTGCTCATCTCCACAAGGTATCTTGCATGTGGCCCCGCCGGTTATGGCGCCACGCACGAGCCGTGCTGCGTGTTGCTTTTTGTTTCCCTTTCTCATGTCGCCGAGTGTCCCGCGGCGCCAGATGTCACAGAACTCACCGCTCGCAGGCGTCTCTTCCCCTGGAAGTGGTCAGGTGAATGAGCAGTCAGTTTGCATAGCGGGCGGGGGCTGCAGCGGTTCCCTCTTAAACAAACATTCTACCTACCTTGGCCTTGTTTGCGACAACAAGCATCACCGCGGTTGTGCTGCAGACACTTCAATGTGACACGTCTGCCCTGAAAGAAATATACCCAGTAATCCTTACAACTACCCCAGATATGGCACTTGTATTGAATAAATCCTATCCTCTACCCTCTCCTAAATAGTGACTGAGGGGCTTATTTACAAGCCCCTTGATCCACTTTTGCGTCAATTTTACAATGTTAAAAGGGACGCAAAAGTGGCGCAAGGGCCTTGTAAATAAGCCCCTGAGGTTTTTTCTGAGCTCTGTGGCAGTCTTTGGATGTTCCTGTTTTGGCTGCTGGACTGACCTGTAACGGGTACTCTCAGTTACCACTGGTATCCTAGTACTGCAGATACTCCCGCACCTCGGTTGGATAACCTTCCTCCCCTTGGGACCCTTGGCTCTCCGTGGTAGGGATGTTGCGCAGTGAAGGCGGCACCCTTAGGTGGTAGTCTTTCTGGTTTTAAATTTCACACGCTTGTGTTAGTTTGTCTTCATTTACCAGTAGCCTCACCTGTAGGGGATACATCTAGTATAATGGGGTAACCCAGTGCCCCTCAGAACCTCCGTGTGAACATAGGTAGGAATGTTGGTTCTGTCGGGTATTCTCAACAGAACCAACATTATCACCTGTAGGGGAGTCTGTAGGGCGGAGGCGGGATTTGCTGGAACCAAGTTTGTGTTTTTCTTTGGCCTCTCGTTCTCACCGCCTTCTGGCGTTTTGACATTTGCATGGTCAGGTCACTCCCACAGCCACGACCACAGGTTGGCCTACTGGATGACCATGCGGACACGTGCAGCATGCGCGCTGCTGGTGTGCCAAAGGCGTATCAAAGGCAAGCCCGTCTCTGTCCATCCGTACACGGTCCACGCCAAGCGCCAGGACCCCTGGCCGTTTGAGCTCGTACACTAAACAGGAACTTCTGGTCATTGGTCAGTGCAGTTAAGTTTAAGCACTGTGAGCATTTTGATTGCAACAGGACCGCTAGCTCTTTTAAATGCCCCAAATGTGGGTTATTCCTGGGCCTGGTTCTTAAGGATAACTTGGTTCAGACAGAGTCGACACCAGTTACTCATTACCCACAACTGCTAGGGAGTCGTACTAACCCCCCCCGCTTTATACGTTTGAATGTCAGATCATTGGTAAGGAAGAACAAGGAATTCACAGAGTTTGTATCTTTTCATTCACCCAATCAGGTGTTTCTTACTGAAACTTGGTTGGCTACTTCATCTGACCCAGATTTGGAAACTGCTATACCATAAGGATACAAAGTATCGAGTAGATAGACGATACGGAAGGGGTGGGGGAATTGCAGTAATTTATTGTAATCACTTTAAATTCTCCTTTAGTCCTGTCCCTCTCTTGCGCAATGAAGCCTTGCTGTTCTCTTTCAGTTTCAATGAAGCTT
The DNA here is from genome assembly GCF_964261635.1 of Lissotriton helveticus. Taxonomy (NCBI): domain Eukaryota; kingdom Metazoa; phylum Chordata; class Amphibia; order Caudata; family Salamandridae; genus Lissotriton; species Lissotriton helveticus. The sequence continues at coordinate 1,642,534,158 of NC_136065.1, read as the reverse complement.
CTACCTTTACTGGGGAACCAGCCTATCGCCCGCCTAGCCCTCACATGTGTTTTATTTCAGCTGTCCAGAATATTATGGAATCTCACTTTGAGTTTACTAACTTTACTCTATTAGTAGTTTTTAACTTTCATTAAAAAAATGTAGAATGCCCAGATTAAGCTCATCTGCGTTATTGTTTAAAGAGAATTGATTGGGATCAATTAGTGAATCAGTCCACCCACATAGCCACCACATTTTGGTTGGATTTTTTACGAGTAATCCAGAGCTATGATTTGATAAAGTAATTTCCCTGGCCTGGACAGACCACTATGCGGTCTGTTTTAACCTGAATATCACCACTAAAGATATTGGCATCTCTTATTCCTTGAAGATTATTAATAAATGTCTTTGGCAGAAATTGGATGGCAGAGCTTTTGATCAGGTACTGAATCAACAAAAAACAGACCTTAATGGTAATATTGATGTTGTGATTGATAATTTCAATAATTGGCTAGACTCGATATCCCCTAAGAGTGCACCGCCAAAAATTACTAAATGTTTTCAGAAAATTTCTACTGCTCCACGGTACTCCCTGGAGTTGCAAAAACTCAAACAAAAATGTAGGGCACTGGAAAGAAAATGGAGAATTGGCTTTGAGAAGAGTTAAAAAGTGCAATACAAAGCAGCACTAGTTGAGTATAAAAAACTGATTACGGTGGAGAAATCTGAATATTTCACAGAGAAAAACTGCTTGCCCAAAGACTCTACCAAAGAATTTTTTAAGACAATCACATTTCTATCCAACTATAATAATTATCAGCCTATTGCTCCGACACAGGAGCTTTGTAATAGCTTGGCAGAATATTTCCAATCTAAGGTGTCAGGAGTTTACGATTAATTTTCTATCATTTCTAATAGATCTTGTCTAGAGAAGGCAGTTGGTCCCTATCTCCCCTCTCAAGGCAATCAATCCAATCCCTCATTGCTAGATCATTTTAACCCTTTCTCTCAGGAAAGGGCCGTGTTTTTTTTTGGAACTATTAAATCGGGGTCTCCTTTTGATCGATGCCCTCCCTCAATCTTGCATTTAATATCAGTAATGGTGGCTGAGCAGCTCACCATTTTATTTAATCAAATGTTAATATCAGATGTGCACTCTACTAAATGGAAGCTGGAAACAATTTGCCCACTGCTGAAAAAACCTACTCTGGTACCTAATAATACTAAAAGATACCGACCGATATATAGATTGCCTGCTAAAATCTTGGAAAAAGCACTCAATTTGGAATTAATGGCCTTTCTTGATACCCAGAATATCTTGGGTCTTTCTCTGCATGGTTTCAAGCCATCTCACAGAACTGAATCATCCCTACTGGTTGCTACAGAGGATATCCACAGACAAGTGGACTCAGGCAGACAGGCTGCGTTGGTTCTCCTCGACCTCTCAGCCGAATTCGATACAGTGAACCACTCTGTGTAAATCAATAGGCTTGAGAAGATGGGGGTTAAAGGAAAAGCCCTCACCACCATGAGGTGTTTTCTTTCAGGCAGGGAAAACACTGTGGCTCTTGGAGACTTTACCTCAGGTTCGTTCATCTTGCCTTGTGGGATAACCCAGTCTATGTCTATAGCAGGTAATAATAATAAACTGAGACTTGTGGAGTGCACGGCTACCTCCGCTGAGGTGTCCCGGCACTAATAACGGCTTCAGTGGGGGAGTTGCGCTGGTAAGTTAAGACTACTTAAAAAGCCAGGGTTTTCGAGCTTTCCTAAAAGCCTGTTCTGATTCCAACATGCGGAGGTGGACAAGCATAGCATTCCACAGTTTTGCTGTTTTTACAGTGAAAGATCTGCCACCTTTCCTGGGTTTAAGAAAACATGGCACCCACAGAAGTCGCAGGTGGTTTGATCTCACATCCTTTAAGGTATACAATTATAAAAGCTCAAGCTGACTTACTTTCTGGAAAGGTATTCACAATTTGATCAGCAGTCAAAAACGAACCTTGAATTAAAGTATCCGTCTGGTACCTCAATTACGAAGAAATTTTTCAAGATTGACTAATCACACTTCTTGCCTTTAGCACACCTTCACCAATGCCCCTTTCTCAGTCACCAACCTTACATTAACATCCACACAAATTTTAATCAAAGTCAATATTTCTGTTTTTACACAAGATTCCCCAACAACTCCTCTGAAGCCAAAAGTCAATGAGCTCAACCATACTCCCAGGCCCTACAAAATCTCTACACTGGTAGAAAACTGTTAGAACTCGAGGTCTCTAGTTGGCAATGGTATACACCTCTGTCCAAATAGGGACTCTTGTCTCTAAATCAGGGAAAGGGGATTACACTACTGGATAACCCCTGCGCACCCCCTTGGTAGCTTGGCACAAGCAGACAGTCTTACCTCAGAGGCAGTGTGTTAAGCATTCGTGAACACATACAGTAATACAGTGAAAACACAACAGACGGACACCACACCGGGTTGTATAAAAATAAGTATTCTTTATATATACTTATCACAAGACCACAAACGACAAAAATCCACAATAGTGTAATCACAATTAATACTTCGCGATAGTAAAAGTAATTCAAAAATAGCTCATTCACTTAATCAGTCTTTAGCAACAGATAACCCCAACGGGAGTTATCACGGCGTCAAGGTCATAGAGTTCCCAAACAACGGCGCTGACCGTGAGGTGAGCAGCATCAGGCCCGGAGTCAAAACAGACCCACAGAGAACAGAACCTTGGAAAGCGAAACAAAGACGGGGAGATGCGGTGTTGTTGGCGCAATGCAGCTTTGGTTCCTTGCTTCGGGGGAGAGGATGCGTCGGTGTCCTGGATGCTTGCACAGGCAGGGGAGGCGTTGGTTCCTGACCAGAGAGGAGGTGACGTTACGATGGCGCCAAAACCACAGTTCCTTATGATGTCACGGTGTCGATGAGTTCTTGGCCACCTTCGTCGAGGACCGGCTCCGCGATGATGTCGGCTTCGGAGTCGATACGGCACAGCAGAAGGCGTCGGTCTATGTGTATAAATCGGAGCAGCGCTCACGACTTCGATGCAGATTGTGGCGATGTTTGCTGGCGTTCGTGTTGCAGATTCCTTCGGTAGCGATTGAAACAGCAAGTTCCAGAAGCAAGCAAACAGAAGTGGTGAAGTCTTTTGTATCCCTGAGACTTCAGACAGGAGGCAAGCTCAGTTCAAGCCCTAGGAGAAATATTCTGCAAGATGATGAAAGTTCTGTAAAAATTCCTCTCCTTTCCTCCGCAATGAAGACACCACTGCAAGCCAACCCAACAACAGCACACTGGCAGAGGGGCAGTCCAAACTCCTGCAGCTTCCTTTGGTTCTTCTCCTCGACAAAGGTTCATCTTGTGTTCCCAGAAGTGATCTAACTTCTTGGGGTCTGGGTCCCCATATTTATACTCAGAAATCCTTTGTCCTCTGAAGTCAGAGGGTCCTGTACATAGTCCAAACCAGTTCTGGGTGCATTCTGCCAATGCACAATTTCTTCCTTTGTCAGAGTAGGCCAGGGTCATGAGACGCACCACAGGAGGTGGAGCCAGCATTGTGGGAGACAGGCATAGCTCTATTCATGCCCAGGTGCTACTACTCCCACCACTCCTCAGGTAGATCGGCCTATTCAGCCTAGTGCTGACTCACCCTGTTTCCTGGAGCCTCCCAAGACTCTGTCACTCACAAAACCAGACACACAATACATACGCTAGCAGGCAGGCTGGATGGTTAGGTAAGAAAATACTGACTTACTAAAAGTCAGACACAGAATGCTAAAACCAACTTCACTAAAAGATGCATTTTATCATTCTGAGTTCAGGCATACTAAACTTGAATCTCTACCTCGTCCCCCGGATCAGTTAGGATTATAAGATGTTATAAACAAACCGCCCGTTCTGGCCTATGTGGACAGGTAGCCTTGCAATAGTGAAAAATGAAATAGGCTGTAATTCACTATCTGGCGCTATCATGCCACACACCTCAGGGCATGTCCTACCTTTTACATACTACGCACTCTGCCCAAAGGCCTACCGTAGGGGTTACTGATATGCAGAAAAGGGAAGGTTTAAGGACTGGCACGTGGGTGCACTCGCCAAGTCAACTACTGCAGTACGAGACTGCAGACAGGTTCTGCAGTGGCAGGCCCGAGTTGCATTTTACGGGCTGCTTCGTGGGTGGCAAAATCGGTGCTGCAAACCCACCAGCAGCATTTGATTTACAAGCCGCGGGCACATGCGGTGCACGATACAAGGGTCTGATAGTAAGCCAAATAAGTCAATCATGGAGTCACTAATCAAAATATCATTTTAACACAGGGAGCACTTGCACTGTGGAACTGAAGAGCAGTGGCATAATGCCCAAAGCATTTAAACCAGCAAAACATATCAAAAACAGAGGAGACAATTAGTAAATAAATGGAAGGGAGACTCACGTCAATGGTACCAGGTCTAACAAAAACTAAAATACACCCCACGATCTCTGTTGTCACCAATTCTCCCTCCTGGGAGACATAGGGTGAAACTTTTTGCCCATCTCAGGTGGATTACGTTAGTCCCACTAGTGCCCCTGGGGGCCTTACACTTCCTAGACTTTTCTGTGACGCTCTAGTCTTCTGGGGCACCACCTCAGGCCGTGTGGACATTAAAAACACCTAAGGTTTACTGGTCACTGCTTCGCTGGGCCAGTAAGTTTATATTTTTGTTTCTTATAAAACTTTTGATGTGCCTGCCTGGCTGGTGTGTTCCTCGTGTGAGAGACCTACTTCCCCTTAAACCCTTACCTGTGGCTGTAGGTGGCCAGGCAGAGAGGTGGCCTCTATGGGTGTGGGAAATAAGGCAACAGAACTCCCCACCCCTGGAGCACCTCTGCAAAAGGCCACCCAGGGAAGCTCTCTGGGCTTTCCAGGTGAGTATATGATGCTGGTGCCTTCATTTGTAAGTAGGTGGGTCAAATTAGATAACCAGCATGGATGAGGTTCGGTACCCCAGGAGGCCCTGACAGATCACAGGCTCCCTTGGGGCTGACTCCTGACCCGGGTAGGGATTTGCCATTGTGGTATATGCCCATTATCCCCAGGCACCTCCAGCATAGATGTAAGCACCACATACAAGCAGCTTTGTCTTTTTCTACTTTTTCAAATCCCGAGGGGCTAATTTGCATAGGGATTGTTTACTCTGATCTTCTGGCGGCACAATCCTGCCACCAGTAGTAAGCATATGGTACCTCCTGACCCTTAAATGTCTGAATGTTAGCCGGTGTTTTGTCTATGCCTCTGGCATGCTGCTGTCACTTACTGTGCAGAAGTGGGCTGTAGATCTGCCGTCCTGTCCAGCGCCGCTGGGGTTTGGTTCTGTGCTCTTCCTTGACGGAGCCCCAGGAGTGCTTTAGGCAGACTCCTGTCCCTGCCTGCACTCACCACGCAACCGGCCTGTGTGACAAGCAGGACCCGTGGTCGTGGCCAGTCGCCCTAAAGCCTGTCCAAAGGGACCACTTTTGGAGCGCGCCCTCTTATGAGCCAGGCTCCACCGAGGTCTAGTTTCTTCCTTCCAAAACTTCAAAGAAACCCTCCGTGGGTCCGAGAGGCCTTAACCTGTCATCCAAAGATGTAACACTGAGGCCCTCAGCGAGGAGGCCCCGATGAATCCCGATTTAACTGCCAATAGGGGTACGGGCCGAATATGAGGGGGGAGGGGGGGGGGGGGGTGAGGAATAACCAAGGGCCTTAATTGCAGATTCTCTTAGTCATTCCTCATTCGTAAAATGGCGGCCGGAGTTGCTCTTGCAATCGCAGGTAGCTACATCCTTCACAGTACCAGATGTCCTGTAGGCCCGGGGTGGGAGCAAGAGTGAGATCCTGTAATGAACCTGTAAGAGCCTCGTATGGGCAGACATGCGGCGGCAGTTTTTACGACTTTGTCAAACTGTGCTAAAGCCACATTGAAAAGCAAAATAGCGCATATATGTGTGTGTACACGTCACTAAATCGCACCAGTTCACACTATGCAACTTCATGTTATTAAAATCAATAACGCATTAATGCTGAACGCTAAGAACAGCGGACAGATTGGTTTTGTTAATGTGTGTTACATTATATTTAAATTGTCTTTTGTTTGTCGCTGTTCCTCTAGCCCTGTGAGAAGCTCAGCCGCATCCGCCACGAGGCCGCACCGCTCGGCTTCTCTAAGAAGCTTCCCTGCTTTAACCCCTTCAGTGCTAATGACAAGGGTAACTCGTCATGGAGTTTCCATTGATTTCAATGGAAATTACATGAAGAAGAGCAAATAGGCTTAGCATCCAAGTGGTTAAGGGAGCTTATCCCGCCCTGCCTCGGTGGGCAGAGCCCAGCGAGACACGCTTTTGTGTCCTTGCAGCGGGCAGGAACGCTGTGCCAATGGGCAGTGACTTTGGACTGAGTGCAGGAACTGTTATGTTCTGGGCCCATGATCCGCCCCTGGCGTAAGGGGCGTGCAGTGTTAGAAGTCATGTGACCTGATATAATAAAGGGAAGCTCCGCACGCACGTACGCTATTCTGAGACGGGCGCACGGAGAGCCAGCAAGTTATTCCCAGTGTCTGATTCCTTTATTTCTAGGGTCACGTGTTAGGCCTAGTGCCGATTAGCTAGGCTGTTCCAGCCACGCTACAGGACGCAACAATTGGCGACGAGGGTGGCTGCTGAATCCTCGCTGGGTGAGGGTATCTGCCTCCTGCCCCGTGTGGCGGCCGCGAGCCTGTCCTTCGGCTCGTGGTGCTCGTGCCGTGCGGCGTACCCCACCCCCGCGCGGACCGCCGGGAGGAGCGGACTGGTGCATGGACGTCGAGTAGGTGCTTCCAACCCGAGCGCCGCACAGCTCACATCTGCACGGTGATCCGAGCGGTGCCCTGTTTCAGCACACGCATCAGGTGGTCGCGCGGAGTGCCTGATCCAGCACGACTGGGAGGATGGCGACGATTCCGCCCATTGAACCCTTTGTGGTGGAGGGTGCGCCCTCAGCGCTCGCTCCCAAATGGAAGGAGTGGGTGGATAGACTCCTAGTATTCTTCGAAGCTACGAAAACGCACAAGGAACAGAAACGGGCCATGGTGTTACATCTCGGCGGCAAGGACATCCATTCCATTGCTCGGACCCTCCCGGAGGCGACCCCCAGAACACATCACACGCTGATTAATGCCCTCAATGCCCACTTTGAGCCCATGGCCAATCAAGATTATGAACGATTTGTGTTCAGACAAGCGCGCCAGTTGCCCGAGGAATCGCTGGACACATATCACACCAGGCTCAAAAGGTTGGCGCTCACGTGCGGGTTTCAAGATACCACTGAGGAGATTCGGGGACAAATCATACAGGGATGTGCGTCGGCCAAACTGAGGGAACGGATTCTAGAGGAGTCTGGCAAGCCGCTGACGGACATCCTAACTCTTGGCCGCACGAAAGAACTCTCCAAAGCTAGAGCTGCGCACATGGAAGCTGCTTTGCAGGCATCGGTCAAAGTGGAACCGGTTAACAAGATACAGACACACACACCCACCAAGTGGCACAAGAGACCGCCCACTCAGGGTGGAGCGTCGGGACAGTCATGCGGTTATTGTGGAGGTCCGGGACACCAGATGGCAGAATGCCCAGCACGGGGTAAGCGGTGTTCGGGATGTGGCAGGCAAAATCACTTTGAAAAGGTGTGCCGGTCGAAGAAATTCCGCAAACCACGCCCCGCTGTGCAGGCCATAACGGAGGGGGAACAGAGCCACAGCGACATGGATGACGATGAAGAAGAAGAACGGTCGGTGCACAAGGTGCACATGATCGGCACCGCTGCCCGCCGTACCAGGCCACTGCCTCAATGCGCCATACAGGTGGCGGACCAAGATCTAATAGCAGTAGTGGACACGGGCGCATCCATAAACCTTATGAGTGTTTCCCTTTACAGGACCATGACCACGCCTCCGGCGCTGCGTCCCACCCCCATCACCGTCTTCGCGTATGGGCAAGACACCCCTCTCAAGATTCGAGGGAAATTCAGAGCGGTAATCCGCCATGGGAACAAGACCATCAAAACCAACATCTTTGTGTCGGAAGAAGGCCAAGGTATGCTGCTGAGTTGCAAAGCGGCCGAAGACCTGGGTGTGGTGACATTTGCCTTTGGGGTCCATGAGGAATCCGTTCAACATCTCCTCATGGAATACCCGGACCTTTTTGAGGGCATTGGCAAATTCAAAGGTCGAGAAATTCATCTACACATTGATCCAACGGTACAGCCGGTGGCTCTGCGACACCGCCGCATTGCGTTCCATCTACGGCCGCTGGTGGAAGAGGAACTCCACAAACTGGAAGCGGCGGGCATAATCGAAAAGGTCTCGGGTCCCACCCCCTGGGTCTCGCCCATCGTGGTCACCCGGAAGCCGAAGCAACCCGGAGCGGTCAGGATCTGCGTGGACATGCGCCTCCCGAATGCCGCCATAAAACGGGAGCGTCACATTACGCCCACTATAGATGACCTCATCGGAGAGATGGCAGGTGCCCGCTGGTTTTCCAAGCTGGACTTGCGATCAGGGTATCACCAGTTGGTGTTGGACATGGAGTCGCGCAACATCACTACTTTCTCCACCCACATCGGCCTTCGACGATACACTCGGCTCAGTTTCGGAATTTCCAGTGCAGCGGAGGTATTCCAGAATGTCATTCAGGAGCTAATTGCCGGAATACCTGGAGTGATAAATGTCAGTGATGACATAATGATACATGCCCGCACCATCCCGGAGCACAATCAATGGCTGGCCCAAGTATTTCGAAGACTCAAAGACGCAGGACTAACGCTCCACCGAGAAAAGTGTGAATTCCTGCGGGACCGGATAGGGTTTTTTGGATACATCTTCTCAGCCGATGGTGTCAACCCGGATCCGGACAAAGTGAAAGACATTAAAGACGCGCCACCCCCGCAGACCGTCACTGAAGTCCGGAGCTTCCTGGGGATGGTCAACTATTGTGGCCGGTTCATCAGAGACTTGGCTAATCTCATGATCCCCCTACGGGACCTCACCAAAGACTCCACTCCCTGGCACTGGGGACCTGGGCAAGAAAAAGCTTTCCGAGACATCAAAGATTCCCTGTCCAACAATACCACCCTCGCCTTCTTTGACCCACGTAACTTCACGCTCATTGCAGTGGATGCTGGGCCTGCCGGACTGGGAGCGGTTCTCATGCAAAGGAAGAGGGACGACATCGACTGGACGCCTGTTGCTTTTGCGAGCAGATCTCTCACGGACACGGAACAACGGTACTCGCAGATTGAGAAAGAAGCAATCGCCATTCATTGGGGGTGCCGACACTTTCACCTATACATCTATGGCAAACCATTCACTGTGGTGACCGACCACAAACCCTTGCTATCTCTGTTTGCGGGAACCTCATCTAAACCCCCGCCTCGCATAGAGAAGTGGCTGCTCCAACTGCAGGAGTACAACTGTACAATTGAGTATCAGCCCGGAGCAAGGAACCCGGCAGACTATCTGTCACGACATCCCAGACCAGCCACGGCCGAGGAGATGGAGGAGGCTGAAGAAACGGAGGCCTATGTCAGGTGGGTGGTGGCGCGATCTTGCCCTCGTCCCATCTCTATCAGTGACATTGTGAGTGCCACAGCACAGGACGCATGCCTCCAGAGGGCCAAAGAACTTATTCACACGACTAACTGGCATCGGGCCAAGGAGGGGTGGAAGATGCTCACGTCCGAAGCTCAGAAAATAATGGAAAGCCTGTATCACGTCCGGGAGGAGCTCAATGAGGATGAAGCAGGATGCCTTCTGCGGGGACATCGTTTGGTGATACCTTCAGCCCTCACTGATCAAGTAATACAGTTAGCGCATGTAGGTCACCAAGGAATAGTCAAAACCAAGGCACGCTTACGGACAAAGGTGTGGTTTCCCCTGATGGATGACATGGTGGAGCAGGTGGTGAGGACATGCGCTGCGTGTCAAGTGACCGGGGAAGCTCCTCGTGAAGCCCCGATTGCCGTGGAACCTCGCCCACAACAGCCATGGGAAAAGGTCAGCATGGACTTTGGCAGTCTTCCGGATGGAAAGTACACGCTGGTCATGATTGATGACCATTCTAAGTATCCTGAAGTAGAAATAATAGCCCGCACCAGTGCCGAGTGTGTAATCCCGAAAGTAGAAAAGATCATTGCCACACATGGGGCCATGTGTGAAATCCGCACAGACAATGGACCCCCATTTCAAGGACAGGAATTGGCCACCTATCTATCATCTCTGGGCATTCGGCATCGACGTATCACTCCCCGATGGCCACAAGCGAATGGGGAAGCGGAACGCTTCATGAGGACCCTCAATAAAGTGATTCGCATTGCCCATGACAAAGGACAGTCCGTGGAAATGGCCATCTTCACTTTTCTCCGCAGCTACCGGCAAACCCCACATTCAACTACGGGGATAGCCCCGGCGCATCTCTTGATGGGACGGATAATACCCGATTCCATTCCTCACCATCCCCAATGGGCACCAGCAACCGCGAATGAAGAAACAATTGCACGCAAACGAAAGACTGTTTTTGCTAAAATTAGTCAAAAGAGAAGAGCCATGGTGACACAATTCAGCAGAGGAGATGTGGTACTTCTCCGCAACAGGGTGACCAGTGGAAAGTTCCGGTTGAACTATGAAAGAAGACCGTGGCGAGTAATTGGTGTGAAAGGAACCCGCATCACTGTGGTCAGAGGAAGAGAGACTGTAACCAGGAATGTGTCGCACTTTAAACATTTCCATGGGGGTTTGAGAGCATCTGATTCACCAACTCTGTCGACAGAAACTGAAACTGCACAGGACTTGCCAGGCAGGAAGCCGACGCCTAGTCTCGAGGTCACCCAGAGTAACACTCCGAGGGCGGTGATCAAGGAGACTGAGGGCGGCGCGGAGGCCCAGGAGGGGGTGTCAGATCCGGAGGAGCCCGACATGGAGGCGCCTGAGACCAGCACCGCCCCAGAAACAGACTGTTCAAGCCAGAGGGGCGTGGATCAAAGGCTGAGAAGAAACCCGACGCCTTCCTGCCGACTACGCGATTACCTCACGTAAGACTGTTTCATGTATCAGTATTGAGTACAATGTTCAGTAATGTGTCCTACTTGGTGGTAGTGGTTTCGGAAAGCGGACTCGAGGTCTATGAAGATCATTGCAATAGACTGTCCATCGAGACTGCAGGGTTGCAGCTGTTTTTGAGTTTATCTTTGAGTTTTTCTTGTTTTAGGAGGAATGTTATGTTCTGGGCCCATGATCCGCCCCTGGCGTAAGGGGCATGCAGTGTTAGAAGTCATGTGACCTGATATAATAAAGGGAAGCTCCGCACGCACGTACGCTATTCTGAGACGGGCGCACGGAGAGCCAGCAAGTTATTCCCAGTGTCTGATTCCTTTATTTCTAGGGTCACGTGTTAGGCCTAGTGCCGATTAGCTAGGCTGTTCCAGCCACGCTACAGGACACAACAGGAACCACCTGCGATTTAGTCGGCGGAAGACTCTGCAATTTAGTTTGCGAGGAGTGAGTTGTAAATTGTACTCCTGAGCTAGAGAATTGTTCTGCTGCTCAGCTCTGTTGACATGTAACAAGGTCAACCGATGAGGGCGAATTACATGGGGGATTAGTGTCCATCTGCTCCCCAGCCCCCAGGCACTCACAAGGGCACCACCAGCCAGCTCACCGGGGCATTCAAGCCTTGCCGCCGGGGCACAAGCAGCTCGCTGAGCTAGCTGCATTCAGCCCAACGGAGCTCTTCCTAGGCAACGTGCAGGCAGCTAAAGACGGGTGCAGGGCCACAAGGTGAGTCAGGATCGTACCTCTTAGAAAGCACTTAGATCTTCTTGGGGTTCCGGGGTACCAGGTGTCCCAGCTACCAAACTAAGAAGTCCCCCTCTGTCGATGACTGAGAGGATGATCGGTTGAGTCGATTCTGCCGTAATTCAAATGAGCGACCTACAGATATCGCAGGAGCAGGCACATCAACTCACTCAGCTACCTCACCCGGGTCAGTATCACCAGATAGCGTTAACCTACAGGAGAATTGCAAGATTTCTTCAGCAGGTGAGTGCCTCTGAAAACGAAAGTAGATGCTGGGTAGGGGAGTAGTGCTTGCCTGTATCAGCTCCAGCAGGTTGTTGGCTTATGTTATGTGTGGCATTAACCTAGTATGGGAACGTAAGCCACCGAACGTTAATGGCGGCGAGGAGGAGATCGGGCGCTTCGAGGAGTTTTCACATCTGATTTACAAATTCTCATGCCTCCCAGTCTGATGTTTAGGCAGTGTGAGGTTGAGCTATTGTTTTAGTAGCCACACAAATGTCTTGTTCAATTGTCCGGGTTTAGAACACAGGTCCCATTGTCAGCAATTTAGTACTGAGCCCGTATGTCGGATTTCTCACTGGCAAGGTTGCATGAAGGTGTATTTTTTGTGAGAATATCAGTCGATTACGAGTTTAGGTGCTATTTATCGCACTTGATAAATAACAATACCAGAGAATACACCGGCTATTTAGAATGCCCGACCCCTACGGCGGTATTTCACTGGCACTGCTCATTGCACTTGGTGTTGGATTGCACCCCAGGTGGGCGCTCCTTTAGAGTGCTCGCACCCAAGCTGTGGAACTCTCTTCCTGCCCATATTCGTGCCATGGATGAGCTACTTGCATTTAGGAGAGATGTGAAAACTTTTATTTTTCCTATTGGATCTTAGGACTCTATTTTTAATTCTCTGCCTTTACTGAGTTGTGTTTCTTCCCCAGGTACAGCGCCGGGACGCCCCTTTGCTGGGGCAGCTGTACGCTCTAGAAATGGAAATAACATAACATAACATAACATAACCCAACCCATCGCTGCACATGGCCCAAGGCCACAGGCAACAGTGTTCAGGGCACTTGCCCACGCTGGGCGCAGCTTTTGGTTGTGCACGGTCTGGAGTTGCTGGCCTCCAAGACACATGCACTGGAAGTGAAACCCCATGAAAATTCTACAATACCTGTTCCAAACTCATCCTGACAGGAACATGTGAGCACCCAGGAGTAGTAGAATATAAATATGCTGAACTCATCCCAATATAATCTCCAGACACCAGGACACATTCAGCAGCACCTGCATGTTGTCTGCTTTAGTTCTGAGCAACAACATGCAGGCGAGGGCGCTTTGTTATTTTAAATTCCAGCTGGGTCCAAAACAAAGGCCTCCTATTGTTGGAGTATCCTTGCTGGGAGTAATCTGAAGTCTCACACCTAGATGCAAATGCATTGGAGGGAAAATAAAGGCACACATCTTGTTATTACTTCACAAGTACTTAAGAGAAGCATGCTTTTGACTCCCCCCTATCCAGTGCTTTAAATGGAAAAAAACAAGTGCAGGTACTCATTAAAACAAGCTAGAGGTGTAATGAGGGGGTGGGGCTAGGGGGGTGCTAAGCGCAAGACATGATGAAACTTAACAACTGCTATATTAGTTGCAGCACACAACAAAACACATACGAAATGTGTTTATATAAACAAAGCAGGTTAACTCATTACAAAAAATGAAAAAGAAATGAGATAATGTGTTAACGTGTCTTTTTTTTGCAATAGTTGCACCTTCTTAATGTCATACTGTTAATTGCTGTTGTTTGGCACAATACTTTATATTTTTGAGCATGCGAATAAAATAAACTGAAAATACTACGTCGCACCAAAGCTCTTATGACACCAAGCAAATGAATCAACTCATCATGACCCTCCCCAGAAGATATGTCTTGTCTCTTCCATCAAGCTATCCATTCATCCTTTCACCCTTCCCTTCACACCTCTCACGCTCACATGCCCCTCTCTCTATCTCACACCCAAATGTGCTCTCTCTTCAATCCTCTCTTTCTCATGTTCACTCTGTATCTCTCGGTAGCCTCTGTAGCTGACGTCGTCACCCTTGCCTCGATCCCAGCTGCTTCTCTTTCTGTCTTTCACTGGCACCCCTCCCCTCCTGTTTTACACACGCCAGGAGCCCTTCTCTGTGTCTTTCACATCTCTTTCGTTTTCATTTACACATCGGATTCTTTACCTGCTTCGCGCTCTTTCGCTGTCCACCCTCTCTCACCTCTCTGCTAGCCTGAACGAACCCTGCTCCATCAAGCACATCACAGCGTGATGGCGAGCACCTGGACCATATTCAAAGGAGCCCTGCTGAATAGGTCAGCAGGGGCTCAGATCGGCGAGACAGAAGCGGAGCCTTGGCTGCCAGAGACACGTTCCACTCCTGCTCCCCAGCACAGCCAGTGGGCCTACCTTTTTCATGAGTACCAGTACTCTCAAGGGCAGTAGAGAAGTGCCGGTACTCAGAGTGATCATTCTAAGAAGTGCCGGTACTCAGTACCGGTGAGTACCGGCCCATTTAAAGCACTGCCCCTACCAAGTCCCTGTATATGAGAGATTTGCATGCACTGTGGGAATGATAGAGGAAGTTAGACTTCGTATATTTGTGTGCTCCCAAATGATTATCACTATCACAACAGGCAAACTAATCTAGCATGAGGCTATATAAATTGCCTCAGTATCTTTGTTATAGGATAATGCAACTCTACTTGAGAACACACCTATGCCCCTACTACCAAGATACAAGTTTAAAGGAATATATTATGAATAAGACAATAATTGTATTAAGTGTATAGCGATCAGTATCCATACTCATATACAACCCATGTTTGCAACGTTACATTTGGGAAAACTCTAACCATTCCAAAATGGCCCCCACAGATGTTGTTTGGACTATGTTGAAGTTTGGCCTTAGTCCTTCATCTATGTTGATGTACTTAATTTGTACTGGGCGCGCTTTTTCAAATTTACTGTGTGCTATTTATATGTGAATGAGTCCATTCCCACGCTGACAGTGAGCAAGGGCGTTCACGCCCGAAACGCGTCTGTTCGACGTTTTTTGCACCCCTGCACTTTATGTTTGAAAAATAAAAGCAAGAAGCATAACCTGAAGACTGGCTTGGACATTTTTATCGTTGTCTGCGTACTGGAGAACGTGCATGAGGTGTTGTTTGCACAGTGACCAGTTGGAGTTACATATATACACTTGGTGTCTGTTACCAATTGATAAATCTGGCTATACTACTTTCTTTTCCCCAGCGATAAGCAGAGGGAAGGGTAGACCAGCAGGAGGTCTTTTAGTCTGGTTAAGAATTGATCTAGATTGGGACATGGTTTCCAATGACACTCAGTGTAATGACTTAATGCACCTTTCTTCTAGGGGTCACATCGAGGGGATTAGGCTTGAACTTTTTAATGTGTATGCTAGAGGGGCTGCGGGGGATAATACTTCAGCAACCATAACGAGCCTAGATTCTGCTCTAGCTAATTGCCCTCCCTCAGCCAGAATTATGGCGGGTGGTGATTTTAATTGTACGTTCGAACCCCTTCTTGGTGACGATCCCCTAGGCACTGAGGAGGACGACTCCAGGTGGTCTATCCCCCCCTTGACGGTACCCCCCATTCGGAAATGGTCTGCTAGGGCAATCCAATTGAATGCCCTTACCAGGGAGCACAAATTAAGAGCCCTCAATGGTAGGACCCGGTCTGATATATCAGGCGCAATGACTTTTAACAGGCTATCGGCCCCGTCCAGAATTGACTACATTTTAATGAGCGTTAGTATGTGGTTTGACCTTATTGATATGGAGGTGGTACCCACCCTGGATAGCGACCATAACCCGCTTTGTAGCAAATTTAAATGGGGCAAAAGTAAAGAGAAAGGGGTGAGTGCGCCATTGAAATTAACCAAAGAGATCATCCCTTACGAAAACAATCGTAGATTGAAATGGGATAAGGCTCAGTTAAATGTAGACCAACTAGGGACCATTAAATCTACCATCGAAGACCTGCACAGGGACTTGGAGGCAATGGAACGGGTGGTTGCTAGTTTTCCGAACCTTTCCTCAAGCCTCGATTCTGCTTACAAAGGCATGATAGACCAAGTGAGTCACTATTTTACCTCTAAAAGGAAATCCTCTAGACCAAACAGGACCCCCCCCATCTCCAGCAATCCATGGTATTCGGCGGACTGCAAGGGGAAGAGGAAAAGTTTGTCAGTTGCCTTGCTCTCAAGGAATCCTACTCTGGTTAGAGCGGCCAGGAGGGAGTACTTGAGAGCAATAGCACTGGCAAAGCGCGATTGGGAGGAGGAGTACTGGAGGGAAATAACAGACGCTGTGAGCAGGAGGGATTCGACGTTATTTTGGGATTTAATCAATAGAGCTAGGCAGGGTAAAACCCAGCCCTTAGCAACCCATATAACTAGCCTGCAATGGTTTAATCACTTCTCAGCTCTATATGACGGCAGTGAAGATACAACTGGCCCCTTGGTTGCTTGTGGGGAGGGAAGGGAACCTGGCGGGGAGACTGAGTGCTTATTCACGGCCTCTGAAGTAGTGGCAGCAATTAAACATTTGACCCCTAAGAAGGCAGCTGGGCCGGATGGGATCCCTGGGGACCTTCTGATCGCTGAACCCCTAGCCTGGGCCAATCTTATAGCTACCATAATGAATTTGTTAGTAAAGGGACACCCCGTGCCAGATTCATGGAAGGGTGCCGAGGTGGTCTCAGTGTATAAGAAGGGGGCAAGAGATGACCCTGCCAACTACAGACCGATTAGTCTGATAGACATAATCCAGAAAGTGGTTGGCAGGGTCATTATCTCCAGGGTAGGCGACTGGATGGAGGAGGAATGTATTCTCTCTCATCTGCAGGCCGGATTTCGCCAGAGGGTGGGCACGATGGACCAGGTCTTTCGGCTGTTTGGGATCTATTGGAAGGCAGTTACCATCAAGAAGGGCAGCCTGTATATGGCCTTCATAGATCTCAAGACGGCCTTTGACCTGGTCCCCCGTGCTAAACTGTGGGAGATTCTGGAAAGTATGGGCTTCCCTGGCTCACTCTTGAGATTAATTGTAAGACTCCATGAGGGGACATATGCTAGGATCAGATGGGGTACACAGGGCCAACTGACAGACAGGGTACCAGTGAGGAGTGGAGTCCGTCAAGGGTGTGTCATGGCCCCGACTCTCTTCTCCTTGTTTGTGAATGGAGTGGTGGACCATCTGAGAGGAGAAGAGATGGATGCCCCAACCCTGGCGGGGGAAAAGATTCAGACTCTGCTCTTCGCTGATGACACCTTACTGATAGCTAAATCCCCGATAGGCCTGCAAAAACTTTTGCAGCGATTCACCTCATTTTGTACAGATAGAGGCCTAACCATCAATACCACCAAAACCAAACTGATGGCCTTTTCGCCCTCCAAAAATTTTAAAAATAATTTTCTGCTTAACGGGACCCCCCTGGAGTTGGTCGAGGCATTCGACTATTTAGGGGTCCGGATAAATAGCCGAATGACCTGGAAGGATCACCTGGCTAAAATGCTATTGGGCCACAAAAGAGTGTCGGGGGTGACCTTGCGAGAGTACCGGGCATCAATTAGTAAACCAGTGTCTCCGGTAATGGCCATCTACGATGGCCAGATACTCCCGGCTGCACTATACGACTCCGAATTATGGGGGTTCGACAATGTTAATGAGCTAACCTTAGCAGAAAATAAGTTTTTGAGAGATGTGGTGGCCCTCCCTGTTGCCACCCCGCTGATCCCCCTGCGGTTAGACCTTGGTAGACGTGCCTTAAAGGATATAGTGAGGCTGCGCCCACTGCTCTTTTGGGTCCGCCTAAGAAGGACTAAGGAGCTGGCCAAATATGCCGAAGGTCTGGATGACCTAATTTTACTAGATACTGGGTTCAAAATTGGCTGGTTGAAAAATGTGAGGCTATTAGTCTCCCAATTGGGTTTGAGAGATGTATGGGAGTCCCAAGCTCCCCCGCCCAAAATGGTGATCAAGAAACTATATTGGGATTGGGTTCAGGCCGAAGCATCACGCAGTATAACAGGGGGTTCACTTACTGAGTGTTTTCTTGAGTTCAAGTGGGCAAGGAAATTTGAACCCTTTTTTGACCTTATAACCAAGCCACTAGACAGGGCCCTCTATTTAAAATTAAGGTACGGCACCCTCCCGGTACACGAATTTACTTCAAGATGGTCCAATCAGGACGGCCCCTCACGATCTTGTCCCGGTTGTGCGGCTCCCAAAGAGTCTGTGGCCCATCTCTTTTTTGCCTGCCCCGCGTATAAAGTGGCTCGGAAAAACTGGCTGAAACCAGTTTGTAAAGGACTGGGGATGAGGTGCCATCGTTCGGCCCTACGAGTGATTTCAACGGATCTATCATCTACCTCATTGATATGCGGGGTGGCAAAGTTTTTAAGTAGTGCCTGGCTTACTAGATCAAGATCTCTGGGAATGATTGCCAGGCCACTATCTACTCAGAGTGGAGTTATCTGAAGCCACCTACTCTGAGTGTCCGGAGTACTTTTGCCCGTGGTCTTATTAATTGTGACAGTGTTCAGTTATATTTTAATTATGGTTATCCCTTGTTGCTGTTAGTACATCTTGATGAAATGTATTTTAAAATGTATATTGTTGTCTTTTATGGTGAGCAATTTTACCGAATAAAGATTTACATCGAAAAAAATAAATATATATATATATATATATATATATATATATATATATATATATAAATACCATATATGAGATAACCTCACACTCCACCCTGGGTGTCATGCTTCATCATTGGTAATACCGGTGTAAGAGACTTTACTGGTTCTTACATCCAACAGGGTCAACATGTTTAAGCCCTCATAGTGGCCAAATGAGCCCAGGGCTTTCTTGAGGACCGGAGTGGAGATTCGTAGGGAGGAGAACAAATGCACAAGTAGGTTGGCAAACAGGAGAGACCTTTGACGAATGTGTGACTACAAGGATCATCTCATTATTTCCTACATAATGCTTGAAAATCCTATAATGAGGGACCTCATGAATACTAATTGATGAGTGAATCTCCACTCCCCAGCAAAACATACTCTTTGGTACTATATGTATGTGTGCTGGTGATGTGTGCATGTAGCTAGGGACTCATTTTAGGGAAAGTAGGATTCCGGTCCTGATAAAGCCCTGGGGCATGTTGGGCCACTATGAGGGCTGACCCAGTTGGATGTAAAAACCAGTAATGTCTCTTAGACATCCCATATCCCCTTTTTAACTGCCTCTTCACCACCTGTTTAATGAAATGGAATAACCTAAGAGTAGGCTCAATTCATTTCAATTCATGGCATTCTTAGAGTACACAGTTGTCTCCTAGGAGGTGTCCAGGTGTTGGCTGAGAGTTCCTAAGAAAATGGAAGGAACTATCAGTCTACACATCCATTAGACAGGTGTCAACAAGTAGGGTTTTGAGATGATGTCTTAAAACTGTGATTTTCATTTTCTATCTGGATCCTTCACATCTTCTTCCCTATAGGTACCCTCAATGCAGCCAAGGGCCACCCACCATTAGAGGATACTTTAGGGAGCACAGGATGACCGATGATGAAGCATGTGAGGTCAATCGGTATACCGGTCTACTTAACGAGGATAGACGGTCTCTCAGATCTCATGAACGCACTTGGAGATCAGTCCCATATTCTGATCACCTCAAGTTACTAAGGAAAAAGAGAAATGCTTATTATAGAAAGATCAAGCGCACGAAAGCTGACTTTTTCAGCCACCAACTAGACCAAGCAAGAAATCGCCCCAGAAAACGTTTTGAGCTAATCAGAACACAATCTAAGGACGCCCCTGAACGGATTCAAGACATAGCCCGCCCACAACCAAATTGTGCCTTCTTTAAGCAAAAGACTGAAAACATCAAGAAGGATCTCCTAAATGACTGATTACTACTCTGCGACCCTGCTACAAACACCTCTCCTTCACTCCCATCTGCACAACATCAAATCCCCTTTAAGCTTGACCTAAAAAACGACGCAGCCTGGTCATCCTTTACTACTTACACTGAAGAAGCTTTAGGCAAGATTCTTATGGCCCTGAAGCCGGCCAATCACCTCACTGATTCCCTTCCGGCTAATGCTATTAAAGACTTAACCCCTTGGCTTCTGCCTCTATGGACCAAAATTATTAACAGTTCCCTCCAACAAGGCTGCATCCCAGACTCCCTCAAAGTCGGACAGGTATCACCCATCCTAAAGAAACCTACAGCCGACCCCACTGACTTAAGCAACTATTGTCCTCTCTCCAATATTCCTACCTTGGGCAAACTACTCAAAAAATGTGTACACCACCAATTGACTAAACATATTGATCACTTTGACCTCCTTAACAAACACCAATCAGACTTCAGAGCAGGTCACAGCACAGAATCAGCCCTGACGTACATCATTGACGATGCGCTACAAATCCTTGATCAGAACAGATCATGCCTTCTCATCCTGCTAGACGTATCCTCAGCCTTTTATACGGTCAAACACGATAATTTGATAGACCTGCTGCAACATAGAATGGGTTTATCGGGATCAGTGCTAAACTGGTTTACTTCGTTTCTCCATAACCGGATGCAAAAATTCAAGGTCAACAACACTCTTTCCAAGCCCGTACCAGTAACTTTGGGGGTACCGCAAGGGTCCTCACTGTCTCTGACATTGTTTAACCTGTTTCTGGAGCCTCTCACCGAAATGCTACATGCTTCGTACGTGCAATATCATATGTACTCCGACGACACACAACTCTACCTCAAGATCCACACCCTTGAAGACATTAAAGTGCTTAACACAACACTCCGGAACACCCAGACTTGGCTGGCAGAAACCATCTCAAATTGAATGCTTTGAAGACCAAATTCTTCCTTATAGCCCCTCCCGCCAAAGTCCCCATTATGCAAGACCTGATCAAACTTATTACTGCACTCAGCGTTCAACCAAACTCAGCGAAATCCCTAGGAATAACTCTTGACAGCAACCTCACTATGCAGAAACACATTAGTAATGCTACAAGGGGAGCTAACTTCCAGATAAACACATTGAGGAAACTGAAACCGTTTCTGCCAGTCAATGACTTTAAGCTGGCAGTACAAGCGCTAGTTATCCCTCGAGTCTAATACGGAATTGTCTCTCTGTGTGGCCTCCCAAAAGCTACAACAGCACCCCTTAGAGCCTCAATAAATGCGGCAGCGAGACTCATCACTGGCTCGAAAAGAAGCTCCCACATTTCCCCAGACCTAAAAGCTCTAAATTGGCTACCATTTGAACCCAGAATTCACCTAAAATAGCGTGCATGACCCATAAGGCTATACATCACAAGACTCCCAGCTATCTAGCACAGAAGCTGACGATATCTGGTGGGACTGGATCCTCAAGAAGTGTGGAAAACCTGCTGTTGAAACCACATAGATTCAGAAAGATCACATATAAACAGAAAGAAAACATATAAAGAAACCTTCTCTGGGATGGCGCCCAGGATATGGAATAGTTTCCCCCCAGAAACCAGACTGAATGCCTCTATCGCATCGTTCAAAAAGGAAGTAAAAGCAATTCTTATGGCAAAATTCTTCGGATCTTAGACCAAAGAAACTCTGAGTTTATTCGTACCCTTACTGGTAATCCTCAATGCGACAAGGGTCCATTCATTCACTCTAGTCACTTTATCTGACGCTACTTGATTCAGTGGACTTTCTGTTTCTGTTTGTACCCTACTGCCTCCCTTTGCACGAGTTTTTTTGTAAATATTACTTACATGCATCTATCCTTTTTTTATAATAACCCTGATGTAACGTAAAGCGCTCTGATATCCGCAAGGATCTTGTTCGCGCTCTATAAAACTTTCAAATAAATAAATAAAAATAAATAAAATCCATATATATTTTTTATAAATATCCTAGGGTCTTGTATCTTGGCATTAAAGGCATAGGAGCATCCTCAAGGAAAGTGGTATTATCCTATGTTAGAGCATTGGAATGTGGAGAGCTCCATTGTAGACAAGAGAGTGCTTCGGGTTTCTAATGGCCGGTAAACGCCCGGAATTACAACATTTTAATGCTTGTTGTTCACAGTGTTGCTGTGAACAAAGGCCACAGTGAGCCAGAGGGGATTTAGATCCCCTCAAGCACACTGAGGCCTTTGCTATTTGTTAGAACATTCTGACCTCTAATGTTCTAATAGTCTTATAGCCCACTGCCTTCGGCTTGGGCCTTTAACATTAAAGCGGGCCTTTAATGGCCAGGATAGCCCACTACGGTGGTCTACATGGCTATAATAAGGACAGTGAGACAATTTACTTAGCTGCATACTAGATACGTTTGTCTGTTGTGATACTGGTGCACTGTAAGAATGCCCGATGTGTTGGTCTGTCCAAATATTTGCAAAAATAACAATTTAACTATCACTATTTTGTGTTATTTCTTTTATAGCACTACTCATCACAATGCAGAGTGTCAGAGCTCTTTACACCATACATACATATTGTACATTGACAAAAGTGTGTAAATCAATATACATGATGTGTTACATAACACAGTGAGGGTTCCAAGGTGGAGGAATTGAATTGAATTGAAATTATATTACTTGTCCTTCATAGCTCACTTTGTTATATTAGAGGGATTACAGTTTATGAACTGCAAGTAACAAAATGATATCTGTGCTAAAAGCAGTAACCCATTTACCCTTTTTCATAACATAAATATCTGCCATCTGTGAGTTGCATGATGTGCTTTGCAAGAGACATATTGACCCATATTGATGCTTTTTTAGTTCAAAACTGAGAGTAGACAAAACACAGATCTCTCCAGCAAATATGTTAACCACCAGAGTTATCTTACCATTATTATTATTATCTGAGATTTACTGGACACACAAAGATCCCTGATGCAGGTGCCTTAACCCCATAAGATATAATAAAATGCAGACTCTGTAACCAATTAGGCACAACAGATTTACTATGAATATTGTGGCCGGGTTTGCAGTCACCTGGACACAAGCATGCACAGCTTAAATGATATACTTCATTTTTTCAGAACCTGAACCATATTACATTGAACAATACAACAGTATTTAATAGCACACATGCCAGAATCAGGGGTGCAACAGGGTTTACAGAATCTAGAATACCGAATCGGTAAAATTCAGTATTCTAGAGTCGGTAAATCAGATTTACCTACATCGGGCCCTTAATGTTCAGTCAATGATGAGAGGTTTGATGAAGTTTTTAAAATTGATTCGTATTTTTGTTCTTTTATTCAGGTTAGTCAAATAAATCAGTTTACAGAAATAGTAAATACAATATTGTAATTTATTTATTTATTTATTTATTTAAAACACTTATAAAGCGCAGCTGTCACCTAACAGGTATCTTGGCGCTGATGAGCTTACTCCTAAGGTAGATAGAGACGGGAGGCTAAAAAGGAATTAGAGGTGAGCGGACTTGGGGAAGAGCCAAGTTTTAATTCGTTTTCTGAATGGCAGGAGTTGTGGGGTTTGGCGAATGTCGACCGGCAGACTGTTCCATAGTTTGGCGGCGGCCACTCTGAAGGATCTTCCCCCGGTCCTAACCTTGTTAAATCTGGGTACCAACACAAGGCATGCTGAGGTGGATCGGAGAGTTCTAGTGGGGGTGTACCAAGAGCACATTTTTTGTAGGGATCTGGGACCCATTCCGTGTAGTGCCTTGAATACAAGGCAGAGTGCTTTAAAAGCTATTCGCTGCTTCAAAGGTAGCCAGTGTAGTTCGGCTAGGGCTGCTGTGGCCGAAGATCTCCTGGTCCAACCAAGGGCCAGTTTGGCAGCGGCCGACTGGACTCTTTGGAGTCTGTCCAGAAGAATGGCTGGGGACTCGAGTAAAAGAGCATTACAGTAGTCAAGGCGACTGAGGATAGTACACCTGACTATTAGTGCTCGGGCCTGGGTGGGGAGTAATGGCATGATTTTACGTAGAGAACGCAATAGGGCCGAGCAGGTAGAGACTGTTTTGGTTACCTGCGTTTGCATGCTAAGGTTGTTGTTTAGCATGACCCCCAGATTGCAGACATTAGTGACCGGCAGTGGTTTTTCTAAATTTTCCGGGGGCCAGAATTCAGTAGGAAACAGACGAGGAATCCGGCTCCCAGAGCAGAATAGAACCTCGGTTTTGGAGGAATTGAATTGCAGAGAATTCGAGTGCAGCCAGCCGGCTGTGTCTCTTAAACAGTCATGGAACGATTCCATAGGGATTGAGTCTTCCCCCTCCCAGGATAGGATGAGCTGGGTGTCTTCCGCGTAGTTTACAGTTTTCAATTTGTGGGATTTGATTAAGGTGACCAGTGGTTTTAGGTAAACGTTAAAAAGGATCGGGCTGATGGACGAGCCCTGGGGTACACCGTGAAGCACTGGAGAGAAGGCGGATTGAAAAGGGGGGAGGGACACAGCCTGTTTCCTGTCCCTCAGGTATGAATGGAACCAAAGCAAGGCGATGCCGTCGACCCCTGCCTCTCTGAGCCTTTTCAGCAGAATCCCATGGTTAACCGTATCGAATGCGGCAGACAGGTCCAGTAAGATCACATAAGAGACAGCATACAAAATACCAGCATGTTCCATTAAAAAATGTGCCTGTATCTTAATCTAATGGGCCTAACCTACCCTAGCAAGAGCCCATAGAGATTTTCTTTGGAAAAGATCAAGTACATTTAAGAAAAAGCTAATAGTTATGAAGGGGGGAACTCCTCATAAAGAGTAGTTCTGGAAACACAGCCAAACTCACTAGTAGCTGCCGTAGCAACCTGTAAATTAAGTAAAAGAAATATTCACAGCAGTAGCTATGATTAGCATAAAGATTGGAAAACTCCTCACAAAGGGTAAGGAAATCAAGGAAAATCACCGTTAACAATAGCTGACAACAATCCTGGGCTAGAGTAGCACAATACAATGCAAAGGGGCATTGCAAGAAAGATGTGCATAGAAAACATTGACTCTCTAGCTAGGAACATGTACTATATAGAAAAGCACAAATCATGTTGCAAAATTGAATTGTTGACTTCATCCTTGGTCATTCCGAAAGGTTCTTCCGCTGGTCTGTCATCTTCTTCCTTGATTCCCACGGTAAACGTCCATGTCGACATGTTGCTGTTTGAAAGTGGCAACAAAATGTTACAAAAGATACATCTAGGAAAGTTCTCATGAGAACCTTCAGCAAGCATACTCTGTCAGCTGTTCAGTGTCCCATAGTGTAAACATAGTCTGCTCTATCAATATGAACCATTAATATGTGGCATGTCATAGTTAGATCATGAAAATCACAGCTTATAGCAAGCATCTTCTTTCGTTAATATACATGTTAATTATAAGCATGTGGCAGAGAAAACTATCTAAATTTGATGAAATCCTATTGTGTGAGGTGAAATAAAATCCATTTTCCTGCAAACAGCACATTTCATGAAGATGTCAAGTTCTGCAGTTCAATTCTAACGTTAATTCAGCATTTAAAGAAAATCATTTTTTATTATAATGGAACAGTAAAGAAGGAAAATAATTTTGAGGGCAAGTAGAAAGAACAACAGAAATGGGAGCTTTCTGCAAAAAAAAAACCCTGCTTTTTTTATGGGACATGTTTAATAAAAAAGCATTTTCTCCTACCACTAAATGGACAGGTAATTCCGACGTTAACATTAAAGCACATTTCTATATTATTAATAGGCTAAATTTAGGTAAAAATGGTAAACTTCCACAATAGCATCCCTGTAATCTTTTTTTTTTTCACTGAAATTCTATGGTTTAAAAAAATGATTCCCTTACGATAATGCCCCTGTAACCTTGGTTTTTTAAAATATAAATTGTCCCACAATTATGTACTACGAGTGTGTATTGTGCCCAAGTACGTAGCCACCCTGGTCTGAACACAAGACCACCAAACGGCCAGAGGGAAGGCCATCACACTGACTAAGAGGGGCTAGGTCACTGGAACACATACGAACCATCACCCACAAGTGGCACTGGCGGGAGCCAAGACAAGGACAAGGACAATCAGAGAGCCCTGCAGGTTCCGACTTGAAGGACTAGGCCCAAAACAACAAAGGGTCGACAGGCTCCATACATTCCTAGCCAGAAGAGGGGTCGCAAAGATGGCAGGACAAGACGGCAAACCCAACAACGACACCAAAAAGGTGCGGAAAGACACACTGAAATCCCCGTCAAAGCTTAACCGCATGCGTGCGGGCGGAATTCCGCCCGTACGCTGGGTTTTTAAAAATCGCATGTTACGTGACGAGCTGGGCTCGTCATGAGCGTGCGAGGAGGCTACGCCATGACGAGCCCAGCTCGTCATGAGCGTCGAAGGGGTTAAGATCAATCAGAACAGCGAAACCACTCTAGACACACTCCTTAAAAAAAATAACCGAAGGAAATGAGCTCGCTAAAGCCACGAAGAAGACAATAGACAATATGCAGCTGGAATTAGCGGCCATAAGAGCAGATCAAAGAAAAACTAATGAAAGGCTGACAGCAGCAGAAAAAAGGGTCATCAACCTAGAGGATAATAGCGGGCAAACGCGCAGAGAGCTGACACAGGTAGCAAAGACCACAGACTACCTCCAAAAAATGACGGCAGAGCAAGACGACAGGAATAGGAGGGGAAACATACGCCTCCTGGGCATCCCGGAAGGAGAGGAGGACCGGACCGGATCCTGCGTGGCACTACTAGAAACACTACTGCCACAACTAACAGGAATAAAGTTTGATAGGCAGTTTGAAATCTATAAGGCATATAGAATACCGGCCCACAAACCCCAACATGGCCGAGGACCGCGCCCAATCATTTGCAAACCGCTTCGCAGCCACCATACAGAAACAATTTTCGCCATCGCAAGGAAGAACCAAAATTTGACATGGAACGGGAATAAAATCATAATTACACAAGACTTCTCCAAGCTAACAGTGGAAACCAGGAAGGGCTTTCTGGCCCTAAGAGACAGGATGAGAAGAGAAGGCATAACCTTCAGCTTCGCAGGCCCGCCGAGAATGAAGATCATGGACAGGAAGGGCACCACGCTGTTCGACGACCCGGGTAAGCTCAGGAGATATCTGCAAGGCCCCACCACGGAGGAAATGGAGGCCCAAAGCACCGGCACCGGAAAAAGACGGGCCCCATCGGACAACGGCGAAGAAGACAACAACGCCATATGACCACGAACACTTCCACTAGCTAAAACTCAAGCCGACACTACCTCGTGGCCCTGCGCCACCCTCTAAACTAAGACATACTCAGGAAGACGCATCTACCTCAAGACTGTTTCAGCTCTTCACTGAGTGAACAAGGAAGCTATACGCACACACAGCCAACATACCTACCTCAGCACTGAAAATGAACAGACCTACCTCAAGATATGCTCCATACCAGCGACAGTCCCAAGGGAAAAAAGACTAGGACTCCCTGCCCCCAGACGATGGGTGCAGGGATGTATATCCTTTTGAATATGCTAAGCAATCATTATAGCTGCTCATTACCGGAACAATTAAGGGGTAGAGACTCTGAATAACTGAACATTTATGCCTAGCGGGACCATCTCAAAGTCTAATCTCGGGGAGGGGGAGAGGGGATCATCACTGTCGCACGCCTACAGTACGAAGCACGGGGGTGGGGGGAGGGCGGGGAGGGGGGGAGAATGGGAGGGGGCTTCTACGAGTACGGTGGTACACCACTATTGATTTCTATGCCTATTTTCTCTTTTCTTTCCTCTTTCCTATCCAAGACTTTCTATCCTTACACCACACTCATCTCAGAGACAGAACTGACAGCGCAGCGACTTGGCTCAAGAACAGGGGGCAGAGACCTAGAGCGCTGAAACCAGGGACGAATAAAAGGAGGAGGCACAGGCACGACCGACTTACGGGATACACACAACTAGACCGCGGTAAACACACAAATACATGGCAACAATAACACAGACACCTAGCCAGCTGAACTCAGACATCAAGGTACTGTCCCTAAATGTCAAAGGCCTCAACCATCCCGTCAAGCGTAGAAAAACACTAGAACACCTGGCAAAGCTCAAGGCGGACGTGTACGTCCTCCAGGAGACTAAACTCTCAGAAGAAGATGCGCTGCGCCTCAGGGCGAGCTGGATAAGTGGCACCTTCTGCTCACCAGCCGTACGGAAATAAAGAAGAGTCATCACACTGATACATAAGAAAAGTAACTTAGCCATACATGAATGCCACAATAACGAGCCTTAAAAAAGGGGATGAGACCATACACATAGCCAATGTCTACGGCCCTAACGCTGAAAACAAGGAGTTCTGGACTGATATAGGGAGCAGGTTAGACAAACTCCCACACGACGACCTGGTATTATTGGCCGGAGACATGAATGAGGTACTAGACCAAGCCATTGACAGACACCCAACCACGCAAAGCCACAGAACTCAAGAGCAGAGCACCCTGCAAAACCTATGCGCAAAGCTACACCTTAGAGACCCCTGGAGGTTACAACACCCAGACGCGAGGGAATACACTTTCTACTCGCACCCCCACAACTCATACAGCAGAATAGACTACATATTCATGTCAGCCACACACACGCACCTCATTGACCACACAGACATAGCACCCATAACAAATCTCAGACCACGCACACATCAGTCTCTCCCTCAGCGGCAGGCACAACGAACGCCCAAGCCGCAGATGGAGGCTAAACAATGACATACTGCAGAACCCCACACATGCCACAGAGATTGAAGAAGCGATTAAGGAGTACCTGTCCTTCAATGACAATGCAAAGGTGGACAAAGGCGTCATGTGGGACGCCCTCAAAGCCACCCTCAGAGAGAAGTTCCTTAGTATCAAGGCCAAGATGAATAGAGAAAGGAACAAAAAGATCAAAGACCTCGAGAACGAAATCAGAGTCCTAGAGACAGGCCACTGTGCAAATCTCACAGACGCAAACACGTTGACTGCCCTTACAAAAAAGAAATAGGAACTAAACAGAATCCTGAGTGAAAGGGCAGGCACGTGGATAAACAAATACAAAGCAATTAACTTGTGCACGGCCAACAAAGCAGGGAGAGCACTAGCGTCTTACCTAAAAGCAAAACAGAGGCAGCACTCCATAGTCGCAATCACCGACAGGGCGAAAAAGACCCACACGGCCAACAAAGAGATTTTGGAAACATTCAAAGACTTCTATGGCAACCTGTACAAGGCGGACAATAACCTACAGCAGACGGGGGTGGGGCAGACCTTCTAAGCAAACTAGACCTACCCACACATCACCAAAGGTCGCTACTAGACCAAAACATAACAGGGGCGGAGATTGAAAAAGCGGTAGAGTCCCTCAAAGTCAACAAGGCACCAGGGCCAGATGGATACACAGCGAGCTTCTACAAGCTCTACCTCCAACAGCTGAAGTCCACCCTGGTAGAAGTATTCACACACTGTGCGCAGAAGGGACAAATGACAGACACCATGGCGGAGGCCAACATTATAGTAATAGCAAAAGATGGCAAAGACCCACAACACCCACAAAACTACAGACCAATCTCGCTGATTAATGTAGACTGCAAAATTTACGCTAAAATTCTAGCAAGCCGACTGAATAACTATCTCCCCCACCTCATACACAACTCACAAGTAGGCTACATCAAGAATAGACTCTCCCAGGACAACACAAGACTTCTCTGCCACCTGATCAACCGTATGGCCACCAGTACAGACCCAGCGGTCATGATAGCACTGGACGCCGAAAAGGCCTTTGACAGAGTGTCGTGGCCAATCCTAGAACAGTGCATGAAGAAGTTTGGTCTAGGTGGGGCCTACAGAGGGATGGTGATGGCCCTTTACAACAAACCCAAAGCAAGAGTGGTAGTTGTAATAATGTGGAATATACACAGTATTGTGTCCAATTGGTTATATTTATTCAGCCCCAACCAACAGTCAGCTCACAACTGACAATCCTGGAATGACCAGTTATGGGAACCTTGGTGTCATGTGGTTCCAAGCACTAGGTTCCAACATGGAACCAGAATACAGAGGAAGACAGGTCATCACACTTCTCCCTCTTAAACATTAAACAGGTTTACATGTCCAGCAATGAAGTAGACAACAAAAAGATAAGAAAAACAAAGCAGAAACTACCTAGACATAATCACGTAAGTGAACAGGAGGCTTGCATACTCTCACACTCTTGCGAGAATGATTAGAACGCAGATCAGGAACAGCAACAATATCATCACATTTCCCTTTTCCCCCAAAATGAGAAACACGACTATTGTTCCAGATACGACCATCCTCCGTCTTTACAGCATTTTTGAAAATTTTTACAATGATTCTAGGAACAGAAAACTTCGACCAATTTTGACAGCCCACAGGAGCCCTGATCTTAACAACCTCCCCCACCACGAATTTGGAATCCTTTGCAGAATTTCTCCTATCCACATATATTTTCCTTTTCCTCTGTAGTTCCAATTCCGTTTCTCTCCATGCACCCACCTCATTATTTTTTACACCCTTGTCTGCAGCCATCCAGGCAGGACATAAACAAGTGTTAGGTGCCCTACCCTTAAAAAGTTCAAACGGAGTTTTTCCTGTAGTTGAGTGAGGAGAGAATCGATATGCTGAAATTCTATTCTGTAACTCCTTTCTCCAGTCCAAATTGTTGACCCTAGCCAACTGAATGCTTTCCTTCAAAGTTTTGTTGAGTCTCTCCAAAGCACCATTTGCCTCAGGATGATACAAAGAAATCTTCTTGTGAATAATGCCGCACTTACTGAGATACTCCTCAACTTTCCCTGAACAAAATTGTGGCCCATTGTCAGAAAGTATGGAGTTCGGAAAACTCTCACGTTTAAATACTGGCTCCAAAAAGGAAATAACAGATTCACTTGTAATCTCCCTTACCAAACTAACCTCAACCCATCTAGAATACAAATCCAATAAAACCAACATAAAAGGAGTTTGATGCTCACCATGTAAAGGCCCCACAATATCAATTGCGATTTCATCCCAGGGGGACCTAGGCAACCTCCTGCAAACCATTGGAGAAGACCTAGTCCTCAAAACTTTATCACTCGCCTGACAAGAAGAGCAATCTCTAACAGTGCGTTCCACCAACAAATCGATACCAGGCCACCAGAAATCCATTCGTATGCGTTCTTTCGTCCTTGAAATACCCAAGTGTCCCTCATGAGACATGTCCACCAGCACACTTCTGAGATTAACTGGAGGGACTAACCTAGTACCTCTCATGAGTAAACCATCTACCACTGCCAACTCATCAGCAATCAAAGACCAAGGTTTCTTTAAAGAACGAGACCTACCACCTTCCAACAATTTAATGACTTCCTTCAAATCCTCATCCTTACTCAGCTCATCTCTCCAAGCATCTTCCTTCACCGCCCCCAAGGTAACATCACACACCTTTAATTCACTCTCAAAATCGTCTGTTAAAGCTTCCTCAACATTGTCTACAACATCCACCAGCCTAGATAGGCAATCTGCTGAGACATTAGTTTTTCCTGGGATATACTCGAACCTGAACACAAACTCCTGCAAAGAAATTACCCATCTCCTTATTCTTGCCGAGATGGAGTCTAACCCCTTTTTTTCAAACACTTCCTTTAGTGGTTTGTGATCAGACCCGACGGTAAAAGAGGAACCCCAACAAACTTCCTGAATTTATTCACAGCCCAATATATACCTAGCGCCTCTTTCTCTATGACAGAGTAATTCAACTCTGCTCCCTTCAAACATCTCGAAGCACAAGCTATCAAGACCTCCTTGTCTTTCCTCACCTGTAACAACAAAGTACCCAGACCCTTACTGCTAGCATCTGTTACAATAAACGTCGGATCCCCTGGAACAAACGCCTGTAAATTTGGTGCATTCCTCAGATCCATCTTCACCTGAACAAACTCTCTGCTGCACTCCTCAGTCCAATTAAACACAACATTTTTATACATGATTTTCCTCAGATTGACAGTCTTATCTGCGAAGTTTCTGACAAACTTATTGTAAAATTCTGCCATGCCCAAAAATTATGAAACCTCTTCTTTTGAACATGGTTCCTTCAATTTTTCAATAGTTTCCACAAGATCCTTCTTTGGAGATATGCCCTTCCTTGAAATGTGGTGGCCCAAATAATCTAGCTCATTGACACCAAACTTGCACTTGCTCTGACGCAGACTTAAACCAACTTCCAACATTTTCTTCAACACCAGGCAAACTCTCTCATCATGTTCCTGTTCATTCTTACCAGAAATGAGAACATCATCCTGATAACATCTTACCCCCGGTATTCCTTTGAACAGGTCTTCCATAATTCTCTGGAATACCGAGGCAGCTGAAACCAGCCCAAAAGGCATTCTTAAGAACTTGAATGCACCCATAGGTGTAATGAAACTAGTAAGCTCTTGACACTCCTTTTTTAACGGAACTTGGTGATAGGCCGAAGCCATATCTAAGGTGGTGAAATAGCATGCACCATCTAATGTAGAAACCAACTCCTCTATGTTTGGCAAAGGGTACTTGTCAACTATCACCTCTTTATTTAAAGCACGAAGGTCAACACACAGCCGAATCTCATTATTAGGCTTTCTAGCGACCACAATTGGTGCGAGCCACTCAGTAGCTTCTACTGGTTGTATAACCCCAGTTGCCAACAACTTCTCAATTTCTTTACCCACGGCATCCTTTACACAAATTGGAATGCGTCTTACTTTAGCAGCCACAGGCACCGCACCCAACTTCAGTTTGATGTTGTGATTGTACCCCTTTATACATCCCAGTTTTTCACTGAATAACTCTTTGAAGTTCTTTATGAACTTGTTCTCCACATTGTCTACAGCTTGTACTTGAATAACAGGATGAGCATTTGGATTGAGGCTTACACCCAACCTTGCCTGATGAGACCAACTCAACAAGTTGTCCCCCCTGTTTACCACATAAACTTTTGCTTCTGTGTACCTCCCCTTATATTCAATGCAGTCAAAAAAGTAACCCATTATTTTTATGGGATGTTCCTGATAACCTGTTGGTCTTATATCTGGTTTACACAAAGACTTTTCCTTTCCAAACACATTTTCAAACACCTCGTTTGAAATAAAAGTAACATGTGAGCATGAATCAAATTTCATCAACACACTTGCTTTCCCAATCAACACATAATCAGAAGGATGTTCAAAGACATCATCATTAATCTGAAAGCTAACCAATTTAGTCTCAGTCTTCATATCTCTCCCAACTCTTGTTCTGCAATTTCTACCAATGTGTCCCTTTCTACCACACACATTGCAATTGAATTTAAGAGCAGGACACTCTCTCGCATTAGCCATATGTCCATATCTCCCACATCTATAACAAGTTCCTTGAAAAGGAGTTGTGAACTTCCTACTTGTCTGTATTTTAGAAGCACCACCATCAACCTCCCCTTTCAACTTTTCCTCCACACACACTTCTTTTTTTTTCTTCTCATCCTCTCTCTTCACAGCCTGACACACCACTTCCTGCGTTGAAGAACTACTTGACTTTTCCTCCTTTTTTTCCTTGCTTAGTTCTCCAACGCATTTTAACATGTGCTCAACCCTTTTTGCAATACCTACCACCTCTTCCAATGCAGGTTCATCCTTTAGCCACAACTCTTCCCTTATCTTATCACTCACACATCTCAAAACAAACTGATCTCTAATTCGTTCTTCCACCAAACCCCCAAACTTGCAACTTGAAGCTAACTTTCTTAGTGCAGTAATGTACTCCTCAACACTCTCTTCCTTACCCTGCTCCCGTAACCCGAAATAGTACCTTTCCATGATTGTACTCACTTTAGGAAGATAATGTAAATCCAACTGCCTAGCACACACCTCATACTCATTCAATCCTCTTTGTTCTGCTTGAGGAATGACTGGAAGAGTCTCCAAAATCTCCTGGACTTCTCCGCCCAAACAATGCATCAATAAAGCATGCTTCCTTTCACCACTCAAATTTGCACCACACACCCTTGCGTAATTTTCAAATATTTTTTTCCATTTTTTCCACCTAATGAGTGGTTCTCCTGGTTCCATCAGAAAGAAGGGGGGTGCAGTTACATTCTGCATTTTACTGCCCAAGCTCCACTCAAAACTCTTACTCTTATTCCACTTTTTAACCACAAACAACAATGATCCCCCACCCTTCCCTCAAAGGTGTGCCTATCACCGTCGACAGGCTTCAAATTCCACAATGTAGAACTTAAAAAAATGAGTCTGATTTTCCTTTTCGGCAGTTCTCAGTACTACTCCAAGTTCGAGTCACTTACTCCATCAACCTTGCTCTCACAACTTTTCTCTTCTTCCAGTTTTCATTCGCTTTCCTTGCAACAGGTCCTTCTGTCCTCCTTCACCATTGAGGATGATACCCTTTTAATGTCTCACTCCAAACTGTTGTTTCACCGGATGCAATCCTCTTGAAATATCAGAAAAACGAGAAAAAAAAACGATAAAAAAAATCCAAGATGGCCGCCACTAATCCATCACAAACAAACAGTCTTGTTTCCAAAGTGAATTGGGCTTTCTTTTCCACTTTTTCCCAAACCAAGTCAAAATGGCCGCCACAACATTAAATGTTTCTTTCTTTGGCTATTCGAGCTTGTTTTTTTTTATTCTTGAAACTTGCCCATTCCAAGATGTCCGCCAACTTTTCTTCAAAACAATAGATTTTTTTCTAAGGGAAATCACCCTCGAAAACTGGTGTCAGTTACAAACTTCGTTTTTTTCTTAATTTCTTCCAAAAATCATTGTAAAAGTCTACCTTTGCCGATTTTCGTCGCGTTTTCGACGTTCTCCACCTCCTTCACTGCGTTTTCTTCGCTGGGTGACAGCTGTACCATGGAGATGTTGATCAATCTTCCTTCATCGACATACCAGTCACGTGAGGTTTTCTCTTAGTATTTAGCTAATCTCCTGTTGTTGAGGCTGTCCTGCACGAGTAGATCCCATCCACAAGCGTCGCCAGTGTAATAATGTGGAATATACACAGTATTGTGTCCAATTGGTTATATTTATTCAGCCCCAACCAACAGTCAGCTCACAACTGACAATCCTGGAATGACCAGTTATGGGAACCTTGGTGTCATGTGGTTCCAAGCACTAGGTTCCAACATGGAACCAGAATACAGAGGAAGACAGGTCATCACAGTAGTCAATGGGGGAACATCGGAGCAATTAGTACTAGAGAGGGGAACGAGACAAGGCTGCCCACTATCACCAGCCCTCTTCCTACTGGCAATAGAACCACTCCTCAGCATGATCAGGAACAACCCCGACATTGCAGGGGCAGACACACACGGGTTGACAGTGAAACTGGCTGCATACGCTGACGACGTCTTGATAATAACTAAGAAGCCAACAGAATCTAGTTTTGAACTGGGATGGTGCAGTGAGCTAAAAAACGGTGATGGATCAAGCCCTGATCTGTTGACTGGGTAGGAGTGTTCTGATTAACTCAGATACTCTGTCCATCACCACCCCCTTTTTGTAATTAACAGAATCTATTGCGGCACTAATGAATACCATTGAGACTTACGCAAAAGTCTCCGGGTACAGACTCAATAGGGACAAGTCTGAATGTAAACCTATGAACGTCCATACAACGAGGGGGGTCCTGGGAGATTCAGGTGTAGCATGGCAAAGGAAGCTCCTTAAATACCTAGGTCTATACTTCGGGAGGGACCTCAGAGACACCTTAGAAAACAATGAGAACACCACCCTAAAAAAGGTCAAGGATAAACTGACCGCCTGGTTGCCCAAATATATTAGCTGGTGGGGAAGAGTAGAATCCATCAAGATGATGATAACACCTCTAATCAACTACCTGGTAGGAATGCTTCCACTTACACTCACAATAGACTTCCACAAACAACTAGACGCCATGATTAACAAATTCATATGGAAGGATAAAAAGCCCAGGATAAGTCTGCACAAACTAAGGCTGAGTAGAAACTTAGGTGGACTCAACATATCCAACTTTAAGACATTCCAAACCGCGTGCTTAGCCAGACAAGGGACCAGGGCTAGCCCCTGATGAGAATTACACACCAGTATGGTTATAGCTAGAGAGAGCCATGCTAGGAGGTCTGGACTCCATAGCATTGCTTACGGCGAAAAAACACCCAGAGGCCGACAACACCATCCTTAAAAACACTGAAATAGCCCTATTAAAGGTAGACAAAAAAATGGACCAGAGCATATGCGACACGAAATGGGAGTCCATATGGTACAACCCCAAAATTAACAACAAGGGGAAAGCCCTAGCCAACACCACCTGGGCTGGGAAGGGCATATCCACCCCTCAACAGCTGGAAAAGAACAACACTCCCCTGACCTTCGAGGCCCTAAAAAACATTAACAACCTAAAGGAGGTAGACTTCTATGAGTTCCTCAAAATCAAAGCTGCCATCAAGAAAGCCAAATTGAACAAGAATACACCCTCAATCATACAATACATGAGGAACCTGAACAAGCTAGGCCACCACACTTCCCACCTATACAAACTACTAAGTCCTACAACGTCAAAACTCAACAACAAGACAATAGGATTCTGGGAAGAGCTCCTAGGGAGACAACTAAACGAGAGAGAAAAGAGGCGCTTGTGGCTGTCCACATCCCAAAATAAAATATCACCCCAACTCGAAAAGACAAAATACTGGCTGATACACAAAGCTTACTGGACGCCAGCCAGACTCGCAGAGGTAGGAGTCAGTGAAACGGTCACCTGCTGGAACTGCAAGAGAGAGAAGGGAGACCTTGCACATCTAATCTTCCACTGCACCCGAGTCAGAACCTTTTGGGCCAGAATCACTGATTTCATCACAGAAGTGGTAGGAAGGGACATACAGCCAGGCTTTGTAGGTCTAGCGACGGCTTTCATGGCCCCAGAAATCCAATCAAAAGAGGACGGCGACCTGATAGACCTCCTCCTCACGACAGCAGTCAAAATGATACTGGCTAATTGGAAGAACACAGGGAAAGCCACATTCAAGGGCTGGGTTAACTGGATTACCTTCCTGAGGGGGGGAGACAACATAGCGGCAGCACACGCCCACAACCACACGGCGAGAGGCGGAATGTGGACATCCCTAGACAGACACCTGGGAACTTACGAACCCCTGTGAGATGGCCAGATGGGGGACCCCCACCCCACCGCCGACCACCTGTGTTTTTTGCACAGCATAACCAAGCGACAATCTGTCTCTATCGTCACCCCTTTCCTTTCCTTTCACCCTATTCTTTTCATCTCTTCATTTCCATGTACAAGGGTGCAACAACTCAAAAGCGTGCATATACAATCGAGCCCGCCAAGCCCGTTGTAACCCCTACGTAGCCCGCGAGGCAAAGCTACCACTGTACTGTATGTATATATGAAAAATTTGCTAATAAAAACTGTTGAAATAAAAATAAAAAAATAAAAAATATATATATTTATTCTCACATTTATTATTATTATACTTCTTAAAAGTAACAATTCACAATTGAAGGTAATCTGAGTTATATAGTGTTTTTGTATATGCAGTAAAACAAGTTTTTCTCCTTTTTCTAATCATTGTATGGATCTGCGGATCTGCTGCGAATTTGAGAAAGGAGCCCATATGGCTACTCTATGGTTACTAGTTCCTGTGACAAAATTGCTGCAAATCCGTGTTTTTCGTTAAAAAAAAAAATGAATTACATACAGACCTCTCAAATATTAACATTGACATGGAGAAGCGTGGCTCAGTGGTTAGAGGCGGCAGATCCAGAAGCTGAGATTGGCCATGGACCAGGGTTCGATTCCCTGCCTTGGCGGGTCTCGGGCTCAAAAATTCCACGGACTCAACAATTCTCACTCCGGTGCCTACTTGACTCATGGGGTCACACTCTGCGACTCTGGGCAATAGCTTGCTTAATCTCCACTACGGCCCCTCGTGGTGGGATGCCTGGCTTTCACCTTGTGGATACCCTGCTGGGGTATCTCACAGGGGAATACCAGGACGGGTTCCCTAAGCAAGCGCCTTGATGCCTTCGGGTGATACGTGCGTTATATAAGTCGCAATACATACATCAGAAAAAACATATGCATTCATTAGGGTCAAATCTACCAATTTCTCATGCAGCACAGTGTAGAAGCTGCAAATGCTGCACAGCACTGGGAGAGCAGGGAGAGCAGGAGAGTGCAAAATTTCCTGAAATAAGGCACTCTCCTCCCCTCTCCCTAGTGCCAGTGCTGAAATTAGCTGTTGTGTGCCACTTCGACATCTCTGCGCCATAGTGTAAGGGTGTCACTGTGAGTCAAGCATAGGTTTCGTACTGTACAAGTGTGGTATTTGTGGAACTCAGCCGCAAAGTCAGATAATGATACTTACTCTGGCTGATGATTATGGATTGTATATTATATACTCAATGATCATTCCAAGTGTGCCATATAGCAAAGTCAGACAATGATACTTAGTCTATATTTCTGATATGTCATTAATGCATGCAAATTTTAGGAGTAGAGTTGCATGCGACAGACTCAAAAATGTCTTCAAAGTTTTACCATAACATGACAATAGGGGTCTGTTTAAACACAGGAATATCATGGGGAAACGTTTTTCTACCATAACATAGAATATTCATCAAACCCAGACTATATTATTGTGTACTATGTGAGAATTGCTACCTAGTAGGAATATGTTTGTAAGATAACACGATTCACCAATGAATGATGCTTTAATTCAAGGTTTACAAATCATAACTACGATTTCCACAATGCTCATAATGGGAGTAGTGGGAGAAAGGTATACAATGGTAAAAGTAAAGATGTACTAATGCTATGTACCGTGACCAAGACCTGGGTGTTTGAAATGCGTAGGTGGAGTGAGATGGTTTGCACATAAATGAAATTACCAAATACCCAGGAGAGTGCGGCGTTATCCTTGTCTTTGGTGAACAATATATATATTCACTGGGAAAAAAACAAGGTCAAAATGACATTATAATTAGGAGTTGAAATAAGCCAAGAAGTAACATTTAAAACCCAACATACCCCTGAAATTAGCCAGTTATAGTTTACTGAACTAACTATAACTTGCACCCCTGTCATGCACTGCTTATGATTTCATATTACATCACTCATGACATGTTAAATGGCATCCCTGATTATTTTATCCATGGTACTACTATTCACATGACTCCAAAAGCACTTACATCTTTAAAAAAAAAGAAAGTTGGTAGTAAAGGGCTAATAGTCATATGCAGCATAGAGTTACTGTGTGTACTCGTGTGTTTGCATCGAATGGACATAGCATGATCCCTGGGGCAAGTGTGGTTGTTGTATTTTGAAAATTATATGATGGTCTGTTTAAAAAACGCAATATTTGGGGCACTCCATGTTAAAAAAGATAACGGTTTTGTGTGTCTGATGTGGGTTGCAGAGGCATGTTTCAAAATAGGTTGTGGCTTAAAGCCAACGCATGTCCCTAATATATATATTATCCAGCAATTAACAGATGCATACTCATGTAAATAGTTGATAGACTGTGCTATAGACAAATTCTATGTGTAAGGACATTAATACGTTATGGATGTTTATTTCCATAATTTTGCTGAAGAGTTTGAGGCATTGCAAATTGTGGACAAATGAAAAATATAGGGAGATGGTTTATCTCATATTGTGTTTGCAAGCATGGCTCTAAGGCTGCACCCCATTGTGCTCATCTCACGAATATGTGCAGTGTCGGTACTGTATTGTAGCAAGCTATATGGAGGGATTGTTCATAGGGCCTAGCAAAAGGTGTCTTATCAGTGGTATATGCATACCTGTCAACCACTTGACTTAAAATTGTGGGTCATGTGAATTCTTTAGGAAGGTGGTCCATTTAAGGTGAGAAGAGTAAAAACATTTTCGGGAGGGTGTTTGAGGTGTAAAAAGGGGTGACCCCATTAAAGCCTATGGAGGCATTTTGTTTTTTTATGTGGGTGAAAATCAGTAAAAAGAGTGTACCATCCACCAAATTATGCACAGATATGCTATGTGCCTAGCATGTGTCCAGTATGTGGTCAAAGGTTATGTCAGGCTTTTCCTTCCAGCATCCTCAGGACAATGCTGATGCGCAAGGGGGTCCACCTCTCGACTGCCCCAAGTCTGGAATATAAATACACACGGGTGAACGAAAGGGTAGGAACAGGTTGGAGGGAGATCTGAGGATGACACAACAATACCAGGTAAGTACTTTGATTGAGTACCCAAACAACACAGGTTATCGAGACGCCAACATTTGAATCATATTTTAGCCTGGTTCACACTACCTGTTAAGGAAGAGGGTGAGTGAACGATGCCAGAAGAGAGAGAGGGAGTTTGCAAATGTCCAACACGTAACTATAACAATAGAAAACAAATATTAAAATAAACAGGTCCTATCCTGATATAGTTTAAGAACGTTGTGAACAGGAAACAGAACCACCTCCACACCTACCAAGGGTCAACTGTGGAGTAGCTTGGAGTGCAAGGCAGAGATCTACTGCAACCCTCTATCTTTCCTCACTCCGAGACAAGAAAAGAATAACCAAAAAACGTAAAAAAGTAATAACAGGGCAGAGTAGTTACTATAAATATGGAGCTCAGGTTTGTTTCAAATCACAATACCACGAGGCAAGTCCTGAAGTCTTCTGCGCTTCAGAATACTTGATCCTCTGCTCTCCTTCTAATTGAACCTTAGGGAGAGGAGGTCCAAATCTAAATGAGCAATAAAACCTTTTTTTCTTTTGTACAGGGAAACTCAAAGGTCATCAATAAAGTTTTGAAAGAAAGGTGCTTTGCGTTTACCACTTCAACAGGATGTAATATCCAATAGGGGCTCCACGAAAAGTGTTCTGTCGGTATTCACTATAGGCCGTACGGTACGGTCTGCTCGTTTTCACTATTCTCCCCACATAAGACCGCCAACGGGGCAAGTCTCGCCAACAGGGAGAATACGAGGATACTACCAAGCCCCAGGCCGGGAGATACAAGCGCTCCTCTGCAAGAGAGAGCTCAAACCGCACTCTCGTCCAACAG
This sequence comes from Lissotriton helveticus, assembly GCF_964261635.1. Classification (NCBI taxonomy): domain Eukaryota; kingdom Metazoa; phylum Chordata; class Amphibia; order Caudata; family Salamandridae; genus Lissotriton; species Lissotriton helveticus. The sequence goes on along the minus strand of NC_136065.1, from coordinate 1,642,493,227 downwards.
AGGAGGGATGAATATGCCAGTGAGGAGAATTCCTACCATCCAACACAAAACGAATGTCTGGCTGTCGGAGAATAGTGCCAATGCACTCTTACCGCCTCTGGTCAAAGGAAATCGACGGGAACACTGGAGGTAATCCGCCAGGATAATCGGCGGCGCTCCGAGCTTCTGCTGCTGTGTTATTGAATTTCCGGCATTGTGTCCGAGTCACGTTGGGTGTGACATGCACAATGAATGCCGGGAATTGTAGTCTGGTACTCTTTGACGTTACCCGATGCCGCACAAAGAGCAGTCAGTGCGTCACCACAATTTAGACTCTGACAGGACATTTTCCTCCCGGGGACACTGACTGCCCATAGGTTTACCAATCCGGGCAGATGAACCCCCTCAGCCGGTTCCCATGAGTCCTCCTCAGGCCCATAGCCATTCCATGCAACCAAGTATTTCAGTTTCCCACGCACCCACTTGAAGTTCAGTATCCCTTTGACCTCATACTCCTGATCCTGCTGTACCCAAATGGGCATGGGCTTCTTCTTTACGGGGCAGTGAGAGGGCTTCAACAGAGAAACATGGAAAACCGGATGGATACGGAAATGCGCCGGTAGCTGTAGCTTCACAGCCACCGGATTTATGTGTCTGATCACTGGGTAAGGATCTATGAATTTGGGGTTGAAAACACTATACTTCTTACATTTGATGTGTCTCATTGACAGCCACACCCTGTCCCCTTTCTTACACATAAGACCCGGCCTTCGGTGTTTGTCAGCCTGGGTTTTGTACCTTCCCTTGGCACGGAGCAGATTGTCTCGTGTCTCAAGTAAGGTTTTACCAATATAGGACAACCTCTTGTGCAGATCAGGAAGTTTGGTATTTGCAGTAGGAAGGATCAAAGCGGTGAAACGGGGATGGAACCTATACGTACTGAAGAAAGAAGTTTGTTGTGTAGAGGAATGTTTGGCACTGTTGTACGCTATCTCAGCCACCCACAACCACTCTACCCACGCTTCAGTATTGTGGTTAACATAGCACCTCAGGAACTAAAGGGTTTGATTTAGCCTCTCCGTTTGGCTGTCGGTCTGAGGGTGAAAGCTAGTGGATAGGGAAGGGGCTATCTGTAGTTCGGAACACCAGGTTTTCTAAAAAAGAGCGGTGAATTGGGCCTCTCTATCGGAAACAATAACTTTGGGAAAGCCATGAAGTAGTACAATGTTAGTCAATAGTAACCTAGCTGGCTGCCCAGCGGATGGTACTTGCTTGCATGCGATGAAGTGACCCATTTTGGATAGGTAGTAAATAACCACCACAATCGCTGTGCATCCCTGGTCCTTGGGCAACCCTATAATAATGTCTACTGTGAAGCTTTCCCATGGTGCATCTGGTGAGGGCATAAGTTAGAGAAGTCCCTGAGACTGCCAGTGGCCGGTTTTCATCTGGGAACATGTAGAACATCTCTTCACCCATGAAATGATGTCCGGGCGGACTGTTGGCCACCAGAATTGTCTCAATACTTTCTCCAATGTTTTCATTCCACCATTTCGTCCTGCGCAAGGAAGGTCATGAAACCAGGAAAACTCAGTTTTGCGTAAACTGACGATAGGGTTCAGAACTTGTTGACTTTTCATGGGGAAGCCTTGGTGTAGTCGCTAACCCAGGTGGAATATAAGCCAGTTTTTCCAGGTAAAAGACCGTATACACTGCTTGATTTGCTGCAGGAATTTGTGAGTTTGTACAACACATAGCACTCTGCTAGGTTCTATAATAGCAATTTCTAAAGCGATGGATTGATGCATAGGGTTCTCCTGTCTTGTGAGGGCGTCTGCCTTTTTATTGTCAATGCCTGGTCGAAAAGTGACAATAAAGTGGTATTCTGCAAAAAACAACATCCAACGGAGTTGGCGTGGAGTGAGATGTCGTGCGGCTCGCATGAACTGGAGGTTGCGATGGTCCGAGTAAACCGTCACCTTATGTGTGGCTCCCAACAACCAGTGTCTCCGCTCCAGAAATGCATCCCGTATAGCCAGAAGTTCCTTTTCATCTATAGTGTACTTCTGTTCTGCGGCATTAAGCTTCCTGGACATAAACGCGATGGGGTGAAGAAATCCCGTGGTCTCGTGTAGTTGGGATAGTACTGCACCGACCGCTATTACAGATGCATCAGCCTCTACCACGAAGGGTTTATCAAGGTTGGCATGCGTGAGAACCTGGGCCGACGTAAAGGCCTTTTTTAGGAGATCAAAAGCTTTCTGGGATTTTCTCTCCATATGAAGGGCGTCTTTTTCCTAGTTAATCGGGTAAGGTGTGTCACCAAATCGGAGAATTGCCAGATAAACCCTCTGTAAAAGTTGGCAAACCCCAGCAGACTTTGAAAGTCTTTTAAGTTCTGTGGACGCAGCCATTCAACGATTGTTTTAACCTTCCTTTCCGCCATGATTTGGCTAGATGGGCTGAGTATGACCCCTAGGAATTCCACGGTGGTCACGTGGAACTCACAATTGGTGATTTTACAAAATAACCGATGTTCAGGTAATGCTTGTAGTATCCGACACACATAGATAACGTGTTCTACTTCGTTTACAGAATATATCAGAATATCATCGATATAAACCACAACGAAGTGATCCAGTATTCTCTGAGGACTTTGTTGAGGAAAAATTGGAAGGTTGCAGGGGCGGTGCAGTGCCCGAAGGGCATCATGAGATATTCAAATAACCCATACCGCGTCTTGAAAGCTGTCTTCCACTCATCGCCTTCACACATCCGGACCATATGATACGCCCCTCTGAGATCTAATTTGGTGTATATACCAGCTGCTCTCACCTGTTCAAGATGAACAGGGATCAATGGAAGTGGTATTGATTCTTAACGGTGATGTTATTCAACGCTCTGTAATCTATACAACATCTCAGATCCCCATTAGCCTTTGGAATGAAAATGAGGGGAGAAGCCGCAGGAGACCTGGAAGGGCGAATAAACCCCAATGCAAGGTGTTTGTCCAAATAAGCCCGCATAGGTAAGGTCTCAGGTGTCGTAAGGACATATATTCGGCCGCATGGAACCACAGATCCTGGAACCAAATCGATCCGACAATCATAATCCCTATGTGGGGGAAGCTCTTCTGCCATGATGTCGCTGAAGACATCAGTATAAGCTTTGTAACACATGGGTCTTTTCTGCTGCCGTCGCTATGTGGTGTCTAGCCGCCAGGACCTTGGATGGATGAGTGGGTAGCTGGTTACAATGGTTTTGACAATAAGTAGACCGTAACTGCAAAGTCTTGCTGGACCAATCTATGGTAGGTTCATGTTTTTGTAACCAGGAATGGCCTAGTGTCACTCCGTATTGGGGGGCCTGAATGATGTTGAATGATAACCGTTCTCGATGGTATCCATCATAGGTAAGCTCGTATTCTGGTGTGGTGTGGCTTATTGGTCCTGATTCCAGCTCTTTACCATCAACTGCATACACCAGTTCAGGGGTTTGTTTGCAAATGAGTTGCACCCCTAAACTTTGTGCTTCCTTTCTGTCCATAAAACATCCTGTGGCCCCAGAATCCACCATGAATCATATTTGTTTTTGTTCTTGATTAATTCCCATTTCTAATGGGATAAAAAAGTGGTTTGATTCTTTGAAAGCAAAGAGGTTTACTGAAGGGATAGTACTTCTGCTTGAGGGTTTCTCTTCTTGTGCCCTCAAGCGTTGTAGTTTTCCACCCCTTTGTCTGCTATTATCATAGCTACTTATCCTTGTCTGAAATGTCCGTACTCCGGTTTAACAGGACAGTCACAGAGGTAATGCCCTTTTCTCCCAGAATACAGACATAAGCCATGTTTGCGTCGGTGGTCCCTCTCGCTTAGTGTTAATGATGCCCTTACCGCCCCTATCTTCATAGGTTCGGGCTTTGCTGAAGTTTGCTCTAAGGGATGAGCATGATCATACAGAGGGGCATATCTCTCCTTCCATTTGGGTTCCCCCTTCCGTTCTCATAGTCTGTGGTCCAGTCGTAGAGTCAGCTCGATGAGGGCCTCACAGGTTCGAGGTTGGGGGTCAATTTGGGCAAGTACGTCATTCAACTCGTCCTTGAGTCCCTGATAGAAAATGGCAGCTTGCTTGGTTTCTGGCCAATCGGTTTCTGCTATCAGTCTTCTAAAGTTATTTAGGTAACTGACCAATTCCGAGTTGCCCTTTCTGAGTTCCAACAAGTCCCTGTCTGCTGAGAACGTTTCTGCACGACGATCAAACATCTTCTCGAATACTACCCCAAATTCATCCCAGTCATACAGCAAGCGGTTGTCCCTTCTTACTATGGGGACTGCCCACTGCTCTGCCTCGCCACCCAAATAGGAGATCAGAATGCTACCTGTGACTGATTTGTTGTGAACGTCTTGGGTTTGCAGGTGAAGTGTAGTAGGGCTTGTGTCATGCATACCTGCACTTTCTTGATATTGATGGAGCGAGATAGAAAACAAAATTTTGTTTAAACTCGCAAAGTCACATTTCCATAACATGAATAATAATATTAATGATTTGTGATGTATTGTATTAATACAACCTAGATTAAACTTTACACATGGGGGGACTAACATGTGTGCTCATAAACGTGCATAAATGTTGCATCTTTTGTTCGTGCAAAATAATAAAAAATAATTTGTCGTTTTCGTTTTTGTCATTACTAACTGCAACAAACTTAAAGAAGCATGTGCTTATTTTGCTTTTCCTTGTCTATGTGATGTCATTTCTACTATTCTAGGTGCACATAAGTCTCATGGATTAATGAAGACTGGTAGATATAAACGCTGCTTTATTTGTTTGCATTTGCTAGGTAACATTAGACTAATCGGGAGGGTTAATTAATTAGTAGACTTAGGGTGGATACAGAATCAACATTATTTCTTACATTAATACTTTTCTTGTGTTTGTTTTATACTAGAAAGCATAAGTTGCCTGCTTTTGGGCCTAGTTTACTCGAGTTTACTAAAGCTGAATTTTACTTCTGCACAAGTCACGAGAAGCCCATTCTGAAAAAAGTGTTCGTCAAAGCTGCATTCACAAAGCAAAAAAACTGATGTGCTGTCATCATTCTGTCGGACGTGGCCAAGGACGGATATGTGATAAAGGACAATTTTGTCAGCTTTAACTTGGCATCCGCGGAAACGAAATGAACACTGTGAGAATATTGATTTACAATTGTTGCAAACCAAGGAAGCTCCTGGTTGCATTCGGAAAAGACAATGGTCTTTAAGAAACGTGACCTAATGGAACTTTTGAAAAGTGGGTGACATGTCACTTGTCACTCTCAACCAATGGGACTTCGAGGATTTTTGAAAACTTTCCTTTGCTCAGTTTAGCTAGCATAGAAAGGTATAAAAAGTCATGCCCCTAGGGATGGGCTGGCTGCTGCTTTCTGACTTTCCGATGAGGGTGAAGTGCTGCTGGACTTTGTGTGGAGCACGTAAGAATCCTCAAAGAACTTTTCTATATTTTCTCTTTTATTTAGCTTAGCTAGGGACTTAGGCTTTAGAAATGCTAAACTTTTAAAATCTTACTTAAACTTTGAATTTCTTACTAAATTGTATTTTTCTTATGAAACTTTTCAAACATGCTTACTTTAATGCTAATAAAAATGTATTTATAAAATTACATTTTGAAATACCATAATTTAGTAAATAAAATCTTACTTTTGACAAACAAGCTGGTCTTAGTTATTCAGAAGTACAGGTTACTATTAGCTAGATCCCATCGCCAATGGTGGTCGTTTAAATGGTTAGGATTTATTCTAATGACAATATTCTTTCCACAGATGTATAAAATTGTATATAGTTTGTAGATAATGTGTATAAAGATTTAGTCTGACCACCTGATTCAGTAGGCCCAAAATATGTCATGTTTATAAATGGGTCCATAAGTTAGTGTAGAATTTTGTGTATAGGTTATGAAGTTGGGTAGCGTTGTTTATGATATATTTTCTATAGGCCGCTGGATCAATTCTCTGGTAGCAGAAATTGATGGTTGCTAAGGGTAACCAAGGTAATATGTTGGTTGCTAAGGGTTACTAAAGTGTTATGGTATGGAAATAGGATCGATGTTTTAACACATGTCGAGTTCGTTTTTCGTGCTATCTGTAAGCTATACCGGTATAGATTGTGTGGCGAGAAATTAGTCACGCAAGTCATCTGTTCTGTTTGCAGTGATATCGCCGAGTATCACAAGAGGTATCGCCGTGTACCATAGTGTTGTCGCCGTGCAGCACAGTTTTAGGGCTAGGTATGAATCTTGTATAGTGAGGGTTTTCTAAGAAATTAGAGCAGCATGAGAATAGGGACAAAGCGCCTTCCATAAAACTCACTGTGATAAAAGTATTAGTTATATCCGAGCTTGAATGAAGGGTAGGATAACGTCGGTGCATGATTATCTATAAACAGGTTAGAGTCCTGTAGGGGTACATGTTTTATATCTATAAACAGGTTAGAGTCCTGTACGGATAACGTCGTTATTTTGCTAACGGTGCATGATTTCTATAAACAGGTGAGAGTCCTGTACGGATTTCATGTGTGTTTGAAATTAGGGAATTTTCCGTGTGAAAGTGCGAATTTGATTTGTAATTTATGTTCAAGTGGAACTCTTAGAACTGTCACTTCGCGGTGCGTTCAGAGGAAAACGAGTTCATAATTTTACGTGTTAGAAGGGTGGGGTAAGAGTTACTCTACTGACAATTGAAAATTATCCTTAGTGTGAATAGCGCCGACTATTCCGAAGTGTGGATACTTGAATGTATGTAAACTATCCTAAATAGTGAAACGAACAGATGAGTCCTTATTGTCATTGTTAAAGAATTAATTTACACTGAAAAGTGCCCTTAAAATGGCGCTGTGAAAAGATTTTGTGAAGGAGGGGTAAGCGCTAGGAGTGAGAAGCGAGAAACCGCAGCTGCTGTGTACGTCACAGAGCCGCGCTGGGATTGGGTGACCTACGTCACAAGCTATATTCTGATTGGCTCTTGAGTCTCTGACGACCTGTAAGCTGATTGGTCCTTCAGAAAAACTCCAATTTTATTCGTTGAGCAGGAAACTGACGTAGCTCAACTGTTATTGGCTTGTTGGTGTGTTTCGCGCACGGATTGGTTGCTTTGCGGAACATCCCGGAAAATTTTACGAACGATTTTGCGAATTAAATTTAACTTTTAAAAATGAGTTATCATTTTAAACATGTTGAGAAAAAGCCAACATTATTTCAGAAACTTAAAAACTTATTCTCACCTGACAAGAAAATCGAAACGCGAGGTGGTAAATTACTTCATAAGTATAAAACACCTGCAGCGTACATGGAAGGTGAATATGGATATCATACCGTTTTATGGTTTGATAGCTGGAAACGTTATACTAAGAACGACGGTATTTTAACTTGGCCTGATGATGGTTCATTTAATGTAAAAGTCTTGAGAAATTTACGAGAGAAAATGAATGCTCTTATTCCAAAACCGAGACCAACTCAATTTGAAGCTTTAGTTGAGTGGGAAGATGAGATGTATCAGTTACAAAGAGAAGCTAGTGGAATCAAAAGACCTACTAAAACTCCACCTTGGAGAAGAGAAACTCATGAAGACAGATTGCGAATGTGGAGGCAGGGAAACATGAGTGAAGGATTATATTTAATTCAGGAAATGGTTATGGGTACTCCTGCTGGGAAATCTATAGAAAGCGAATCTGAAGATGCAGTTATGGAAGAAATATACACTACAGCTAGAAAGAATCAACCTTTGAGACCTCCTAGATCATGGTCTACTCCGGTGGTTTCTACTGAAACTTCACCGAGTGCACCTCCAATTAATGAAGCTCCAAAACTTTATCCAAATAATTGTGAAATTATTGAAACCCCAAGAAGAACAGAATTTGATAATGTTCGAAATGAAGGTAGACATTTTGCAATGACCCCAAGAGCAAGAGAAGCTCCAAAAGACTATGCAAGAGAAACAAGAAATGTTGAGGCTGTTGATTCTGCTGAATATTTTAAATCTAAAGAAGAATTAATTAAACGAATGACAAAAAGCATGGAAGCTGTGACAGTTCCAGTAACGATTGGTCCTGTTCAGCCTGTATTTGACCAAAGAGAATCAAACAAAACAGGGTTAACTATTCCTTTAAATGCAGAAATTCAAAAAGCTGCTGAAAAATTTTACTCAGACATATCCGAAATAAACTCTTCGAGATCGAGAATGCCAGATTTAACTTTTAATGAAGATTTATCTCCAAAAACACCAATGGGTGCTATTTCAGACGTAGGGAGTCCTGAAGTTAGGGTAACTACTCCAAAACTTGATGTGGCTAAATTAAAAGCAAATATCGAAGAATTAATATTTGGAACAATTGGTCCAGATAGTTTAAACTATTATCGAGATGATGAACTACTGTTCATTTGTAAAAGTATACAGTGGAAAACTAAAAATAAATATGATCAATTAGAAGATCTAGCAGCGGAACTTGAAATTGATGTGAGTAAACAAAAGAATTTTGCAAAACATTACAGACTAGACTTTTCAGAAAGTGACATTGAGAGTTTGAACTCAATGGGAAGAATAGTACATATAAAAGATTTGATTGTTTACATCAAAAAGCTGGGAGAACTCAATAAGTGGAGAGTAAAATGGACGAAAAAGAAGGAAGATGAAAGATTGGAAAAATTGTCAAAACAATTTCCAATGAGAGAGATTGCAGGTGGAGGATATGTTCATGTCCCTTGGTCAAGACAGGACATACTGCTATTTACAAACGATTTTCCAAAATTGAGGGAGAAACCGGTAGAGTGGTATAGACAAGTGGATAGATTTATCAAAGTGTCAAAAGTTCTGTGGATTGATTTAGATGGATTTTTCGACATTGTCGTACCATCAGATCTTTGGACAGAATGTAAAATATCAATAAGTTGGCCAAAAACAGAACCTGAACGAATCAAAGAAACAGGTGCCCCAAATCCTCTTGTAATGGATTTTTACGAAAAAGTGATCGTTTGGATGAAAAACAAAATTCCACCCAAAGAAGTTGATTGGGTTAAAATAGAAAGGACAAATCAGGAAACAAAAGAATCAGTTCATTCCTTTTATGAGAGGTTACTGTTAATTTTTAAACAATACAGTGGCTATGAAAAATTAGATGAAAAGGACATGAGTCATTTTATCTATAGATTCGTTTATGGACTAAAACCTGAAATTGCAGACATGATCAGGAATAGCATTGTAGGATGGCAATCACTTTCTGTGGATGATATTCTGAGAAAAGCTAAGTATTGTAGCGATGAATTAGAGTTAAGACAAAAGAAGCTCAAGGAGAAAGCCATGTGGGCTCAGGTAAAAGTAGCTGAGCAACAAATTGCCAGCATGGGTAATAAGAACACAAATTTTGTTCAAACTGGAAATACGAACCAGATACAAGGAAAGCTTAAAGGTAATATTTTTCCAAGAAAATTTAGCCCAAAGATTGAGGAATTGAAACAAAGATTACCTTGTTTTAATTGTGGCGAAATTGGACATTGGAGAGACGAGTGTCCTAAACCTCCTAGAAACTTAAAGAATCCCTTATTAAATCCACAGATGCAGAATGGTGTTGACCTGCAGCAACAGCTACAGATGCAACAGGGGTTAAACGAGTTAAACATTCAGCGACAGCAACAACAACAGGTGAATAACTGCCAGGATCAATTGCCACAACCACCATTTCCAAATTGTGGGGGAGTCCAAAAATATAATCCAAATGTGGGATTTCAGGGAAATGAACAGGTAATAAGACCGCAAAAACAGCAAAAGCAACAAAGGGTGCAAATGCAAAATGTTTCACAACAATTTTTGTTAACAGAAAGCCAAGACAGTGATTCTGATGATTATTGCTGAAGGTGCCCGAGAGAGGAGGAAGAGTGTGTTGTTGGAGCCACTCTTGAGGTTGACCAGTCCGGTCCATTTGTAAATGGGAAAGTTAACGATGTAGACATCACTTTTCTAGTGGACACTGGTGCTACCCGTTCTACTGTTAGATCAGTAGAAATTGAAAACCTACCTCTCTCTGGGGATACCATCCAAGTTGTTGGAGTAAGCAATCAACAAATTAAAACTGATTTAACTGATCCAGTTCCAGTTGAAATTGGAAATTATAGAGACAAACACAGATTTGTGGTTTGTAATAGTAGTCCAGTAAATTTACTAGGCAGAGATATTCTGTGTAAAATGAATTGCAGAATATATTGTTCTCCTGATGGAGTTGAGTTACAAACAATGGAGGAAGATGGTTTGTACAGAATGACAATGATGATGATGGAAGCAGAAGAAACAAAATTGTTTCCTGCATTTGAAGAGAAAGATTTGCCTGAAGAGCTCAAGGAAACAGTAAAATCTGATATATGGGATTTTACTGGAAACGAGATGGGTCTGATGAAAAACGTAGATCCAGTAAAAATTACATTGAAACAGGGAATAGAATTTCCTAACATTCCACAGTATAAAATGAAAGCAGAAACAATCGAAGGTATTACACCTATAATTGAAAAATTAATCAAACAAGATGTATTAAAAGAAATGGAGAGTAGTCCTTGTAATTCACCAATAATGGGAGTTAAAAATTCAAATGGAACATTTAGAATCGTACAAGATTTGAGAAAGGTTAATCAAATAGTTGTTCCATGTTGTCCTGTGGTTCCAAATCCAGCAGTAATTCTGTACCAGATTCCACATGATGTTGAATGGTACACAGTCATAGATCTTTGCAATGCATTCTTTACTGTTCCCTTACATCCAGATAGTTATGAAATCTTTGCTTTCAGATTCCAAGGTAAGACCCTCGGATGGTCAAGAATCCCACAGGGCTATACAGAAAGTCCTTCAATCTTTAATGAGTTGTTAAAAAGATCTTTGGAAAACTTGGACTTACCAGGTAGGTCTACGTTAGTGCAGTATATTGACGACTTGTTGATAGCTGCAAAGACAAGAAAAAATTGTGTGACAGACACAATAATACTGTTAAATCGCCTTGCAGAAGAGGGACATAAAGTGTCTCCAACAAAATTACAATTTTGCAAACAAGAAGTAAAATATCTTGGTCACAGAATTGCAAAGGGAAAAAGACAAGTAACAATTGAGAGAATAAAAATGATACAAGCAATGTTACCTCCAAGAACACAGAGACAGGTCAGAATGTTCTTAGGAATGGTTGGTTACTGTCGACAATGGATAAGTGGATTCTCAGTAATTGCAAAACCACTACAAAGACTGACAAAATCAGATGTAAAAGATCCAATTATTCTCAATGATGCTGAGATGGAATCTTTTGAGAACCTGAAAAAGAGCTTATGTCAAGCTCCTGCTTTAGGTATGCCGAATTATGAGAAAGATTTTGAACTGTATTGCAGTGAGAGAGAAGGATGTGCATTGTCTGTATTGATTCAGAGACATGGGAATTTAAAGAAGCCTATTGCATACTTCTCTGCAGTCCTAGATCCCATTGCAAAAGCATTACCAGGTTGTTTAAAAGCAGTTGCAGCTACAAGTGTTAGTCTTGAACAGAGTGAAGGAATCATTATGGGATTTCCTGTAAAAGTTTTTGTGCCTCATTCAGTTGAAATATTGCTGACAAGAGGTAAAACTCAGCATCTGACAAGTAGCAGATTGACAAAGTATGAGAAAATCATACTAGGAGCAGATAATGTTTCAATTTCAAGATGTTTGAATCTGAACCCTTCTACATTACTGCCTGATTCTGAGATCATTGATAACATCGAAACAGAACATGAATGTTTAGATGTTATGGAATTCTGCACGAAACCAAGACATGATATCAAAGATAGACCTCTACCTGAATCAGATTTTGTCTACTTTGTGGATGGCTCTTGTTTAAGATCAGAAGGAGGTGTCTTGAAAGCCTCATATTCAGTCTGTACAGTTAAAGAGGTTGAAGAAGCATCATGTCTTGAAGGAGTTCGTTCAGCACAAGTGGCTGAATTAATTGCTTTAATTCGTGCTTGTGAAGTATCAAAGGATATAAGAGTTACCATCATTACTGATAGTCAGTATGGGTATGGAGTTGTACATGATTATGGACAACTCTGGTCTCAGAGAGGATATATGACATCAGCAGGATCTCCGATTAAAAATGCAGTTTTCATAAGGAGATTAATTGAAGCAATACAATTGCCGAAAGAAATCGCAATTGTCAAGTGTGCAGCGCACACTAAAGGAGTTGATTATATCTCAAAAGGCAATGCATTTGCAGATGAAACGGCAAAGTTCTGTGCAAGAAAAGGTTATTCTTACAATCGGGAAAGGAGTAAAGAAACTGATTCAAATTCATTAATGCTAACAACAGTTGTAGAAACATGGAATGAGATTAGAGAATTACAAAATGAAGCAGATGATGAGGAAAAAGATCTGTGGTTAAGATCAGATTGTAGACCACGTGAAGAAGATGGAGTGTGGGTTTACAAAGATGGCAGAATAGTCTTACCAAATTGTTTAATTGCAGATATGGCCAGATTATATCATGGTCCAGCACATCTTGGAAGAGATTCTATGATTAGACTTTTCAGAGAAACTTGGTTCAATACTAAATTCAGAACAATTGCAGAATCTTTTTGTCAAAGGTGTTTGTCTTGCCAACAAATGAATCCAAACAGAAAATCATTGGTGGGGACAGGAATAATTGGTCGAGAGGGTGGTCCTTTTACCAGGTTACAGATGGATTTCATTGAAATGCCCTTACACAATTGCTTAAAATATGTTCTTGTAATCGTTTGTTTATTTTCAAGATGGGTAGAAGCATTTCCTACAAGACATTGTGATTCAATTACAGTAGCAAAACTACTGCTCAGAGAAATTATCCCAAGGTACGGTTTTCAAGTCACTATTGAGAGTGATGGAGGAAGCCATTTCGATAACAAACTAATGAAATTAATTTGTGAAGCTTTGAGCATTGAGCAGAAAATACACTGTGCATACAGACCAGAGGCATCAGGGGTAGTTGAACAGATTAATGGAACAATTAAAAACAGAATTGGAAAAATGTGTCTTGAAACAGGTATAAAGTGGACAGATGCTCTTCCACTTGTTTTGATGTCATTAAGAAGTACACCAGATAAAAAGACAGGTTTGAGTCCTCATGAAATTTTAATGGGAAGAGTTATGAGGCAAGCTTTTGTACCTGTAGGTAAACTGTTGAGCATAAATGACAGTGCTATTTTGGATTACTGTAAAAGGTTATCTGATATAGTGACTTCTGTGTCTAATCAGGTGGGAACTGAAGCACAATCAAATGAGAAAGTTTTGACACATGACCTGAGACCTGGTGACTGGGTCAGAACAAAAGTACATCGGAGAAGAAATTGTTTGGCTCCTAGATGGCAGAAACCTAGGCAAATAATTTTGATCACTACTAATGCTGTAAAATGCAAAGGATTGAAACGTTGGATTCATCCTAGTCATACTATTCCAGTACCAACTCCTGAGAGTTCTGATGTTGAAAGTGATACTACAGATGATTCTGATTCTGAAGCAGAAGGTGAAATAAATCCAGATCCTGAAGATCGACAAGAAGGTCGACATCTGGAACCTGTATCTGTGAATGAAAATTCAACAAGAAAAGACTTGGAAATTATTGAAATAGATTCTGAAGGTGAAGAGAATCTGTTAAAAGGAAAGATAACTGAAGATTCAGTTATTTCTATTGAAGACAGAGAAGAGGAACAAAAAGAAGTTTCAGACCAGGAGAGTATCGAAAAGCAGAAAACAAGCTCTGAAGTAAGGAACAGAAATCCAAAGTCTGGGAAGTTGGAGGTAATTGAAGAAGAAGAAGAAGACGAATTACCAAGTACCAGTATTGGAAATCAGAGAAGTGTTCCTGAAGGAGTAAAACTGCCGAATAGAGAAGTTCCTGAGTCAATTGAAATTTCAGACAACGAATCTGAAGAAAGTGACGTGGATGGTGCAAGTGAAAACAGAAAGAAAAGGGCTTGGAAGTCAGAATCAAATGCTTCTGAACCAAAGAAGAAATACGTGAGAAAAGCAGACTACTGGCCTGGTGGAAGATTGAGAGTTAGGTTGATCAAGAAACCTAAAGAGCAAGTGGAAGAAATCAGTAGTCAAAAGAGTCCTGGAAAGGAAGTGGGAGTTGGAAGGAAAATTGAAGTGGTGTCGAGAAAAGGAAAAAGAATAGTGAGACCAAACCAGAAATACAAGTCTCCTGAGTGGACTTATTTAGTAATTCCACCCGTTATTGACATTTATGGTAGTAGTGAAGAAGAAAACGAAATAGAGGAAATTAGTGAAAATGATTGAAGTACAGAAATTTTAATTTGGCAAAAGGCTGAAGAAATTTTGTTAGCTGACATAAGGTCGAAGAAAAACTGTTTAGTTGAAGAAATCTTATGTATGACATAAGGTCGAAGAAAACTTGTTTAGGGTTTTAAAAATAAAATTATTTTAAAAGGGGGGTATAAATAGTTTAAGTCAATTTTAAAATTAATTTTCTTTTTAATTTTGTGGCAAAACTAAAACTAACCAAAAATGCCTTATGTTAAGGAGAGCACTTCAAAGTGTTCTGTTTTTAAGAGATGCTGTAAGATGACTCTGGTGTGTCTGCTCATTTTAATACTGCTCTGGTTAGTTTTAGCTGTGATCATCCCATTAGAGATGAATAGAGAATTACACAAAGTTAACATGACAAGAAAAGCTTTAGTTAGTCAAACTAAACATAGTGCATCTGCTAAAGTTATTGATCATCAACCTAACTTTCATCAAGATAAATCTATTAGTGATTTTTCAAGTAATACATTCACAAAGCTTTTGAGTGAATATGTCAAGGTAATGGATGCAAAAGACTGCTATGTCTGTGTCAAGTTACCTGCTTCTGTTTCTGAGGGAGTGACATACAATATGCTTCCTCTCACATATGGTGTAACATGTAGTGTGTTAACTAGCTTATTTTATCAAACTGGACGCTTAGAATATTACTATTCAGATTTTGACGAGATTTTTGCGAATATAAAGATTGATGGTGCTTTAAATAAGCACAAGAAAGCAAAACAAATGAGAGAATTTTTCCTTGTTACTAATGAACTCACTTACGAGTATGCTTACAAGAATAATCTAACATGCAAATTGAGTGCTGGGGAAAGAAATTTTTGAATATGGTTGAAGAGAGAAGAGCAATTTACAAAAGAAATGAATTAGTCAAGCAGACTAAGTCAAAATTCTGGCAAAAAGAGGATGAGAAATTAAATGGCAAAATGCTTGAAAATGTTGCTATTCACATAGATAAACCAGTTAGTGGAAAGCTTTGCATTAGAAGAGATAATACACTTTTTGATAATTATTTTGTAGGTGCAAGTAACTGTGAAGATACTTATCAGATATTGGGAGGTTGGGGATTCAAAGGTGGAAAAGATCCAATCTTCCCTGGGATTTATTTTGTTTGTGGTGACAAAGCCTACTACAACCTTCCAGACCATTGGTATGGAACTTGTTATGTGGGAATTGTTTTTCCTAAAATGTTTCATGTTGATAGAGATTCAGAAGGATTGTTCAAAATTCATAATTATGTAAATAGAGTCAAAAGAGAAACTTTTACAGAAGTTCTGGGAGATATTTTTCAAGCAGTGATACCTTTTGTTGGTATAACCCTAAATGCAGGGAGAATTAGAAAATTGTCCACAATTGTTGACAGATTGTCAACAGACACTGCTGATGGATTCCAATTAGTGAATGTTGAAGTAGTTGCAATCAGATCTATGGTAATTCAAGATCGTCTTGCTTTAGACATACTCCTAGCAAAAGAGGGAGGAGTCTGTGGCATTTTACATGTACAACATTGTTGCACATATATACCTGATGAAAGTAAGAATATTGAGATGTACATTAAAAACATTACACAAATGCATTCAGAGATAATTCCTTTAGAAGAAGATGATTTTACAGGGAAACTTTCAAAAAGATTCCAAGCTATTAAAAATTGGTTTCATGATATTGGTAGTTCAATTCTTGGCAAGATTTTGGCACCTTTGATTATAATAGTATTCATTTTTATTTTGACAAAAATAGGTTGTTTGTTGCATAAGAGAAAGAAGCAGTTGAAAGAAAAGAAAAGAATCTATAAACTTAGAAAAGAAGAAGAAAGGGAGATCGAATTACAGGAGTTACATAGAGAGCGTTATGCTAATTCCAAAGATTATGCAGAAACAGATTTTTAGGATTATTGATACAAATGAATTTGAATCAATTTCTCGGAAATCTAAATTACCAAAATTTTGGGTGTTGGTGTGGTGATTTGTTAATCACCAGATGAGGGAGTTGATGGAGCGAGATAGAAAACAAAATTTTGTTTAAACTCGCAAAGTCACATTTCCATAACATGAATAATAATATTAATGATTTGTGATGTATTGTATTAATACAACCTAGATTAAACTTTACACATGGGGGGACTAACATGTGTGCTCATAAACGTGCATAAATGTTGCATCTTTTGTTCGTGCAAAATAATAAAAAATAATTTGTCGTTTTCGTTTTTGTCATTACTAACTGCAACAAACTTAAAGAAGCATGTGCTTATTTTGCTTTTCCTTGTCTATGTGATGTCATTTCTACTATTCTAGGTGCACATAAGTCTCATGGATTAATGAAGACTGGTAGATATAAACGCTGCTTTATTTGTTTGCATTTGCTAGGTAACATTAGACTAATCGGGAGGGTTAATTAATTAGTAGACTTAGGGTGGATACAGAATCAACATTATTTCTTACATTAATACTTTTCTTGTGTTTGTTTTATACTAGAAAGCATAAGTTGCCTGCTTTTGGGCCTAGTTTACTCGAGTTTACTAAAGCTGAATTTTACTTCTGCACAAGTCACGAGAAGCCCATTCTGAAAAAAGTGTTCGTCAAAGCTGCATTCACAAAGCAAAAAAACTGATGTGCTGTCATCATTCTGTCGGACGTGGCCAAGGACGGATATGTGATAAAGGACAATTTTGTCAGCTTTAACTTGGCATCCGCGGAAACGAAATGAACACTGTGAGAATATTGATTTACAATTGTTGCAAACCAAGGAAGCTCCTGGTTGCATTCGGAAAAGACAATGGTCTTTAAGAAACGTGACCTAATGGAACTTTTGAAAAGTGGGTGACATGTCACTTGTCACTCTCAACCAATGGGACTTCGAGGATTTTTGAAAACTTTCCTTTGCTCAGTTTAGCTAGCATAGAAAGGTATAAAAAGTCATGCCCCTAGGGATGGGCTGGCTGCTGCTTTCTGACTTTCCGATGAGGGTGAAGTGCTGCTGGACTTTGTGTGGAGCACGTAAGAATCCTCAAAGAACTTTTCTATATTTTCTCTTTTATTTAGCTTAGCTAGGGACTTAGGCTTTAGAAATGCTAAACTTTTAAAATCTTACTTAAACTTTGAATTTCTTACTAAATTGTATTTTTCTTATGAAACTTTTCAAACATGCTTACTTTAATGCTAATAAAAATGTATTTATAAAATTACATTTTGAAATACCATAATTCAGTAAATAAAATCTTACTTTTGACAAACAAGCTGGTCTTAGTTATTCAGAAGTACAGGTTACTATTAGCTAGATCCCATCGCCAATGGTGGTCGTTTAAATGGTTAGGATTTATTCTAATGACAATATTCTTTCCACAGATGTATAAAATTGTATATAGTTTGTAGATAATGTGTATAAAGATTTAGTCTGACCACCTGATTCAGTAGGCCCAAAATATGTCATGTTTATAAATGGGTCCATAAGTTAGTGTAGAATTTTGTTTATAGGTTATGAAGTTGGGTAGCGTTGTTTATGATATATTTTCTATAGGCCGCTGGATCAATATCCCCGTAAAACCTATCGGGGGGGCTAACAGAGCCTAAACCGGCATTTCAACCACTACTGGAAGAGGTGTCGGGGTTGGGTTCCCCCTGCATCGAAAGGGTCCCTGTGCATTCTGTCTACCCTAGCCTGTAATGCTGCTGTTTTAGTGCGCAAGGCAACAAGTTCCGTCTGAACCAGAGCCAGTGCCTCTAAGACATCCTCTAAGGTGGCCATCCTTGACACCAGCACACCCAAGAGGAATAGAATTCGTGGGCCGCTCATTCTGTCAGGCTTTTCCTTCCAGAATCCTTGGGACCTTGCAGATGCTCAAGGGGGTCCACCTCTCGACTGCCCCAAGTCCGGAATATAAATACACACGGGTGAACGAAAGGGTAGGAACAGCTTGGAGGGAGATCTGAGGATGACACAACAATACCAGGTAAGTACTTTGAATGAGTACCCAAACAACACAGGTTATCGGGACGACAACATTTGAATAATATTTGAGCCTGTTTCACACTACCTGTAAAGGAAGAGGGTGAGTGAACGATGCCAGAAGAGAGAGAGGGAGTTTGCAAATGTCCAACACATAACTATAACAATAGAAAACAAATATTGAAATAAACAGGTCCTATCCTGATATAGTTTAAGAACGTTGTGAACAGGAAACAGATCCGCCCCCACACCTACCAAGGGTCACCTGTGGAGTAGCTTGGAGTGCAAGGCAGAGATCTTCTGCAACCCTCTATCTTTCCTCTCTCCTAGACACGAAAAGAATAAACAAATATTTTTTTAAAGTAATAACAGGGCAGAGTAGTTACTATAAACATGGAGCTCAGGTTTGCTTAAAATCACAATACAACTCCTGAAGTCTTCTGCGCTTCAGAATACTTGATCCTCTACTCTTGTTGAACCTTAGGGAGAGGGGGTCCAAATCTAAATGAGCAATAAAACCTTTTTCCTTTGGGCGGGGAAACTCAAAGGTCAGCAGTAAAGTTTTGAAAGAAAGGTGCTTTGCGTTTACCCCTTCAACAGGATGTAATATCCAATAGGGGCTCCACGAAAAGAGTTCTGTCGGTATTCACTATAGGCAGTACGGTACAGTCTACTCGTTTTCGATATTCTCCCGCATTAAACCGCCAATGGGGCAAGTCTCGCCAACAGGGAGAATACGAGGATACTACCAAGCCCCAGGCAGGGAGATACAAGCGCTCCTCTGCAAGAGAGTGGTCGAACCGCACTCTCATCCAACAGAGGAGGGAGGAATATGCCAGTGAGGAGAATTCCTACGAGCCAACACAAAACGAAAGTCTGGTGGTTGGAGAACAGTGCGGATGCACTCTTACCGCCTCTGGTCGAAGGAAATCCATGGGAACACTGGAGGTAATCCGCTGGGATAATTGGCGGCATTATGAGCTTCTGCTGCTGTGTTATTGGATTTCCGGAGTTTCGTCCGAGTCACATGGGGTGTGACTCTCGCAATGAATGGCAGGAATTGTAGTCTGGTACTCTTCGTCGCTACCCGATGCCGCACAAAGAGCAGTCAGTGTGTCACCGGTATTCAGACCCTGACAGGTTATGCCCCTTTTCACGTGACTGGTGATGGAAAATTGGACATATGTGTAGCGTATTGAATTGCTTCAAGTAATATAGCAAAGTGAAGATCTCTATCAACTAGAACCTGAAGGTACCCTGCTGTGGTGCCCTCTGAAGTTAGAGTACTGCTAAGTATTATACTTTGCTGGACCTCTTCTGCCCTTTCTTAGTAATATAACAGTATGTATCTGAATTCAAGCCCCAACCAGACTAGGACGTCCATGGCTGTAATCGATATTACTAAAAAAACTCAGTCTACTCTATCATGGACCAGTGTGGGAGTACCAGTGAGGTTGAGCTGACTGATAACTGTGGTGACTGCCTTGCAAACATAGTACCTCCCTCTATCAATGGTATTGTGGCAGAATATCAGTGTCTAAATATAATTTAACAAAATATCGCCCTATTGAAATTATCAATAGAAAATCTACACCCAATGGAACTATATTTTGTAAATAACAGTTATGCCATGAAATTTATGTCAGTGGATATTTTCTATTGATGTTCTGATACACAGCTGTACCATAGCTCTCTCTGTTCATGGAATGCACCCCACCCACTTGTCCTGTCCTGAAATCACTGGTTGTAATCTTTGTCAGTATAGGTCTTGCACTACGATTAGGTCATGGGTCCCAGGAAAAGCTCCAAAGAAGTCATGAATGGTCCCTGGATGTGCTTTCTGTGACTGTAGGCCCACACCCTAATTGACCATGAGGGTCAGACTCTTGCCAACCCACTCCAATACCAAAATCTGCACCTCCATTCATAGCTATACACAAGGAACATGTTAAATACATGATAAATACCAAATAGATTGACCTTAAAATGATTCTATACTTGATGGGCCTTCATCTTATCAAATTATACATTGCCATGACACATTAGCTATAATTATTACATTACCATGCTACCTTGGCAAGTGGTATTACAACTAAAAAGTTAATATTATCTATCCAATCCACCACCGTTGCCCAATCCAGAGTTCCCCGCTTTCTCTGCTCTCCAGGTGATACATAGTCAGCAATCTGGCTATCCATTGATGATATGTAGGGAGTTCCGGCTTCAGCCAAGGTGTGCAGATGCTGATATGAGCCACTGCCAAGGCCATAACAATGAAATATAGTTTCCTTTTGTCATTAGCGAAACCTTCACTAACCCCACCACTCACATTTAACTACCCCCACTTGCATCACACACACCACACATAGTCCAACTCTAAGTGCTCCCGCGTAGTCGTAGGTCGCAGCACGCCGCATCCCGTTAGAGGGGTGCGAAGACCCCAATGATGAAGCATGACACCAAGGGGCCTGTTGGTGTGTGAGGGGTATTTAACACAACACTGAGTGTACCCACACTTGTGGTACACTCGCCGTCCCCTTCACTGTGAGTAGGATTCTTTTTCTTTATGTAACAGTGCCCGTGGAGTAAGAATCCTACATCTACACTCTACCTCCCTCCAATTGTTTTGTTTATATTGATAGAAGACCTCAGATAGCTACGAATTCCATTCTTATTGGCCCCCAGTTTTACACAATTGCAAAAAGTGTTTGTTAGATCCGCTTCATTACCTCCACATCAGGGGCAACAAGAGTCAGGCATTTTCCCCCAGTTATACATCTTAGCAGATGTTTAAAATAGCCTTAAAGCCTTCAGTAGCAGGCTCTACCGGGCATTAAAGGTCTGCCACAGCGTTATAGGCCAGAGTCAAAGGCAAGGGCCTTTAACAAGGGAGCGGTCTTTAGTGGCCGGTAGACCCCGATACAGAGGGCTCTCAGGCTATTAGAACATTCCGTCCATAGAGGGCAGAATGTTCTAAATAGTAAAGCAAAGGCCCCGCGAAGCTTGAGGGGATTGAAATCCCGCAGGCTCTGTAAGGCCTTTTGTTCACAGCAGGAGCTGTGAACAAGCATTGGGTTGTTGGAGGATCTGGGCTTCTACGCCGGTTAGAAGCCTGGAGCAACCTTCCAATGTTCTAATAAACATTAAATACTGTTTTATAATGTTGGCTCTTCAATCCTGCTGATAATGGAACCTCCTGGCCCACCTCCAATGATTTCTGGAAATTTATATTACTAACAAATAATCTCCAGGCCCAGTTTTCTGCTTGCATTTCTGGATCATCTGGCTTTCAATCAATTAATAGTCTATAAATAGGGCTCCCAGTTTTATGGTATTTACTTTTTTAACACTTCCGTCTATATTTATCCATATTTAGTTTTTTGCATTATTATTGGTATTTATCCATATTTATTTTGTGTTTGGGAATACATGGAGTGGTAAAATGGTATGTTTCCACATTAATTTACCTGATAAACAGGCTCTCATACTTTGATACCTGTCGTGTATTAGCAAATTCAACAACCAAATATAGCAAAAAACTACACACATCTGCAAATATTAGCAGTATGTACAAATATAAGTTACCATATGCATTTGTCTAGGGAAGTATAATCCTGGTTTTAACTACCCATGTTATCTATCTGCTCAGCTGTTGGCCTGGAATTCACGAAAGCCATCATGGATATTCACTCAAACAAAGCACAATTTGCTGTATTTTTCCACCTAAAAAAAATTAATATTGACATGAAACACATTGTTTTCTGTCTGTATTTACCCGTAAAAATCATTAAAAACAAAAAACTGGAATCTTTGTTTATAAATAAGCCTAACCCTACCTCCCCTATACGACTTAGTGATTCAACAAGTGGAACCGGCTCTGGTGAAAACAAATTATTGTCTAAACCCCTAATATGCAGATACTTAAAGAAACTTTGTGTGGTCAAACCAAATTTCTGCTGCAGTTCCTCATACACATGGTCCAGACTCAATAAATCACCTGCTTGCTCCTAAATTAGACAATTATTTTCCTAGTTGGGAAAATTAATGAACCCCAGAGGGGCGTATAATAATTATATATTTTTTTGTAACATATTTTTAATGGCATTTAACGGTTACATTTATAGAGTACACTTGGACATCATACATTGCATTGTAATACTTTCCATTGTTATATGGTACAGTGCTATTCATGCTCTACTTAGTTCATTATTCTGGCAATGGTGGGGCGCTGAGTCAGTTGACTGCCATGTAAAACTGGAATAAGAAACTGGGGTTGGTCATGGAATTCTCTGTACTGTTGTCGGAGGAAGATAGGGGCATTGTATACACAGTGTTCGGTGCAGCCATGTCCCACTAGGGAGAACGGGGATCCACACGTTGACGCAGCCCGGCGTCTGGCATTCAGATGTGACGTGATGTAAGGCACTATGAGTTAGTGACTCTGCGTGAATGCAAAGAGAGGGGAGCCAGGGTGTGCATTTGTGGGTTGGTTTGGTGGTTGTGAAGCCCGAGGAACTTGTGTGTCGTGATCTGGGTCATCATGGGGCGGGGACTGTTTGAATTGGTGCAACAATAGCGCCCATTCCATGGAAATGGGGATCTTGCGTATCCCTTTCACCTCTTCCTTGGGCAATGTTTCTTCCTCTGCCGCAGCTCATTTGAGTACTTCTCCCACCCATGCCGCAATCGGGGGACCCGTGGGGGAACGCCAGTGCATGGTTATGCTTTGTTTGGCCAATAAAATGGCCAGTGAGATAAATCTTGTGGGTACTTTGTGTCGCTTCTGCTTCCGGAAGATGCCCAGGGCACAGGATTCCCAGGTGGTCAGGTGTGTGAGCCCAGTGAGTTCGCCAAGTGTTTTGTGAATATTTTGCCAGTATGTTTGTAGATTGGGGCAGCTCCAAAACATATGGAAATCTGCTTCCTGTGTGTGACATCTAGGGCAGAGGAATCGGGTATCAGGGTAAAATCTTTGGAGGCGGGCCAGTGTCAAATATGCCCTGTGTAAGATAAGAATTGTATATTTTTGAATTGTGCGTTCGTGGAGACTTTCTTAGGGAATTCAAGTTCCCTCTCCCATTCCTTCTCATGTAGGGGGCACCATATTTCTTTCTCCCAAATGGTCCTTAAGGTCTCTAGGGGTCTGTTAGTGAGTTCCCGTATGGCTTTGTACAGCCATGTGGTTAGATGTCGTCCCACCCCCATGTGTAATATTGTGTGGATGACCGGGTGTGTGGTTGGTTCCCCCGACGATAGGTCATGGTACTGTCAGTAGATTTCGAGTATTTGGCGATGGAGTAAAAACCTGGCCAGGGGGAGATCATAGTCGTCTATGAGTAGTTGGAACGGTCTAAGTTGTCCGCCTTCAAATAGCAACTCTGCTTCGGTGATACCACAGGTCGTCCATGTGCGGAGTATGTTGGGTGTGTAATAGTGTTTGTGTTTGGGCCAGTCGACTAGCGACAGCAGGGGTGAGATACCAGGGCCTTCCTGGTGACATACGATGTATTCTTTGCATGCACTTACAGGCCGCCGCTACTTGTAGGGAGTATGTCCGTCTTGGTGTTGAACCTGGCATTAGTAGACGGCATAATACCGGAGTGGGTACCCGCCAGTTGTGGTGTATGTCTCGCCTAGGTGTCTGCCTGCTGTCCAGTAGGACAGCCACTGCAGCTGTGCCGCAAGGAAGTAGGATTCGAAGGACGGGGCTCCTTGGGTGGTGGGTTGTTTCAGCTTAGCTAATGCTATCCTATGTCTGCTTTTCCCCCATATTAGTGAGCTGAGGAGTGAGTCTAGGTCTCTGAAAAAGGTTCTGGGCGGAATTATTTGTAGGTTAGTGAAATGGTATAGGAGTCTTGGGACTATTACCATTTTGGCTAGGGCCACCTCTCCACTCGGGGCAAATGGGCGATTTCTCCAGAATTCAACCGCCGACCTTATATCGACCAGTGCCCTACGGTGATTGCCCTCGAATATGTTGGTTGGAGAATGGTAAAGACGGATCCTAAGGTATCGGGGGGCCTCTGCGGTCCAGGCCACTTTCTGTTCCCCGAACCATACGTCCTGGGGGGGAAGGTTCGGATCCTGTGGGGTATACTGTGTATTTATCCCAATTCACCCGCAGCCCTGAGGCATCTGCAAATTCTGTGAGCGCTGCCCAAATGGGAGTGAGATCTGCAGTGATATACCGAACATAGAGAAGGAGGTCATCAGCGTACATGGACACGCTGTGCACGGTGTCTGCGAGTGAAATGCCCCAGTGCTGTCCCTCCTGGCGCAGCCGTATGGCTAAGGGCTCCACCACTTGCGCAAAGAGCAAGGGTGAGAGCGGGCAGCCCTGTCTCGTGCCTCTCTGTACCATGAACTCTGACGAGATGTACCGCCCAATTCGAACGAGTGAAGTGAGTTTGGTGTACAAAAGCCGCGTATACGCTATGAGGGTGGGTCCCAGTCCTACTCGGTGTAGGACCGAGAAGAGGAATTGCCATGTAAGGGTATTAAAGGCCTTCTCGAGGTCCAGGATCAGACAGGCCTCTCGAGGGTACTTGTCACTGACTTGATCTTGAACATGGAATAGTCAGCGTATATTTTGGGATGTATTCCTGCCTGGGACAAAACCGCATTGGTCTGGGTGTACCAATGGTCATATGATTTGCGAGTATCTGTCCGCTAGAATCTTACCTAGTATCTTCCAGTCGGTGGACAGAAGTGTGATAGGACGGTAGGAGACATTTGCTGAGGTTCGCGGTTTGGCTTCAGGAAAGTCGCGATAACGGACTCCCGAAGGGATCTTGTCAATTCTCCAGTCTCCAGTGTGACCGCGAACATTGCCACCAGTTGGGGGACCAGTAAGTTGGAGAAGGTGGTGTAATATTCTAGGGGGAACCCGTATGGACCTGTAGCCTTATTGCGAGCTAGGGAGTGAAGGGCTTGTGTGATGTCGGTAGACTGTATCTTCGCATCTAATGTTGTTCGGTCTGCCTCTGATATTTTGGGGATCGTAAGAGCATCTAGAAATCTGCCTGGTGCGCCCTGCGCGGTCGGTACTGGGTTACGATAAACCTCTGAGTAATAACATCCTCTACCTGGGTCTTCCTGAATATCTGCTGACCCACCTGCAGATAGTCCAAAATTCGGCAGCCAGGGCAATCTTTGGTCTTACCAGAAGGGCCAGGGCGAGCAACCTCCTTGTGACTCTGCACTGGCTGCCGATTCGGAAGCGCATCGCTTTTAAGACCTTAACTACAGCCTTTAAGGCGCTTCACAATTTCGGCGCTGGTTATTTGCAGAAAAGGGTCAACTTCTATCTACCATCTAGACCCTTGAGGTCGGCTGCCCAGGCCAATGCCATTGTGCCGGCAGTGAGACGTGTGCGCTGTGGAGGCCGCTCTTTTAGCTACCTTGCCCCCCGTCTCTGGAACACTCTGCCCCTGACGTTGCGAACGTGCTCCAATTTGTTTGCTTTTAGAAAGGGACTTAAAACCTATCTCTTTGCCCTGTAAGCTGTTTTGTGGTGTTTGGTGCCGTAGGGCTGTTTTTTGTTAGTTGCTGGTGTTTGTGTGAGGATCTATAGCGCCGGGACGCTCTTTGAGCAGCTGAGCGCTTTACAAAACCCCCAGTAACATAACATAACATAACAATATCGATGAAACACCAGAAGGATCTCATCCTGGGACCTTACCAGATTTCCGAGGGGGTCTAATATTTCGGTTATGGGCCGCGTGTCAGTGTCTTGTTTGGCTAACCATGCCAACAATGTGCCAGTTTTATCACGTTCCTTGTGCATCCGGGTAGCGTATACTCTAAAGTTATATCGCCGGAGGTCTGCACAGGCTGCTTGGTACCCTGTCTTGGCATTAGCCACTAGTGTCACCGTATCAATGGAGGTGTCGCCTCATTTAGTAGCAGTAGCAAGCTGCGTTTCGGCCTTGGCAGGGGCTTGTTCTAGTGTCCGCTTTACCCCGGCTCTTTGTTTGATGCATTCTCCTCTAGCCACCACCTTGAATGTGTCCCACTCTACTAATGTCGAGGACACTATCCCCGTGTTATGGGCAAAGTAGTCTTGGATACTTAGTACTTGTTTGTGTGTAAAGGTTTGGTCTATTAAGCAGTCCCGTGGTAGCCGCCTTGTGGGGGCGGGGGGTTGTGGAGGTCTCCAATTAAGTCTCAGGACCTGGGTGTCATGGTCAGAGATGATCCTACCCATGTAATCCGAGTGGTGGATTTTGGGGAGTATCGCCGCTGAGCATAAGAACCGATCTAAGCGAACCTGTAGGTTATGTGGGATGGAATGGAACAAGTACAGCCGAGTTTTTGGATGTTGCAGTCTCCATGCGTCTGTGAGTACCCTTTCTGTGACGCAGCCCTTAAACCTTTCAGTTGGTCTAAATGTGGAGGAGTGCGCAAGAGGGGGGTGGGATCAGTCCAAGTTGGGGTCCAGTATACAGTTGTAGTCCCCCCTAGGATCCATGGAATTGGGCAAAAGCCTTTGTGAGGTGGTCCCAGAACTTTTCCTGTCCGACACTCGGGGCGTATATGCTACCGAGTAGAACAGCCTGCCCATCCAGGAGTCCCTCTAACAGGGCATATCTAACCTTCTTTATCTACCACCCGTCTGATTTCCTGGAATGGGGTCCCTGGACGAACCCAAATCAGTGCCCCGCGGGCGAACACCGAGTATGACGTGGCACATATGGTTCCTCGCCATTTGGCCTGTAGTTTGCTCACCTCTACCGAAGTGAGGTGTGTCTCTTGCAGAAACACAATCCGTGCTTTCTGGCGCTTTGTGTATGAATATACAGCATAGCGTTTGCTCGGTGTGTGTAGGCCTCGAGCATTGAGCGTGAGGATACTTTTGTCTGTGTTCTGTGTCATCTTTGCTATGTATGGTTGTTATCGCGCGCTAGCGGGGTAGTATCCACCAGGCCGTGTTGGCCAGTGAACCCCCCAGTGGTGTGATGCACCTGTGTGACATACATTGTCACCTCTATGTACTTTGCGGGTACCCTGTTATATGAAGTTCCATGAAGGGACGGGATATTTCTAAACAGGGGTAGTAAACAATGGGGTCGGGAAACAGTCCCAATACTGAGGACCCATAGTTGGCGACGATGCATCCAAACTAGCTCCCTCGAGAGAACGGGGGGAGGGCAGTACTACAATATGTGATGGGGTTGGCAGTGCATGAATGCGAGGCGGGCTGCTGATCGGGCTTTGGGAGGATCACTGTGCGTCACCTGAGATGTGTCAGGCGGTGTCAAGGCAGTGTGTGCTCAACAGAGGAGCCTCGTCGAGGCAAGTTCTCACTGTAGTCTTCATCGGATCGACTCATGGCAAGGGGTTAGACCTGTGGTTCCCAAAGTGTGCGCCGCGGCGCCCTGGTGCGCCGTGATTAGAAGCCAGGGGCGCCGCGGCGCCGCGCAGGATGTGGGTCGTGGAAACTGCTGCCGCAATTCCTCCCCCTCCTTTGTGCTGCCAGGTCACTCTGCATCTCAATTAGTGATTGATGGAGAAAGCCTTTAATTCTCACACGTGGCAGACATTGCCCCAGGGCACGCATCTCCCAGTGTTTTCTTCTCGCTCCTATCTGGACTGTTTCTCTGAGCACGGTGCAGCAGCCTGTCCTGTTTCTCTGAGCTCCTATGTAGCTAACTGTCCTGCTTCTGGGACCCTGTGGAGCAGCCTGTTCTTTTCTGTACCTCGGTGGAGCAGCCTGTCCTTTTCTGTGAGCCCGATTGCGCTGCCTGTCCTGTTTCTCTGCCCCCAGTGCAGTTCTTTCTGTGAGTCCAGTAAAGCTGCCTATCCTGTTTCTGTGCCACAAGTCAAAATATAATTCCCTTTGGGCGAATTACCGTAGAAAGACAAGTTCTTACAGACAGGCACATATAGACTCACCAATACCAAATCATAACAAGGAAGCAATATGAACAATATAAAAAATGGTGAAAACACTATAATAAAAGTAAATCTAGACAGTTTATTGACATACACTATATTTTGTTAAAAATGGGAAACCTATACAAGACGAAACACTATAAAATAAATACATCCAACATTTCAATAAAAAAGGAGCTACAGGTAAAGGACTAAATTCCAACAGAAATTCCGAATTTTCCTTAATTTCTTATTCCAGTATTTCTCCTTAGGCATCGACGCGTTTCGGTGGAGTAGTTAATGTTTAACCACCTTCATCAGGACAATTGCAATAAATGTTTCCCAATGGTTCTGAAAATTCAAACAGAACCAATCTTAATTACACATAATAATGACATAACATTTTCTTTTTTTTTAAAAACCATAATGTATATTGATATTAACATCCCTAAACATACAATAACATTGCTTCCATGTTACACTAAACAGACAATACATCCTGTTACAACATAACAATATAACAAAAAAAAATCATAAACAATACATTCATTTAATTTGGTTACATAAGGATATTCCTCATGTTGGCAATATCTCATAAAGCTTATATATATTTTGAGCTTCAAACTTAACGTTCCCTGCACAGTGCTCCAATCACTAAATCAACAGCATCAAATCCACATTGATCTGTTATGTAAAAACACACTTGAGCTAAAAAAGTTTATTTTGGACAAGAGAGGCGGCTGTTGAGATGAACATGATATATCGCCTACCTCAGTTATTAAATGTCACTCAGTATATGATAAGGGGTGCTCTGCCTCCTTCTCAGTCAAAAAAAGATATTCGTCCAGCGAATTATCTTCTCAACGTTAAAAACAGTGTTATCCTATATAGGGTAGATAAGCAACTTATTTTATTATCAGCGAACCCCAATGTGTAAAAAAAGATGATGCTTATTAACAAACTCTGATATATTCCAAAAGCTTGCGAGTTCTATTAAATAGTAGCCCAAGAGATATATGCGCATCAGACTCCTAATGGACTGTACTAATGACAGTCTTTACATAGGTTTAGAGGTAACAATATCGTACCTGCGGCTTTTAGATTTAATGTCACAATATCTCGTACAGTGTATGCATGCTAGTAATCTAAAGATCAATGCCCTACATACTGCTCCAGTCACTAGAGGCTAGCGAATTTTAGCCTCGTCGAATTTCTGTCAGACCGAAAGGACAGGTTAGACAGCTCCGATAATACGATCCCATTCTTCTCTCGAGTTAAGACCCCTTCTTACTGTATCGAGATAGGAGATATACCATTGTTCTCTTTCTTTCCTTCTGGAAACAATGTTGCCACCTCTCTTGCCTATTTTGATTTTTTCCAAGATAAACCAGCTGAAATCTGATTCTCCATGTCCTTTTTCCAAGAAATGGGCCACAATTGGGGAATTCGAAATATTTTTTGCGGCATCAAAGTAAAAAATTTTAAAACCAAAAACTTTCGGTATAACTTCCGGGTCAAGTCGGGCAGAATCAGCATAAAAGCGCCGACCTAGAGAATTAGTTTACCCTTTGAATGAACACGAAGGCGAACGCACGGAGGAACAGTAAAGGACTAAATTCCAACAGAAATTCCGAATTTTCCTTAATTTCTTATTCCAGTATTTCTCCTTAGGCATCGACGCGTTTCGGTGGAGTAGTTAATGTTTAACCACCTTCATCAGGACAATTGCAATAAATGTTTCCCAATGGTTCTGAAAATTCAAACAGAACCAATCTTAATTACACATAATAATGACATAACATTTTCTTTTAAAAAAAAAACATAATGTATATTGATATTAACATCCCTAAACATACAATAACATTGCTTCCATGTTACACTAAACAGACAATACATCCTGTTACAACATAACAATATAACAAAAAAAATCATAAACAATACATTCATTTAATTTGGTTACATAAGGATATTCCTCATGTTGGCAATATCTCATAAAGCTTATATATATTTTGAGCTTCAAACTTAACGTTCCCTGCACAGTGCTCCAATCACTAAATCAACAGCATCAAATCCACATTGATCTGTTATGTAAAAACACACTTGAGCTAAAAAAGTTTATTTTGGACAAGAGAGGCGGCTGTTGAGATGAACATGATATATCGCCTACCTCAGTTATTAAATGTCACTCAGTATATGATAAGGGGTGCTCTGCCTCCTTCTCAGTCAAAAAAAGATATTCGTCCAGCGAATTATCTTCTCAACGTTAAAAACAGTGTTATCCTATATAGGGTAGATAAGCAACTTATTTTATTATCAGCAAACCCCAATGTGTAAAAAAAGATGATGCTTATTAACAAACTCTGATATATTCCAAAAGCTTGCGAGTTCTATTAAATAGTAGCCCAAGAGATATATGCGCATCAGACTCCTAATGGACTGTACTAATGACAGTCTTTACATAGGTTTAGAGGTAACAATATCGTACCTGCGGCTTTTAGATTTAATGTCACAATATCTCGTACAGTGTATGCATGCTAGTAATCTAAAGATCAATGCCCTACATACTGCTCCAGTCACTAGAGGCTAGCGAATTTTAGCCTCGTCGAATTTCTGTCAGACCGAAAGGACAGGTTAGACAGCTCCGATAATACGATCCCATTCTTCTCTCGAGTTAAGACCCCTTCTTACTGTATCGAGATAGGAGATATACCATTGTTCTCTTTCTTTCCTTCTGGAAACAATGTTGCCACCTCTCTTGCCTATTTTGATTTTTTCCAAGATAAACCAGCTGAAATCTGATTCTCCATGTCCTTTTCCCAAGAAATGGGCCACAATTGGGGAATTCGAAATATTTTTTGCGGCATCAAAGTAAAAAATTTTAAAACCAAAAACTTTCGGTATAACTTCCGGGTCAAGTCGGGCAGAATCAGCATAAAAGCGCCGACCTAGAGAATTAGTTTACCCTTTGAATGAACACGAAGGCGAACGCACAGAGGAACAGGGAGGCCGTCAGAAAAACTACAGGTATGTGAATGTGTAGTGTTCCTAGTTAAGAAAAACGGGAAAAGTAAGGGGGTAATTATGACCGTTTAAGAAAGAGACCATACCTCTAGATATAGAAGGGGAACTCAGTCCTTTGGAATAATAGACCTCAACTCTAGAACTTTATTAGAATAAGATTGGCATATTGTATGTGGGAAGGATACAAACGTCTAGGGATATCTTCCCTAGTGAAGCCTTTCTAGAATCGATGGG
This sequence comes from Lissotriton helveticus, assembly GCF_964261635.1. NCBI lineage: Eukaryota > Metazoa > Chordata > Amphibia > Caudata > Salamandridae > Lissotriton > Lissotriton helveticus. Next base: position 1,642,461,834 of record NC_136065.1, on the reverse strand, counting down.
CGTTTACAGGAAGAAATTCAGGATGTCTCACATGAGAGCCTAGACAATGCTAACTAATGCACAAAAATATACCACTCTTTATGAGGCATAGCCAAAAACCATGAGATGATGAATACACAACCCCTGTATAAAATAAAAAATAGTGAAAAAAGAAAGGAAGGAGTAAATAATACTGATCAGGTAGAACATAAATATATAAAAAATCTTTTCCCTGTAGACATCGCTATCCTGGAAAATTAGACCACCAAGTGGAGGTGCACAATTGAAAGAGCACACCGCCACACCTAACCAATCCCGGGTTGGTGAGTATTTTTTGGAGGGACTATAAGTATCCCCTTCCCCCCCCTAACAAAGCCCCACCCCCTCCCCCCCCACCCCCCGTTTTTCCTTTTTTCTTTCTTTTCTTTCTTCCCCCCTTTTTCTTCACTTTTTCTCCAACCCCCCCCCCCCCCCCTTCTCCCTCCCTTCCTTCCCCTCCCTCTTTGTTCCTTTAAGTTAACTGAGGGAAGTCATGTGTTCCTTTATCCACATAGGGTAATAAAAATATCCTGACTTTAGAGATCCTTTTTACCAAGAACCGGTGGTTCCTCCGTGCAACGAGAAAACGATGTGGCTAAAAACATAAGGTAATTGGTCCATTGAGAATTCTTAAGTCATTAACATATAATGAATTGAGATTTGACACTAGAGCAAACACAGGATTCTGTTGCTATAATACATCCTTTTATACTTCTTGTACTTTCTAAACGTGGTACAATCATCATAATAAAGTCCACGTCGAGATAAAAGACTTGAAGAAATTGATAACCTTTAGTCTGTAGCCGCAATACAGGTATTTGAACTCTTTTCACGAATCGCAATATAGTGAAAATATGCAGAATTGTGGGGAATGAGAAAACTGCACAGGTGACACGGTGGCTCTGTGAATGGTGACAGGTAGCCTTAAGGGGATGTGAATAGACTTAAATAAATTGAGCAAGCTGTGTTGCAATAAAAAGAGAGACATAGAATGGCACTAAATCTCTGTTGTTTAATTTATAGATACTCCAAAATATTTTTGTTTGTCCTGATGAAGGTGTAAAGACTGAAAGACACCGAAACGCCGCGTCGACTTTTTTGGAAATTTTACTGTAAATGATTGAATGTGATACCTTTCAGAAAAGGTTTTTTAGTTGATTTTAAGTATATTTTAGATTGTAACCCAGTTGGGAGGTTTGAATAAATTTCGAAATTAATTTTATTTCTTGTATGTGCCCATTATTTAGTCACAGTGCATCTCTGTTGCTTGCATATAGTGGATTGTTGTTTAGGTCACCTCTTGAATTGTGCAGAAACCCCTCAGGGATTGTTTTCCCTCAGCAATTATAGGCTGCCACGTACTACAGGGATTTTCTTGATACATGAGCGTTGGATGGGTACAGGGTCAGAGGCCTGGTGGAGAGCGTTGGGTGGGTGGGTGCGGGGTCAGGGGCCTGGTGGAGAGCGTTGGGTGGGTAGGTGCAGGGTGAGGGGACTGGTGGAGAGCGTTGGGTGGGTACAGGATCAGACACCTGGTGGAGAGCGTTGGGTGGGTACAGGGTCAGAGGCCTTGTGGAGAGCGTTGGGCAGGTGGGTGCGGGGTCAGGGGCCTGGTGGAGAGCATTGGGTGGGTGCAGGGCCAGGGGCCTGGTGGAGAGCGTTGGGTGGGTGCAGGTTCAGGGGCCTGGTGGAGAGCGTTGGGTGGGTGGGTACAGAGGGGAGAAGGGTGCAAGGCAGAGGGGAGAAGGGTGCAAGGCAGAGGGGAGAAGGGTGCAAGGCAGAGGGGAGAAGGGTGCAAGGCAGAGGGGAGTAGGGTGAAAGGCAGAGGAGAGAAGGGTGCAAGGCTGAGGTGAAGTAGGGTACAAGGGGAAGGGGTAGAAGGGTGCAAGGGGGAGGGCGAGAAGGGTGTAAGGCAGAGGCGGAAGGGTGCAAGGGGGATGGTGATGATGTTAAAAATTCCCCCCCCCCCGAAAAAATTTCTGCGGATGCCCATGATCAGAGCCCACCTCTCGTAAACTTCTTGTAACGCCACAGAGCTCCTTGAGCCTTTCTCTAGCCTGGTTACTTTTAGTGGGAGTGCTTTAAGCTACTCTATGATGGTGTTGTATGCATTGAGATGTACTTTATAAGATCTTTGTGATTGCAAATAAGGTTTTATGACAGTGATGGCTACTCTCTGAATCCTTCATCACCTCTTGAATTGTGCAGAAACCCCTCAGGGATTGTTTTCCCTCAGCAATTATAGGCTGCCACGTACTACAGGGATTTTCTTGATACATGAGCGTTGGATGGGTACAGGGTCAGAGGCCTGGTGGAGAGCGTTGGGTGGGTGGGTGCGGGGTCAGGGGCCTGGTGGAGAGCGTTGGGTGGGTAGGTGCAGGGTGAGGGGACTGGTGGAGAGCGTTGGGTGGGTACAGGATCAGACACCTGGTGGAGAGCGTTGGGTGGGTACAGGGTCAGAGGCCTTGTGGAGAGCGTTGGGCAGGTGGGTGCGGGGTCAGGGGCCTGGTGGAGAGCATTGGGTGGGTGCAGGGCCAGGGGCCTGGTGGAGAGCGTTGGGTGGGTGCAGGTTCAGGGGCCTGGTGGAGAGCGTTGGGTGGGTGGGTACAGAGGGTAGAAGGGTGCAAGGCAGAGGGGAGAAGGGTGCAAGGAAGAGGGGAGAAGGGTGCAAGGCAGAGGGGAGAATGGTGTAAGGCAGAGGGGAGAAGGGTGCAAGGCAGAGAGGAGAAGGGTGCAAGGCAGAGGGGAGAAGGGTGCAAGGCAGAGAGGAGAAGGGTGCAAGGCAGAGGTGAGAAGGGTGCAAGGCAGAGGGGAGAATGGTGCAAGGCAGAGGGGAGAAGGGTGCAAGGCAGAGAGGAGAAGGGTGCAAGGCAGAGGGGAGAAGTGTGCAAGGCAGAGAGGAGAAGGGTGCAAGGCAGAGGGGAGAAGGGTGCAAGGCAGAGAGGAGAAGGGTGCAAGGCAGAGAGGAGAAGGGTGCAAGGCAGAGGGGAGAAGGGTGCAAGGCAGAGAGGAGAAGGGTGCAAGGCAGATAGGGGAATGGTGCAAGGCAGAGGGGAGAAGGGTGCAAGGCAGAGGGGAGAAGGGTGCAAGGCAGAGGGGAGAAGGGTGCAAGGCAGAGGGGAGAAGGGTGCAAGGCAGAGGGGAGTAGGGTGAAAGGCAGAGGAGAGAAGGGTGCAAGGCTGAGGTGAAGTAGTGTACAAGGGGAAGGGGTAGAAGGGTGCAAGGGGGAGGGCGAGAAGGGTGTAAGGCAGAGGGGGAAGGGTGCAAGGGGGATGGTGATGATGTTAAAATTCCCCCCCCCCCGAAAACATTTCTGCGGATGCCCATGATCAGAGCCCACCTCACATAAACTTCTTGTAACGCCACAGAGCTCCTTGAGCCTTTCTCTAGCCTGGTTACTTTTAGTGGGAGTGCTTTAAGCTACTCTATGATGGTGTTGTATGCATTGAGATGTACTTTATAAGATCTTTGTGATTGCAAATAAGGTTTTATGACAGTGATGGCTACTCTCTGAATCCTTCATCACGTCTAGACTTGATTCTTCATGTAGACCAGTGGTTCCCAAAGGGTGTGCCGCGGCACCCCGGTGTGCGGGTAAAAAAATGGTGGGGAGCCATGGCCAACTGCCAATTAGGTCAAGGGAGCCACGGGTCAAAAAAGATTGGGAACCACTGGGTTAGACGATTGTCCATCCAATATGGCATCTGCTGTCTGAGGGGTGACCAGGGGGGGTGTGACCGAGTCCACTGCAGACAGTGTTCCGTCGCTGTCCTCCTCCCCATCCGATGAAAAGATGTGTTGGGGTCGATCTATGTCCTCCGTGTCGGGGGAAATCTGCAGGTCAATCACCACCTGCAAAACCTCCCGGCTTTACTTCATGATCTGTTCTAGATCTGGAGAGTCTTGTGTGCCAGTAACTTTGTTTGATCTGCCACGCTGCCGGTTCGCGTTGCTGGTTCGGGTTGCGTCTCCTGGTGCGTGGCGCCTTGAAGGGCGAGCCTCGTGTTGTCTCAGTACTGGGTTGCTGCGCGCAGTGTTGATCCGCCCATTCATGTGCTTCCTCAGCGTTTGCAAAAAAGATGGCGGAGCCATTGAAAAGGCGGGCTGGAAAGAGCAAGGAATATTGTATGTTATTCCCTCGCAATTGACGTTTCACTTCCAAGAATGTTGATCGTTGTTTTTGCACCACTCACGCGTAGTCAGGGAAGACCATTACCTGCTTATTCTCCACCCTTAGGGGTGCCGCTTGCCTGGCCACCTGAAGCACTGCGTCTCGATCTCGGAAGTGTAAGAATTTCACCAGCATCCGGCTGGGAGCTGATCCCGGTGAAGGTTTACGGGCTGGCACTATGTGGGCGCGTTCTAGGGAGAACAATATTGTTCGGTCAGACGTGGGGGTGAAGGTTTTCACTCATGCTTCTAGATACTCCAACGTGTTTGCGCCTTTGACGCCCTCGGGGAGATCCAGTACGCGTATGTTGCAGCACCTCGGGCGTCCCTCCAAATCATTTGCGCTTTCCTCCACTGCAGATAGGCGGCTCAGGACATCTTGCAGTGTCTTCTGGTGTGCCTTGATAGTAGGCTGCATGTCAGCTAGTGTCTTCTCGTCTTCTCTCACTTTGTCTGCCAATTTACGGTAGCCATCTCTGATTAGGTTGACATCTGTCGGAAGGGTGCTGAGTCGCTCCTCCATGGATAAACTGGTTGGCATGTTTTCTGGGGCGGTCTCAGGAACCGCGGTGTGTTGCGATGTTCTCGGTTTCCCCATTGTTGCGGCGACTGAAGGAGTGCAACCCAGTGTGGTGCCCACTGCGTGTATGCAGGGTTGCGTGGACCTAGAGAAGGAGTGGTGTCCTCCTGTGGGAAGAGGGAGCACGCAGCTGACTGGGAGCGCAGGGGGGTCCTCGCTCTGGTCACCTCAGTGTTGCTCTTACCAATTTGTCATCGCAGGGGGAGGCGGGTGCTGCCCAGGATGCTGTGGCACAGTTTGCGGGCTGGGCAGACTTTGGAGAGACCCCACGTGATCAAGAACTGGTTTGCGTGTTTCTCCAGTACCCCAATGGGTTACAGGGCCGCCATTTTAGGGTCAGGCAGTTACCCTCGTGGAGCCTGCATGCCTTTGTAGCAGGATGAGAAAGTCTCTCTGGATGTGCCCCTGGTTATGTGCAGTCCGCTCACCTTACTCTCCTTGATGCCCCCAGGAGCGCCCAGGTGTTCAGAAACTGCTCTGGTGGTCGCGGTCAGTGTTGGGTGCCATTTTGAGGTCAGGTGGGTCAATCGGGGGTTAACTCACGTTTCCCCGCGATGTTGAGGACCATGAATGATCCTCCACTGTAGAAGTTGCCGCTAGATTGCGTGTGGTGCCTCAGCTGTGTTCTGTAGGGTTACGGGGTTGCTGATTTACTGTGCCCAGACCGCAACAGCCAAAATGGCGTGACGTCACCAATCTCCGTTGATCTCCGCCGCACTTCTCAGAGCTCCTAGTGGACTGTGGTGCTATCGGAGAGCCTCTGCTCCCCTGCCGCTCCCTTGCTGCACCCCCACCGCAACGTGCAACTGTGGCTGCAGATAGACGGCACGGGACACCGGCCCGCACTCCTCAAGTTCACGGTCAGAGGTCCGCGGGCGCCATTTTACTGCCGGGGGCCTGCAGGCGGGTTTTCCCTGTCGTCATCCTCTTATAGTGCAGGAAGCGCCTCCAGATGCTGTTCGTCAACGGGCCTTCATACAGTGAGTGTTCCGACACAACAATGGCTGCATTTTATATCCATATTTTCACTAAGCCCGCGCAGCGGATCTTAGCGCTGCGGCGGGAATATCATCAAACAACTTCTTGCCGCCATTACCGGCACACTTGATGGCCACGCCCCATTTTTGAAGCCACGCCCCCTGCCCTAACTACAAAAGACGCTGAATGCTAGCGTCAGGCAGAAGTCAGTTTCTCCTGAGGCGGAAAGCCGGGAGCTTGACGAGCGATATTTTTTAATCTTTTGAGAGTCACTGTTGTGTTGTATTGTTATTAAATCCCTCACCTGACCCACAGACCTCGCTCTTCACTAAGCCCGCGCAGCGGATCTTAGCGCTGCGGCGAGAATATCATCAAACAACTTCTTGCCGCCATTACCGGCACACTTGATGGCCACGCCCCTTTTTTTAAGCCACGCCCCCCGCCCTAACTACAAAAGACGCTGAATGCTAGCGTCAGGCAGAAGTCAGTTTCTCCTAAGGCGGAAAGCCGGGAGCTTGACGAGCGATATTTTTTAATCTTTTGAGAGTCACTGTTGTGTTGTATTGTTGTTAAATCCCTTACCTGACCCACAGACCTCGCTCTTCACTAAGCCCGCGCAGCGGATCTTAGCGCTGCGGCGAGAATATCATCAAACAACTTCTTGCCGCCATTACCGGCACACTTGATGGCCACGCCCCTTTTTGAAGCCACGCCCCCCCGCCCTAACTACAAAAGACGCTGAATGCTAGCGTCAGGCAGAAGTCAGTTTCTCCTGAGGCGGAAAGCCGGGAGCTTGACGAGCGATATTTTTTAATCTTTTGAGAGTCACTGTTGTGTTGTATTGTTATTAAATCCCTTACCTGACCCACAGACCTCGCTCTTCACTCAGCCCGCGCAGCGGATCTTAGCGCTGCGGCGGGAATATCATCAAACAACTTCTTGCCGCCATTACGGCACACTTGATGGCCACGCCTTTTTTTTGAAGCCACGCCCCCCGCCCTAACTACAAAAGACGCTGAATGCTAGCGTCAGGCAGAAGTCAGTTTCTCCTGAGGCGGAAAGCCGGGAGCTTGACGAGCGATATTTTTTAATCTTTTCAGAGTCACTGTTGTGTTGTATTGTTATTAAATCCATTACCTGACCCACAGACCTCGCTCTTCACTAAGCCCGCGCAGCGGATCTTAGCGCTGCGGCGGGAATATCATCAAACAACTTCTTGCCGCCATTACCGGCACACTTGATGGCCACGCCCCTTTTTTGAAGCCATGCCCCCCGCCCTAACTACAAAAGACGCTGAATGCTAGCGTCATTCAGAAGTCAGTTTCTCCTGAGGCGGAAAGCCGGGAGCTTGACGAGCGATATTTTTTAATCTTTTGAGAGTACTGTTGTGTTGTATTGTTATTAAATCCCTTACCTGACCCACAGACCTCGCTCTTCACTAAGCCCGCGCAGCGGATCTTAGCGCTGCGGCGGGAATATCATCAAACAACTTCTTGCCGCCATTACCGGCACACTTGATGGCCACGCCCCTTTTTTAAAGCCACGCCCCCTGGCTGTCCCCAATCAACATAAATTATGTGCTTTTTTCGTACGCGCAGCGGACGAGTGCAGCGGGCGTGTCGTTTGCGCGCCGAAGGCGTGCCTAAGGCAAGCTCGTCTGCGCCCGTCCGCGCCAGCTCCGTGCCTAGGGCCAGCCATGCTGTTAGTCCGCTCCCCGCCCAGAGACTAACATGGACCAGAACACAGCTCCTAGATCTTGGTAAGACATCCTGCTCATCTCCTACGTCTTGCAACTTCCCCCTACCCAGCCCTTTTCTCCACAAATGCCTAAACTGCCCTTTTTCTCTATGCCCCGATTGGACCCACCCCGCAAACCCGCAAACAATATGTCCCCTCCCACCAAAACCTACTCTATGGGATTAGTGAACTGCCGCTCACTATCCTGCCACGCCAATGACATCTGGCTTTTATTGTCCTCCACATCCTGGGACGCATTATTCTTAACTGAGACCTGGATTAAAGACTCCTCCAACCCTGACATTGCCCTAGCAATTCCTACTGGGTACAGCTTCACTGGATTAAACCGTGAAGGCTCCAAACTAGGTGGAGGAATCGCTGTGATTCTAAAGAATCACCTGAAAATTACTTCTAGGAATATTACAAACATCAAGCCTATAGAAGCCCTTTATTTCTCAATCACGGACTCCACCACCGCCATCTCCTCAGGGATCTTGGTTTATAACCCCCCCAACACTCCCCAACCTGCCATTCTAGAGCTACTGGCAGTCACGGCTGATCTCTCCCTTAAACACCCTCACTTCATGGTACTGGGAGACTTCAACCATCATGTGAATATTAGCAGCTGCAACCGTGCCTCTCAGCTCTTGGAATCTATGCAAAACCTAAATCTGCTACAAAAGGTAAAATGCCCCACTCATACCGCCGGGCACACCCTTGACCTTATCTTTTCAAACTACGAGAAACTTAAAACCCTCCCCCCCTTACCTTTGACCTGGTCCGACCATTACTTAATACCTTTTGAGGTTCCCTTAGCCCAAATTGTCAAACAGGTATCCGCCATTAGGACACAAGGCAGAAAATGGCACAAGCTTTCCTTAACAGCCCTAGAGCAAAAATACCTCAACAGTCTCAACCCGCTACCGGACGATCTTGACGCAGCGGTGCGCACACTTAACAAAGACCTCACAACCGCCATAGAGAAAATCGTCCCATTACATACCCTTACTTCCCGCAGACTAAAACCCTCTGCCCCATGGTTCACACAAGAACTTAGGGCACACAGAAGCATGTGCAAAAAGTTGGAACGACTCTGGAGACAGAACTATGACCCGGGAGCCAAGGCACAGTACAAACAAGGCCTTAAAGAGTTTCGCAAACTCAAACACCACTCCATGAGCACCTATTTTTCCGACACTATTGCCAAAGCAAAAAACTCCACCAAGGCCCTTTTCAATATAGTGAAAGATTTCACTCATCCCAGTGCATTGACGGCTCCAGTACCCACGTCCCAAGCACTGAGTGAAAATCTATCTAACTTCTTTGAAGAAAAAATAGCCAACATTGCGGCAACTATCCTTCAGAACGATTCCAACAGTAACGAAAACTTGGACACGAACTGCAAACATACATTCACAGCATTCCAACCACTTACTAAGGAACATGCCATGAAATTATTTTTGGAATGTAAATCAGGTTCTCCCCTGGACCCAGCTCCAGCCTTAATCTTGAATGAAATTGCCCCCTTAATCATTAACCCCCTACTCGAAATCTGGAACTCCTCCTTAACCACTGGTGTAGTCCCTTCAGCCTGGAAACACGCATTACTAATCCCAATTAAAAAAAAACAGGCATAGATCCTCATTGTCTAAGCAACTACCGACCAATTTCACTTCTGCCCAAACCTGCCACAGTACTTGAGAAAGCTGCTCAAATACAACTATCGTGCTACCTTGAATCAAACTCCTTGTTTCACGATACCCAATCAGGCTTCAGACCGGACTATAGTACCGAGTCGGCGCTCCTTGAGGTATCTGAGTCAATCCGTGAATGCACGGATAGGGGTGAGGAGGCCATGTTGGTCCTCCTCGACCTATCCGCTGCATTCGACACCATCTCGCACGACAAACTACTGACTCGTCTACAAGAGTTAGGTATCAGCGGGCCCCCCCTTTCATGGGTAAAATCATTTCTCACAAACAGAACCCAACAAGTGATGCTGGGATCCTTTCTTTCCTCCAAAAAACCACTGATTTGGGGAGTTCCGCAGGGTTCCTCCCTAGCCCGCTCCTTTTCAACGTGTACCTCAAACCACTGGCAAAAGTGGTCGAATCCTGTGGCGTCAAAGTTACCTTCTACGCCGACGACACCCAACTGGTGTTCTCCTTCAAAAACCACGCTGAAAAATCATTCGACAACTTTCGCCAATGTATGCTGAATATCGCCTCATGGATGTCTGAGAACAACCTTACGCTCAATACTGATAAGACTGAAGTCTTATTTTTTAACCAGAAATCACCCTTACCTCCCAATCTCTGGTGGCCGGCCAAACTCAACCCTCCTCCAGAACCAGTCCAAGCCGCCCGAAACCTAGGCTTTCAATTTGACACTGCCCTCTCCTGCAAAACCCAAATCAACAAAGTTACCTCAGCCTGCTTCGTGAAACTACGAATGTTAAAAAAAATCATCCCCTACCTACCGCTAGACTCTCGAAAAACAGTAGTCCATGCCCTGATCACTTCCCACCTGGACTACTCCAACAGCTTGTATGTAGGCGCTCCTACATACCTCATTAACCAACTGCAGAGAGTACAGAACGCAGCAGCCAGGCTGATTTGCAATATCCCTTATCGCCACTCAATTTCACCACACCTGATCAGACTCCACTGGCTCCCAATAAGACTGCGCATCCAATTCAAAGACTTAACTCTGGCTTTTAGAGCCCTCAATGACCGAGGCCCTACATACCTACGTCGCAGAATGAGGTTCTCACAAGCACCGCGTAACCTCAGATCTAACCATCTCCACCTCATGAAATGCCCCCGTTTTCGTCTTGCACGAACGGGAGGAAGGGCCCTTGCAGTTGTCACCTCCAAACTTTGGAATCAGCTGCCCACAGAGTTAAGATTTCTGACGTCAGAACCCCTATTCCGGAAAAAACGAAAGACCTGTTTTTTTTCCCAGATCTAATTCTACCTCCTCCTCACACTCCCCCGACCCTCCTGAGATAATGTCTTCAGCGCCGGGACACCTCCGTCGGAGGTAGCTGCGCGCTCTACAAAATACTAAATAAATATATTTTAAGTAGGGGTGTGTGTAATTTATGTAATTCCGTGTAGAATGATCACACTGAATTTCCTAAGAATTCCCCGAGATTATGCTGAAATTTCACAATACAAGTAATTCTGAATTTGGTACTCTTTCATAGTGCAAAAATACCCCCCCCCCCTGCATCCAAAATGTATTTGAGGATTCATTTTGCGCTAAGAAATAGCGCTAAATGCAACCAAACCCGAATAACGAGTGTGACTGGCTGCTTGTGCTCGCTAAATGTGCTCTTGGTATAGGATTTTTCCCCAACTTACTACCGACATTCAGTGCTATTTTCTTATCATAAAATACCCCTCCCATCCAATATGGATGCAAGGATGCATTTTGCGCTCAAAAACAGCACTAAATGCAGCAGAACACGAAAACAAGTGCGAGCTGTCTCTTCCGCTCAGTAACTGTGTTCTTGCAGTAGGATTTTCCTTCCAAATTACTCTAATTCAAGGAATGAGGAATAATCGTGTAATTATCTGTGATTCTCCGATTACTGCAGCATAATTGAAATTCGACCCAGGTACGATAACTGTGCTATGATGCACATACTCTCAACCTCTAAGCCACCTCCTTTGAACTTGGCTTCACTGCTCGTCCAACACTCATGGAAACTAAGGAAGCCATCTTTCCACCACAGACAAAGCCCAGTTTCCTAATTTGTAAGAAACTCTTACAATCTCCTTGTTGATACTGCCTAGTGGTTCCTGTGACTCTGGGGTCGAGGAAAAAAATCTGGAAAATTAATGTGAGAAAATCTGTGTTAATTGGCATTCAGCACAATTACGTTTCTCTTCTCTCTTAGGTTGTTTTTGGCTTTGAAAGTCTAAAAAAGTATTCTCATAGGGAAAGGGTTACAATGAGAAAACATCAGGAATAAGACAACCAATGAAATGGAATAGGATGGAACAACTGGAAGGCTGAAGGTAATAAGCAGAGCTCAAAACAACAACTGAAGCTATCCAGTAAGGAATAAAAAAATAGTACATAAGACAGGAAGAAGTAAGACAACCAGAGGTGGTAAACAATATGACGGGATGAAAGAGCAATATTGAGAAGAGATAGATAGACTGTGTAGAAAATTGCATGGAGGCGAAATGAAGGAAAAAGTAACAGAAAAGAAAGGTGGATACACTCTTCCTCTCCTACTGTTTTTGGGAGGCCTCTCCTCCGGCTCCATGTTCCTCCTTCCTAAACTATCTTCTTCTTGCAGGTGCCAAGTACCGTTATGTCAGTGAACCTGATGGAAGATACAGAGGACGTGCCCGTGAGAGACACTGACTCAAAAGTAGCTGTAATCAGGGCCATCCAAGGTAAGAAGAAAGAATGGCCATTACAAAATTAGCGATCAGAATAATATGTATACTACCTTACTAGAAATCTAACTAGACATTAAAACGTCACAGATTCAATATCTCTATTTCTGATCATCCCAAAAAACAATGGGACATATTACCAACAACGGGCGCTAATTACTGCTATGCGCGAGTAGCACGATGTTAATTATCGCTGGATTTTATCGCCTGGGTAGTGCATTATTAACACCGATTATCATCCAGGCGATAAAAATCCAGCAATAGCCGGCGAAATGCGGGAATATCGCAGGAAATCCAGCGATATTCCTGCTGCGATAGGGAATTACTTACTGAATAGCCCATGGTGGTTGTAGCCTGAGATTCCACCCCCATTACACATATAGCTAAGTCTGAATTTCAGCATATGTTAGCTTTCAGCGATAACTGCAGTAAGCGCGGGTTTTGACATCGCTATGTGTGTCAGGGTAGGCCTTGTAAATACCGCGATGTGCAATTAGCGACTTATTCCCTGTGGTTTTGCTTGGGAACGCCTACTTTGCATCTCATTAGAGATGCGTTGCAAGGCGTAAGCAAATCCGGTGCTACGACAAGGAAACACGCGCTAGCGTGTCCTTGCTGATACTGCAATGCCATTATCGCCACTTTGCGGCCAAAAACGGATGCTAAAGCGGCGATAATGGGCTTGTTAATATGCCCCTATATAAAGTGTTTCCTGTGCCTCTTAAGGCACCAGCTGGGCGCAATTCAAGGCACCCTCCCCTTTTACTGGGAAGCTGGAGAGCCCTGGGTGAGGCACATGGAGGCATGTCTCATTCTGCTAAGCACCAACCCTGCCTCTCCCTGAGGACCAGCACGTTAATGATCGACCAAGCACCACCCATCGACTGGGGACAGCATCACTCAGTTGAGGGACCTTCTTGAACAGTGATATTGCACATTAAAATTAAAAACACTGACAAAACCTTACAGAAAATGGAGGGAAGGCAAGGGATCCCTCTGGTAAATAAAAGAACATATACCTACGTGGTGTTTGGGCCGTGTTGGTGTAGTTGGTTAACTGTGGAGATGCCACGTTTGTACCAGGAGTGCATGTCTAGTGTTCTGTCTCTGTATTTGATTCTGGGGTTGTGCCATATGGACTCCAGCTGCGACTTCTTCACGCTTGTGTCTAGTAGCCTGTCTATCTTAAGGAGGGCCATCCTAGTGTTCCTTAGTATAGGGTTCTGCCTAATTGCGGGGTGTCTGGTTGCGGTGAGTAGTGGCAGGGGGGGAGGGAGGGAGAAACAGAAGACTATCGAATGGAGGGCATGAACTAACGAAGGAACAGACTGCTGGAACTGCACAGGCGCAATCAAAAGTTTTATTTGCCAAAGATAATCGAATTATGTGCCTCCCTACAACATTCCCCTCCGGGCGTTTTTCTCCTTTTTCTTTTCTCTGTGAATTACCTTCCCATGTATATGTTACGCACCATGTAAATATAATTTTCAATAAAAATTTACTGAAATTAAAAAAAGAACATATACATAACTATAATGTTACACCACATCACACATAGAATAAAACACAATGGACCAAAATCAATATTAACATCAGATCAAAGCAATAATATTGGTCCATAATGAATGTCAAAACTATAAAAATCATAGAAACTAGATTTTAATTCCCTTAAAAATGTATCTCCTGCAATTAATGTTTTAATGATTGATACACCTGGAAATATCACATGTGCCCACTACTGGTGGATTACATGGCTGGAGTGTGTCATGGTTCAAGTCCAGCTAAAGTTGAGGCCATATAGAATAACTCTTTCCCAAGAACAGAAACAGTTTTTTTTGCCTGACTTACGTGGCTGTCTTCCCCTATGGCAGGTTAGTTAGTGATGAAGGAATTCTGGATCTCTGAGATCCAGGAATAACCTGATGAGTTGAAATATTCCGTATTTGTTCTGCTAGATTTATGTTCAGAAGTCTTTGGTAAGCGGGTGGGGGCAGGGCTGATCCAAGACAATGGCAGATGTGTAGTGTAGCCTCATATCTTCATCTCTCTTTATACTTTGGTACATAAATCCAAACGGGCAGCGGTTGATCTAGAATGCTTGTTTATTATTTGAGCCATTGTAATGATACAATATTATTTGATTGAATTTATGTCACAGTTCAAGGTGATAACTCTGAATTAGTTCAGCTATTTTGGTTGTGCTAAAATAATTTTGGTTCGAGGCTCCATTGCTGCTTGGGAACTTAACGATGACCAGGGAGCACGAATAGTGATACCGATAATCTTGGCCGTGGTCAGTAGTAAAGGCTGGTGGAATGGAGTGTGTACCACCAATTGTTCAAGACATAGGTGCAGAAGAAGAGACATGTCCAGACATTCACCGTAAATTCAACTCAAGACGCACTGTAACCAAAATGCTCCTGGATGTTTCAGTAGGAGATGCAATGGCGATACACACTTGTTTCACTTTTTATTGAAGGTCATACTTGTTTACATTTACATGCAACTCATTTACACTGCGGTTTGCTTCTTGCCTCTACTTCCATAAGTATCTCTTGAAAATTGGAAAGAATGCATTTCACGTGTGTTTTTGGGGGAGTATTAGGAAGTCCAACATTATTCATTAGTCAAGTTAATTTCAAGGTGATAAAGTTCAAGGTGGTAAATATCAAGCTTAACTGTTTTGACATTAATTATTAATAATTTTGTTAGTTCAATCAGCTATTAATATCTTTTCGTGTCTTGTGTGTTAATTTACATGCAATTTACTGTAGTCTAATGTTATTGTTTTATATTGTTATATTTATGGAGGCGATTTCCTGCCTTCCGCTCAATTGTGGTGTAGGTTTCTTTTTTATATAATTATTTTATTTATTTTTCACTTTCACTTTTTCACTTATTTTTCAGCTATTAATATCTTTTCGTGTCTTGTGTGTTACTTTACATGCAATTTACTGTAGTCTAATGTTATTGTTTTATATTGTTATATTTATGGAGGCGATTTCCTGCCTTCCGCTCAATTGTGGTGTAGGTTTCTTTTTTATATAATTATTTTATTTATTTTTCACTTTTGTATTTTAAAGTTTCTATTTTGTTGGGTTTTACTTTTTTTTTTTTTACTTTTGTAAGTTCCGACAATTCCCTCCTCACTTAACTTTGGCTTCTTTACTTTACCCTCACCCATCCATTATGCTTTGCCCCTTCCTTAACTAATCTCTTTCTCTTTACACTTACATATCTTTCCCTACCCATTTCCTTTTAATGTACCATATTTTTGGGGGTGTTCGGCATGCTCTTGCCCTGACGTTTATGTTTCCCAATTTTGTTCATCCTATGTTATCCGATGTCATAGCACAACAGTTCCTCTCAGCATTGAATGCCAGTCTTAAAGTACTGAGTTTCAATGGGTTTACTGCCAGGGCTCTGTGTGGGACTCCTACGCTGAGCTGAAGATTTGACCATCATATAGACGTTCTAGGTGATCTAATCCTTGGTTCATCCGGTTCTAGAAGGTTGCATGGGCGTATCCTCTTGACAAAGCGCATGGCATGGTGGCACTAAGGCTTATATTAAAAGTTACATGGGAAACACAAGTCAAGGGAGTAGATGCATACCCTTGTGGACAGATGCTCCATTTCCGTGGGCACAAAATCTGCCCTTCCAGCTTTGAATTATACAATACTGAGGAGAGTTCTATCTTCAACCTGATGGTCACTGGCTCACATAGCATATCTATGATCATAATTGCGTTAAAAATCAAGGATGATGAGTGGGGGAGGCGAGTTGCTGAAAAAGCAGTTGATGCGTCAGTTCCTTTCTGCAATGCAGGTCGTTGGCAGGGTGACTCTTGGGGACAGTGCGTTGCACAGAGGAGGTAAGGTGTCACTTGTAGCAAGGGATGCGTTGGTTCCTTAAGGTGGTGCAGAGTCATTGAGCCATCCACGTCCTGGGACGATGCATGGCGCAGGGGAGGTGAAGCATCATTTATGGGCACAGTACCTTGGTTCCTTACTGCGGTGCGGTGTCAATGATAAAATTGGCACCCGGTGTCTATGCGTCGATGCAGCGTTGAAAGTCAAGTTTGGCTGTGTCTTAGCATGCCCTGCTACAGAGTCTGCACATTGTGTCAAGGACTTCAGTGATGCTCGAGACTCATGCAGTGGTGATTCTTCGCTGTGAAAAGTTGGGCCTGTGTTGTGAGTTGCACTCCTTGCGTCAAGCTGGTACCATGCCTTAGTGTAGGCAGCGGCGATGCGTCCAGTTTTGCCGATGATGTGCCTGTTCTGATCATCACTTGGAGTTGATGCGTTGATTTTTCTTCTTGTTGTACCAGAACTCACTTCCTACGGGGTCAGGAACTGGATTTGGCACCACTTGGCAGGGTAGGACTCACAACAGCAGGGTCCAGGTGGTGGTTTTAGATGAGGAGATGTGGTTTAGGAGAATGGTGATAGTAGCTTTTCTTTTTGATGTAGGGTTTTTCACCATCATTTTCCTTGTTTGGAGTTGTTTATTTTCTATTTGTATGGTCTTATGGGTATACAACCTTTACAATGCAACTTTTACAATGCACTACCATTACAACGAAGCTTTTACAATGCAAAATCCAATACAACGCATGCATTTACAACGCAGTCATTACAACGCATGACACTACAACGCACACCACTACAACGCATGCCATTACAACTCAGTCATTACAACGCATACCATTACAACGCATAACTTACCATCCAACACTTACCCTACTGTTGCACCCCCTGGAGTTAGAATAGTAATTTTTACCCCTACACTATCCAACACTTACCCTACTGTTGCACCCCCTGGAGTTAGAATAGTAATTTTTACCCCTACACTATCCAACACTTACCTTATATGCAATGTAATGTAATGCGTTGTAATGATATGTGTTGTAAATATAGTATGCGTTGTAGTGGAATGCGTTGTAAAGGTAGTTTCAAAGAATTCGTTGTAATGGCATGCGTTGTAATGGTGTGCGTTGTAATGGATGTTGCGGTGTAAAAAATGCGTTGTAAAGGTAGGCATTGTAAAAGTATGCGTTGTAACGTCATACATCCGGTCTTATGACTGTCACAGTGTATATGGCATAGGGTTTTGGGTTGTGTGTTTTCAGGGTTTCATCTGCCATCGGCATTGCATTGTAATGTGCAGCTCAGTATGTGGGTTGGAAGCAGACAGTGGGATTGGAACTTTAAGAGAAGGCCAGGGTCTGGTTGACTTAACCCATTTGGACGGTCCTTGAACTATCTCTTTTGTTGTCTCTGTTTGACATGTGTGATGGACCGGCATTACAACAATAAGGCCACAAAAGTCCATAAATATGGGAGAGAGTTGGCCATATTTTATTTATTTTTTATTTTATATTCTTATATAGCGCCTGACTAAACTCCCGAAGGGGTATCTCTGCGCTTTTGCAGGTGGTAGAATATAGCTCATAGTGACCATGAAACAATGAGGGATTATTGCTCAGGGAGATTATTTGCTTGTGAATAGGTGAGTTTTAAGATTCTTTCGAAAGGCCAGATGGTTAGTGTATGATCTCAGTGTGAGAGGAAGTGAATTCCAGAGCTTTGGCCCTGCATGGGCCAGAGCACGGCCTCCTTGCCTTACTTTTTTTATTCTAGGAACCTGTAGCAGCTGAAGGCTGCTTGATCGTAAAGAACGTCCAGGAACATAAGGTTGAAAGATTTTAGTCAGGTATTTGGGGCCGGTGCCTATTAGACACTTATGAATAGTGCATAGGGTCTTAAATTGTACCCGTTTTCGCACTGGAAGCCAGTGGAGTTTAGTCAGCAGGGGGCGGGAGGGAGTCCTAGGTGGAACATTCAGGACAATCCTTGCCGCAGTGTTTTGAACTACCTGTAGCTTATTGAGTTGTTCTTCGTTTGCTTCTAAGAGCAGACCATTACAGTAGTCCACTCTGCTAATGACTAGCGCCTGGACGAGTGTCTTTCTGTGACAGTCTGGCAAGTAAGGGAAGACCCTCCTTAGCAATCCAATGGCCCGAAAGCATGTACCAGCCACTTGGTTAACGTGATCTTTTAGTGTGAGTGCCTGATCTAATAGCACCCCCAAGTTTTTGACAGTATGTTTAGGACTGGGAACAGGTCCCAGTTCCGGGGGCCACCACTCAGGGGACCAAAGTATTGATGCTTGTCCAAACAGCATGACTTCTGTTTTCCCTACATTGCACTGAAGGCAATTTGATGACATCCACTCCTATACTGCCCTCATTCCGTCAGCAAATGATTTTTTTAGTGCAGGCGTCAAGATTTTAAAGGGAAACAGAAGTTGGGTGTCGTCAGCGTACGACACCGGGGTTAACCCAAAAGATCTTACCAAGTCGGCCAAGGGGGCCACATACACATTGAATAGTGTAGGGCTCAGGCATGAGCCCTGTGGTACTCCCTTGTTGAGCTCCCTAGAGGTGGATTTATGGGAGCCCAGCCTGACTTCTTGAGAGCGGCCGGACAGAAAACTCTCCATCCAGGACAGAGCTACGCCCCCCCAGGCCTACATCCCTTAGACGGTCGAGAAGCACCTTATGTGACACCGTATCAAAAGCAGCGGAAAGATCCAACAGCACCAGAATCATAGAGCTTCCATTACTTCCATAGTCTCCATTACTATGAATATGTTTCTTTCCGATTGGTTCTGAGGTGTATTGCTTGATGTTTCCTGTGTTTGGGAGGCCAAACAAGGCTTCTATCACGGTTTTAAGGTTGAGGCCCCGAGTAGGATGATATACCAGAGGATGGCATTGTTTTAATTGGCACAAAGTTGATGTGTCATAATATTAAAAATACATTATCACAGATCATCCTACATCCCAAAATGGTGGACTGAAATTGAAACCTACTTTTGTTAAAGAGATACATAAAGATGCTTTGTTCCTATGAACTCAATACCACAGAAGGTCCAATGTTTTCATCTTTCTCCTTTCAAATTTCTATATAAACTGTTATTGATCAATGATGTATCATTGGTGTCTGTTCTAATTTCTTCTATTCTGTTTTTAAAGATGTTTTGGTGAGTCCAGCACCCCACAAGCATTTGAAGACAGTAACAATGAAAGGTGAATATATATATCTACACATCTATGTCTCTTTGGCCGGTCCATACACTATTGAAATATGAATATATATTGGCAATGTGTTTCTCATTTGTCAAGCATCTTATCTACGGAAAGTTGATGTTATGTTGTTTTGACAATCTGTCTCTCTATTCGAAGATACATTACTACATATATACACTGAAAGTCCCAGGTAGGTAGTTATAGTTAGGACCTAGTTTCCATAGGAAAATAATGTTTTGTTTTGCTAATAACTATGCTACTGTTTGACAACACTCACTCAAAAACTTACTCACACACCCACACAATCATTCACATATCCATGCAGCCACTCACATACCTTCTCAGAAGCCCAAACACTACTCACACACCCATACAGCTGCTCACACACCCACTCAGAGACCCACCACACAGACACAGGCACTCACATACCCACTCACACATCCATGTTCACATCCATGCAACCATTCACATACCCACTCACACACCTGTACAGTTACACGCACACAACTCACAGAGCTACACAGCCAGCCATACACACACACTCACACATCTACTCACACACCCACACAAACAAACAAACACCTGCTCACACACCCATACATCTACTCACACATCCACTCAGAGATGCAGAAAACCATTCACACAGCCGAACAGCCAACAGCCACTTACACACCCATTCAGAGTCCAAGACAACTACTCACACATGCACTTACAGACTCAAACAGACCCACAGAACCACTCACACACCTTCTCACAGACTGAGAGAGGCACTCACACACCCACCCATACAGCCACTCACACACCCACTTACAGACCCACACAACCACTCACACACCCACTCAAAGACCCACACAGCCAATCACACATAATCTGACATACCTATCACACACTCACATACCTACTTACACACCCACATACCCACTCACACACCCAGGTAACAGGGACATTATAGGTAGGAAATAGCATTAAAGAACGTAGAAATTCACTGAAAAATACAACAGTCACAGGGACATTATAGTTAGGAAATAGCATTAAAAAATAGAAATTCACTGAAAAAACCAAAGGTTACAGGGACGTTATGGTTAGGAAATACAATTTTAAAACCTTAGAAATTCACTAAAAAACAAATCTTCACAAAATGTGTAAAACTCGTGTGCCAGTCACTTCAGCTGCTGTCTGGAAAGTTTTGGGGTGATTAGTCAAGTGGGGGTCAAGAAAAAGTGCGGATCCCAAAATGTATTTTCCTCATGTAATTTCATTCAGGGTTTTTAGACACAACTACAGCCCGAACCACTGCATGGAATTACACCAAATTTGGTAGAGAGGTAGATCTTGGTCTAGAAAGAGTGCTTTTTGTAATTTGGTGTGGATCTGTTAATTAGTTTTGGAGCTATTAAAGAAAAAAAGATGTATATATCTAGAAACACTGATCAATTGTGATGGATCTGCCAACAGCAGTGCCGTGATTGGCTGGCTGCAACCTGAAAGAAATGGGGGGAGAAAATAGAATGTAAAGGGTCAGGATACAAGTGGCATGACCCTATGGGACTGATGGAGGGGTCTTTGAGGGACCCCTTATGGGCATGAAATTGTCCCCAAAAAAGTTTGTACGAGTATCCACAGATCCACCGCGGCACTCATTGCAGCCCGCACCATGAAAATCCATGACGGATCCGGGTCCTAGTTAAAGATACACCCACTCAGACCCACTCAAACACTCACTCAAAAACTTACTCACACACCCACACAATCATTCACATATCCATGCAGCCACTCACATACCTTCTCAGAAGCCCAAACACTACTCACACACCCATACAGCTGCTCACACACCCACTCAGAGACCCACCACACAGACACAGGCACTCACATACCCACTCACACATCCATGTTCACATCCATGCAACCATTCACATACCCACTCACACACCTGTACAGTCACACGCACACAACTCACAGAGCTACACAGCCAGCCATACACACACACTCACACATCTACTCACACACCCACACAAACAAACAAACACCTGCTCACACACCCATACATCTACTCACACATCCACTCAGAGATGCAGAAAACCATTCACACAGCCGAACAGCCAACAGCCACTTACACACCCATTCAGAGTCCAAGACAACTACTCACACATGCACTTACAGACTCATACAGCCACTTACATACCCACTCAGAGACCCACAGAACCACTCACACACCTTCTCACAGACTGAGAGAGGCACTCACACACCCACCCATACAGCCACTCACACACCCACTTACAGACCCACACAACCACTCACACACCCACTCAAAGACCCACACAGCCAATCACACATAATCTGACATACCTATCACACACTCACATACCTACTTACACACCCACATACCCACTCACACACCCAGGTAACAGGGACATTATAGGTAGGAAATAGCATTAAAGAACGTAGAAATTCACTGAAAAATACAACAGTCACAGGGACATTATAGTTAGGAAATAGCATTAAAAAATAGAAATTCACTGAAAAAACCAAAGGTTACAGGGACGTTATGGTTAGGAAATACAATTTTAAAACCTTAGAAATTCACTAAAAAACAAAGGCTCATAGTTAGATTCAGATTTTGTACACACAAAACCATAGAAATTCAGCAGTTATAGTTATCTAAAGTAACTATAGCTCATGCCCTAAGGTTACTACAGCAAGCATCCTCAGCATGCACTGCTAATTACACCGCATATTACATCACTCATGACATATTCAATTGCATCGTCGATAATATCAATGCAACATTTGCAGTGAAACTATTGTTGAGAAAACTGTGCATGGCGGGGGCACAAGTTATAGTTACCCTAGGGCACGTTACTTGAGATAACTATAACTGTAACTTCTGAATTTCTGTGGCTTTGTGGGTGTAAAATATGGACCAAACTATACGATCCCTGTAACCTGTAGTTTTTTAGTGAATATATGTATATATACATTTTTGTTACCAGTAGGCAGTTATAGTTAGGACCATGTTTCCAAATTAATTTTTTGACTTGCCTATATCTTTCGCGTCATTTGATGAATCTTCACTAAATTTTACCCCAAAAAGGTCTGTGCCAGGGATTCTAGTTGCACATGGCAAGTTTTGGGGGATGATCCATCAAGTGGGGGCTAAGAAAAAGGGGAGGTAATAAAAAGTGTATTTCCTATTTTAATTCCCATAGGAGTTTTGAACAAGGCAGCAACCCGAACAACTGCACGAAATGACAGTGAATTTGGCAGAATGGTAGATTTTGTTCCACAGATCATGCTTTTAGTTATTTTGTGTAAATCCATATAGTAGTTGTCAAAGAATTAAACAAAACCCACATTTGCATATGTACGATCATGAAGCCTTTCCTAATAATGAGATGTGCTTGTTTAAAAAAGGGCCCCTGCGTGGGCCAGGTCCAGAGGGCATTTTATTAGAAAAGGAGGGGGCGAATGGAGCCCCTCTCCTGAGCCCCAGTGACCTCCCCGGGGCTTTATTTTAAGTAAAGGAGAGGGGCTGTGCGGACACCTGTCCATGGGCTCAAATGAGCCCTGGGGATCACCACCTCCACGGGGCTTTAATGAATTAATGGGGGGGTTGCCCAGACCCTCCTCCTGGGCTGTTTCAATCCCCGGGGACCACCACCTCCCTGGGACTAATACAATTATAGTGCAGGGGGGCCACGGTGACTGCCACCTTCCCGGGGCTAATGTAATAATAGTGAGGGGGGTTGCGTGTACCCCCCTACCCCCAATAAATCAATCGATCAATCAGAGTACTTGTAGAGCGCGCTACTTACCTGTGAGGGTCCCAAGGCGCTGAGGGGAGGGGGGGTGTTGCTACTGCTCGAAGAGCCAGGTCTTGAGGAGTCTTCTGAAGGCGAGTAGGTCTTGGGTCTGTCGTATGTGTGTAGGGAGGGTGTTTCAGGTCTTGGCAGCGAGGTAGGAGAAGGATCTGCCGTCGGAGGTCGTTCGTTGGATGCAGGGGACAGTGGCGAGTGCGAGGCTGGCGGAGCGGAGCTGGCGGGTGGGGGTGTAGAAGCTGAGTCTGCTGTTCAGGTAGGCTGGTCCGGCATTGTGGAGTGCTTTGTGTGCGTTGGTGAGGAGCTTGAAGGTGAACCTCTTGTCAACGGGGAGCCAGTGTAGGTCTCTCAGGTGGGGGGTGATGTGGATGCGGCGGGGGACGTTGAGGATCATTCGGGCAGAGGCGTTTTGGATACATTGTAGTCGTCTTAGGTGTTTGGCTGGGATTCCTGCGTAGAGTGCGTTGCCGTAGTCCAGTCTGCTGCTGACGAGAGCCTGTGTAACCGTTTTTCGTGTTTTGGTTGGGATCCACTTGTAGATCCTGCGGAGCATGCAGAGGGTGTTGTAGCAGGAGGAGGAGATGGCGTTAATCTGCTTAGACATGGAGAGGGAGAAGTCGAGGATGACTCCTAGGTTGCGTGCATGGTCGGTGGGTGTAGGTGCTGTTCCCAGTGTGGTCGGCCACCAGGAGTCGTCCCAGGCTGAGGGGGTGGGTCCGAAGATGAGGACCTCCATCTTGTCCGAGTTCCGCTTCAGACAGCTGCTCCTCATCCAGTCGGCAACGGCTTCATTCCCTCGTGAAGGTTGGTTTTGGCGGTGTGTGGGTCCTTGGTGAGGGAGAGGATGAGCTGGGTCTCGTCGGGCTGAGGGATGAGCCCTGGGGGACGCCGCAGATGATGTCGGTGGCTTCGGATTGGAAGGGTGGGAGGCGGACGCTCTGCGTTCTGCCGGAGAGGAAGGACGTGGTCCAGTCAAGGGCCTTCTCTTGGATTCCGGCTTCTAGGAGGCGTGTCTTTAGAGTGCGATGGCAGACCGCGTGGAAGGTGGCCGACAGGTCCAGGAGGATGAGGGCTGATGTTTCACCGTTGTCTAGTTGGTGCCTGATGTCGTCTGTGGCGGCGAAGAGGGCTGTCTCGGTGCTGTGGTTTCGTCTGAATCCAGATTGGGATGGGTCCAGGATGTTGTAGTCTTCCAGGTGGCGGGCCAGTTGCTTGTTGACGATTTTTTCGATGACCTTTGCCGGTAACGGGAGCAGGGAGATGGGCTGGAAGTTCTTGAGGTCCTTGGGGTCCGCCTTGGGCTTCTTGAGGAGGGCGTTAATTTCGGCGTGCTTCCAGCTTTCTGGGAATGTCGCTGTTTCGAAGGAGATGTTGATGACCTTCCGTAGTTGGGGTGCGATGGCTGCGTCTGCTTTGTTGAATACGTGGTGTGGGCACGGGTCTGACGGAGACCCTGAGTGGATGGAGTTCATGACGTTGCGTGCCTCATCGTCATTGACGTTGGACCAGGAGGTCAGGTGGATGGCGCTGGTGGTGTTCACAGGGGAGGTGGAGTCTGGCGTAGTCGGGGCAGTCGTGGTGTTGAAGCTGTTGTGGATGTCAGCGATCTTGCGATGGAAGAAGATGGCTAGTGAGTCACACAGTTCTTGCGGGGGCGGGATCGCGTTGGTGTTGGCGCTGGGATTGGAGAGTTCCCAGGCACTACCACCTCACTAGGGCCAAAACCAGATTTTGAAACCATATAGGCCCTGTGGGCCACCACCTGCGTGGATGTGGCCTGCTAACTAAGGAGGGGGGCCGTTTGAACCCGCTCCTGGAGTCATATATGGCCCTGAGGATCACCACCCCAGGGCTGGCTCCCGCTATGTCCTGGCAGTGCCCACACCCGGGACATAGCTGTTTGCTTTTGCTTAGCGGGAGCATTGCGGGGGCATAAGTTGTAGTTAGCCCAGGTAAGTATAACTGCTGAATTTCTATGGTTTGTATGAGTGAAATCTGAGCTTAACTATAATGTTCCTGTAATCTTTCTTTTTTCAGTGAATATATATATATATATTATATATATATATATATATATATATATATATATATATATATATATATATATATATATATATATATATATATATATATATATATATATATATATATATATATATATATACACCAGAGGTGGAAAAAGTGATTGTAGTTATGGTTAGGTCACAGTTTGCATTGAAAAGGCATTTCCTAATAACTTTTGCACTATTCAATGAATCTGCATGTAAACTTTCCAAAAAGAAAAGTAGATATGGACATCAACTTTAAGTTCGTCTTGGCAAGTTTCATGCAGATCCATCAAGCAAAAGGCAAAAGAAAGGGTGGGTCCTAAAGTGACTTTTCCTATTTTGGCTCCCATAATATGTTTTGCTCTTGAATACACAGAATATGCTGAGCAAAAATACATTTTACATAATTCTTGACTGTAACTCGTGCATCCTCTGTTAATGCATAAGTCATCAGAGAATTCATAATTCCAGTTCGAAACATTAAAGGCACACTATTGGACCAGGGAGCTTTTTCACCCATCTTGCTTTAATGATTAATGATCCTGCCACCGAATTTGAAAATCCAATGCAATCTGAACAACTGGTCTTCACCGAGAAATTTCTGTTGAAGCCATCATTAGCCAGCACAATGCACCAAGCAACATGTTGGAAAAAAAGAATAAAGGGGTATATTGAGCCTACTCTGAGGTCAACGTCTCTGAGGTCAAAGCCCATTTAGGCAGTCACAAGGGCAACCAACCAACCACAAAATAAATATGTAAAAAAATTATTATTTTCATCACAGAATTTGCTTACCCTGACCACACCTGGGGACCCGTAGACCTAGCCGGGCCACAGATTTTGCAAATCCAATACAGAATGCGTCATTCATAAAATGAGGGGAACAAAGAAATCATCCCACTACTGCTACAGTAGGCCAAAGACCATTCGCAGGGGTGACTGCACATGAAATTTAGGAGCATGACCGTACGCAAAGGGGGTGGCTGTCCGTGGCAGGTGGGACTCAGAGTCTAACGGCAGGCCGGTCCCTGCTGCTAACCCCCACTGTGAACATATTTGACTCTGTGTGACATGGATTGGCTGCTTACAGTGTTTTCACCATAGGGACTGGCTGCAGACAAGTCCTTGTAGCCAAAGCCCCCGGCACATGGCAGAAGGGGGACACTTTCTGGCAGCCTTACCTTGCCGTGAGGGAAATGGCCGACTTCTTGCGACATCCCAGCCGTGAGGGGAATGACCAGCATCGAGTACATCTCTGCCGGTTACAGCGGGACCAGCCGCGCCAGAGGGACTTCATCCCCCAGCAGCCCCGGCACCCCGGTGCTCCCGTGATGCTCCTGCTGCGCCCGCAGGCGCTATAACAACGCAGAACATCTCCCGCATCACGGGACGCGCGCGGGACTGCGCCGGGCAAAGCCCGGGCAAAGGGCGAGCAGTCTGTGGCAGTCAGGGGCTGTCCAGGGCTGGGCTGGGCTCCTCCCTTGGCTGTTGCAGAAGAGACGACCTTCGGACTAAAGTGAGACTTTTGATTATTGTGAACCCCTGACAGTTATTAATTAATCGAGGTTGATTCATTTGCTGGCCTAATCTTACCAGTATTTCTAATTCATGAAAGCTTTTTGTTTTTAACTCAAATTCATCTTACACGTTCCGTGAGTTATACATTTGTAGTAAATTATATAATGTCTAAACAGAAGGCTACTAAAAAAAAAACCAGTGTTGGCCACTATGGACAATTATTTGGTGAAAGTGGTCAGTAAAATCAATAAGGAGCGAAGGATGTCATTAGGTAAGGAGAGCTCCCCACCCAAATGCCCAATTCTGCCTGATTCACATGCTGTCTTACAAATAGCCGACACTCCTGATATCGATAACCCTGATATCTCGACTGAAATTAATGTCCAATCTGTAGATACCCAGGATATTTCTGATGCACCAAGTGTGTCCCCTGTCCAGTGCTCACCGGCACCTAGAGCGCTGAGAGCTTGTAGAAAAGCACCAACTAATCGGGGGGGGGGAATCGTACCCGTAATAAAAGAAGAGGTGAAACTCTACCTAAATGTAATGTAGGGGACGTGGAGTTAACAGCCAAGAATCTTACAACTATTATGAATAAGGAACAATTTGATCTTTTAATTAGCATTATAGATGCCAAGGTCGATAAGATTATCAAACCCCTTGTGGCAAACTTAGACCAGATTTCAACTGAAGTAATTAGATTAGGTGGTCTCCTTGATTCCCATATCGCTCTGGTTGAAAAGTATAGGCCTTTCGATAAGGGTCTAATACCCATCAAAGTAGCCCCAAAACAGCTAACAGGGGGAAGATTAGTAAAAGATGCTGTTAACATCGGTCCCCCCACTTTCTGACCCATCGCCCACTATCTGTCAGAATAAGCAAGCTGCCATAGCAGTGGTTTCATCGAACCCAGCTGGAGCTATTGAAACTAGGAGAAAACGTCCTATTAATCTGCCCCCAGACTGTGCACCATATGTGGTCGTTTTAACCAATGTTCCATCTTTTGAGAAAGACCCTATTCGGCCTCAGCAGGAATCTCATGATTCGTTAAAAAATAAAACTGTTTCATGGTTGCATAATCACTGCAGATTTCCAACTACCTATTCCGATCAAATTTTAACTACCAGAAGGGCAGACTGGATAGGTACTTCTAGTAAGACGTGCAGGGGTGATTGTGTAATCGTCAACTTTAAACACCCCCAGCATGTGGCCACAGTTTTGTGAAGGGCAGCTTCTTTAATCCCCAGCGAAGATAGAATATACGTTCGCCCACTTGGCTATTTCTATAGCCATTTAACTAAAATGCCCCCGCATAACAATGGAAACAGAAATTCCCCACTCACCCATTACCCGGCGTTCGGGGTCTCCACGCAAAATAGATTCCAAGCCTTAAGCTCTTTGGACTCTAATGACTGACTCGCCCAGGTAGGTGAACCTGCTCCATGCGTGCCCGCAACTGCCCAGGTGTTTAATCATAGTGAAATGTTTTCTAACTCTGATGAGACCTGGCTGGAGGGCCAACACCTGACCAGTGGCACTAGTTCCATAACAGCTGGGAATCCTAATGAAGGGGAAGAGGTAGATGGTACTATTCCCCCGAATATTTCAAGTGTCAAGGCACATAAGGGTATATCGATAGTCAGCTGGAACATCGCCGGACTTAAATCAAAGGGGGATGCCCTGGGCTGGAAGGATTTTATTAATACCCACAACATACTCTGTTTCCAGGAAACCTGGAGTAGGGTGGAGTTACATTTTGAGGGGTTTGTATCTTATAATTTGCTGGCACTAAGATCTGCATCGGGGAGAGCTAAAGGGGGCCTTTTGATTTGGTCTCTAACAATAGGCGGATCAAGGTTATAAAATACCTGACTGTGGGGGTCACACGTACAGATTCTATGGCTCCGTAATGACCAGGGCCGAAATGTTCTTCTAATTAATTACTACAATAACATTTTTGATGATAGTAGGACATCTGTAGTCAAAAACTTAGCTAGCACCATTGATAACTTAATTGACCAATCTAATGCTTTCTTTGACTATATCTGGATGGGTGACTTTAATATTTCATTATGTGAATTGTCATCCAAGAAACCTTGTGGGGTTGTGAATAATGCTGGAGGTGAAGATCTCCATTTTAGGCATAATAGCTATGAAGAAATGCTGTATAAATTTATTAGCTACTATGACCTGGAAATCTTGGATTTTGCTAAAGATGTAAATGGGCAGACCATCCCTACTTTTAAAAACTGGAGGACTAGCTCAGTAATCGATCATGTAATTGTCTCCTCTAGCATCAGTTCTTATTGTGTAGCCCCTAGGATTGAAGTTACATCTGTGAGCGATCACAATTATATCATCTTAGAATGTTCTCTATGGAGTGAGAGTCCCGTAGCCGTGGGCCATACTGTCACTAATGTGGAACCTTACAGACCAAACAGAGTTAGAGTCAGATGGATTGGGGAAAGAGCAAATGAATTAATAGGCTCTATGGTTTCTGAATGTTTGTTACACATTACCCTTATCCTCGAAAATAATACTGACTGTGAATGTGTTCTAACAGCTTTTAAAAACATAAATTTATCTATCGATGCCAGGTTCACCAGACCAATAAGAGACAAGTGCAGCCACGGACTAGGTTGGTTTGACCATACATGTACCAAGCTACTAACAGAGCTGAAATATGCACTTGCTAAAAAACCTAGGGACACTACCTTAATAATTAAATTAAGAGCAGAATATAAGTATGCCTTGAAAAAGAGGAGGGTTGACTTACAGCAGGAAGCATGGGACTCTCTTAACCAAGCGGCAGAGTTACATGATAATACATTATTCTGGGCTACGGTTAATTCCCCCTTTCTCAGAGAGGATAACATTCCAGTATTAAGCTCTAATGTTCCTAGTGATTGCTGGGTTACACATTTTTTAAACATTTTTGGTTCTGATCGTGGCCCAGTTACTACCCCATGCAGTTGGCCCGTATTACCTTTGAATTTCACTGTGGCCGAGGTTGAGTCCGGAATCCGTGGCAGCAAGGGGGGGAAAGCTCAGGGACCCGATGGGGTCCCTATTGATGTCTATAAAGCTGTCCCGGAGATCTGGAGTCCCCTCCTTGCCAATGTTTTTTATGCAGCTGTATGTTTGGATGCGCCAAAAACTTGGGGTGAATCCATCATTATCCCGATTTCCAAGAAGGGTAGCAGGTCTGATGCAAGAAACTACCGCCCCATTTCCCACCTTGACTCCTCTATAAAGATCATGAGCCGAGCCATGCTAGCCAGGTTCGAGGAGTGGGTTGATGAAAAGGGCATTCTGGCTGATAGCCAGTATGGATTCAGGAAGGGAAGGGGCACACTAGACCAATGTTTAAATCTTGACCTCATAATTGGTAAATACGTCGAAGCAAAAGGTGGTGCATTATATCTATCACGCAATTTTATGGCAGATCTTGTTACGGATGGGAGCCCATGAGGGTATAATTTACTTCCTTGCCAGGCTGTACCAAAAGCTGCAAACCTGTGTGCGCTATGGAACCAAGGGAGAATGTACCCCCAAATTTAGCGTTCGACGCGGCATTAGACAAGGCTGTGTTTTAGCCCCGTTATTGTTTATAAATTAAATTGATGGAATTTTAAAGCGTGTCCAAGCCGATGCCCCTAGGTTAAAAGGCGTATCCTTGCCGGTGTTATTATACGCTGACGACGCCGTGCTCCTCTCCAGAACCCATCTGGGTCTCCAGCGTTTGATGGATAGATTTTCTCTTCTCTGTTCATTAAGGACAGGAAACTACTCATCAATAAGGAAAAAACGCATACTATGGCTTATGGTGTCAATAATAATAAATCTAATGCCTTTTTTATTGATGGTAACAAGGTGCAACCAGTCGATTCATTTTGTTATCTCGGAATCACTTTTTCTCATGACAGAAAATGGACCAACGAATTTAATATTATTAGTAATAAAATGGCAAAAAGCGCCCATGGTATTTTCAGATTTGCAGCAAAAATTGGGGATAGGCGAACCAGGGACATGTTGCAAATTTATCAAGCTAGATGCGCCACTATTGCATTGTATGGGGCGGCTATTTGGGGTTACAGCTGTGACCATAAATTACAGCTGGAGGAAAATTCTTTCCTGAAAAAGCTCTTGTGTTTACCTACCTACCTCTGCCACCACTGTACTGATCCATCGGGAATTAGACATTCATTTTTTGAATGATCTATTATCTTTAAGACCACTTATGTTATGGCGCTCTATATCGCTCCAGGACGAAAAGTCCCTCAATAGATCTATAATTGAGGATTGCCTTTCATTGGACTTATACAGGAAAATCCCATGGATAAAATATGTCGCTGATTGTTTTTTGCAAATATTTATTCTTAATGTTCTGATTGACCCTAAGGCTGCTCTGACGATACCAAAAGCTGAGTTGAAAGTAAAATTTCTAGATAATTTGGCAAGGAAGAGAGCTTCTGCCAGTGGATCCATGCTAACTGTCACATTTTTTAGTAGATATTCCCTCACCGAAGGTTTTCCACCTTATTTAGCCTTGGTGACTAGGCAATCGCACAAGTTTGTCCTAACCAGACTAAGGTTTGGAATAGTACATCACCTGGTGGCTTTGCCTAACCTTATGCAACATCCTAAAGGTCCTTGTTTGTGTGACGGCATATCTAAACAGAGCACCTTGCACTTTTTACTAATATGCAAACTGTACCTGAACTTTCGTATTATTTATTTAAAACCTATGTTTGTTAAATATGGGGTACGTACAGTTGACGAGGCAATGAGTCTTATTTTTAATATGAAATCGGCTGACATTTGTTTTTATACTGCTGCGTTTTTAAACAAATCTATTAGAGTGCGAAAAGGCATGATATTTTAGTGTACTTGGTCTGTACTCCATGATATTCTTTTTATAAATTGTTGATCTATGTATTTTGTATTCTAATATGTGCTTTTATGGTCATTTTATATGCACCGAATAAAGCTTCATGAATTGAATTGATTAATGATCCTGCCACCGAATTTGCAAATCCAATGCAATCTGAACAACTGGTCATCACCGAGAAATTTCTGTTGAAGCCATCATTAGCCAGCACAATGCACCAAGCAACAGGTTGGAAAAAAAGAAAAATGGCATAAAGGGGTATATTGAGCCTACTCTGAGGTCAACGTCTCTGAGGTCAAAGCCCATTTAGGCAGTCACAAGGGCAACCAACC
The DNA here is from genome assembly GCF_964261635.1 of Lissotriton helveticus. Taxonomy (NCBI): domain Eukaryota; kingdom Metazoa; phylum Chordata; class Amphibia; order Caudata; family Salamandridae; genus Lissotriton; species Lissotriton helveticus. The sequence goes on along the minus strand of NC_136065.1, from coordinate 1,642,430,236 downwards.
AACCACAAAATAAATATGTAAAAAAAAATATTATTTTCATCACAGAATTTGCTTACCCTGACCAAACCTGGGGACCAGTAGACCTAGCCGGGCCTCAGATTTTGCAAATCCAATACAGAATGCGTCATTCATAAAATGAGGGGAAAAATAATTCATCCCACTACAGCTACAGTAGGCCAACGACCATTCGCAGGGGTGGCCGCACAAGAAATTTAGGAGCATGACCGTACGCAAAGGGGGTGGCTGTCTGTGGCAGGTGGGACTCAGAGTCTAACGGCAGGCCGGTCCCTGCTGCTAACCCCCCCTGTGCACAAATTTCACTCTGTGTGACATGGATTGGCTGCTTACAGTGTTTTCACCATAGGGACTGGCTGCAGACAAGTCCTTGTAGCCAAAGCCCCCGGCACATGGCAGAAGGCGGTTCACAGCAGATTCTGGTCACCAGCAGCTGGCTAGGTGCAAGGCCTTGCTGCTGGCCAGGCTATGCAACCAACCCCTGTTGAACATAGCGCACATGCACAGCTGTGTTGGTCATGCATGGTGGGTGTTGGCTGCCTGTGGCACAGTTAGTTATCACAGTTTCTGTAGCCTTTGTACACCCCTCCCAGGGGGTGACTGCGGGGTACAAGGATACAAGAACTCCAGAAGAACGCAGAATGTAGAGGCTCCAACACCTCCAGCACACTATTGCCTCCAACGCTTCAGCCACTACAGCCAGGAATATGCAGCCAGGACTATACAGCGGTAAAAGCAACTGTATTGATAGTTTACCCCCATGACTCAGGGCCCAGAAGATGTCTAGCCAGACAGCTAGAATCATGCTCAAGACTAAGGACTGGACCCCGGGGGTCAATCTGGGGTAAAACGAATAACCCTGCGCCTACATCCATCCCAAAAGGAAACAGAAAGCTGCCAAGGAATTGATAGAAGCCATGAAAAAGATAATGAATGAAGAGGATTCCGATCATATTATGCTGGCAGGCGATTTCAACATGTTTCTTATTAGCTCTGGAGCAGGTGATGCCCTTGTCCAAGAACTTAGCGCCGCATAGGAAGTGTCAAGACAGGGCTCCTGAAATATTAAGAAACCCACAAACTGCTCAAATTACTTATTACGGCAACTAGAACATCTTAACCTAAGAGCCTTGAGTGGGCGCTTTCCAGAGGATGACCCACCTGTCGCAACGTTCCATTCAAAAAAGCAATTTTCCAATCTGGATTATACATTCAACCTTAAATATGCTTGGTACAATAACGGCGTTTAGGATAGGGACCAGCGAACATAGCGACCACTTGCCTCAAGAAGTAACAATAAAATTTAAATCACTTCTCGAGACCGACCCATTCATAGGCATTAACATCGAAGTGGCTTCGGTGCAAGCCCAGTAACATCAGATCCATATGTCTTTTGGCAAGAACTCTTTATACTCATGCGGCAAGTCTCACGACAAAACCGGTAGAAGTATGGCAAAATGTAATCCTAGCTGTTCGAGAGAAACTATTGAAAGGACCATCAAACAGGGTAAGCCACCAAAAAGGAGCATCAACCAAATTACAATTCACCCCAGAAATGAAAACGCAAAAGCAGATTAAACACCCTAACATTGAGACAGATGTGAAAGGATCCAACAAATCCTGACCCACAAATTGCCCTACAGGAAGCAAAAAACTACTAAAAAGGAAGAAATGGGAAAAAAAGAAACAAAAAAATGACGAAATATGGGCCAAGCTTCTCCATGAAGTTAAACGGAAAAACAGCTCAAGGTTTTGGCAAATGATCAAAAGAATGAAGAATCTAGACCATCTTGGCCTAAATTCTATTATAACGGAGGAAGCATGAACAAGATACCTCTTCAAGCATTTTAACAACACAGCTGCTGATAATGGAGAGAACCTTGAAGAAGTAGGGATAAAGGGGCCCAGTAAAGAAACCAACAGGGAAAAAACAGGTACTGGTCATATAATGGCCACTATCCAAGAATCAGATCCAAAATGAACCATGTTACCCCCTTGTATGGGTAAAATAATGCCAGACTTAAGTTCTTCTCCCTATTCCGCCTCCACATCAGCGAACATCAAGAGGCAAATAGCTAGGAGCAGAGTAACAGGTGCCCCAGGAACACATGGTATCCCACCAATGCTATATAAATCAAATTTTGGAGTGTAGCATTAACGCCGGTTTTAAAAAATATAAAGGATACCTTGATACTACAAGAGTCCTGGTTTGGATCAGTAATAAGCCCAATTTTCAAACAGGGCAACAGGAAACTCCCAAATCATTACCGACTTATTGCCCTTATAGACGTGGAGGCTAAGTATTTTGAAGGAACCATACTGGAGGAGTTAACATCATGGGGATCTGAAAGTTCCATCATTCCAATTAATCAAACAGGCTTCTGCCGGGGTCAAGGAACCACAACAAACATCATGGCACTGACCCTGCTGATGGATGCAGCAAAAGAGACCAAAACTCCCCTATTCCTTTGTTTTATTGACCATACTGCCGCTTTTGATCACGTTGATCGAAACAAACTTTGGCGGAAACTGGAAAACTGGGAATACCTAAACGACTCCTAGACCAGATGATATCACTGCACACAAACACCTGGATTAAGGTCAAACTAGGAGCAGGAACACACCTCTCCAAACCCATTCCGACAACAAAAAGGTTAAAACAGGGTTGCGTTCTAGCTCCGTTTTTCTTCAACCTTTTTCTTGCAGATCTGCCAGGAGAACTCGACAACTGTCCCTGCCATGCACCAAAACTGGGGAAACTTCCGCTGTCCAATCTGCTGTACGCGGATGACTTGGTACTGATAAGCCGGACTCCGATCGGCCTCCAACATCTCCTGAATGCAACTCACGCCTTTTCAGAAAGGAACTGCTTGCAAATACACTTTACTAAGTCATGGCAGTGAACTACCGGAAAAAGAGGAAAATCAATTGGCATCTAAATGGACAAGGGCTGGATTTTAATAACTACCTACACATACTTGGGAGTTATCTTGGACCAAAGGAACTCATTTAAACCCCAATTGGAGTCCTTGCGAGGGAAGGGAACCGTGACTTATCTGGTGATAAAATCGTTAAAGGTCAAACTTCCCGACTTAACGCTTAACCCCTTGGTCCAGGTTCTGTGTGCAAAGCAACAGCCGACCGTCACATATGGGAGTGAACCCCTTCAAGGAAAGGATGCTGCACTACTGGATATAGTGATAGCTAATTCATACAGGGCAATATTTAATCTGCCAAGATACGTTTCTCCAGCGCAAATTTGGTTAGAATTTGGAATTCTAAAGCAAACACTGTAAAGACGGAGCGCGTATGTTACCATCTCGCACAAGGTTTGCAGCACTGAGGTTGGTTCTTTAAGCTCCAATCCATGGGAAGAGTTGCTCCGACACCAAAAATCCTTAGCCAGAGACTATTTATTTGATTCACTCCAAGCTTTGGGATGGCCAGACCTCTGGGGCACCACAACTGATCTCTTATCTTTAAAAAAAGTCGCGAAAAAATCGGCACAAATCATTACCTCCATTGAGGAAAAGGAGACATTAACAAAAAAAGCACATGGCTGGATCACACTCAGTAATTTACGGAACACTGCAACCTCAAGCGTACCTTAACATTGGACTGAACCTAAAGACAAAAGAAGTTATTAAAAAGTAAGCCTTGGGGTAATTCCAACTGCCTCTCACGTGCCGCCTTGGGAAAGAAAAATCTGCCCGCAGCAGTGTCGCTTGTGCAAAGCTGGAAAAGAAGATATTATTCATGTTATTTGCATCTGCCCCAAATTAAAGCACTTGAGGTACAATTTCTTACGTCCCTGCTTCAAATTACATGCCGTTTGAACATGCAGGCAGGCTGTCAAACTGTGTTTTAACCCAACTAAAATAAAATTAAACTGACGGGTCACAAAGTTTTTCGAAATAGTAGCAAAAAGACACAAGAGCATGCTGAGTGCGGATTATTAAAAGCCAGCCCGAATAGTTCCTTGATGGCAGCTTGAAATATCTGAACCTTTAATTTTATTGATGACTATAAACTGACATTAAGAACATTTTTTCAAATTTTATTGCAACTTTTAACAATGTTCTATTTGTTTTGTAAAGGTTTAAATTAATCATGTACAAATAAAAAATTATCTTACCTCTGGTTTTGCCAGCGTTTGATTGTTAGTTTGCTTTGTCCATTGATTGAGGAGAAATATTTTTTGAATATATTGTAAATAATCAATTTTCTGCTGGTTGGGCAATCAAGAATTCAGAACTGATATAATAGTTCTGTGTATTGGGTTTTGTGTATTGTTTGTTTAACATTATGTCCAATGGTTTGGTGTAATACTGATGTCGTTGCAGGGATATAATAAAATGTAAATATTTTGATATGTGCTTATTGTTCTTTTGTGTATGATGATCTTTTCATATAAGTTCAAAAAAATGTTTTGATTGAAAGATAAATGGTGATCACTACTATCGATTATAATGGTCAAGAGGGCAACTGAGTGTGTGTAAAAGACAAGTCAGCGCTGGCAATGTTTTGTGGTTTTACATAGTGCATGTGTACAAATATGCAATATGCGCACAAAGCAGGTTCCCTGTGTTTATAGGTAGTGAGCTGCTCCTAGATGCCCTCACATAGTTTATTTTGATCAGTGCTGTTTTAGTTAGGTCCACTCATAAGTCAGATGTCCTCACAGACTTTGATAGCGCAGGTAAGCCTAAAGTATCACTGTCAGCAAAGCAGGTCACATAGACAAGAAATACATTGTAGTTACATTCTGAAATAGTATATATTGTTACAGACAAATCCAGTTGTTAGGAGGCTTTGGCTCCACTCTCACCAATGTGAAGTCTGTGCAGATAATCTAAAAAGAAGAATGGGTGCTACAGTTAATCTCATAAGAGTTAATCCATTAGACATTAATTGCAGTACCAGTGGCATCAACTAGATGTCCTCTCACCGTGTATATTGACTGTATTTCCACTTTCAGCAAACTGATGTGGAAAAGTGTGCTTGCATGTTTGTACGTATGTGGTATTTGTACGTGCTAACCTAGCCAAAGGCTGGGGAGATCTGTACAAGGTTAAAGGCGAAGAGAGATTAGAGGAGTGGGCTGAGCCTGAGAGAGAACTAGTAATATTCCTAGTACTATAGTGATGTAGAGCTCACCAGACTGGACATTTATTCAATCTGGAATTTCCCTGGTGGGCTGGAGCCTGACGGCCATTGCTGGCACTACTGCTACTTTCTCCAGCTCTACCAGGTTAATTGAAGAACCACTTTAGGAAAGACAGAGGAAAGAGAAAGAGGAAAAAAGCATACAGAGATGAAAGAGGAGGGAGGGAACAGGGCTGGTGTGAACATTTTAGCCAGGGCTGCTTTCGGTTCCCAGTCCAGCCGTGATGTAGTGTCCTTTTTGTATACTTGTATGTGTATTTCTATAGAATGTTTTTCAGTGATGCCGCCAGTGATGTTACTGGTGATGCAATGTGTACAATCACAATTCATGTTGTTTATTGGCCATGCCATCCGTTGAGCTGACAGCTCACCCTTGAAAATTGCTGTGAAAAGCAGCTCTTTTTATAAAGTTTGATTATATTGAAAGAAAGTAAACAGAAGAAATGACAGCTGTACAATGGGATAGCAAAACCTGTTCAACATGAAATGAATAAATAAAAGAAAAATATATACTGATATACGTAGCATGCTGTGAACAATGAATGAAATGCAACATGTGTAGAAATGAGAAAAAGGGGGAAAGGGAGATAATATAAAATGTAGTTACTATAGAACATTTGAAAATAACAGTCCTACTATGTAAAGAAATTAGAATTGTAAGCATAACATGATTTGAGAAAACAGAACAATAAACAATCCATATTAAATGAGTAACTAATGGTCTGCAAGAGAGAAGGCAAAGGGAGAAATTAAGGAGGTTTCCGTACATCATCTGATCTATTTTTAGGGGCAACATTTAAAGAAGCTGATAGGGATAAATAAGTTGTCAAAGGGAGCTATAGAAGGTCCCTTTTAATTGCTAAGGAAATGGGGGAGACATAATTAGTATCTAGTCGATGATGAAAACAGACTGCATTCCACCAGTCTTTGAAAGAGATTTTATTTGCTTGTTTCCAATTAGAGGTTATCAAATGATAAGTGATAGCTAACAAGAAATCTAAAAGCTTAAAATTTGGTGGTGATTGAGCCCCTTAGGAGGAAAGAGTGCCTAGGAAGATGTGTGTATTTGAAAATGGAAGGGGGACCTTAAAAGGTTTCTGAATTTGAAAACAAACTAGTTTCCAAAATTGTTGAATTGGAGGACATTCAAACAACATATGCTTTAAGTCAGCAGAGGGGTAAGGACAGGATCAACAAGTAGAGGGTATTTCTAGTGAAAAAGAGGCCAAAGACATTGGGGAGAAAAATAACCAATGGTAAATGAAACAAGCATTTACAATGCAACGGTTTCGCCTTTGCAAAAGTTAGAGCTATTGGCACTGTAAATGAAAATTTTTATTCATGTCTTGGTTTTGAAAACAGATAAATAAATGACATTGTCATTTACACTGCCTATAGCTTAATCTCTCGCAAATGTGAGACCTATTGTACCCTACTGGACGAGCTCAGCAGACAGCAATTACTTGCAGACGAGTTCTATAACACAACAGTGACACTGCTAAATTCAGCGCTTCACAATAGAAACAGAAATGATACATCAGAAGATTACGAGTGAACAAATTACAAAAGCAAACGTTGCGTTACATGAGGCAAAAGTGACAATTGTGAGCAAACAAAATACAAGAGGAGCAAAAGGTACATTACAGGAGTAATATACGAACTCGAAAGTTTCTAACTGGCATCCCGGAGCGGCCACATCCACTGGTTCAAGACGCGGAAGGGAGACATCAAAAAAACAGTATTTACAAGAAGTAAATCTGAAAGTGATTCTCCAAAAACTCGTAATTGGGTTATATCTGTTGCTCAGTGGAGTCGAGTCTTATAAAGCACAATAAATATCACACCAATTACGAGTTTTTGGTGAATAACTTTCAGATTTAGGTTCTTACTGCCCCAAACTCTGCATGTTCTTTTAAATACCTGATGAGGGCCTGAATGCTTCTTGATGACTTGTGTTCTCGTGCAGGAGCCGATTACGTTAGAGTGGTGTTATTAATAGCAGAACATTGATTGAGGCCTTGGTTCAGTACTCTTGAATAAAAATGATAAGTGAATTATCAAAGCTGTTGCTTCAAGCCCGATCTCAAAATCCATTACATGGCCGTCCGTCTAATTAAATACGCAAGTATAATAAAATCATATTTTATGACTATTTGAGGGTAATGAGATTAGCCTTTAAAAGCGATCGCCACATACTCGGGACGCCAGTGTCTATAGAATGCTAATAACCCTAAATCAAAGAATATGGAAACTGTTCATTAGAAATTAAAACAAAATTCCTATATGCACAACAAGCCCAGATCTTCCCCAGCACAATAGGAGAGATTATGGCATTTAATATGTTTTGTCGACAGTGGAAAAGCAGCAATAATTTCACAGACTGAACCGAGAGACTTTGTTTGCATGTTTTTGTTTCTTAGACGGACTTAGCTGGGATTACTTTTTTTGTACAATGCGATGCTTAATAATGTAACTTAAAATGCAGACAATTCTTTGTGGAAATGCAGTTTTAGCTGCAGCTAGGAGTCTGCGCCCGGCTTCTAACTCCTTCCAGTATCTTCGGTTCAGATTACACGCGCCAAAGCGATTTAAATCTGGTTACCAAATTAGACGGCTCGAAAAGAAAACAAATCCCTTTAAATCTGATACTCTCCGCTAAAGACAGAAAAAAAGTTCATTGAGACCCTCGCAGAAGGTACCGGCCCCGCCCCAGAAAAAAAAAGAGAAGGCGCCCTAAACCTTTGACAACAAATGCAGCTGTCCCCGCACTTTAGGCGATATTAGGCGAAAATGAATGCAAATCTGTGCTCAGAAACCATCTGGTCAGGGATGGGGGAGTCAGCTGCTGCTCACGACAGGCGCCGGGGCTGCCTCGTTTGCGATCATCTGGCCCCGCACCCCGAGCATGGAGAATGCGCTCTTTATCACCCACCAACTTTCCGTGTTTTGTGACGCTCTCCTGGCTGCGGCTGGGAGGCTGCCTGTGAGCACGGGGGCCTCCCTTCAAGAGCGGGCAGTCTGTACCGATGGCCCACCGAGGCTCGCCTTATTTACCAACAAGGAGCCCAGCTCCCGTGGGCCACAGCTGCGGAAGTGGTGGATTAGTGTAGGGGACCTTTAAGAACGTTCTCCCATTGATAAATGCTTATTGACTTGTGTTTTTGCACGAGATTTCAAAGATTACTACAAAACGTGGGCCCCAAAGTGTATTTTCTTCTCTAGAGAAGAAATCGGGACAGTAGGAATTGGGCAGTCAGTGCAGAAACAGATGTGCACAGCTGCACGTTTTGACAGCTCCCGTGTTTCCCTTTTCCAGTAGAGAGGCCCTGTGGGTGAAGGGGAGCTGGTCCCTTCACGCTCCCACTGCTCTTTTCGTTCTGCTCCAATGTTCACTTATCCAGAATTCTCCGCTCTGCCCCAATGGAAAAGCACAGCGATGCAAGGCTGCTGAGTCTCAGAAGAGAGGCTCTGTGGGTGAAGGGGTGCGCGTCCCCTTCACACTTGCACCCCTGCCCCCAGTGCAGAAGTCTGTGGTTGAAAAGGGAACAGCCCTTCTCACTGTCTGCTTTGCCCCAGCAGAGAGGCCCTGTGAATGAAGGGGACCCTGGTCCCTTCACCCGGCCCTGTACCTCGACAGAGTTAGTCACGCAGAAGGGGTGCGGGCCTGAATGCCATTTGCATACTGCCGGCCGGACCTTCCGAAGCTGCGGCTGTCCTCCTCGCGAGGCGCGCACAGTTCCTTTTGTGTGGATTTATGGGCTGAGGCTTCAATGATCCCCCCCGCACATTTGCATTTAAATAGCGACATCAAGCGATTCGCGTGCCGCACACCAGTGAGCCCCCAGATGTCAGGCCCGAGTCAGCCAGATGGCCGCAGCCCAGCTGTCCCGGCCCCACATCATACCGAAGCATTCAGTGACCTTAAAGGGGCAGTACTCGCACTACAGTTGGGGCCGGGCTTCCCTTCACTTTCGACAAATTGCTTCAAAGAAATGTTAGTTTTATACCTCATGACTCGCCTTTGTCCTCGAGAACTTTGCCACAGTAATGGTATGCAGGACAAACTGCACTGTAGAACAGCCTGTGTATGTGAGAGCTTTCAACACAGTAACAGGGAGCAGAGCGGGAGGGGGACGGCCAGCGCACGCAGCTACAATTAAGTTCAATGAGGCCGCACTACTGCCATGCAAAAAAATGGGAATTTGAATAACTGCTGTCAGGCGGAGAATATATTTACATATATGTGAGCACAGCGGGAGGCACACGGACAGCGGGAACGGGGAGGAAACGGTAAGGACACGGACAGCGGGAACGGGGAGGAAACGGCAAGGAAGGAACTCACCTGGACTTCCTCCGGCGGCGGTCGGCCGCGAAATGGGCAAAACAACCTAGACGTCCAAAAAAACGAAACCCCGCCCACGGCCGCAATGACGATGCAAAAAGGGTGGAGAGGGAAAAAATCGCGGGAACGCCCCCGAATCTGGTCCGGCCTTGACGGACAGATCCGGCTTCCAATGGCTAGCCTCCATTTATGGAGCTAGCCAATGAAAGCCGGGGGACGTTCCTATAGCCAATATGGTAAACAAAAGATTTCACCTGCGCGAACTGCTTGCGCAGATCGCCAGGTCGAAACCTAAAAACAGGCGGCTCCAGACCTTCATGCACTACTGAAAATCTACTGCTCGAACCTCCAACTTTCAAAAGGGAAAGACTTATGTAACAATCCTTCTCAGGTAATGAAACTAGAATTTGGAACTTGCTACCTCCAAACCTTTGCATCTCCGCCTCTTTCCTGATTTTCAAAACAGATCTTAAAACTCTCCTCTTCCAAAGACACTGCGATCAATAACTCTCCTGCCCAAGCTCCCCACCAGGCACAATGCACCCGCCCCGTGATCCCAGGTCCTGTTCCTGTTTGTTCATGTCACTCACAAGAGCTACCATGACCCTCTGTCTCAATTTTGTAAATATGTATTATATATTTGTGTAACCCTAATCGCTCCACCTTTTCCTAATATGTAACCTTGAGTGAATTTGTAACCTATTAATACGTAACTCTCACCACGAGTAACTATTGTACATATTAGAAATGGTACCTACTACCATGATGTCACTCTTGTACCTTATGTAATTCACTTCGCTCTATTATTGTAAAGCGCTCTGACACCTCTGGGTAAAGTACGCGCTATACAAAAACGCAGTAATATAAGGCTAAAGCTCTGGAGCTACCATTACATACCTAGTGATATGCCTGTCTATGAGGGAGAGCTCCGTGCTATCCGAGACGTCTGACTCCATGGTACACATTCGGGTACGAGGGCAGGAGGAACAGAAACAGTACTCCGAGTGGAAGATGTTAAATTTAGTTCACTGCGGTCCTTTTGACGAGCCACGGCCCTGCAAACCCCATCCTCTCCCCGAACACAGGAAAATTGTTTACCGCCTCTTCGATTGAAATTCAGCGGAAATAATTCTGGGGCTAGTAGAGTCGCACGATTAACATGCATGCGTGGTCGCCATCTTGAAATTTGAGTGATTTGTTGCAGTAGCCTAAAAACCGGTGTTACTCCAATGACGTTGTTTATTTCCAAGTATGCCAGCGCTAACGTTGGTTATAAAATCCGAGAAATACAGTAGTAAGTATTATATGTCCGGAAGAAAAATTATCTAGGATTAGGTTTCAAAATATAGTGCAGAAAAAGGTGCACTGAGCTACGATTTAATTTGCATAAGCAGTTATAATCACGCTTAGGCAGCTAGCAAATGCTAATAATGCTTACAGTGGAACCCCCTCACCACTATGCGTACTAAGTTTGAAACGCTCACATCAGACTATGCAAAGCTAGTCCAAGATGGCCTCAGAGTATGCATACCACCTTGAGCGTTTGTCACCCTAGAGCTACGCCCCTTTACCCTGCTGTAGGGAGCTCAGTTTGTCGTTGCTAAGCTGCGGAAACAGCTGGTCAGCGTGCATGGCTTATGTGTTCTTTTGCACAAATACCGACCCGTTCGTTCCGTTTTCCAAACCGCTAGCAGCTTCCGTTTTTCCGAGGGTACTTTTGCACTATGTACTCAGTGGTTCATATCCGCCCGTCTACTATTTTTAATGTTTACCAATTCCTTTGTTGCAATACTTCCCATTAAGGTTACAGAGTGACGTGTTTTTTTCAGCTAAAAAATGTTATGGCGATTGTCTACCACTCAAAACGTTCTCCACCCCAAGGAAGTGAACGGGAAAATAACTTCTTCCAATTTATTTTTCTGAATCTACCCTTTGCTTATTTCAAAATTTTGCCATGTATGAATGTTAAGGTTTTTTTTTTTTATCTTAGCATTACGTGTGGATCGCGCAGGGCTTTAAGGGGAATTAAAACAAGTCAGGTCCCGGGCCGCGCTGTGATTGGCTGACGTCACGGGGGTGTCCCGGGCCGGCAGCGAATCACAGCGCGGCCCGGGAATGACGTCACGGGGGTGTCCCGGGCCGGCAGCCAATCGCAGCGCGGCCCGGGACAAAGGGGCGGGGCTTAAAAAAAGCACCAGAAACGCCCCCGAATCGCGTTTTCGTGAGAAAGCGCGATTGACAGCCTCTGTCTCCCAATGGCTAGCCTCCATTTATGGAGCTAGACAATTGGAAACAGAGGCGGTCCGAACCTCACTACTAAAAACAAAAGATTTCGATCTGGGAGGGGCTTCGCCCCTCGCCAAGTCGAAACCTAAAAAAGCATTTGTGTGGTGTTAGCAGCCCAAGAGTTTTTGTGAATGTTAGACCATAGTTTATCGCAAATAGTTACTGACCACTCCTGAGAAAAATCCTTCTCCCAAGCCAGCTCAACCTTTGTCTTGTGTCTTTCCACTGAAAATTGCAAAGATTTGCAAAGGATGGATGCAGAGGGGGAGTTACCTAATTTTGGGAATACATTTCTATAAAGAATAGGAAGATCATTAGTAACAGGTACGTTTTTAATATATAGAGCGAGAGAAGGGTAAAGGAGAGCATATTGCGTTCTGGTAGATGATGGTAGAGAAAATTTAACTTGAAAAGCGGAAAATGTAAGGGGTTGATTATCGGATACAAGCTGAGACATCCAACTTAGACATCTACAATGCCAAGATTTCCAATAAATAGGTCATTTATGAATTTGCAAAGATTTATTAGGCCAAATAGGTTGTTAATGAAAAGAAATTTGAGATGGATAAGATAGAACTGGAACAAGCAGTTTACTAGAATGTGTAATGATAGGAGAGCTTAGAGAAGCAACATTAGAAGTGAAGGTCAAAATCTCCTCAAAGTCAAAAGGAGCTATAAAGGATTCCTCCATTTTTAACCAAATAGGTGGATATAAGGGAAGATCTATAGAAATCCATCGATTTGCTTGTTTTAATGAGAACGCAGAATGGTACGTTTTAAAATCCGGAAATCTAAGACCTCCGTAAGGTCTGTCCTTCTTTAAGGAGGACAAGGCTATATTAGAGGATTTACCTTTCCATAAGAACTTTATTAACGTAGAATCCATTTTCTTGAAATAATAATCAGGAATAAGAATAGGAATAATGGAGATTATATATAGTACAAATGTAGAGAGCATCATCTTAATTGAGTCAAGTCGTCCCCACCACGATAAAAAGAGGGGGTGCCAGCGAGTAATACTTATTCAATTTTTTAATAATATAATCAAAGTTTAATTTTAACATCTCAGAAAGTAGAGGCGCGAACCATAAACCTAGATATTTGATTTTATGGGGTTGCATAGAGAACCGGAATGCTCAAAATTATGTTTCTGACACAAAAGATTTAAGGGCAAACTTTCGCACTTAACAGCATTAAGACGATAGCCAGAGACCTTAGAGAAAAAGATCACCTACTAAAGAAAAGTAGGAAAAGAGGATTCAGGATTAGACCAGTATATAAGAATATTATCCGCATAGACTGACATTTTAACCTGTTGAGGACCATAGAGAAAACAAGTAATACGATCACCCATTCTAATCTTGGTTGAAAAGGGTTCCTAAGCTATAACAAACAATAAAGGAGATATGGAACAACCCTGACGTACCCCCCTATGTAATGAGAAGTAATCAGAAGAAATACCATTGACATAAATTGAAGCTCAGGGACTTGAATATAATAAATGTATTTATTTATTTATTGCATTTATATGGCGCAACAGCTACCCTGAGGGTTTCCCGGCGCCCTGGATCAGCATTATTTGTAAGCGTGCAGAAGGCTGTTATAGATCAAATAGCCAAGCTTTCACTCCCTTGCGAAATCGTAGGTAGCAAGGTTCCAGTCTTAGTTGGATAGGGAGTGAATTCCACAGTGCCGGTGGTAGGTGGGAGAAGGAACGCCCCCCTAGTCGAGCTCTCTTTACCCTGGGCACGGTAAATTTGGCTTGACCTGCTGAGCGTAGATTTCGCGAGGGGAGGTATTTTCTAACCATTTTACATAAATACTTAGGTGCTATTCCTGCGTTTATTCTGTACATATAGCACAGTGCTTTAAACTTTACTCTGCTGGACACCCTCAGCCAGTGTAAGTTTTTAAGATGTTCCGTCATCCTTGTTCGCCCTGGGAGATTAAGGAGCATTCTTGCTGCGGAATTCTGCACCACTTGCAATTGGTTCAGTGTTCTATTCGTAATTCCCAGAAATAGGACATTACCATAGTCCAACCGCGACATGATTAAGGCCTGGATGACAGTCCTTTGTGCCCTATCAGGTAGTTGCCATAGTATTTTTCTAAGCCATTTAAGGATGAGAAGGCATGTGGAGGCAGTTTTGGCTATGTGTGTCTGCATAGACATTTTGTCATCGATAATTATCCCTAAATTTCTTGCTGAATGCACTGCAGTTGGGGGGTCACCCATCTCATCAGGCCAATGTATTGGGCTCCAGAGATTCTTTTGATTGCCGAATATTAATAATTCGGTCTTGTCTCCGTTAATTTTTAATTTATTAGCCTGGAGCCAGGTGGCCATTTTAGATAGTCCAGCCCGAAGGGGAGAAACAGTGTTTTTGTCTGGGGAGGAAAGGGAGAACACAAGTTGCGTGTCATCAGCATAGGAATAGATGGTCAGTCCCATTTCTTCGGCAATTTCAGCTAAAGGGGTGACATATATATTGAATAGAAGGGGGCTTAGTATGGAGCCCTGAGGTACACCGTGAGGAGATGTGTGTATCTCAGATCGATTATTTTTGGAGAAGACCTGGTAGGTTCGATGCCGGAGAAATTGCTCCAGCCATTTCAGTGCCTTCCCTCTTATTCCAATATCTTCTATTCGTTCGATGAGGGTATCATGGCAGATGGTGTCAAAGGCGGCACTCAAATCCAAGAGGATGAGTGCCGTCGTGCCACCCCCATCGAGTTCTTGGCGGATGATTTCTGTGACCCCGAGTAGGGTGGACTCCGTGGAGTGCCCTACCCTAAAGCCAGATTGGGAGGGATGTAGGAGATCATTATCATTAATGAAGTCTGAGAGTTGCCTATTGACGTGTTTCTCTAAAATTTTAGACAGTATTGGTAGTAGAGAGACAGGGCGAAAATTGGAGAACACCTCCGGGTCACTGTTGGCCTTTTTTAATAATGGGACCACCATAGCGTGTTTCCATTCTTTAGGTAGCACAGCTTCTTGTAAAGAAGCATTTAACAGTGCTCTGAGTACCTCATGTGTGGGCATATCCAGCTGTTTAAGAACATGTGCAGGCAAGGGATCTAAGGGCGAGCCTGATTTAATACTATTCAGGGTGAGTTTAAATGTCGGCGCATCTATTAATTGCCATGATCTAATTTCTTGTTTAGGGAGGTACTTTGTTGGTCCTCTATAAGAGTAGTAGAGGGATACCTTTCTCTGACATCTTTATTTGGTAGGAAGTTAGTATATATTGTGGTTATTTTATCGTGAAAGAAGGTAGCTATTTTATTACATTGGATGGATGATAAAATGGGAGGTTCCGGTATAGATGCTACTCCTGCTAAGTTTTTTAGGATCTTGAAAAGCATCCCTGAATGATTCTGGGCTTCTAAAATCTTGTTTTTAGTAAAATTTCCCCTGGCAATTTTGCATGATAGATGGTAAGCCTTAAGTGCTAGCTTATACTTTTCTTTGTTATCAGGTTTGTAGTCTTTTCTCCAGGTCCTTTCTAGTCGCTTGCATAAGCTTTTTTCTGCTTTTAGTGTATCTGAAAACCAGGGCGCAGGGGAGCTACAGGATTTTTGCTTGCTTATGGTTGGAGGAATACCCGTCAGAGCAGCGTCTGATAGCCAGCTATTAATTTCAGTCTGGTTCTTAGTTGTAATTTCCTCTACTTCAAAGCCATGATTGGACTTGGCTAACTGTGCCTCCAGATCTGAGATGCATAGTTTCCTCCAGTTTCTGACACACATATCTGTCTTGTGTTGGTTTCTATGCGCTGGAGCCCAGATGGTGAATTTGCTCAGGAAGTGATCGGACCATACAATGGGTACTGTCGAATCCCATTTGATACGGTCAAAGTTGGCAAATATGGGGTCTAATAAATGTCCTGCTTGATGGGAAGGGCCAGAGTTCCATAGGTGAATGTTTAGTGCCTCTAGATCTGAGATAAAGTTTGCCGTTGTTGGGCAGCTAATATTCTCTAAATGTAAGTTTTGATCGCCCAATATGGTAAACATAGATGCTTCAAGTACGAGAGGTGCCAGAAAGTCAGGAAGGGCCGCCGCCCATTCCCCAGCAGCCCCCGGAGGGCGATATATCAAGAGTCCGGTGAGTGTAATTTGGGGCGTTAGTGTCAGCTTAAATAGTCCTGCTTCACAGTGACCTAATTTCGCATCCGTCCAATTACATTTGTATATATTTTTGAAGATAATGCAGATGCCTCCTCCTCCTTGGTTAATCCGATCTTTTCTCACGATCGAGTAATTGGGAGGGAGGGCAAGAGCTATGTCTGGGCCGGAGCTTTCTGTTAGCCACGTCTCCGTGAGGAACAGCGCATCTGGCTTCTGGTCGTTTAAAAGATTGAAAATATCATTTTTATGTTTTGGCAGTGATCTGCAGTTGGTTGTTAGGAAGGAAAAATGAGCCTCTTGATTATGTAATTGACGTTCATGAGGGGGTATAGCGTCCCCTAAATCTCCGGTAATTCCTAGTCGTGCGTGAGAAAATGAGAACTCACAGTGTGGGCAGTAGCTCGTGGGGTTGTCAGGGTGGAGTATCCTGCAGGCGTCATCGGGTTTAAGCCTGAGGGCTTCTAGAGTGTCCCTCGAGTGTCTGATAATTCTATGGTTTTGGGCAGGGGTTATGGCCCCTGGTCCCGGCTGGGCGCGGACGGGCGCAGACGGGCCCGCCTTTGGCTCGCCTTCGGCGCGCCCGCTGCGCTCGCCCGCTGCGCGTCGAGCACATGGCCGTCTAAAGTAGTGTTTCCCCAGGGTAACTCCCGCCCTCCGACCTCTGACCCGTCCCTGCCCCGCCTTCACTCCCTCCACGTCAAGCGGGACGAACCCGTGGTGGAACGGGGAGCCGGCGGGCAGAGCAGAGCGTCAGTGAGGCGGCAGGAAGGTAATTCGTGTTTTTAAAAGCAAATCTTTAAAATCACAATTATACGCAATCTTAAAATATTAAAATACGTTTCCTCTAAAATTACTTTCCAATCTCTGCAGGTTCAGTGCAAATACGCAATTAAGCAAGTGCAAACAGTGCTCGCGGTAGTATAGTTCTCATACAGCCGCCCGCCTTACTGCATTACTGATCCAGCGAGTCCTCGGGACGCTCTGCACTAAGTAGTGCTTCCCTAGGGTAACTCCCGCCCTCCGACCTCTGACCCGTCCCTGCCCCGCCTTCACTCCCTCCACGTCAAGCGGGACGAACCCGTGGTGGAACGGGGAGCCGGCGGGCAGAGCAGAGCGTCAGTGAGGCGGCAGGAAGGTAATTCGTGTTTTTAAAAGCAAATCTTTAAAATCACAGTTATACGCAATCTTAAAATATTAAAATACGTTTCCTCTAAAATTACTTTCCAATCTCTGCAGGTTCAGTGCAAATACGCAATTAAGCAAGTGCAAACAGTGCTCGCGGTAGTATAGTTCTCATACAGCCGCCCGCCTTACTGCATTACTGATAAACAAATTAAAGCAATGAATTTAGAAGGAAAACCTGCCCACTTTAAATTAGAAAACATAAAATCCCAACCAATTCTATCGAAAGCTTTCTCAGCATCTAAAGTAATCGCTACAATAGGCTAATCTAAAGAAGTGGATTTACCTAAAACTTTAAAAAGGACTCGTGAGTTGTCAGATGCAAGTCTCCCCTTAACGAAACCTGTTTACTCAGGACCAATGAGATATGGTAAAATAAGGTCAATACGAAGTGCTAGGATTTTAGCAAAAATCTTAAAATCTGTGTTGACCAAAGAAATAGGCTGATAATTCTTACAGAGAGTGTGATCCTTATTGTCCTAAGGAATTAAGCAAATCAGTGCTTCTTGACAAGTGCCTCGAGAAGAGCCATTCTCAGAAAAAGATTAAAAAAGAAATAATAGATTTGGCAAAAGTATTTTTGCAAAATGACTGTAAAATTAAATGGTAAAGCCATCAGGGCCAGGTGCTTTCCCACGACGAAGCACCGAAACGGCATGAGAAATATCTGCTAGAGAGATACCAGAGTCCAAAGACTCAAAATCAATGTGATTTGATGAAGGAGAAGGAATGGAATGAAAATAGGAAAGAAGATCGAAATGATCAGTTGGTGATTCAGGAATGTATAAATCCTTATAAAATGATACAAATTCATTCAGAATGTCTTTATCTTTAAAGATAGAAGTACAGGCAGGGCCTTGTAGTGATTCTATTGTTGTTCTTTCTTCGCTCACTTTTAAATAATTGGGCAATAATTTTCCCATCTTGTTTTGACCCCCCTAGTAACGAGCATTGCTTTTCAGTAAATAATTAGAGGCATTGTCAGTAGATAATTTATTAAAAGAAAGTTTAGCATCTATAAACTTTTTCAAATAAGACTCATTATTTGAATGATACTAAGTATATTCTAATTGTTTAACCGCATGCGCGCTAGTGGTTTTCCCGCTGCGCGCTGCGATTCGCAAAAACCCTAGTTAGGTGACAAGGTCAGCTCGTCACACGCGCAGCGCAGGTAACGCCCATGACAAGCTGACCTTGTCACGAGCGCAGAAGGGGTTAATGTTATTAAGTAGTTGAGCAGATTGGGCTTCAGCAGACTTTTTGTTTTGTGAAACAAAGTTGATAATAAAACCTCTGGCAGCCACCTTAAAGGAATGCCATACCAAAGGGAGAGTCCAGGGTGTTATTAGTAGAAAAAAACTCTGAGGTAAAAGAAGTAAAATCTTGACAAAAAATAGGGTCAAGGAGTAAGGAGTTATTAAAACGCCATCTACCTGAATGTGGAGAAAAAGGGATTTGGTCAATATCTACATGTACAGGGGCGTGGGCTGAGATTAATATGGAACCAATTTCAGATTGGATGGCATGTTGGGCAAGGGACTTACTCAGGAAAAGGTAGTCAATATGGAATTGAGTGTGGTGGGAGGCTGAATAAAAACAATATTCCCTAAGATCAGGGTTGTAGAGTCTCCAAATGTCTACCAACGCTTTCTGGCATATTGTAGAAGTGAATTATGAGTGCATTTTAGAAGCAAGGAATTTAACGCCAGAGTGGCTATCCAGAATAGGATCAAAAACTTGATTACAATCACCACCCAAAAAAATATAATCATCATTATATGAAAGTAACTTCTCCAAAAAAATGTATTGACCAGATATGGGGCAAAAATATTGAAAATAACTAAAGGGATCTTACCAACAAGAAATTTAACAATAACCCATCGACCCACCAAGTCAGCTTCTTGTTGAACAAGCGAAACATTCTGTTTTTTGTGACATAAAATCAAAATTCAATTTTTCTTACCTATTGCCGTAGAGTTAAACACATGTCCCACCCAACATCTCTTTAGTTTTGAGGCTTCATCTTTAGTAATATGAGATTCTTGAAGTAGAGCAATATCAGATTTTAACTTAGCTAGATGAGAGAGCACCCTTTGCCTTTTAATAGGATTATTTAATCCTTTAATATTCCAGGTTGTGACCCAGGAAAGTAACTTGCTAAAAAAGTATGAACAGGCATGATGCGTATAGGAACTGAAGTTAAAATTACTAGAGAAATATATATGAAGGGTATAAGAAAAAGAAAGAGCACTTATTTTAGAGAAAGGAGCATTGGAGAGGAAAGAGGTAAATAAGAAAAGTAAAAAAGAGAAAGAAAGAAAATCAAGGAAGATGTGTAGAAAGAAACAAAAAAAGGGAGAAGATAAGGAACAATGAGACAGTAAAAGTCGTACAAAGACGACTGAAAAACATACCTACAAATGCAAAACGACTGGAAAGTGACTACACCAGAAGATGACGACAACCGCATCGAAGCACCACCGAATCCCAAAGGACCACAATGAAAGACTTCAACGTAACAGGAGGCTCGTAAAATAACAAAATTGTAGGAGTAAAACAGCTGTATGTGAGATAAAGGAAAATAGTAGGGAAAGTAAGAAGAAGTGACCATAAGGAGAGCAATATAAGAAGGGTATATAAAACTAAAAAGAGTGACAACATTACTTAGGCATTACAAATATATAAGCAAAACAACATTCACTGAGTACTTAGAACAAGAAAACATCTAAATAACACGAGGCACAAATGACAATCATGCAGGTTTCGAAGTAGCCATGGTATCAGCTCCATGGAGATGAAGGAACTCTTGTAGCGTCACTGGATCATCAAATGTTGTAGTCTTGTCTTTATATGTAACCTTGAAGAGACAAGGATAAAGAAGTCCAAACCTGGCGTTGCTTGAACGTGATTGAGGACGAAGATCGAGAAACTTTTTCCGACGGTCTGCTCTAATTTTAGCAACATCTTGAGAAGAGACGGTGACCTTCCCCAAAAATTAGTTTTTGGGTCTTGACAGTTGATAGGACTTGAAGAAGGTCTGTGTATTGCAGAAAAAGCATGATGATGCCACAAGGTTTCATTTAAATTTTCGGTCCAATTCTGTGAGCTCTTTGAATGTTGAGAGAAGGAGTAAATACAGGAATTTAGACAAAAAAGATTGAAAAAAGATGGTTGGATTGGAGCCTTCAATATTTTCAGGAAGTCCATAAAGTCTAAGATTGTTCCTGCGATTTCTGTTTTCCAAGCCCTCCTCCTGTTTTTTGAGGAAAAATACTTCAGACTCCAAGGATGAGATGTGAGAGCAAGAAGTTTGGAGAGATTCCATTCATTGTTCCACAATGAGCACTCGTGAATCCAAAGAAGACCATTATTCATTCAGAAATTGTAGAGTTTTGTTAGTTTCCTCTATGAAGCTCAGATCTCATCAAGAATAATATCCATAGAGGACGAGGAGGATTTTCCTGGAGAAGGAGGATCTTTTTTAGGTCTTTTGGTAGAGATTCCAGGTAATTTACTTGAGAACTGCGTTTTTGGTATGGTGCCTGAGGAATGATCAGGTTTCTGAGAGAGGAGGTCTTCCATTTCACTATAGTTAGAATTGGAGCCTGAATCTGAACACACATAACTTTAGTAGAAGCCATCAGATCCATAAATGACTAGCAGAATGAGACTTTACACAAGCTGCAGTCTTCAAAATCTAGAAAGTCTCCTTCAAGGGTAAGGGATATGACTCCAAAAACCAGATAAAACAATAATATGCAGGTTAAGTATTCAACTCATAGAGAAAAACAAGTAGGATACAAAATGGTGGCTGTTCTCAAAAATGGAAGGAAAAGCCAAAAAAACAGCAACAGCGCTTCCACAAAAAGAGAATCATTGTGCACACAGAAATAAAAGCTCCAATGATAACTTATGGACCGGGAGCAGAGGCAGGAAGCAACATTGTGATGCACAGTGCGCTCATTATGAAATGAAACAATCGCGGTGTCAACAATGGGCTAAAAATGATGGAAACAGCATAAAAAGCATAAAAAGCTGTTAAATAGCTCACCGCGATATTCAAACATGGATGTCAGCGCCCATGTTGATTGAAAGATGAATTTCTCTCCCGAATAAAGATCTTTTCGGGATCGGTGAAGCGGAGCTCTACAGCTACGCGGCACATATTGTTTGGCGCGTAAGCCACGCCCCCGTGAAAAGCAACTCTAAGTTCTAAATCCCAGCAAAACTATATTTCAGCATTATGAGGTCAGTCAATTGAGTACCATAAAATGAGGCATGATTTGGAGTACCTTAGGATGGCAAAACTACTGTATTTAGTGCTACATAAAACGTTAATTGTTTGTGACATAATCTGTAATGCTCTTTGTGAGAGGTTGAACATTGCAGGGAACTGTTATTGTTGTAGTGGACTGTGAGGGAAGAGGTCAAGGAAAAGTTTTCGCTTTTTAATCCTATATTTATATCTTTCTTTCCAGCCCCAGATTTTCCACATTGCCCCTGACAAAATCCCATCCCTCTTGTGCATGTCAGGAGGAGATTTCTGAATGTTCCTAGAGTCTCCACCACTTGGCATTGGGCACACAGGTTTCCTAATGCAGCACATGTGATGTTGCTTCTTTCCAATCACCTACATGTATTGGAAAATGCTTAAGTTTGCTCAAGAATTTTCTATTTCTTGGATCAATCAATCAATCAATGACACTTATAAAGCGCGCTACATACCCGTAGGGTCTCAAGGCGCTGGGGGGGGGGGGGGTGCCGCTACTGCTCGAACAGCCAGGTCTTCAGCTTCTTCCTGAAGGAGAGGTGGTCTTGGGTCAGGCGCAGGTCGGGAGGGAGGGAGTTCCAGGTCTTGGCGGCCAGGTAGGAGAAGGACCTTCCTCCTGTAGTCGTTCTTCGGATGCGGGGGACGGCGGCGAGGGCGTGGTTGGCTGATCGGAGGTGGCGTTTGGGAGCGTAGAAGTTGACTCGGCTGTTGAGGTAGCTCGGGCCTTGGTCGTGTAGGGCTTTGTGTGCGTGGGTGAGGAGGCGGAAGGTGATTCTTTTGTTGACGGGGAGCCAGTGAAGGTCTCTCAGATGTCCGGAGATGTGGCTGGTTCGTGGGATGTCGAGGATGAGTCTGGCTGAGGCGTTCTGGATCCGCTGGAGTCTCTTCTGGAGCTTGGCGGTGGTACCGGCGTAGAGGGCGTTGCCGTAGTCCAGTCGGCTGGTGACGAGGGCCTGGGTGACGGTCTTCCTGGTCTCGATGGGGATCCACCAGAAGATCTTACGTAGCATGCGTAGGATGTTGAAGCACGCCGAGGAGACGTTGTTGACTTGCCTGGTCATGGAGAGGGAGGAGTCCAGGATGACGCCCAGGTTGCGTGCATGGTCTGTCGGTTTGGGTGCGGTGCCCAGGGCGGGAGGCCACCAGGAGTCGTCCCAGGCGGAGGGTGAGGAGCCCAGGATGAGGACCTCCGTCTTGTCCGAGTTCAGTTTCAGGCGGCTGGTCGTCATCCACTCGGCTACCTCTTTCATCCCTTCGTGCAGGTTGGCTCTGGCGGCGGCGTGGTCGTTGGTCAGGGAGAGGATCAGCTGGGTGTCGTCGGCGTAGGAGATTATGCTGAGGTTGTGTTTGCGTACGATGGCCGCGAGGGGGCTCATGTAGACGTTGAAGAGGGTGGGGCTCAGAGAGGATCCTTGGGGGACGCCGCAGATGACTTCGGTGGCCTCTGACTTGTACGGTGGTAGGCGGACTCTCTGTGTTCTTCCGTCGAGGAAGGAGATGATCCATTCCAGTGCCTTCCCCTGGATTCCGGTGTTGTTGAGGCGCTGCACTAGGGTGCGGTGGCAGACCGTGTCGAAAGCCGCGGAGAGGTCTAGGAGGATGAGGGCCGCTGTTTCTCCATTGTCCATCAGGGCTCGGATGTCATCGGTGGCGGCGATGAGGGCGGTCTCGGTGCTGTGATTGGCTCGGAAGCCGGACTGTGAGGGGTCGAGGGATCTGTTCGTCTCGAGGAAGGCGGCCATCTGCTTGTTGACGGTCTTCTCGATGACTTTGGCTGGAAACGGGAGGAGCGAGATGGGGCGGTAATTCTTGAGGTCGGTGGGGTCCGCTGTTGGTTTCTTGAGTAGAGCGCTGAGTTCGGCGTGCTTCCAGCTCTCCGGGAAGATGGTGGTGTCGAAGGATGTGTTGATGATGTCTCGCAGGTGGGGTGCGATGACAGCGTCGGCCTTGTTGAAGACGTGGTGAGGGCAGGGGTCGGTCGGTGATCCGGAGTGGATGGAGTTCATCGTGCGGATGGTGTCTTCGGTGCTGATCGGGGTCCAGGCGTGGAGGGTGGTGGTGGGGGGTGGTTGTTCGGTCATGGTGTGCGTTGGTTGGTTGTTGAAGCTGTTGTGTATGTCCGCGATCTTGTTGTGGAAGTATGAAGCGAGGGAGTTGCAGAGGTCTTGCGATGGGGTGATGTCGTTGTTTCCTGCGCTGGGGTTGGAAAGCTCTTTCACGATGTTGAAGAGTTCCTTGCAGTTGTGTGCGTTGTTGTCCAACCGGTCCTTGAATGCTGTTTTCTTGGCGGCGCGGATCAGCTGGTGGTGTTTCCGGGTGGCGAGTTTGAAGGAGGTCCTGTTGTCCGGTGTCGGTTCCCTTTTCCAGACTTTCTCGAGGGCTCGGCAGTTCTTCTTGGAGCTCTTGAGTTCGTCGGTGAACCACGGGGCCTTCTTGCTGCCGGGTCTGCTAGGCGGGGTCCTCAGTGGGGCGAGCTCGTCCGCGCAGATGCTGATCCACTTCGTGAGGTTGTCGGCGGCCTGGCTGGGGTCCGCTGAGTTGGCAGGAGGGTGCTGGCTCAGGGAGGTGGCGAGCTGGTCTGCTGTGATCTTGTTCCAGCTTCTGCGGGCGGCCTGTTGCTGGTGTTGGTGGGTCGTCGTTCTCTTGAAGGTGAAGTGGACGCAGCTGTGGTCCGTCCATTGAAGCTCTGTGGCGTGGCTGAAGCCGATGTCTGTGCTGGAAGAGAAGACTGCGTCGAGTGTGTGTCCGGCGCGGTGGGTGGGGGTGGACACCAGTTGCTTGAGTCCCAGGTTGGCGAGGTTGTCGAGCAGGGTGCTGGTGTTGCGGTCATTGTTGTTTTCCAGATGGAAGTTGAGGTCTCCCAGGAGGATGTAGTCAGCGGAGGGGAGGGCATGCGGGCTGACGAAGTCAGCGATGTCCTCGCTGGATCGTGTGCGTGGTCCAGGGGGTCGGTAGATCAGGGTGCCTCTGAGGGTGGTGTTCGGGTTGGTGTGGATCTGGAAATGCAGGTGTTCGGCGCTGGTCAGGGTGTTGTCGGTGCTGGTCGTGAGACGGATGGTGTTCCTGTGGATGATGGCGATGCCTCCTCCCATCTGGTTGGCGTTGCGGTCCCTCCGGACGATCTTGTAGCCCTCTGGGATAGCGATGGCGATGTCGGGAGCTGAAGAGGCGTTCATCCAGGTCTCCGTGAGGAAGGCAACGTCAGGGGCTGTGGCGTCTAGGAGGTTCCAGAGTTCGATGGCGTGTCTATGGACGGAGCGGGTGTTGAGCAGGATGCACTTGAGGTGGGTGCTGCTGGTGTTCGACTTGGCGGGTGCTGGTGCGAGGCAGGTCCGGATACAGATGAACTGAGATGAGATATGGGAGTTGAAAAGAATGTAATTTCCTCTTGTAGAGAAGGATGCAAAGGTACGGCAGCGAGTGGGTCGTGTGAGCCTGGAGGAATTAGAGGATCGCTTCCTACAGCTGAACGAGGAGAACCTTCTGCTCAAGGAGTATGCCCGGAAGCAAGAGAGCAAGATCAAGAGGTCTGTACCATTGAATATCAATGAGAGGATAGTGTGATGGTCTCCCCCATAAATGTAGCACATTCGATGGCCACCATTCCTGTGATATGTTTCTTACCAGACTGTATGTGATCAGAGGAGCATATTTATCATGTTTGCATCTTCAAGTAAAAAATGCTGATTTGTTTTGCTCCTATTAAAATCTTTGTTTCCATCAGACTTCAAAACTAGCAATTTATTTTACTTCATTTGTGCTGTCCTAACTGCTGAAAGACTTTTAAACATTTGTACACTTCATTTGCATGTAGTTAAATGTGTGTGAAACAAAGGTATATCCTACATCCTTTGGTTTCACAATCTGCACGTTCCATAACAAGATTGTCAGATATTTAACTTTACAAAATCCTCTCCATGCAGTAAAAGAAAAAAACACTAATAACAATATTTATGGTAACAGAATAAGCAGCAATTTGTCAGAAGACATAGGCTAGCCCTTGACCACTATCCTTAAACATACGGCAAACGTGACAAGATAAAACCAACATTTAAAAGATTGTTTATTGCTCATTTACTTTCTGCACTCCAGAACGGTTATTTGAGGGGTGCTGCAACTCCCCCCAAACCCTCCTAATATTAATAATATTAGTAATAATAATATTGTAATTTGTGAAGTACCTAGTAACTTCTAACGAAGTGTCCTAACGCTGAGGAATAGCTCCTGAATACAGGTCCAGGTGACTTACCAAAACATCCCTAATCTGGTCAATCTCAATAACTAAGTGGCATATTTAGAAGAAAATGCCAGAGCTTGGGGCAATGCCAAATTTGGCAGTGCCGTGCTCCGACAGTTTCAAAACGCAGTTATGCTCTGTATTTACTACAATACAGCTCACCCCTGTGTTTTCCCAACTGCTGGCGGTAAAATTAGCTGCCTACTGCCAACGCAGGCACCCTTGCATCATGGTGCAAGGGTGCCTGCATTGCAGGAAATTATTGTTTATGTGCAGGAAGGTGTCCCCTCATGCACATAAACAATCCATAATGGCTATTTGCTACTTCTATGTGTGCTGCAGAATGAAATAGCAATTTTTCATTATTTAATGATTGTTCATGTGCAGGAGGGTATCCCTTCCTGCACATAAACAATCGTTAACCCCTTGCATGCTCCTCAAATGTTCGCGCTGTGTGGGCAATTTACATAGTGTGCGGGATTCGGACGGCCTCCGGCCATCACGGCACACGCCCACCGTGACTCATGGTGGCTGGGGGTCGTCATGAGCATTTTTTCCTTGTGCGACATTCTAACGCCTTATTTTTGGGCGCTCCCACGTATTTGTATCTCCTTGTAAATCTGGGGCACGGTCATAAAGCTATGGGCGTTGGGGTGGAATGCCCACAGCAACACCCATTGCACGCCCCCTTGCCGTAGACTGCGGCGGAAAGGGGCATATTTACAAGGTGGCGTTAAGCCGCGCTAATTGGATACGTGCCACATTGTAAATATTGAAAATGGCGCTACCCCACCGGAGCATCAAAAAAGTGATGCTCCTGTGGTAATGGCTTGAAAATATGCCCCCAAGTTTTTAAGTTGTTAGGAAATGCAAGTTCCAGGTTTTTCTGTCTGAGAGAAAAGGGCAGAGAATTCCACATTTTAGATGTCAAGAGACTGAAACAGCAGCCTCCAAAACATGCTCTTTTTACAGCAGGAATACAGACCAGATAAGCTCCTGCTGACCTTTAATTTCGTTTGGGAGAATAGAGCATAACCAGAGAATGGAAATAACGAGACCTTTTTTGTTAATAATTCAATGACAATGACACATTGCTTTAAAAAAGAGCCTTTCACTCACAGGCAGCCAGTGCAGTCTAGCAAGAGCAGGGCCTGAAGACAATCGCTTTCCAGTGCCTATGCATGTGATGCACCAGCACCACGTCTACGTATTACCAAGCAGTACCCCAGTGACGGCTGCTATGATTGCTTAGTGGTGGGTGGGGGGAATACAACCAAAATGAAAAGCACAACTATAAATAATTAAAATTACACTCAACTGCCACTTCAACGGGCGCCGCCTTGCTTCTCTCCTTGGATCCTGGACTCTGACTGCGCAGGCTCCTGGATGCAAAATCCCAGTGCTTTTCTTGTACTGGGAATACTATTTCCAGCATGAGAGAAGCGCTGGGGTTGGTCTGAGCAGCTTTGTTTGCTGCTCAGACAGTGCATTGGAGCCTGGGTGTTTTTCCAACCCGGCTGTGCAACACATCTGGGTGGGAGAAACTTAAGTGTGCATTTGTGTTTGGCCAGCCTAGAACAGCCAGCCAAACAGACATGCACACTTAAAAGTGCCCACAACTCCTCCCCCTGCCATTCCTGTCCAACAAGATTGCCTGGCCCGCCTGCCCCGCTGAAGACTCACATCATCAGCTGTTAGCCAAAAATAGACTGATAATAAAATGCTTTTATTATCATTGTATTTTTCCTCTTTTAGCAGGGGGAGGCACCCCTGCAGTGCCCAGTTGCACTTATTAGTACCCAAAGAGCTCCAAAGAGTGCCAAGCAGCACCTAACTGCACCTTTTTTTTGGATGCATTTTCTATCAAAGTAGCGAGATGTCCATTTTATATATTTATCTACTTTTTATAATGCAACACATGGCACCTTCATGAATACAGAACGATGAAGGAAAACCTACAGAAAAAATAGTGGAATGAGGTCTAGGGGTTAAGAGTTTAGCCAATGCAAGAACAAGTCCTGGATCTTGCATTGTTGACTCACTCCCCTTGATGAGACAGATGCCAAGTCAAAAGCAAATCTGAAAAACTCAGGAGGTTGTTTAAAGTTTGACTCACACAGGACGTTTGCAAAACATTGGCAGGAGCCCCAACTGGCGTATTTAGAGTTTAACATACACTAAGGGTAGCATACACTTTCAAAAGGGTAGCACATACACTTAATAGGGTATCATACAGCCTAAGAGGGTATAATACACTCTCAAAAGGGTAGCAGACACTATTAAAATAGTAGCATACACTTTCAAAAAGGTAGCATACACTATCAAAGGGGGTGCCATACACTTTTAAAACGGTAGCATACACTCTTAAAGCGGTAGCATAGACTCTCAAAAAGGCAGCTTGCACTCTTAAAAGGGTAGCAATGACTCTAAAAGCCGAGCGTACACTCTAAAAGGGTAGCATACACTCTGAAAAGGATAGCATACACTAAAAGGATAGCATACACTCTCAAAAGGGTAGCATACACTATTAAAAGGGTAGCATACACTTTAAAAAAATGTAACACACACTGTTAAAAGGGTATCATACACTCCCAAAAGGATAGCATACACTCTTCAAAAGGTAGCATTGACTCTAAAAGGATAGCATATACTCTGAAAAGAGTAGCATATACTCTGAAAAGAGTAGCGTGCACTCTCAAAAGAGTAGTAAACACTATTAAAAGGGTAGCGTACACTTTCAAAAAGGTAGCACACACTGTTAGAAGGGTGGCATTCACTCTCAAAAGGATAGCATACACTCTTAAACGGGTAGCATTGACTATAATGTGGTAACACACACTCTAAAATTGTAGCATGGACTCTTAAAAGGGTAGCAGACACTAAAATGGAAGCAAATACAATTAAAAGGGTAGCATACAATCTCAAAATGGGTGCATACACTTAAAAGTGTAGCAAACACTTCAAAAGGGTAGCATACACTCTCAAAAGGGTAGCATACACTCCTAAAAGGGTAGCATATACTTTAAAAGGGTAGCATAAACTATAAAAGGGTAGCATACACTCTTAACAGGGTAGCATACACTCTTAAAAGGGTAGTACACACTTTAAAAGTGTAGCATACACTCTAAAAGGTACCATACACTCTACAAGTTTAGCATACACTCTTAAAAGGGTAGCAGACACTAACATTGTAGCATATACAATAAAAAGGGTAGGATACACTCTCAAAATGGTAGCAAACACTCTTAAAAGGATAACATAAACTCAAACAGGGTAGCATACACTTTAAAAGGGTAGCATACACTCTCAAAGGGGTAGCATACACTCTTAAAAGGGTAACATAAACTCAAACAGGGTAGCATACACTCTTAAAAGGGTAGCATACACACTTAAAAGGGTAGCATACACTCTTAAATGGGTAGTATACACTTTAAAAGGGTGGCATACACTCTCAAAAGGGTAGCATAAACTCCTAAAAGGGTAGCATACACTCTCAAAGGGTAGCATACACTCTTAAAAAGGTAGCATGCACTATTAAAAGGGTAGCATACACTCTAAATGGTTAGCATATACTCCTAAAAGGGCAGTATACACTATTAAAAGGGTTGCATACTCTCTTAAAAGAGTAGCATCCACTATTAAAAGAAAGGGTAGCCTACACTCTAAATTAGGTGGATTTTTCACAGATAACCAGCATGTTCCAAACTCAAAATCCGATTGATTAAGAACAGCTTTCCACTTTGCATCTTGCGAGAGCCGTGCATACACTATAAATAGGGCAGATGGGAGATTTTTAAGATTTTGCAGGTCAGCCAAGAAAGGCAGTTGAGGTGGGATGCTCTTGCCCTGACTATCTCCTCTGTGTATTTTTCTTTTTGAGTAATGGGTTATCCTCCATCAGGTGAACCTTTGAGGTTTTCTCTTGTTCTACACTAGAAATTAAGTATTTTTCCATTCCTCTTCAGGATGGGCACCAAGCTACTCCGTTTGGTGTCCGAGCGGAAGTCAGGCGGATCCGGGGTCGGAGCTGGAGGGTCCCAGTGGTTGGGCCGGGACCTGGCCACAGAGGAGGCCATGGAGCAGCTGCAGGATCAGGTGCGCGAGCTGGAGCGGAGGAACGAGGCTCTGCGGCACCGGCTGTCAGCCTGCACCCGGCAGCTGCAGGTGCAGGGGAGCTGCCGCCACTGCCCGTACGGCAACGTCCCTCCTAGGACCGACTCTGGACTGCGCGCTCACGGCGCAGAGCGCCACACGCCGGAGAAGGCCAAGCGAGGTAAGGACAAGCCGGAGTCTGAAGAGGAGCTGGAATGGGCTCAGGGTGCCTAGCCTGATGCAGCCACAGCACTGGGACACATAAGGTTAGCAGCATTATAGCTCGAGATACTAAGGGTTAAACTAGGGATAGCTGGTGTTACTCTCATTGCCACTCCATCTAGTGGTGCCACAGGGATCTATTTTGAGTCCCATCCTTTTTAATTTGTATATTGAACCATTGGCTAAGATTATGGACAATTACAAGATCTTTATGGTGTCATATGCTGACGACACACAGCTGGTGGTGACCCTGGCACAAGACTCCGGCGAGTAACCTCTACAGTTCTCTTCCTGCCTCAACGATCTGGCCAAATAGATGTCAAACAACTGCCTTAAACTAAATGGTTCAGAAAAGGGGGTGGTGATGAACAGAGTGTCTGAATTAAGCAGACCACTCTTACCCAGTCCAAAGATCAGGGCTTGATCCATCACCGTTATTTATCTCACTGCCCCATCCCAGCTCAGAACCTGGCTATATGCAAATTAGTCTGTCCCTGGCCCAGTGCATCATGGGAACAGGGCAGACCAAACTACCAAGCCAATTCTTCACCAGAAAGGAGACAAGCTACCGGGGACCGGTTTCTGGCATTTCAGCCTCTTCGGCCCGGCTTGCTTGAATCCTGATGGAGCAGTGAGAAAGGGACTCATGTCTGAGTATACCCTGCCACACCTATAGTGGCCAAAAACGATTCAGAAAAGGGGGTGGTGATGAACAGAGTGTCTGAATTAAGCAGACCACTCTTACCCAGTCCAAAGATCAGGGCTTGATCCATCACCGTTATTTATCTCACTGCCCCATCCCAGCTCAGAACCTGGCTATATGCAAATTAGTCTGTCCCTGGCCCAGTGCATCATGGGAACAGGGCAGACCAAACTACCAAGCCAATTCTTCACCAGAAAGGAGACAAGCTACCGGGGACCGGTTTCTGGCATTTCAGCCTCTTCGGCCCGGCTTGCTTGAATCCTGATGGAGCAGTGAGAAAGGGACTCATGTCTGAGTATACCCTGCCACACCTATAGTGGCCAAAAACGATTCAGAAAAGGGGGTGGTGATGAACAGAGTGTCTGAATTAAGCAGACCACTCTTACCCAGTCCAAAGATCAGGGCTTGATCCATCACCGTTATTTATCTCACTGCCCCATCCCAGCTCAGAACCTGGCTATATGCAAATTAGTCTGTCCCTGGCCCAGTGCATCATGGGAACAGGGCAGACCAAACTACCAAGCCAATTCTTCACCAGAAAGGAGACAAGCTACCGGGGACCGGTTTCTGGCATTTCAGCCTCTTCGGCCCGGCTTGCTTGAATCCTGATGGAGCAGTGAGAAAGGGACTCATGTCTGAGTATACCCTGCCACACCTATAGTGGCCAAAAACGATTCAGAAAAGGGGGTGGTGATGAACAGAGTGTCTGAATTAAGCAGACCACTCTTACCCAGTCCAAAGATCAGGGCTTGATCCATCACCGTTATTTATCTCACTGCCCCATCCCAGCTCAGAACCTGGCTATATGCAAATTAGTCTGTCCCTGGCCCAGTGCATCATGGGAACAGGGCAGACCAAACTACCAAGCCAATTCTTCACCAGAAAGGAGACAAGCTACCGGGGACCGGTTTCTGGCATTTCAGCCTCTTCGGCCCGGCTTGCTTGAATCCTGATGGAGCAGTGAGAAAGGGACTCATGTCTGAGTATACCCTGCCACACCTATAGTGGCCAAAAACGATTCAGAAAAGGGGGTGGTGATGAACAGAGTGTCTGAATTAAGCAGACCACTCTTACCCAGTCCAAAGATCAGGGCTTGATCCATCACCGTTATTTATCTCACTGCCCCATCCCAGCTCAGAACCTGGCTATATGCAAATTAGTCTGTCCCTGGCCCAGTGCATCATGGGAACAGGGCAGACCAAACTACCAAGCCAATTCTTCACCAGAAAGGAGACAAGCTACCGGGGACCGGTTTCTGGCATTTCAGCCTCTTCGGCCCGGCTTGCTTGAATCCTGATGGAGCAGTGAGAAAGGGACTCATGTCTGAGTATACCCTGCCACACCTATAGTGGCCAAAAACGATTCAGAAAAGGGGGTGGTGATGAACAGAGTGTCTGAATTAAGCAGACCACTCTTACCCAGTCCAAAGATCAGGGCTTGATCCATCACCGTTATTTATCTCACTGCCCCATCCCAGCTCAGAACCTGGCTATATGCAAATTAGTCTGTCCCTGGCCCAGTGCATCATGGGAACAGGGCAGACCAAACTACCAAGCCAATTCTTCACCAGAAAGGAGACAAGCTACCGGGGACCGGTTTCTGGCATTTCAGCCTCTTCGGCCCGGCTTGCTTGAATCCTGATGGAGCAGTGAGAAAGGGACTCATGTCTGAGTATACCCTGCCACACCTATAGTGGCCAAAAACGATTCAGAAAAGGGGGTGGTGATGAACAGAGTGTCTGAATTAAGCAGACCACTCTTACCCAGTCCAAAGATCAGGGCTTGATCCATCACCGTTATTTATCTCACTGCCCCATCCCAGCTCAGAACCTGGCTATATGCAAATTAGTCTGTCCCTGGCCCAGTGCATCATGGGAACAGGGCAGACCAAACTACCAAGCCAATTCTTCACCAGAAAGGAGACAAGCTACCGGGGACCGGTTTCTGGCATTTCAGCCTCTTCGGCCCGGCTTGCTTGAATCCTGATGGAGCAGTGAGAAAGGGACTCATGTCTGAGTATACCCTGCCACACCTATAGTGGCCAAAAACGATTCAGAAAAGGGGGTGGTGATGAACAGAGTGTCTGAATTAAGCAGACCACTCTTACCCAGTCCAAAGATCAGGGCTTGATCCATCACCGTTATTTATCTCACTGCCCCATCCCAGCTCAGAACCTGGCTATATGCAAATTAGTCTGTCCCTGGCCCAGTGCATCATGGGAACAGGGCAGACCAAACTACCAAGCCAATTCTTCACCAGAAAGGAGACAAGCTACCGGGGACCGGTTTCTGGCATTTCAGCCTCTTCGGCCCGGCTTGCTTGAATCCTGATGGAGCAGTGAGAAAGGGACTCATGTCTGAGTATACCCTGCCACACCTATAGTGGCCAAAAACGATTCAGAAAAGGGGGTGGTGATGAACAGAGTGTCTGAATTAAGCAGACCACTCTTACCCAGTCCAAAGATCAGGGCTTGATCCATCACCGTTATTTATCTCACTGCCCCATCCCAGCTCAGAACCTGGCTATATGCAAATTAGTCTGTCCCTGGCCCAGTGCATCATGGGAACAGGGCAGACCAAACTACCAAGCCAATTCTTCACCAGAAAGGAGACAAGCTACCGGGGACCGGTTTCTGGCATTTCAGCCTCTTCGGCCCGGCTTGCTTGAATCCTGATGGAGCAGTGAGAAAGGGACTCATGTCTGAGTATACCCTGCCACACCTATAGTGGCCAAAAACGATTCAGAAAAGGGGGTGGTGATGAACAGAGTGTCTGAATTAAGCAGACCACTCTTACCCAGTCCAAAGATCAGGGCTTGATCCATCACCGTTATTTATCTCACTGCCCCATCCCAGCTCAGAACCTGGCTATATGCAAATTAGTCTGTCCCTGGCCCAGTGCATCATGGGAACAGGGCAGACCAAACTACCAAGCCAATTCTTCACCAGAAAGGAGACAAGCTACCGGGGACCGGTTTCTGGCATTTCAGCCTCTTCGGCCCGGCTTGCTTGAATCCTGATGGAGCAGTGAGAAAGGGACTCATGTCTGAGTATACCCTGCCACACCTATAGTGGCCAAAAACGATTCAGAAAAGGGGGTGGTGATGAACAGAGTGTCTGAATTAAGCAGACCACTCTTACCCAGTCCAAAGATCAGGGCTTGATCCATCACCGTTATTTATCTCACTGCCCCATCCCAGCTCAGAACCTGGCTATATGCAAATTAGTCTGTCCCTGGCCCAGTGCATCATGGGAACAGGGCAGACCAAACTACCAAGCCAATTCTTCACCAGAAAGGAGACAAGCTACCGGGGACCGGTTTCTGGCATTTCAGCCTCTTCGGCCCGGCTTGCTTGAATCCTGATGGAGCAGTGAGAAAGGGACTCATGTCTGAGTATACCCTGCCACACCTATAGTGGCCAAAAACGATTCAGAAAAGGGGGTGGTGATGAACAGAGTGTCTGAATTAAGCAGACCACTCTTACCCAGTCCAAAGATCAGGGCTTGATCCATCACCGTTATTTATCTCACTGCCCCATCCCAGCTCAGAACCTGGCTATATGCAAATTAGTCTGTCCCTGGCCCAGTGCATCATGGGAACAGGGCAGACCAAACTACCAAGCCAATTCTTCACCAGAAAGGAGACAAGCTACCGGGGACCGGTTTCTGGCATTTCAGCCTCTTCGGCCCGGCTTGCTTGAATCCTGATGGAGCAGTGAGAAAGGGACTCATGTCTGAGTATACCCTGCCACACCTATAGTGGCCAAAAACGATTCAGAAAAGGGGGTGGTGATGAACAGAGTGTCTGAATTAAGCAGACCACTCTTACCCAGTCCAAAGATCAGGGCTTGATCCATCACCGTTATTTATCTCACTGCCCCATCCCAGCTCAGAACCTGGCTATATGCAAATTAGTCTGTCCCTGGCCCAGTGCATCATGGGAACAGGGCAGACCAAACTACCAAGCCAATTCTTCACCAGAAAGGAGACAAGCTACCGGGGACCGGTTTCTGGCATTTCAGCCTCTTCGGCCCGGCTTGCTTGAATCCTGATGGAGCAGTGAGAAAGGGACTCATGTCTGAGTATACCCTGCCACACCTATAGTGGCCAAAAACGATTCAGAAAAGGGGGTGGTGATGAACAGAGTGTCTGAATTAAGCAGACCACTCTTACCCAGTCCAAAGATCAGGGCTTGATCCATCACCGTTATTTATCTCACTGCCCCATCCCAGCTCAGAACCTGGCTATATGCAAATTAGTCTGTCCCTGGCCCAGTGCATCATGGGAACAGGGCAGACCAAACTACCAAGCCAATTCTTCACCAGAAAGGAGACAAGCTACCGGGGACCGGTTTCTGGCATTTCAGCCTCTTCGGCCCGGCTTGCTTGAATCCTGAATCCTTGAATCAGAGACTCTGTCCATCACCACCCCTTGTTGTAAATTATTTTGTCCACCCTAAGCGTGGAAGGGTATACTCAGATGTGAGTCCCTTGCTCATTGCACCATCAGGATTCAAGCAAGCCGGGCCGAAGACGCCTGAAATGGCAGAAACTGGTCCCCGGAAGCTTGTTTTCTTCCCAGTGTAAGAATTGGCTTTTGTAGTCTGGTCTGCCCTGTTCCCATGATGCACTGGGCCTGGGACAGACTAATTTGCATACAGCCAGGTTCTGAAACTGGGATGGTGCAATGAGCTAAAAAACGGTGTTGGATCTAGCCCTGATCTCTTGACTGGGTGAGAGTACTCTGCTTAATTCAGAGACTCTGTCCATCACCACCCCTTGTTGTAAATTATTTTGTCCACCCTAAGCGTGGAAGGGTATACTCAGATGTGAGTCCCTTGCTCATTGCACCATCAGGATTCAAGCAAGCCGGGCCGAAGACGCCTGAAATGGCAGAAACTGGTCCCCGGAAGCTTGTTTTCTTCCCAGTGTAAGAATTGGCTTTTGTAGTCTGGTCTGCCCTGTTCCCATGATGCACTGGGCCTGGGACAGACTAATTTGCATACAGCCAGGTTCTGAAACTGGGATGGTGCAATGAGCTAAAAAACGGTGTTGGATCTAGCCCTGATCTCTTGACTGGGTGAGAGTACTCTGCTTAATTCAGAGACTCTGTCCATCACCACCCCTTGTTGTAAATTATTTTGTCCACCCTAAGCGTGGAAGGGTATACTCAGATGTGAGTCCCTTGCTCATTGCACCATCAGGATTCAAGCAAGCCGGGCCGAAGACGCCTGAAATGGCAGAAACTGGTCCCCGGAAGCTTGTTTTCTTCCCAGTGTAAGAATTGGCTTTTGTAGTCTGGTCTGCCCTGTTCCCATGATGCACTGGGCCTGGGACAGACTAATTTGCATACAGCCAGGTTCTGAAACTGGGATGGTGCAATGAGCTAAAAAACGGTGTTGGATCTAGCCCTGATCTCTTGACTGGGTGAGAGTACTCTGCTTAATTCAGAGACTCTGTCCATCACCACCCCTTGTTGTAAATTATTTTGTCCACCCTAAGCGTGGAAGGGTATACTCAGATGTGAGTCCCTTGCTCATTGCACCATCAGGATTCAAGCAAGCCGGGCCGAAGACGCCTGAAATGGCAGAAACTGGTCCCCGGAAGCTTGTTTTCTTCCCAGTGTAAGAATTGGCTTTTGTAGTCTGGTCTGCCCTGTTCCCATGATGCACTGGGCCTGGGACAGACTAATTTGCATACAGCCAGGTTCTGAAACTGGGATGGTGCAATGAGCTAAAAAACGGTGTTGGATCTAGCCCTGATCTCTTGACTGGGTGAGAGTACTCTGCTTAATTCAGAGACTCTGTCCATCACCACCCCTTGTTGTAAATTATTTTGTCCACCCTAAGCGTGGAAGGGTATACTCAGATGTGAGTCCCTTGCTCATTGCACCATCAGGATTCAAGCAAGCCGGGCCGAAGACGCCTGAAATGGCAGAAACTGGCCCCCGGAAGCTTGTTTTCTTCCCAGTGTAAGAATTGGCTTTTGTAGTCTGGTCTGCCCTGTTCCCATGATGCACTGGGCCTGGGACAGACTAATTTGCATACAGCCAGGTTCTGAAACTGGGATGGTGCAATGAGCTAAAAAACGGTGTTGGATCTAGCCCTGATCTCTTGACTGGGTGAGAGTACTCTGCTTAATTCAGAGACTCTGTCCATCACCACCCCTTGTTGTAAATTATTTTGTCCACCCTAAGCGTGGAAGGGTATACTCAGATGTGAGTCCCTTGCTCATTGCACCATCAGGATTCAAGCAAGCCGGGCCGAAGACGCCTGAAATGGCAGAAACTGGTCCCCGGAAGCTTGTTTTCTTCCCAGTGTAAGAATTGGCTTTTGTAGTCTGGTCTGCCCTGTTCCCATGATGCACTGGGCCTGGGACAGACTAATTTGCATACAGCCAGGTTCTGAAACTGGGATGGTGCAATGAGCTAAAAAACGGTGTTGGATCTAGCCCTGATCTCTTGACTGGGTGAGAGTACTCTGCTTAATTCAGAGACTCTGTCCATCACCACCCCTTGTTGTAAATTAAACTAAATGGTGGCCCCAGACACTGGGGCCTATCCCAGAACCTACAACCGAGGTAAAAAACCTAGGAGTGTTACTCGATCCTAAACTCTTATTTGAGTCCCAAACCAGACAGGTGGCAGGTAGATGCTTTAGCACTCTTAAGATGTAAAAAAAACACATATATTCTCCCTGTATCAGTAAGGAAAACCATAGTACACACTCTAGTGACCTCACAACTTGATTACGGGAATGACCTATATCTGGGAGCACCTAAGGACTGCGTGAAACGCCTCCAGCGCATTCAAAATGCAGTGGCACACTTTGGGGCATATTATCAAGGGGGTTTATCCACTTTTTTGGCTTTAAAAGCCAAGAAAGCAAAGATAAAATTATCTCCCTATTACCTAGCTGTCGCTAACACCAGTTAGCGACAGCTAGTAGGAGATAGCGACCATCTTGGGCCCCACTTTGCATGTCAGTGATATTTATCACTAATGACATGCAAAGTGGGCGTGCCAAGGTGTTAGCGACTGGAAACAGTCGCTAACATCTCTATCTCCTATCACCAACTTTTGGAGATATTCACGCTAAGCGCGAATATCTCCAAAAGCTAACACCTGCCCTGAGCAGTTCTTAGCCATGTTATCCAATGGGAGGTGGATAACATGGCTAAGAGCCTTAGCTCGGTAATGCATGAATATCGCGGACTTTTCAGCGATATTCATGCATTGCGGCCGTTTTTTATCGCATTTGCGATAAACCTTGGTAATACCAAGGTTTATCTGCGGTAAAAATCGCCGCAGCTCAGCGGTAAAATTTTGTCTCTAACCAAGCAATAGCGATAATTATCGCTATTGCTTGGTAATATGCCCCTTTGTTCTTAATCTACCGAGGCATACTTCAATGACAAAAGCTCTTGACTCCCTCCACTGGCTACCAATCGAGAAAAGAATTCTCTTCAAAGCCATGTGTTTCTGTCATAAGAGCCTACAGGGGAAAGGCACTAGTTATCTGGATGACTTTCCCACCCAGTACAATCCGCCATCTAAGATCGACAGGAGCACAGTTACTCAAGATACCCAGGATAAAGAAAGCTAGGATGGGCGCCCAATATTTTGGCTACCTAGCGCCCAAGAAATGGAACACACTCCCTTTCTGGCTATGAGCTGAGAAATCTGAACCAGTTTTTCACAGAGGACTGAAAACCTGGCTTTATAAACATTAGTCTAGTTTCTCTCCCTCTCTTGCTGACGTGTTTCTATCACGGGGACACACCTTTTGGGTAACCAGGCGCTCTACAAATGAACTATTATTATTATTGGTGCTGAAAATACCCCAGGAAGGATGGAAGGCCTAGCTCTGCTGATCTTCAGTCTTGAGGTGGCACACAGACCTCTTCAGATGTACATAACTAAGGCAGTGAGGACCGGGGAGATGGGTGGATGCATGATAGAAGGAGAAAGGAGGAAACAGACAGAACAGCTGTAGGGCAGAGCAAGAAGGATGGAGTTATTGAAAAAGGAATTGAGGTTTGAGAGCATGACTAAAGAGGAGAGGAGGCGACGAGTGTTGGAAAGGCGGCAGGAGGGAATGATGGAGCAATGGACAAAGTGAACGATTCAGTAGAAAATGTGTGAATGGTTAAGGACCGACGACTGTGGGGATATTTACTGTCATTGATACACCAAAGCATTATGAAACTGCCTTTGCATACACCAAAGAAGAAGTATGCTTTCTAGTTAATTATTCTCACCTAAATATTAACTTAGGGCCTGATTCACAGAAGTAATCTGAGACGAAAGTCTAACTTTACTACTTTCGGTATTCACAAAAGCCATTTACGAGTAGTAAAGTTAGACTTTTGGTCTAAGTTAGACTATTGGTCTAAACTTAGACAAAAAAGTCTAATTTTAGTAGTAGCAAAGTTAGACTATTGGTCTAAGTTAGACTTTTGGTCTAAACTTATACCACAAGTTCAACAGTAGTAGTAGTACAGTTAGATGTTTGGTCTAAGTTAGACTTTTGGTCTAAACTTAGACCAAAAGTCTAACTTTACTACTCGTAAATGCCCTTTGTGACTACCTAAAGTCGTAAAGTTAGACATTCGTCTCAGATTACTTCTGTGAATCGGGCCCTTTGTCTTTCTAAGAGTATGCCTTAATAGTTTGGTTTTAGTATTGTGCATAGGTCATGTTCAGGGAAGAAGGGTTTCTCTTTCTTCAGTGGGGGTGAGTGGGCAGTTAGAACCATGCTCTCTTGGTTTTCTTGGTCATGTGTCCTTCCAATAAGCGTATAGTGTTGAGGATAATTCGGAGTGATTTCGTATTAATATCAGCTGGGGGTGGAGTATTAATTCATTTTGATTTATTTTGTTAGTGACAAGCAAGATGTCTGTCTTAGTTGGTTTTATTTTTAATACCGATACTGGTCTTTAAATCTGAATGAGACTGAGGTAAGTTCTGAGACTAAGACTGTCGTGAGCAGTGGAGATTTTCAGGTAGAATTACGTCATCAGTGTAGTGAAGGATCTGGATGCTGCTGTGGGTGGGCAGAGTTCCTCTGGGTTCATTGTAGTGTTTGGATTTCATGGAGACAGCATGGCGCCTTGGGTTACTCCTCAGCCTCAGGAAAGCTTTTGTGAACCTGAGGTTTCCATTTGGATGCATAGATGCTGATTGTCAAGCTCAAAAGAGAACCACTGCAGAACAGTTCATGAGAAACCCATGGGAGCTTCCCCTGTGAGGGGTGCCTTTCTTGATAATTGTTTATACAAATGGAGTCTGTGTGTTAAGGAGATAGATGGCAGGATTGTTGCAGCCCAGGATAGGCTACTTCAGCCAAGAAAGGGTCTCACTTGTTATTTTAAAGATTTTATTGAGCAGATTCATAAGGCAATTACATATAAGAGAAGACATATCATAGAGAAGGAATATAAAAAGTTGTTCATGTTATACACACTAGATATACAAAATTGGCAATCAAGCATAGTTTAAAGGGCGGCCTATTCAATAAGAAACATTTATATACAAGAGTGAAGTGCCTTTGTGCCTTATTGGGTTATCAGCCTCCATAGTCACTTATAAATACTCTGTTAAAACAAGGAATCATTCCTATGATATAAATGTAATGGAAGCCATCCGAAAAAGTACATAAGTATTGTAC
Organism: Lissotriton helveticus; assembly: GCF_964261635.1. Taxonomy (NCBI): domain Eukaryota; kingdom Metazoa; phylum Chordata; class Amphibia; order Caudata; family Salamandridae; genus Lissotriton; species Lissotriton helveticus. The sequence continues at coordinate 1,642,389,923 of NC_136065.1, read as the reverse complement.
ATTACGTACATAACAGCAGCCATCACACAAAGTGCAATCATGCCTTTTTAAATACCGCACGGAATGAAAATAACTACACTGCTACTACAACTGGGGCTACTTTTTCTATTGCCTCCATAAACTGGCACGAGGCATTAAGTCCTTTTGAGCACCCTATCCGTTCTGCATATGCCTCTTCAAACCTTTTTATCCACAGCATTTTATAATGCCACTCTTGGTATGTTGGTACTCTATATGTTGTCTAGTTCTGTAGGCTCAATGAGCGAGCGATTAGAGAGGCTATCACTATAAATACCTGGCTCTGGTTGATTTTATATCCCCCAATCATTTTAAACTGCTCAAACTCCTTCAACAGCTTTTGGATAATCTGTTTTTCTGGCTTACGGTAAAGAAGTATATCATCCGCAAATAACTATTAGGAGAGTCTTGATCCCCTCAATATCCCCAATCCTCGCTGTCAAGGGCTCAATAAAAAAATTCAATAAAATTGGGGACAGAGGACACCCCTGCCACGTTCCCTGTTTATATCTACCACGCCTGCAACATTAGAATTCACAAACACCTTTGCTTGAACCCCTGGACATAGATTCTGCAAAATTGTGATAAATTGAGCAGTAAACCCAAGCCTTGTCAGGCCATTAAAGTGAGCATCCCAACTGACATGTCAAATGCATTTTCTGCATCAACCATTATTATAGCTGCAGGGTCTGGTTAACCACAAAGTAGTCCAGTGCATGTATATAAATCTTGTATTGGCTGACATAACCAGAACCAGCCACAAACCCTGTCGGTTCATTGAATGTAACATCCTGAGCTGCGGGAGCAATGAGATTTGCCCATATCTCCATTAAAAGCTTGTAATCAGTGTTCACCAACTTGATTGGTTGATATGAGTTGACATCCCATTTATACTTATCCTTTTATCGAAAGCTGCCGAGCATTGATTCCTTAAAAGCCAAAGGTCCACCCCACCTTCCCTGATGAAATTAAACAACTCCATCAAGAAGGTGTAAGCTCACCCGCAAATACTTTAAAAAGCTTAACAGGAAGGCAATCATTGCTGCAAGCCTTCCCCCATGGCATTATGACAAGAGGTTGCTGAATCTCTAGCGCAGATATATCTGCAGCCATTCTTTCTAACTGGGCATTTGCCACCTGTGGCAACCTGATGAACTGAAAGTATTGAGAAATACTATTCTACAGGATGAAGTACTTGCTTTCATACAAGTTTTTATAATGCTGTAGAAAGACTGGACACTTCAACTTTGTCACGAACAACTTCCCCAACTTCCCCAGTTCCTGGCTTTTGTAGCTCCATAACCAATGCCACATCCTTTTTCACCCACGTTGACCAGGCAAGAAATTTCACAATCATCTAACTTTCCTCATACTCCTGCTGTTGAAAACCCCTTGAGCTATTAATTGCATCCAAGATAAAAAAATTCTCTCAAATCGTGTTTAGCTTTGGTCAGCTGGGTCTCCATAGGGGACTATTCCTTTTTTGGAGAGCTGCATCAACTGCTCGTCAATTCACCATGCACGGCTTTTGGATTGTTGAGCCACATAAGCTATCATCTGCCCAAGGATCGTAGCCTTAAATGCTCCCCAGACAAAAAAACAGTGATGCAGAACCCTTGATCACAAGAAAAAAACTCTCCCCTGAATGTTCTCATATCCTTTAATCCCTCTTGATAGCCAAGAAGGCTCCTATCCATTTGCCACCTGAACCTCTCCCCTTTAATAAATGCATCCAACTCCACAACAATAGTGGCCAAAGAATGGTCCAAAAAAAGACAGCCCAAATATATGATCTCCCCCATTTAAGGGAGTGACAGATTAGGAAATTGTAAATACAAGAACCTGCATGAAAGCGATGCAAAAGTATATTGTTCAATTCTTAAATGATCTCTATGCCATGGGTCAATTTATTGGAAATCCTGCTTCAACGCATCTACCACTTTTTTGGTTTGGGGCTTTAATTGAAGTTTTATTTTTATTGGATGTATCCCAGGTCAAGTCATGAATAAAATTAAAATCACCCCCTATAATTATTCGGTCCTCTGCTTCCACAGCCTCACCGTAGATCTGCTTTATTGAATCTGGTTCTTAAATAACCGGGGTATAATATTTAATCAAATTTAAGGAATTGCCATTTACATTAACCTTCAACCAAATCCACCTACCTTGAGGATCCCTAATAAATTGAGAGACCAACCAGTCAACTTCTTTACGTAGGTACACTGCTACACCCATGAGAGTCAACACAGCTGAGGCAAAATACACGTTTCAATAATGCTTCGGGATTAAAAGTTTCAGGAAACTGATTTTATGGCGAGTTCTCCTGTAGAAATAGAACTTAGGGAAAAAGGAGGTCAGCCATCTAATTAACCCTCTGTACTTCTGCTTATTAGACACTCCATTAACATTTCTGGAAATAAATGTAGCTTTAAGACCCATTACAGTGAAACGTTCTCTAGATTGTGTCTTGACTATATAATAATTTGCTAACAAATCATAATCCAATATGGTTCTGCTCTTTTTTGCTACACGTCCTCCCAGCCACCCATGATTCCCCCAAACCTAAGACCACCCAGTGCCCCCCCAACAAAACTCGCAAAACCCCTGCAAGAAGGGAATAGCCCACAATACCCCTCTCACTGTGGCATTCACCCTCCCTGGGTGCCATGTTGTTGCACCTCTGTGACCATCTGGCCCACCTCCCCCTACCCACAACGCCTCATCAGCATCATCAACTTCATTGGTCTAATTCAGCACTCAAAATGGCACTCACCCTAGGATACATGTTTAACACTTAATTAGAAATATTTTGCAGGAACCCCTGAGCTTCAAATAGATTAGTAACCATTTGAAACTGCCCTTTGACCAAGACGCTTAACTTTGATTGTTGCACAATTTTTGCTTGAACAAATACAATATCTTAACAAATTCCTTTCCACTGTGGGCTGCCGCCGCTGACATATCTGATCTGTCAGTGAGCTATTTCAGAAGCTGAAAACTGATTCTTCTCAATGGCCTTGGCTAGTGTGCGCTCTTTAATGCGATAGTCTGCGAAGTTTACCAATATAGTGCCTGGCAGTTTCTATTTTAGGAACGGTTAAGCCGCAACCTGTTGTGCTCATGTGATTGTCAAATCTCCTGACTATTCTGGCAGAACATGTGTCTTATTGAAATATATCACTCATTGAAGGACCATTTGCACGACCTCAGGGCCCTCCGGAACTCCATACAAGCCTAGATTAGGGCAAGCGATTTCCCAGCTCTTCTGTTTTATATTCCAGTGAAGATTTTTGCTTCCTGAATTGGCTGACTTGATCCTGCATTGAGCTGACTTGATCTTCCAGCTGTGAAATTCAAGATTCGGCTTCCTGCAGTCGTTTTGGAAATTTTGACATCCCTCCTTTGATTTGAGTTAACTTCTGGTGCATGGCTGCTATTTCAATTACGTGCAAGGATTTAAGTTCTCTAATTTCATCCAAGAAGGCATTAAGCATTGTTTTATATCACAGTGTGCAGTGGCCCTTACATTAACCTGTACATTCTAATGTTGCATCTTCTGGGTCTAAGCTGGTGCTGCTGTCTGATGCTACTCTTGTGAGATTGTTTATGAGCTGGGACCTGTGCTTGGAGACCGAGATTGCTGAAGATCAATGCCCTGTGACTGAGGCGACCCCAAGGATGCACCTCGAGTAGAAGCTTGCAAGGCTGCTGGCACACTGATTTCAGGGGGCTGAAATATTTCCAGGTGAACTGATGGCGATACAAGATCCCGAAGAAGAACCACCTCAACCACCCACAAGTTTGACTCACCATCGTACACAAGAACTCCCTCTGACTCACTACATCCAGCACAAGCGACTCCTCATCACCCACTGACCATCTCCATTTCCAGATCCAGACCCACCCCAGAATGACCCTGTGCGGCACTCTCACCTACAGACCTCCCGGACCACGAACCATGTTCGCTGCAACCATCTCTAACCTCATTGCGCCTCACGCCATTGCCTCCATGGATTACGTACTGCTCGGAGACCTGAATTTTCACCTTGACAACCTCAGCAACCCCAACTCCACCCCCCTCCTGGCCAGTCTCGCCAACATTGGACTGAAGCATCTGGTCACCACCACCTCCCACAAGACAGTACACAATCTCTACCCCATCTTTGCAGGAGGAAACAACATCCACTTCAGCCACACTATGCAACTCCTCTGGACGGACCACCACTGCGTACAATTCTCCTTCTCAAAACCCACCACACACAAACCTACATCACGCTCGGGCAGGAACTGGAGCAAGGTCATCAAAGCTCCACCCACAACCATGCTCTCCCTCCGGCCACAACTGACGTCAACTCTGCAGTCAATGAACTCCACAGATTTATTACCGACTGCGCAGACAAGCTTGCCCTCCTCTGGAACTCCGACAGACAGCGCCCCACGAAAGCCACCTGGTTCACCACTGACCTCCGAGAATCCAGACGCACCTGCTGACGGCTCAAGAAAGTATGTAGAAACAGCAAAACCCCGAAAGCACGGGCCAGCTACAATAATGCCATCACAGAACACCACCAGTGCATCAGATCCACTAACTTCATCCAGGACAAGATCCTCACCAACTCCAGCAACTCGAAAGAGCTCTTCAGTATCATGCAGGAATTCACTGAATCCCCCAGCGAAGCCTCATACGTCACGCCCTCACATGACCTCTGGAACAAACTCTGCTCCTACTTCCATCTCAAGATCATGTCCCTCTACGACAACTTCAATGAACAGATACTAGGCACTGAAACCACACCTACCTCTAGCAACGTCAGCCAGCCTACCATCTCTGCCTGGACCCCGGACACTACAGAAGACACCAGCACAACCATGAAGAGCATTCACTCAGGAGTCCCACATATCCTGGCCTGCCTCACATGTTCCACAGAACCTCTGCCACCATATTACCTAAACTACGATGCACCATCAACTCCACCTTCAACACCGACACATTCCCCGATGACTGGAAATGTGCAGAAGTCAAACCTCTGCTCAAGAAGCCCTCCACAGATGCGACCGACCTCAAAAACTACAGAACCATCACTCTCCTTCCCTTCACAGATAAAGTCACTGAGAAGATCATAAACATCCAGCTCCCAAACTTCATTGAAGCTAACTCCTTCCTCGACTTCTCCTAATCCGCATTAAGCAACAACCACAGCACAGAGACTGCCCTCCTAGCCGCCACAGACAGCATCCGCACTCTCCTTGACCAGGGCCACACAGCGGCTCTCATCCTACTAGACCTCTCTGCAGCCTTTGACACCATCTCCACCGCACAATTACTGCCAGACTCCACAACGCTGGCATTCAGGGAACCACCCTCGACTAGATTAGGTCCTTCCTCACCGGCCAAACTAAAAGAATCAGACTCCCACCCTTCCTCTCCGAACCCATAGAGATCAGCTGCAGAGTACCCCCAGGATCGTCACTCAGCCCTACGCTCTTCAACATCTACATGGCCCCCATTGCCGCCATCGTCAGACAGCATGGACTCAGCATAGTATCCTACGACAATGACACCCAGCTCATCCTCTCCCTCACAAAGGAGCATGACACCACAAGAATCAGCTTCCAGGTAGGAATGAAAGATGTTGAATCCTGGATGAGTAGCAGCTGCCTGAAGCTCAACTTGGAGAAGAGAGCAGTCCTCATGCTCAGACTCACCCCCTAGGCATTGGACAACACATGGTGGCCCACCGCCCTCGGCATTCCCCCCACACCCACGCACCATGCCCGCAACCTGGGCATCATACTCAACTCCTCCCTCTCCATGACCTGACAGATCAACGCTGTCTCCTCCACATGCTTCAACACCCTCCGCATCCTCCACAAGACTTTCAAATGGATCCCTCGAATCCAGAAAGATCATCACCCACACACTCATAACCAGCAGACTGGACTACGAAAATGCCCTCTATGCTGAAATCATCAAATCCCTGCCAAAAACTCCAGACCATCCAGAACACTGCTTCCAGACTCAACCTCAGCATCCCACGACAAGACCACATCACCCAGCACCTACGAAACCTCTACTGGCTCCCCATTGAGAAGAGAGTGACCTTGAAGCTACTCACTCACGCCTACTAATCCCTCCACAACACAGGACCTTAATACCTCAATGAAAGAGTCTCCTACGCACCCAACAGAAGCCTCCGCTCCCCTGACCTCCCCGTGCCGAAATCCCCTGCTTCCGCAGAGCCAGAATAAGTGGAAGAACCTACTCCTACATCACTGCAAAGACCTGGAACGAACTCCGGCTCAACATCTGACATTAACCACTCTGCAAGCCTTCAGTAAGAGCCTCAAGACCTGGCTTTTGGGTGATACGGAGCTGCACGATTACCCTCCCCCCCCAGCGCCTTGAGACCCTCTCGAGTGAGTATCACGCTTCACAAATACCGAATTGATTGATTGATGGCTCTGATTTCCCTTTTGTGAATACTGGATACTCTCTTGATTTGATTTGTGGTAGTGTTCAATGTGCCTGCCAGTATTGGATTGTTTTTGACCTCATTCCCCTTCTTCTTACAATCAGTAATTTTATTGCTCTCATTGTTCTCTTTTTGCGCTTCCATGCCTGTAGGGGAGTCCACCCCAGAGTCATCACTTTCTACCACCATCTCCTGAGGAGCACCTGCCCCTTCAAGCTCTCTTTCCTTATGAGTTGCAGATAAATCTTCTTTTGAGCTCAGTGGACTTGTTGCCAGCCCTAACCCGTGGCAAAACTGAAATCTGCGATCTGCTCTTGGCGATGCAGATTTCACTTGGGCAGCGTGTTTTTTTGCTATGCGTGCTGACGTTGAAGCAGTATCTAGGTTTCCCACCAAATCAGAAGCTTTTAGATGTTTCCCCATCTTCTTTCTTTTCCACAGTCACGCGTGCCCACCTCTGATTGATGAGAGCCCTGCAAGTACGGTAGTGTCTGAAATTTAGGGGGAAAAGCTGCCCAGGAACCCACAACCGGGTGAACATGGAAATGACTAGATGACAGCCAAAGCACTTACCTGAGTGAGTGAAACCTGGCAGTTCTCCCCATATTCATAATCCTTGCACGTTCTGCAACAGCTACACACCAGAATTGTCAAGTCTGTGTATCACCCGAAGCTTGGTGAAGCTTTTTATCTTTGGACTTAGATGTTATATTAATACATTTTTAAAGCGCTCATTTAACCTGGGATATGTCGGCAGTGACTCAGCAGAAAACACAAGAGATATATCAAGTGTGGTATGATATATGTTTTTGATATATGTTGTTTGTCACCATTGTCAAATCTACCAGCTTTTGCAAGAGGGGTTACCTGGGTTTCTGGCCCCGTGCTAGACGGCCATCTAGGGAAACCTACCAAACCCACACATTTCTGAAAACTAGACACCCGGGGGCTTCCAAGGAGGTATGGCTTGCGTGGATCCTCCAACCTTCCTTTACCCAGAATCCCTTGCAAACCTCAATTTTAGCAGAAAAAAATCTGTTTTTTTCACACGTTTTAGTGTGGGAAAGCGTGGTATCACTGGGCTCACACAAATTACCTCCCACCCAGCGTTCCCCCAGGTCTCCCGATAAAAATGGTACCTCACTTGCGTGGGTAGGCATAGAGGCTGCAACAGGAAAAGGTCCAAATCGTACGGTGGTGAATTTAAAATACCCTGAAGCAATATAACCTTGATTTTTTTGGGGGGAGCACCTGAGTTTTTGGCCCGGGGCTCGGTGGTATTCTTTGGAAAGTACCAAACCCAAACAGTTCTGAAAACTAGACACCCGGGGGAGTCCAGGGAGGTATAGCATGCGTGGGTCCCCCAATGTTTTCCTACCCAGAACTCCTTGCAAACCTTAAAATTAGGTAAAAATAGCACTTTTCCAAACTTTTTTGCGTGGGATCTCCGTGCCGGCAAAAATGTCCTACCACCCAGCGTTCCCCTTGTTCTCCCGAGTTAAAGGATACCTCACTTGTGTGGGTGCCCCAAAGCAGAACAGGCCAAAAATGAATTTTGAAAAAAGTAGTATTTAAGATTTACAAATTAAGCCCCCCTGCCTTAGTCACAGGCCTTTGGCCCACCCACACAAGTAAGGTATCATTTTACTCGGGAGAACAAGGGAAACGCTGGGTGGTAGGACATTTGTGCCGGCAGAGAGATTCCACCCAAAAAAGTACGGAAAAGTGGGGGTTTTGACCTAAATTTAAGGTTTGCTGGGGTTTCTGGGTAGGAAAACATTGGGGGACCCACGCATGCCATACCTCCCTGGACTCCCCCGGGTGTCTAGTTCTCAGAACTGTTTGGGTTTGGCAGTTTCCAAAGATGCCCGCCAAGCCCCGGGCCAAAAACTCATGGGAACCCCCTTGCAAAACCAAATTGTTTTGAATGAATTAAGTTTTCAGATGGAGAACGTGCGATTCAGGGGACAATATCGCATGAAAATTGTGACAGACAATTTCAAGTTTGCAAGAGATTGTGCACAAAAAACAACAATAGAATTCACCAACAAGACATGACCATATACTGCCATGAATTGCCAATAATATCTAAATTTAGAAAGTTATTTATAGCTATATTATACACCATAACTGAGTTACTCAAAAGACAAAGAATCAAGCACGGCTATCTATTCCTCAAAGACACACACATGCAGGTTGGATTTGGCATGAGGGCGAATGATGGTTCAGTACATAAAATTTAATTAACATGATATTTCAAAAAAATGAAATGCTCTGTTAATAAATAAATGCATAAAAACCGAACCAGTGACTCGCAACTCGTGAGCTGTAAAGCCACGACAAGGCACCAACCGTTTTACAGGCCATTCACGCACCTTTCATACCTGCTACAAACAAGACCACTGACACCATCTGGAAGAAAAGCAACACATTACAACAATCACAATAAGGGACAAGGTACACCCTACTGCAGAAAGAGAAAAATTTTTTTATTACTGCACAGCCATCTAATCCGCAAGGACACACACATACTGGTTGGATTTGGCACGAGGGTGAGTGATGATTCAGTACATACAATTGTAATCGCAAGTAATTTCACAAAAAATGAAATACACTGCGTATAATTGAAAGAATGATTAACTGAACCACTGACTCACAGCTCGTGAGCTGTAAAGCCACGTCAAGGCACCAACCTCTTTACAGGCCATTCATACACCTTTCGTACGTGTGACACATTCAAAACATTCACACCGCCAGCCGCTGACCCATCACATTTCAACACTCACACCAGCAAACAGCGCCATTCAAGGGCCCATCACTTTCACACGCCCAAATTTCTGACACTGCAACTACCCAAATTAATGGACTGCGTGGAGTGTCACTCAACTAGCAGTGTGTGTAGTGACCAACAGAAAGTAACTACTCACACACCACCAGCCGAGCGCCAGTCCACCCACACCACCATCCAAGCACCAGACCATGCACACCGCCAGCCAAACACCACTCAGCGCACACCGACAGCCAAGCACAACTCTGTGCACAGACAGCCAAGTACCACTCCGCACACACCACCAGCCAAGCGCCACTCCACGCACACCGCCAGCCAAGCACCACTCCGTGCACAGACAGCTAAGCACCACTCCACGCACACCCTCCAGCTAAGTACCACACCACACACACCGCCAGCCAAACACCACTCCACACACACCACCAGCCAAACACCACTCCATGCACAGACAGCCAAGTACCACTCCACAAACACCACCAGCCAAGCGCCACTCCACACACACCGCCAGCCAAGCACCACTCCACACACACCACCAGTCTAACACCACTCAGTGCACAAACAGCCAAGTACTACTCCACAAACACCACCAGCCAAGCGCCACTCCACACACACCGCCAGCCAAGCACCACTCTGTGCACAGACAGCCAAGTACTACTCCACAAACACCATCAGCCAAGCGCAACTCCACACACACCGCCAGCCAAGCACCACTCCACACACACCGCCAGCCAAGCACCACTCCACACACACCGCCAGCCAAGCACCACTCCACACACACCACCAGCCAAGCACCACTCCACACACACCGCCAGCCAAGCACCACTCCACACACACCACCAGCCAAACACCACTCCATGCACAGACATCTAGGGAAACCTACCAAACCCACACATTTCTGAAAAGTAGACGCCCGGGGGCTTCCAAGGAGGTATGGCTTGCGTGGATCCTCCAACGTTCCTTTACCCAGAATCCCTTGCAAACCTCAATTTTAGCAGAAAAAAATCCGTTTTTCACACGTTTTAGTGTGGGAAAGCGTGGCATCACTGGGCTCACACAAATTACCTCCCACCCAGCGTTCCCCCAGGTCTCCCGATAAAAACGGTACCTCACTTGCGTGGGTAGGCATAGTGGCTGCAACAGGAAAAGGTCCAAACCGTACGGTGGTGAATTTAAAATACCCTGAAGCAATATAACCTTGATTTTTTTGGGGGGGGGCACCTGCGTTTTTGGCCCGGGGCTCGGTGGTATTCTTTGGAAAGTACCAAACCCAAACAGTTCTGAAAACTAAACACCCGGGGGAGTCCAGGGAGGTATAGCATGCGTGGGTCCCCCAATGTTTTCCTACCCAGAACTCCTTGCAAACCTTAAAATTAGGTAAAAATAGCACTTTTTCAAACTTTTTTGCGTGGGATCTCCGTGCCGGCAAAAATGTCCTACCACCCAGCGTTCCCCTTGTTCTCCCGAGTTAAAGGATACCTCACTTGTGTGGGTGCCCCAAAGCAGAACAGGCCAAAAATGAATTTTGAAAAAAGTAGTATTTAAGATTTACAAATTAAGCCCCCCTGCCTTAGTCACAGGCCTTTGGCCCACCCACACAAGTAAGGTATCATTTTACTCGGGAGAACAAGGGAAACGCTGGGTGGTAGGACATTTGTGCCGGCAGAGAGATTCCACCCAAAAAAGTACGGAAAAGTGGGGGTTTTGACCTAAATTTAAGGTTTGCTGGGGTTTCTGGGTAGGAAAACATTGGGGGACCCACGCATGCCATACCTCCCTGGACTCCCCCGGGTGTCTAGTTCTCAGAACTGTTTGGGTTTGGCAGTTTCCAAAGATGCCCGCCAAGCCCCGGGCCAAAAACTCATGGGAACCCCCTTGCAAAACCAAATTGTTTTGAATGAATTAAGTTTTCAGATGGAGAACGTGCGATTCAGGGGACAATATCGCATGAAAATTGTGACAGACAATTTCAAGTTTGCAAGAGATTGTGCACAAAAAACAACAATAGAATTCACCAACAAGACATGACCATATACTGCCATGAATTGCCAATAATATCTAAATTTAGAAAGTTATTTATAGCTATATTATACACCATAACTGAGTTACTCAAAAGACAAAGAATCAAGCACGGCTATCTATTCCTCAAAGACACACACATGCAGGTTGGATTTGGCATGAGGGCGAATGATGGTTCAGTACATAAAATTTAATTAACATGATATTTCAAAAAAATGAAATGCTCTGTTAATAAATAAATGCATAAAAACCGAACCAGTGACTCGCAACTCGTGAGCTGTAAAGCCACGACAAGGCACCAACCGTTTTACAGGCCATTCACGCACCTTTCATACCTGCTACAAACAAGACCACTGACACCATCTGGAAGAAAAGCAACACATTACAACAATCACAATAAGGGACAAGGTACACCCTACTGCAGAAAGAGAAAAATTTTTTTATTACTGCACAGCCATCTAATCCGCAAGGACACACACATACTGGTTGGATTTGGCACGAGGGTGAGTGATGATTCAGTACATACAATTGTAATCGCAAGTAATTTCACAAAAAATGAAATACACTGCGTATAATTGAAAGAATGATTAACTGAACCACTGACTCACAGCTCGTGAGCTGTAAAGCCACGTCAAGGCACCAACCTCTTTACAGGCCATTCATACACCTTTCGTACGTGTGACACATTCAAAACATTCACACCGCCAGCCGCTGACCCATCACATTTCAACACTCACACCAGCAAACAGCGCCATTCAAGGGCCCATCACTTTCACACGCCCACATTTCTGACACTGCAACTACACAAATTAATGGACTGCGTGGAGTGTCACTCAACTAGCAGTGTGTGTAGTGACCAACAGAAAGTAACTACTCACACACCACCAGCCGAGCGCCAGTCCACCCACACCACCATCCAAGCACCAGACCATGCACACCGCCAGCCAAACACCACTCAGCGCACACCGACAGCCAAGCACAACTCTGTGCACAGACAGCCAAGTACCACTCCGCACACACCACCAGCCAAGCGCCACTCCACGCACACCGCCAGCCAAGCACCACTCCGTGCACAGACAGCTAAGCACCACTCCACGCACACCCTCCAGCTAAGTACCACACCACACACACCGCCAGCCAAACACCACTCCACACACACCACCAGCCAAACACCACTCCATGCACAGACAGCCAAGTACCACTCCACAAACACCACCAGCCAAGCGCCACTCCACACACACCGCCAGCCAAGCACCACTCCACACACACCACCAGTCTAACACCACTCAGTGCACAGACAGCCAAGTACTACTCCACAAACACCACCAGCCAAGCGCCACTCCACACACACCGCCAGCCAAGCACCACTCTGTGCACAGACAGCCAAGTACTACTCCACAAACACCATCAGCCAAGCGCAACTCCACACACACCGCCAGCCAAGCACCACTCCACACACACCGCCAGCCAAGCACCACTCCACACACACCGCCAGCCAAGCACCACTCCACACACACCACCAGCCAAGCACCACTCCACACACACCGCCAGCCAAGCACCACTCCACACACACCACCAGCCAAACACCACTCCATGCACAGACATCTAGGGAAACCTACCAAACCCACACATTTCTGAAAAGTAGACGCCCGGGGGCTTCCAAGGAGGTATGGCTTGCGAGGATCCTCCAACGTTCCTTTACCCAGAATCCCTTGCAAACCTCAATTTTAGCAGAAAAAAATCAGTTTTTCACACGTTTTAGTGTGGGAAAGCGTGGCATCACTGGGCTCACACAAATTACCTCCCACCCAGCGTTCCCCCAGGTCTCCCGATAAAAACGGTACCTCACTTGCGTGGGTAGGCATAGTGGCTGCAACAGGAAAAGGTCCAAACCGTACGGTGGTGAATTTAAAATACCCTGAAGCAATATAACCTTGATTTTTTGGGGGGGGGGCACCTGCGTTTTTGGCCCGGGGCTCGGTGGTATTCTTTGGAAAGTACCAAACCCAAACAGTTCTGAAAACTAAACACCCGGGGGAGTCCAGGGAGGTATAGCATGCGTGGGTCCCCCAATGTTTTCCTACCCAGAACTCCTTGCAAACCTTAAAATTAGGTAAAAATAGCACTTTTTCAAACTTTTTTGCGTGGGATCTCCGTGCCGGCAAAAATGTCCTACCACCCAGCGTTCTCCTTGTTCTCCCGAGTTAAAGGATACCTCACTTGTGTGGGTGCACCAAAGCAGAACAGGCCAAAAATGAATTTTGAAAAAAGTAGTATTTAAGTTTTACAAATTAAGCCCCCCTGCCTTAGTCACAGGCCTTTGCCCCACCCACACAAGTAAGGTATCATTTTACTCGGGAGAACAAGGGAAACGCTGGGTGGTAGGACATTTGTGCCGGCAGCGAGATCCCACCCAAAAAAGTACGGAAAAGTGGGTTTTTTGACCTAAATTTAAGGTTTGCTGGGGTTTCTGGGTAGAAAAACATTGGGGGACCCACGCATGCCATACCTCCCTGGACTCCCCCGGGTGTCTAGTTCTCAGAACTGTTTGGGTTTGGCAGTTTCGAAAGATGCCCGCCAAGCCCCGGGCCAAAAACTCATGGGAACCCCCTTGCAAAACCAAATTGTTTTGAATGAATTAAGTTTTCAGATGGAGAACGTGCGATTCAGGGGAAAATATCGCATGAAAATTGTGACAGACAATTTCAAGTTTGCAAGAGATTGTGCACAAAAACAACAATAGAATTCACCAACAAGACATGACCATATACTGCCATGAATTGCCAATAATATCTAAATTTAGAAAGTTATTTATAGCTATAATATACACCATAACTGAGTTACTCAAAAGACAAAGAATCAAGCACGGCTATCTAGTCCTCAAAGACACCCACATACAGGTTGGATTTGGCACGAGGGCGAGTGATGGTTCAGTACATAAAATTTAATTAACATGATATTTCAAAAAACATGAAATGCTCTGTTAATAAATAAATGCATAAAAACCGAACCAGTGACTCGCAACTCGTGAGCTGTAAAGCCACGACAAGGCACCAACCGTTTTACAGGCCATTCACGCACCTTTCATACCTGATACAAAGAAGACCACTGACACCATCTGGAAGAAAAGCAACACATTACAACAATCACAATAAGGGACAAGGTACACCCTACTGCAGAAACAGAAAAAACATTTTTTTTACTGCACAGCCATCTAATCCGCAAGGACACACACATACTGGTTGGATTTGGCACGAGGGTGAGTGATGATTCAGTACATACAATTGTAATCGCAAGTAATTTCACAAAAAATGAAATACACTGCGTATAATTGAAAGAATGATTAACTGAACCACTGACTCACAGCTCGTGAGCTGTAAAGCCACGTCAAGGCACCAACCTCTTTACAGGCCATTCATACACCTTTCGTACGTGTGACACATTCAAAACATTCACACCGCCAGCCGCGGACCCATCACATTTCAACACTCACACCAGCAAACAGTGCCATTCAAGGGCCCATCACTTCACACGCCCACATTTCTGACACTGCAACTACACAAATTAATGGACTGCGTGGAGTGTCACTCAACTAGCAGTGTGTGTAGTGACCAACAGAAAGTAACTACTCACACACCGCCAGCCGAGCGCCAGTCCACCCACACCACCATCCAAGCACCAGACCATGCACACCGCCAGCCAAACACCACTCAGCGCACACCGACAGCCAAGCACAACTCTGTGCACAGACAGCCAAGTACCACTCCACACACACCACCAGCCAAGCGCCACTCCACGCACACCGCCAGCCAAGCACCACTCCGTGCACAGACAGCTAAGCACCGCTCCACACACACCCTCCAGCCAAGTGCCACACCAAACACACCGCCAGCCAAACACCACTCCACACACACCACCAGCCAAACACCACTCCATGCACAGACAGCCAAGTACCACTCCACAAACACCACCAGCCAAGCGCCACTCCACACACACCGCCAGCCAAGCACCACTCCGTGCACAGACAGCCAAGTACTACTCCACAAACACCACCAGCCAAGCACCGCTCCACGCACACCATCCAGCCAAGTACCACTCCACACACACCGCCAGCCAAACACCACTCCACACACACCACCAGTCAAACACCACTCCGTGCACAGACAGCCAAATACTACTCCACAAACACCACCAGCCAAGCGCCACTCCACACACACCGCCAGCCAAGCACCACTCCGTGCACAGACAGCCAAGTACTACTCCACAAACACCATCAGCCAAGCGCAACTCCACACACACCGCCAGCCAAGCACCACTCCACACACACCGCCAGCCAAGCACCACTCCACACACACCGCCAGCCAAGCACCACTCCACACACACCACCAGCCAAGCACCACTCCACACACACTGCCAGCCAAGCACCACTCCACACACACCACCAGCCAAGCACCACTCCACACACACCGCCAGCCAAGTACCACTCCACACACACCACCAGCCAAACACCACTCCATGCACAGACAGCCAAGTACCACTCCACGAACACCACCAGCCAAGCGCCACTCCACACACACCGCCAGCCAAGCACCACTCCGTGCACAGACAGCCAAGTACCACTCCACGCACACCACCAGCCAAGCGCAACTCCACACACACCGCCAGCCAAGCACCAGCCGGCACACACCACAAACACATTTAGAATTCTTTTTTTGAAAATAACACTAAACAAATGGAAATACCTACAAATCAGCTAACACAAATTCTTAAAATAAAAACTTTGCACTAATGCCAATTCTTGAAACAAACTAAAAAAAAATTACAGAATGCAGACCAGGCAATTCACTTTACAGCTCATTAAAACTCCCAAAACTTCTTTTGCGTGTGGTACGATTTAAAACAAGCTGACAGACACAATGCAGGCTTAGAAGGAGAGTCAGGACAGTATATACGAGACTCCTTCCGCACGCCTCTTCGCCAACAGACTCTGCATCTTCTAGTCGGAAAGTCTCTTGCGGTAGTGGAAGGAATAGATTCAGGAAAGTGGCGATCTTTCAATCTAGCCACTTCCTCCACCACTCCAAATCTAGGAACACTTGCCTGCTCCACAAGTACAAGGCTGCCTATTATAGACTCCTGAAACTTAACAAAAGGCAACTTCTTCTCAGGACAAGACTTCTGGTACACAACGAAAGCATTAAAGGATGCCAAGTGGAACAGATGGATAGCCAACTTCTTGTACCAAACGTAGGCCTTTCGAAGAGCAGCATAAGGTTCCAACCTCTGATCTACTCTGTCAACACCACCCATGAATTTATTGTAAGCTATAATGCACACAGGTTTTCGCACTTCAGCACTCTGACCCCAAACAGGCACAGGTTCTGTACTTTCATCGTGGATAGTAGTCAGCATGTACACATCTCTCTTGTCTGAATACTTCACAGCTAGAAGCTCCCCACATCGCAATGCCGTAGACTGTCCCCGCACAAGCCTTTTGCAAACAAGTTCCTTTCGGAAACCTTTATGGTTACTGCGCATTGTGCCACAAGCAACAGTGCCCACTTTGGCCAACTCCTTGAACAACCGCACACCAGTGTAGAAGTTATCTACATATAAATGATGGCCTTTGTTAAATAATCCTCTACCTAGTTCCAACACAATTTTCTCAGTCACTCCAAAAGTAGAAGGACAACCAGGAGGGTTAATGCTGGACTCCTTACCAGTGTACACCCAGAAATTGTAGACATATCCAGTCTCACTGTCACACAGCATGTACAGTTTGATTCCATAGCGTGCCCTCTTACTAGGAATGTATTGCCTAAAAACCAAGCGGCCCTTGAACAACAGCAAAGACTCATCCACTGCAATTTCTTTACCAGGGACAAAGATCTCAGAAAAATGATCAACAAAGTGATCAAGGACAGGCCGAATTTTAAACAAACGGTCACAATCAGGGTGATCGCGTGACGACGCTAAACTATTATCAACAAAATGCATCATCCGAAGAAGAAGCATATACCGATCACGACTTATGACTGCTGGAAATATAGCTGTTGCCATCAAGGGACTAGTGGACCAATATGAAGTCATTGAGGGCTTCCTTAGCAAGCCCATCAAAAAAGTTAATCCCAGAAACTTCTTCATCTCTTCAACATTTGTGGGAGTCCACCGGATTGCTCTAGAATAGGGCTTAAGGCGGGCACTGTTGGCCCTCAAAAATTGTTCTGCATACAAATTGGTTTGCTCAACAATCTCTTGCAAAAACACATCGTCAAAAAAACAACTGAAAAAAATTAATTGGCAGAAAATTCTCAGTATTCACTCTACACCCAGGAAAACCAGTGAACTCTGGCAATGCCGGCTGCACCAAGCCAGGGGGAACCCAGAGGCCATCCCTATCAACGGGGGGAGCAGCCACCCCAGCCTGTAGCCCAGAAGCCTCTTGCTGCTGTTCACCAACGGGAAGCCTAACAGCCACAGATACTTCTGGCTGCACAACACCAACAGAAGACATAGCATCCCCAGAGGGCTCTTCCTGCACTATGAGGAAAATGAAATTTTGCCTGACCAAGATGCCCCCTACGTGTACCCTATGTTACGTATATGTGCATGTCACCCATGCATATTTCTCTCAGTGGCCTGAATCACAAGGCCTCTGCATTTACGTCCTGCATTAGGATGCCAGTCATCAAGTCTCCCATGTAAGAAATATTAAGTTAGCATTTAAGGCCCATGTATTTGCATTGTGCACTTTTAAATAAATCACGACAAACCCATTTTGTGGTTCAGTCTGAACCACTTTCTGAATTAGGGTTTTCATGACTCCTGACACACTGAAGGCTGCAGTTACGTATCTCTGACCTCGCATACTTCTAGCTCAGCCGAAAGAAACCCAGCAAGGGCTGCCAAGACAGTATATTTTGCTTAACAGTTATCTGCATGCCCGGTGAAAAAGGTAAACAGAACCCGTCTGTTGAGATAGGGCCCAGCTTTTCTGTCTCTGTTTAAATGAAATTACAGTACTTGCATCTGTAAAAAGCTCACAGCCCCATGCAATGAACGAAGAAATATATGCTTTTTCTGATTCTTAGCGATGAATAACCTTTGCTTCAGATGATACATCCCCGACTCAAGATATCAAGATATCAGATAGTACCAGATGTGCTGGTCGCCCTGACACTGAAGGTTTCTCTACTAGACTTAAAGTCAGCTTCCTCCCAGTTACACGTCAATTGCACGTCATGCTCAAATTGCGTGCACAAGTAGGGCAAAGTTCCAGCCTGCCATGTAACTCCTCCTCTATGTAGCCACCCACCTATCACCCACCTGTGACTCATCAAGTGTACACCCTCATGCACGCCCACATGCTCTTATCTCTTTCTTTCATGCTCTGCCTGGAGCGCTCCTCCCTATGTACAAGGAGAAATGTATATATGTGTTGTTCTCTGTAAATAATGTTAGAAGACCCTTCCTGAACCTCAGTGGTGATGGAACAGATTCTCCCTTAACTCGAGTTATTGGAATAAAGCCCTTTTAACTTGGACACCACGGACTCTCTGCCTCTCATGTGATACATGCTAATTGTTAATGCCTAGAAATTATGCCAGGGTAATATTTTTATTTACCACATTAATTTGGCGCCCGAACAGGTACTATCCCTTTCCCCACGCGCCGGCGACGTAGGTCCAGCTTTTGCCCCCTTCTACAGCCGTGACGGACTCCGAAGTGCACGCAGCGGGATTTCCTGCTTACTCCCTCAGGCCCACGGAGGAGACGGACTGCGACCAGGCGTCCACACGAGGCGGTGAGGATCGCGGATCATCCCAACCAGAGCCCAACCCGTGAGAGAGCAAGGTCCGAGGTTTCCAGAGGTCCACCTGTTCCAAGGTGCATGCGTAGAAGTATAAGTATCCAGTATCAAGTTTCCGAGGCCTTCAAGTTCTGCTTCCCGGTGAGTACCACTATGGGGAATGCATAAAGTTTCAAGACGGGTTCATTTTATATGAACACGGTCAAGACGGATCCACGGTAAAACGTGGAAACGGTAAAGACGGGTTCACGTTATTCGTGAAAACGGTAAAGACGTGTCTCATTTATATGAGCACGGTCAAGACGTGTCCATGGTAAACGTGGGCACGGTAAAGACGTGTCTCATTTTTGAGACCGGTATGGTTGTACTGTATTCCAGTGCATAAAGTTTTTCAAGTACATGTTTAGCTCTCTGTATCAGTTTAGGTTGTAACAGTTTTAGTGTTTAATATTTGTTTGTGTGTGAATGATTGTTGATTGTTTCAGTCTATTTTTGTGTATTGTATTTCCATTGTGTTGGTTTCAACATGCCACTGTTTTCAAAATTACGTCAGATAGGGACCAGAAAAGGTATACTAGAAGAGTCGGTTAACATCCCGCCTAGAGACACACCTGGTCATTTTATGTATAATAAGCATGGGCTAGACGCCATCTTGTTTTTAGATTTATGGGTAGACTTTACAAAGGACCTGAAGGAAAAGTATAGATGGCCTATCTCAGGAACATGGGATTCAGAATGCATTATGAGAGTAGAGGAAGCGCTATGGAAAAAGAAATCAAGACCCTCTCAGAAAGATGCCATTGAATTGTGGCGCAAAGAGTCCCATAGGAGAATAGAGAAAGAATTTAATAAAGTAGAGAGAACTAAACAAGCAGCGGAAAAAGCGAAAGAAAAAGAACTAGCTAGAGTGACCTCTTCAGAAACACCCAGTAGGTCGCGAACGCCACCACCTGTACCCTTTAGAGTATGTAGAAAGAAGCTGACAGCATCAGAGTTCCTTGTAAATAGCTCCTTGTAAATATGGTTTATGAAGAGCATGTCATTATTATAACTTGTTGAGTTTCTTGTGAATATGGCTTGTGAATAGCGCCATGTGGTTATGGTTTGTGCAGAGCTTGTTATCATTACGTTAGGCAGGAGAGAGCTGGATCTCTTTCAAGTGCTTGGAGAAAACGTTTTGAAGATGTGCGTACGTGTTATGTGATAACGTGGAGAGATGAGTTCATGACTTTCCCATGTACTGCAGTCATTGGGGAATGATTGTGCTTCAGCTGCCAAAGGGTTAATATCTTGTATTGAGAAGGCAGTATTTGTTTTAACATGCTGTTTAACATGCATGGTTATGTGAGCTGACACTAAATGTCAGTGAGTGTTTTAGATGAATGATGGTTGATTTAATTTTTTCATTGGTTGATGGGTCTGCCTATGTGCTTTGTCAGTTTGCTGACTGAATGGTAACATCTTGCATGGAGAGTAAAGAAGTGTTCATTTAACATTCTATTTCAAATGCGTCCGTGTATTGGTGTAGGTTTGCCTTGGAACACTTGATTTAATGTGTTTTGACTCAGAGGTCGGTAAGCTGTAAATAAACCAGTCGGATTGAGATAAGGGTTTGCACGAAGGGTGCTTTAATGTTTTCACGGTTGAGAAGGAAATATAAAACAGACCCATCATAGAATGTGCTTTTAATTAGTGTAATGCAACCGTGTGTTTTTTTTAAATTAAAATTTGTTCTACAAAATATACATTATTATTTTTCCCAATGCAAGCTGCCCTTTAGAATAGCGTGTGACAGTTAATCCACTCAATTAGACAACATGTTTTTTTTTAACCTCAATTAGAAAACATGGTTCTTTGAAAAATGATGAATCTGGCCCTTTTAATAGGTAGAATAGAAGAGCTTGCACACTTAATTATGAAAATCTTGGTTCTGCAATGCAAAATTATGGAGTTTTCACATGTTATTTTCAAAAAGTAAAATGTGATGTGTTTCCATGTCATGTTGTTCTGTTTCCTTTTTTTTCCTTTGCAGCTAGTAACAATATTTTATGATATAATTATTTTCAAATGCTAGCATGTGTCTAGGTTACAAAAAAAAAAATATGTCCTTATTAATTACAGATTTTAGGATGCTTTTTATCACGTTTTTAATTTGCTTCAGTTAAGTTAGAGAATGTTGGTTAGCTCCCTGGACTGGGTGCAGATATGTTTTGAATTACAGAGAATGTGTTTGTCGGCCTTGAAGTGGCCTGACTCCCGGGGAAAGATATTTTGTAAAGGGAGGGCTTTTCCCTCTTGGAGCTCCGAGCAGTGCCTGTCTTGTTTTCATTGGCCATATTCCAATTCTTTTTCGCGGACACTTGGCAGCTGTTCTTAGCTCTCAGAGTTTTGAAAGGGTGGAGGAACAGCCCTGTGGGTGAGAGCATGCTTACAAATGAATAGTTTTTCCCTCATAGTGTAAACAGAATAATTGGCAGGGGTTTCGCTCTTGCAATGAGTCCTAGCATTTACAGTCAGGCATTAAAAAGACAGCCAGGGCCCTGCAGCCCAGTCTCACACACCCTTCAGCCCTGGAGCTCAGTCTCAGGCAGAGCCCTGTGTGAGGTGCATCAGTCTCGCCCCCCCGCTCTGCAGCTCACTCAGTTAGAGCCGTGCGTCCTGTAGTGCGGTCTCACACACGCTAAGTCTCATTACGCAGACAGTATTTATATGCCTCCCGACACTGCCCTACTCCAGTACGTAGATGACATCCTAATTACAGCACGTTCAGAACCAGAATGCGCAATTGCATCACTGACAGTCTTACATTTTCTGGCTGACAAGGGGCACAAGGTGTCCCCTTCCAAGTTGCAATTCTGTGAAAAGCAAGTGGTGTACCTTGGACACTTACTTTCCAAGGGAGGTATACAGCTAACACAAACCTTTCATTCAGTTAATTTCTAATTTCTAACCTTTCACAGCCCAAGACACAAAAGGAAGTACGGGCCTTCATTGGCCTCACTTCATACTGTAGGCAATGGATTCCCCAGTATGCCTATCTAGCCAAACCACTCATACAATTGACAACACAGGAGGCAGCCACTTCGACTGTCCTCCCTTGGACACAAGAACATACCTTGGCATTTGAGGAATTAAAAAGAGCATTATGTCAAGCGCCAGTTTTTATTTTTTAAGTGTACCACATGCAGTGAAAGTTCTCTTAAACAGGACACAGACACAACATTTGACTGTAGCAAGACTGACAGGATATGAACTGACATTATTTCAACCACACATAGAGATCAGACGTTGTAATATTCTAAACCCTGCTACACTTTTGCCTTCAAGTACAGTAAATGCACCACCACATGACTGTGTGGAAGTAATGAATATAGTGACGAAACCAAGACAAGACCTGACAGATATTGCACTTCCAGACCCAGACTTAACGCTCTATGTAGATGGATCATGCATGAGAACGAGTGCAGGAGAATTAGTAGCAGCATATGCTGTGACCACTGCTACTAAAGTCATAGAGACACAGAAAATAGACACACTATCAGCACAAGCAGCAGAGCTCATCGCTCTGACACAAGCCTGCATAAGAGCTAAGCACTTGAAAGTAAACATTTATACCGATTCACAATATGCCTTTGGCGGAGTTCATGATTTCGGGGTACTTTGGAGGGAGAGAGGTTTCTTGACCTCCCATGGGACCA
This sequence comes from Lissotriton helveticus, assembly GCF_964261635.1. NCBI lineage: Eukaryota > Metazoa > Chordata > Amphibia > Caudata > Salamandridae > Lissotriton > Lissotriton helveticus. The sequence goes on along the minus strand of NC_136065.1, from coordinate 1,642,367,120 downwards.
AGATCCAGCACGGCCAGCTCATTCAAGCCCTGTTGGAAGCAATACATTTACCTACAGCCATTTCTATCCTGAAGTGCAAAGCTCACACCAAAGTTACAGACACCATTTCCCAGGGTAATGACCTGGCAAACCGAACAGCTAAACTTACAGCCCAGACACCAACAGACACGACAAGGACAGAGGTACCATTACTGACAACATGTATGACAGTCAGGGATCCCACTCAAGATGTACTCGACATACAGACACATGCCACTGCAGATGAGATAAAGAAGTGGACTGAACAAGGAGGGGTCCAGACTGACCAAGGTTGGATGACTAAGGGAAAAGGCACATGGTTTCTTCCAGATTCCATGGTACAAGTAATCATAAACACAGCACATAGTCCAGCACACTTGGGAGAAAAGGCAATGATAGACAGCTTACAGAATATCTGGTTTAACAAGCACGTGCGTACAGCAGCGAAGCAGAAAGTACGACCATGTATGATCTGTTGCCAGTTCAATCCAGGTAAAGGCATTCCGGTGGAACAAGGCGGATTTCATCCTCCTGACCACCCTTTTGAGGTCCTCCAGATGGATTATATCCAAATGAACAGATGTAGAGGTTACAAGTATGTCTTGGTAGTTGTGTGTGCACTATCTAGATGGACAGAAGCATATCCAGTTCCAGATTATACTGCTGTGACAACTGCCAGGCAATTGGTGCGCAAATTCTTTCATCTACTCAGACAATGGTCAGCCATTTTTCTCTGAATTAATGAAACAAGTGTCTCTTCTGTTAGTATATAATTGGAAGTTCCATTGTGTACGACACCCTGAAGCAGCAGGCCTTGTAGAAAGACATAATCAGATAATCAAGACGAAACTAGCAAATATGGGGGGTACGCCTATGCCTAGAATAACATAACTGATGTTGACAGTAACATGCTGACAGATTACCTGGCTTCCTTGATGTCTGCACTACTCTCTTGTCGTTCACAGGTTGCTGCCGCCTTCCCTGACAACACCCAGGTCAAGGAACATGCCATAGTCCCTGGGGACTTCGTTTGTGTCCGGAACTTTGATCGATCAAGCCCCCTTGAGCCACGTTGGAAGACGCCGAAGTTGGTGCTACTGACCACGAGGACCGCGCTGAAAGTCGAAGGACGCAAGGGAAACTTCACGCTCAACACTGTAAAAGACACTTTGGACAATCTGGAACTTTGGAAAATACAGACTTTGTGCCGCTTGCGCCGCTTGCGCCGCCTTTACTAGAAAAGACTCCACAGCAGGAGTATAAATCTAAGTTAAGATCTAGTAAGTCAGACGTAGTTTAATTGTCTAAGTCCACTCGGTGGTGAATCGGTTAGACTAGATTTCTGACATGTATAAGATCACATACGAGAATAGTAAGAAGAGCAAAATGAGAGAAAAGTACTGCAAGTTATTACGCAGTAGATGTATAGTTACTTTGATCATTCTTTTTATTCTGTGCATTGTTATGATCTGTGTTAGTTTAATACTACATGTTTTCTTTCCTCCTATTGCCTCACATATACACTCTTCCAGTAACAGCACCATAGAGCATACATTTAGTGAACTGCCACCTCATGAATTGTCATATCGACTTGCATTGCGTAACAATACTTTTATTCGAATGTTACACCATTCTCATCAGACCAGCAATGCGACTGATTGCTGGGTATGTGGCCAACTGCGACCTTATCAAAAGGCGAAGGGAGTTCTGCCCTTCTATCCTCTGCCGTTCTCACACAATGGTTCATGTGGAGCATGGTTTGCCTTAATGACCTCAATAGATAGAAAGTACATAGCTTATCCAGGTGGCTGGATATATGGAAACCTGAATAAAGTAATGAATGAAGCATGTTTTCCAGACAAAGACGGATTTCCTCAAAGGAAGGGAACCGATCTAGAGAATGAAGAGTACGAGCAGGGAAATGCATCCGTTAATTTTATAATGTTAAATGTTCAGCCCAAGCAAAATACAGGTCCACCGTTTATTTCAGTTCTACCAGCAAAAGGTGATTTATGTGTTAGAAAGAAAGGTTCAGTACATATGGGACACAGCGAGTGTAAAGTTGTAGTAGAGTTTAATGATGAAGGACTTTCTTCTTTCAAAACATCACGCCATACATATTTCATTTGCGGTCAGACAGCCTATGTACATCTGCCCTTAGACTGGGGTGGGACTTGTTATATAGCATTCTTATTGCCACCTGTATTCTTGGCCCCATCCCATTATCATAGAGATTCACGACTAGAACATGTTAGAGTAAGGAGAGAGACAGATGCCTCAGGGATTGATCAGACTGAAACAGCTTGGGAGCAATATACAGATTTCAACAAAGGATTCTTTTTCTTCATAGGTCCTGTCCAAAACAGTAAACTGATACGCAAGTTAACAAGGACTCTTGAAGCAGTAGTGAATGTGACTGCATCTGCCCTGGCGAACTTGACCCAGGAACAGTCTGCTATGAGACTTGTTGTTCTTCAACATCGCCTCGTTCTAGACGTCATCTTGGCGGATAGGGGCGGAGCTTGTAGCGTGATCCGATCTAGTTGTTGCGTTTTCATCCCAAATAACGCGCCATCTGTGTATGCAGCGATAACAAGGCTCCACAAGATTGCTCATGACATACATCAAGACCCAGGCACATGGACTTGGTCCAGTTGGCTCTGGGGTGTGATATCTGCTTGGGGATGGAAAGTGTTGTCCTTCCTAGGATTGATCCTACTTATGATATTTGGTTGCTGTCTCTGTCTGCAGTGTGGCCCGGCCATTTGCGGCCTGTGTGCAACTGCCTGTATTCCACATCCAAGTATACAAAGGGTTAAGGATGAACAAATGATGCTGTATGATCAACTTTATGGTCTCATGAATATAGATGTATCCTAATGGGTTACGTAGGGGACAAGGAGGGAATGAGGAAAATGAAATTTTGCCTGACCAAGATGCCCCCTACGTGTACCCTATGTTACGTATATGTGCATGTCACCCATGCATATTTCTCTCAGTGGCCTGAATCACAAGGCCTCTGCATTTACGTCCTGCATTAGGATGCCAGTCATCAAGTCTCCCATGTAAGAAATATTAAGTTAGCATTTAAGGCCCATGTATTTGCATTGTGCACTTTTAAATAAATCACGACAAACCCATTTTGTGGTTCAGTCTGAACCACTTTCTGAATTAGGGTTTTCATGACTCCTGACACACTGAAGGCTGCAGTTACGTATCTCTGACCTCGCATACTTCTAGCTCAGCCGAAAGAAACCCAGCAAGGGCTGCCAAGACAGTATATTTTGCTTAACAGTTATCTGCATGCCTGGTGAAAAAGGTAAACAGAACCCGTCTGTTGAGATAGGGCCCAGCTTTTCTGTCTCTGTTTAAATGAAATTACAGTACTTGCATCTGTAAAAAGCTCACAGCCCCCATGCAATGAACGAAGAAATATATGCTTTTTCTGATTCTTAGCGATGAATAACCTTTGCTTCAGATAATACATCCCCGACTCAAGATATCAAGATATCAGATAGTACCAGATGTGCTGGTCGCCCTGACACTGAAGGTTTCTCTACTAGACTTAAAGTCAGCTTCCTCCCAGTTACACGTCAATTGCACGTCATGCTCAAATTGCGTGCACAAGTAGGGCAAAGTTCCAGCCTGCCATGTAACTCCTCCTCTATGTAGCCACCCACCTATCACCCACCTGTGACTCATCAAGTGTACACCCTCATGCACGCCCACATGCTCTTATCTCTTTCTTTCATGCTCTGCCTGGAGCGCTCCTCCCTATGTACAAGGAGAAATGTATATATGTGTTGTTCTCTGTAAATAATGTTAGAAGACCCTTCCTGAACCTCAGTGGTGATGGAACAGATTCTCCCTTAACTCGAGTTATTGGAATAAAGCCCTTTTAACTTGGACACCACGGACTCTCTGCCTCTCATGTGATACATGCTAATTGTTAATGCCTAGAAATTATGCCAGGGTAATATTTTTATTTACCACAACTACACCAACGGGAAGCCCAGCAGCCTGAGATGCTTCTTGCTGCACTACACCACCGGGAAACCAAGCAGGCCCAGATGCCTCTTGCCGCTCTACACCAATGGGAAGCCTACCAGCCACAGATACTTCTGGCTGCACAACACCAACAGAAGACATATCATCCTCAGAGGGCTCTTCCTGCACTACACCAACGGGAAGCCCAGCAGCCTGAGATGCTTCTTGCTGCACTACACCACCGGGAAACCAAGCAGGCCCAGATGCCTCTTGCCGCTCTACACCAATGGGAAGCCTAACAGCCCCAGATGCCTCTTGCTGCACTGCACCAGCAGGAAGACGAAAAGCACCAGATGCCTCTTTGCGCACCACAGCAATGTGATGCCTTTTGGTTGCAGGCTCCAGCCCACATGCCTCTTGCCGACGTAAAAAGAAAGGAAACCTTGCGGCCCTAGGCAGCAGCCAGGTGCCTCTTGGCCCACTACCGGCACCTCAATGTCCTCCTCCACCATAGGCCCTTCATCAGCACTAGAAGAAGATTCATCATCCGATGATGATGATTCCATGCGAAGAGAAAACTCACTGCCTGAATCTTCTGCCCCTACCTGGGAGTCCGAATCGGACTCAGACTCTGAACCATGGTCAGAGGAAGACTCAAAAAGCAAACCAAGAACCTGCTGAGCAGTAATCCTGCGACTAGCCATTATACTTACAAAGCAAGAAGACTGCACACACAAGTGAACAACAACCTACACTGTGCAAAGTAAGAAGTAAACAAGGTAAGGCTTTCACAAAAAGATAAATACAATCCAAAACAATTTCACTCTTACCAAATATAGCTACACTCACCAGCACCTACTCTGTTGAGACACAGCAAAAAGAAATGATATCCCACTAGAAAGAAAAAGAGAAATGACATTAGAAAACAAAGTGCACATCAAACACTAATGCTGAAAAAAAAACAAAAAACACAGAGCCACACAAACTGCTAGAAGTACAACCTTTTTCAAAAAGACAAACATCAAGGGAAAGTAGTACAAAATACATTCACTTACCAAGCACAAGCAACTACACAAGCTGCGAACAGACACGCAACCTACAACAATCCAAACAGCAAAAGCCTGGAACAAGACAAAAATAGAGATGAAAAAAAATTACTACCACATTTCACAAACAATATAACAATTAAAACAACAACACACAAATTTGCCCCCCAAATTTAAATTTGGCCAGATGGGCCATCATATAGGGCTTAGACCAATTGAGATTAGATGAGGTTTAACATCAAGACACTGGATAATTTTTTGAATTTTTTTAACTGCCTGACCCCTTTGGTGCCAGTCAGTCTTTTGCTCCTACCAGTACCCCCATCACACAGGGGCAGTAAGGACATTCATACACCTTTTGTATGTGTGACACATACAAAACATTCACACCCCCAGCCGCCAGCGCCATTCAAGGGCCCATCACTTTCACACGCCCACATATCTGACACAGCAACTACAGAAAATGATGGACTGCGTAGAGTGTTACTCAACAAGCAGTGTGTGTAGTGACCAACAGAAAGTAACTACTCACACACCGCCAACCGAGTGCCAGTCCACCCACACCACCATCCAAGCACCAGACCATGCACACCGCCAGCCAAACACCACTCAGCGCACACCGACAGCCAAGTACCACTCCACGCAGACCATCCAGCCAAGCGCCACTCCACGCACACCGCCAGCCAAGCACCACTCCGTGCACAGACAGCAAAGTAGCACTCCACGCACACCACCAGCCAAGCGCCACTCCACACACACCACCAGCCAAGCAGCACTCCGTGCACAGACAGCAAATGACCACTCCACACACACCACCAGCCAAGCGCCACTCCACACACACCGCCAGCCAAGCACCACTCCATGCATAGATAGCCAAGTACCCCTCCACGCACACCGCCAGCCAAACACCACTCAGCGCACACCGACAGCCAAGTACCACTCCACACACACCGCCAGCCAAGCACCACTCCACACACACCGCAAGCCAAGCGCCACTCACCGCCAGCCAAACACCGCTCCACGCACACCATCCAGCCAAGTACCACTCCACACACACCGCCAGCCAAACACCACTCCACACACACCACCAGCCAAACACCACTCCGTGCACAGACAACCAAGTACCACTCCACGCACACCACCAGCCAAGCGCCACTCCACACACACCGCCAGCCAAGCAGCACTCCGTGCACAGACAGCAAAGTAGCACTCCACGCACACCACCAGCCAAGCGCCACTCCACACACACCGCCAGCCAAGCACCACTCCGTGCACAGACAGCAAAGTAGCACTCCACGCACACCACCAGCCAAGCGCCACTCCACAAACACCACCAGCCAAGCACCACTCCGTGCATGGACAGCCAAGTACCACTCCACACACACCACCAGCCAAGCGCCACTCCACACACACCGCCAGCCAAGCACCACTCCGTGCAAAGACAGCCAAGTACCACTCCACGCACACCACCAGCCAAGAGCAACTCCACACACACCGCCAGCCAAGCAGCACTCCGTGCACAGACAGCAAAGTAGCACTCCACGCACACCACCAGCCCAGCGCCACTCCACACACACCGCCAGCCAAGCAGCACTCCGTGCACAGACAGCAAATGACCACTCCACACACACTACCAGCCAAGCGCCACTCCACACACACCGCCAGCCGCCAGCGCCATTTAAGGGCCCATCACTTTCATACGCCCACATAGCTTACACAGCAACTACAGAAAATTATGGACTGCATAGAGTGTCACTCAACTAGCAGTGTGTGTAGTGACCAACAGAAAGTAACTAAAATCGTCAGGGACCTTGCCCACCCCACGTGTGTGGCCAGCACTGTCCCCTCATCGCAAGCTCTCTGTGACTCACTTGCTGATGCCTTCGAGGAGAAAACCCGTAAAATCCTGGAGGGCTTGCAGGACCCAGTCAAGTCCACCACTGGTCTGGGAGCTCCGGAAGAGGTGGACAGTCGACCCCTGCTGAGGGCTGCTCACCTCTGTTTGGAAGCTCCGATCACGCCTTCCAGTCGACCCCGACCAGAGGATCAGGCCCTCAGTCTGGGAGCTCCGGCGATTGAGGCCAGTCGACCCCAGCTGAGTGGCTTCTCCCCTCCCTCCTTGGACCCGGCTCTCAGCCTGGGAGCTCCGGCGTCTGAGGCCAGTCGACCCCAGCTGAGTGGCTTCTCCCCTCCCTCCTTGGACCCGGCCCCCAGCTTGGGAGCTCCGGCGATCGAGGCCAGTCGACCCCAGCTGAGTAGCTTTTTCCTTCCCTCCTCGGGCCGGGCCCTCAGCCTGGGAGCTCCGGCGATTGTGGCCAGTCGACCCCAGCTGAGTGGCTTCTCCCCTCCCTCCTTGGACCCGGCTCTCAGTCTGGGAGCTCCGGCGCCTGAGGCCAGTCGACCCCAACTGAGTGGCTTCTCCCCTCCCTCCTTGGACTCGGCCCTCAGCTTGGGAGCTCCGGCGATTGAGGCCAGTCGACCCCAGCTGAGAAGCTTTCCCCTTCCCTCCTTGGAGGAGTTTGGCAGCCTAGCCCTAACAATCTCATCCGGCTCGCCTCTTGATCCTCTTCCTTCAAAACTCTGGAAGGTGTTTCAGGAGGATCTCTTCCAGCCCTTGCACTCCATCTGTTGTCAGTCGTTTGAAACAGGGACGGTACCGGGCTGCTGGAAGAAGGCAGTTGTATCTCCGCTTCTAAAAAAACCTACGCTTGACCCTGCTTGCCTTTCCAACTACCGACCAATCTCCCTGCTTCCTTTTCCAGTTAAAATCATGGAAAAATTGGTTACCCGCACTCTGTCCGGCTTCTTAGAAGGGAACACCTGGCTGGACGAGACGCAATTCGGTTTTCGCCCAGCTCATGGGACGGAATCCGCGTTGGTGACCGTGTTAGACAATCTGCGGGCGCGAGTCGACAGTGGTCGGGCAGCCTTTTTGGTGCTGCTCGACATGTCGGCCGCGTTCGACACGGTCAGCCACCCCACCTTGATTTCGAGGCTGGAAGAGTGCGGGGTCAAAGATAAGGCCAGGGACTGGTTAATCTCCTACCTGGACAACCGTCAGCAACGGGTCTCGCTCCCCCCCTTCAGTTCTGAGGAGCGGAGAGTAGGACAAGGAGTACCTCAGGGCTCAGCCATCAGCCCTATACTCTTTAATGTTTACCTCCGCCCTCTAGTCCAGCTCATTAAATCTTTTGGGATCTCCGCATTTAATTATGCGGATGATACCCAGCTGGTCTTCTCACTGGAGGGACAGGGTGCAGTCCCATTGGAGACTTTCCACCGGTGCATGCAGGCGACAGCGGAATGGCTCCGTTTGAACTCATTACAGTTCAATGGAACTAAGACAGAGGTCCTGTACTGCTCCAACGACCGAGTTCCCCGAGATCTCCCAGATGACTTCTGGCCTCCGTCATTCTCAGAGTCGGTGTCAGCCGCACGATCGGCCCGTAATCTGGGTGTTACTTTTGGGCCCAACCTGCAGTTGGACCTGCACGTAAATAAAACCACCTCAACGTGCATGATGTTGATCCGCATGCTGCGCAAGGTCTTACCCCTCCTCCCTGAGCAAGCCAGACCCGAAGTAGTGCGAAGTACCATCCTAAGTCGACTCGACTACTGTAACGCACTACTTCTGGAGGCCCCGGTAACACTTCTGGGCAAGCTCCAAAGGGTGCAAAATATGGCTGCCAAACTTGCCCTCTCCCGCCCTTACTACAGCTCTGCAACGGCAGCGCTACAGGAACTCCACTGGTTGCCGGTCCATTCACGCGTTCGCTATAAAGCAGCGTGCATTGTGTTCAGGGCTATCCACGGCTTGGGCCCAATCCCTTTGCAGAGAATGTTTGCCTGGTACCTCCCATCGCGAGCCTTACGCTCCTCTTCATCCAGGCTATTAGTAGTTCCACGTTTCCAGAGAGTGAGGATGGGTGGCCGATCGTTTAGAGTAGCGGCGGCCAAACTCTGGAACTCCCTGCCATTATCCCTGAGAAGCCTTGAGGATCTTTTAGCCTTTAGAAAGGCGTTGAAAACCCACCTCTTCCGTAGAACAGGCTAGGCTGCTGAATCTGCTGGATTTTGGGTCGAAGCGCCAGGATGCCCTTGGTGGTGACAGGTTTGCGCTATAGAAGTATACCACAATACAATACAATACAACTACTCACACACCGCCAGCCGAGTGGCAGTCCACCCACACCACCATCCAAGCACCAGACCATGCACACCGCCAGCCAAACACCACTCAGCGCACACCGACAGCCAGGTACCACTCTACGCACACCATCCAGCCAAGCGCCACTCCACACACACCGCCAGCCAAGCACCACTCCGTGCACAGACAGCCAAGTACCACTCCACGCACACCACCAGCCAAGCGCCACTCCACGCACACCGCCAGCCAAGCACCACTCCGTGCACAGACAGCAAAGTAGCACTCCACGCACACCACCAGCCAAGCGCCACTCCACACACACCGCCAGGCAAGCAGCACTCCGTGCACAGACAGCAAATGACCACTCCACACACACCACCAGCCAAGCGCCACTCCACACACACCGCCAGGCAAGCACCACTCTGTGCATAGATAGCCAAGTACCCCTCCACGCACACCGCCAGCCAAACACCACTCAGCGCACACCGACAGCCAAGTACCACTCCACACACACCGCCAGCCAAGCACCACTCCACGCACACCACAAGCCAAGCGCCACTCACCGCCAGCCAAACACCGCTCCACGCACACCATCCAGCCAAGTACCACTCCACACACACCGCCAGCCAAACACCACTCCACACACACCACCAGCCAAACACCACTCCGTGCACAGACAACCAAGTACCACTCCACGCACACCACCAGCCAAGCACCACTCCATACACACCGCCAGCCAAGCAGCACTCCGTGCACAGACAGCAAAGTAGCACTCCACGCATACCACCAGCCAAGCGCCACTCCACACACACCGCCAGCCAAGCACACTCCGTGCACAGACAGCAAAGTAGCACTCCACGCACACCACCAGCCAAGCGCCACTCCACAAACACCACCAGCCAAGCACCACTCCGTGCACAGACAGCCAAGTACCACTCCACACACACCATCCTCCAAGCGCCACTCCACACACACCGCCAGCCAAGCACCACTCCGTGCACAGACAGCCAAGTACCACTACACGCACACCACCAGCCAAGCGCAACTCCACACACACCGCCAGCCAAGCAGCACTCCGTGTACAGACAGCAAAGTAGCACTCCACGCACACCACCAGCCAAGCGCCACTCCACACACACCGCCAGCCAAGCACCACTCTGTGCACAGACAGCAAAGTAGCACTCCAAGCACACCACCAGCCAAGCGCCATTCCACACACACCGCCAACCAAGCACCACTCCGTGCATAGATAGCCAAGTACCCCTCCACACACACCGCCAGCCAAACACCACTCAGCGCACACCGACAGCCAAGTACCACTCCACACACACCGGCAGCAAAGCAGCACTCCGTGCACAGACAGCCAAGTACCACTGCACGCACACCATCCAGCCAAGTGCCATTCCACACACACCGCCAGCCAAACACCATTCCACGCACACTGCAAGCCAAGCGCCACTCCGCACACACCGCCAGCCAAGCACTACTCCTTGCCCAAGGGGTCGCCTAAAAACTAAATTTAAATTCCCTGGTGCTAGTGGGCATTTTCTGCCCCCCCCTCCCTGAGGGCAAAACGGCAAATAAAACGGGCCGATTTGCCCCCAGGGTGGACAGAAAAACAAAAACACAATCATGGCCACCTGGAAGCGACCCTTACCCAAGGGGTTGCTTCCCAAAACAAACACATTGCCCCAACAAAAATCCCTGGTGCTAGTGGGAAATTTCTGCCCCCCCTGGGGGCAAAACGGACGAAAAACAGGCCGATTTGCCCCCAGGGGGGGCAGAAAAACAAAAAGTTAAATATGAGGCCACCTGGAAGCGACCCTTGCCCAAGGGGTTGCTTCCTAACAGCTAAAAACAAAATCCCTGGTGCTAGTGGGCATTGTCTGTCCCCCCTGGGGGCAAAACGGCAAAAAAAAACAGGCCGATTTGCCCCCAGGGGGGACAGAAAAACGTAAACAAAAAATATGGCCGCCATCTTGGCTCCAAAAAACAACCCTGGTGCTAGTGGGGAATTTCTGCCCCCCCTGGGGGCAAAACGGCTGAAAAAATGGGCCGATTTGCCCCCAGGGGGGGCAGAAAAACGAAAACATAATCAGAGGCCGCCTGGAAGCGACCCTTGCCCAAGGGGTCGCTTCCTATAATCTAAAATTACATCCCTGGTGCTAGTGGGGGCATTTCCGCCGCACAATCGCGATGCTGTGCGCGATCGTGAGGCAGAAATGCCCTGCAAAGAGACATCAGGGGAGAGGAAAATCTCTTTCCTCTCCCCTGATGCCTCTTCGCTGCCCCCAAACACCCGCCAGCCTCGAGAAACCTACCTGTTTGTCCGGCGCTCAGGAAGCAAATGGCTTCCCGAGCGCTGGGAATCCCTGATGATGTCAGCGCGCGCTGTGCGCGCTGACGTCATCAGGGATTCCCATGGGGGGGGCGGCAGCGGAAGCTCTTCCGCTGCCGCCCCCAGCAAAACAACCACGATCAGAGACCCTCGGGGGGAGCGCCAGCGCTTCCCCCGAGGGTGGGGCGGATGACGAGCTGGCCTTGTCATCAGCGCACGACAGGTAAGCGCGAACCCCCGAAGGGGTTAAGCGCAAGGACGCGCTGTGTACCCTTCCCGTTAATTTTTGCTAAAATACGCCCGGGTGCTCTGTTTGCATCCAGCCATTTCCTGATGCAGGCAAAGATCGCATTATTTTCTACTCCTTTTTTAACATCTCTCTCCAGCTACATACTGTTCATATCCCACGGGAGGATTGTGCAGTACAATCTACATTGAACTCATCATGAGACTTATTCTTAAAACTTCACGAAGACTGGTCTTGTGAGTATTTTTTAACTGTGTCCTGCTGTGTCAATTCTTAAAACTGATGTTGTCACTCTATGCAGTGATAGAGTGTGTGATATCATACTGTCTGTTCTAACAGTATTAAGACAGTGCTTTGATGCTGCTTCAGTGGAAACTTGGCGGACGTATGCCTGTGGAACACTACCATTATCTTGTCTAAAGATATCCTGGTTTCAATTTTTTAATTTTTAATTTTTGTTTCCTGCTGAGTGGATTGATCAGTAACTTATCTCTAAGCTGCTCCCGTCCATAATTCTTTGTGAGTATGAGAAGGTACACAGCCTGACTTATCACAGCATTTATACTAATTATGGTATAGTGATATGACCCTCCCTAACCAGTGTTTTTCTTTTATTATTGTCTATTACTACAGGTTCCTTCTTCCTCTCGCTGTGTCCCTCATTCCTGTGGGCGGATCAGGAAGTTCCTAGGTGGTCCAACCCTGTTGCTTCACTCCTTTGGGATACTACTCTACCCTTCTGAGTGTTGTGTTAGAGGGTGGTAGAATCTCAGAGGAGAGGAAGTACACTTGCTTCGCTCCTGGGATATTGGAGCTCTGTGTGGTCACCTGAGGCTGCAACAACGTGATCTTTATGCTTCTGTTGGCAACACAATATGAGTCACACAACACACGTGATCTGGATACTTCTGTTGGTAACACCACATGAGTCCCACAACACACGTGCTCCGGATACTTCTGTTGACAACACAACATGAGTCCCACAACACAAATGATCTGGATGCTTCTGTAGGCAACACAACACGAGTCCCACAACACATGTGATCCAGATACTTCTGATGGCAACACCACGAGTCCCACAACAGGTGATCTGGATACTTCCGCAGCCCAACATATGACCTGCAAAGCACTCTGCTGAGCACACTGGGTAGGCCACCAATTGAGACATGAATGAATGTCAGCTAAACTAGTCCACACCACCCACCACAAACCTATTGGTCAGTGTCTGGGCAGCTCCACACCCTCATACACTCCTAAAAACCATGCATAGGTGGGCTCTCATGCTTGGAGCAATTCACATTCCCTCTTAACTTTCAATCAAACCTGTTGCCTTTTCCACACCACCCACCACAAACATATTGGTCAGTGTCTGGGCACCTCCACAGCATCATACACTCCCAAAAAGAAAGCATAGGTTGGCTCTTACGCTTGGAGCAATTAACATTGCCTCTTAAATTTCAATTGAGCCTGTTGCCTTTAAGACCCTTAGCATAAAGAGAAGCTCAACCCAACGCCAGTCTCATCATGAAAGTTATAACACTATGCACAAACAATTACCCTAAAGCATAGATAAAAACAGATGAGATAGAAGTGAAATATTGGGAACAGCTGTGTGGAACCCCCTTCCAGGAAAAAAGCAAAGTATTTTATTCTGATTGCAGCCATTTACAGCAAATTTGTGAACTTTCTGCATGCTCTCACCTAGCTTCTGCACCTCCTGTGTGAAGATTAGAATTAGACTTCATAAACCTATCTAGCTCTGTGGCCCTCTTTGCAGACCCCATGTGACACCTGAACTAAGGTCTACTTTTCACATTAGAATGTGCAAAAGCTCAAAATGTGCAAAGCTCAAAATAATTTATGATTTTCTCAACAGGAGTAATTTTAATATGGAGAAGATTCAGTTTTTTGGGTAAGCAGAGTTCTCATTTGGAGCCTTCTTCACTGAAGGTGCCCGTAAGAGTTACATTAATCCTGTTCATACAACCACATTCTTCCGCTGTCACCAATGCGTCATTAATCTGTCCTGCTAAAACAGTGTGAGCATTACTAATACCTGTAATATGCCACAAATAAAGTGCTTTAGACCTGTTTTACCATCATATGTTTAAATAATTATTTTAATATCTTGTTATGTGCTGCATTATTTTTTTTCTCAATAGTTTCATGTTTAAAAAGTATTTTGTTTGATGACTAGTAAAGCCTTCAATGGATGATTGTTTTTTTTTAAGAGTTATGATTCACCTGGCCTCTCTTAACATAAGCAATATTGATCCATCTCAGCTAGCCTTTAACTGTGTGCAGTTGTATAACTCTTGCCTCTTTTTTCTCTCCTGCCCTGACTCCACTCCAGCGCTAGGGCCGCTGCAAACGACACTCGCTGTTGTAGGGAAAGGATTTGCGGTGTCTTCCGGCGTAGCTGCCTACATGTGCACCCTCGAGCTCTACCCCACCGTCCTCAGGTATCCATCAACGCTGCTTTCTGGCTATCATGATTATGAATGTGGAGTACACCAAAAAAGTAACAATGTTGTCTGTAGGTATACATCATTTCCCAGCACCTTGGTATTAGCAGGATAAATCAAAACTGCAAATTAAGCTGCAGATGAAAATTTCATACAGACCCATTATTATGATCAATTAACTAATTTACTGATGTCCTTTCTTGTGCTTAAACATTTCGCAAAGAAACTCTGAGGTAAAACACTGATTTCAAATGTATTATTGTTGCAAAACATCGCTGTGCTGCTTTGCGAACATCGAAAAGAATCTTAGAGAAGGAATCAGAGACGAACAGCATTGTGTAGAATAAAAAGCCTTTTTAGGGGTTCACTGATTCACCGGTCCTTAAACCAACAAAGAAGAGATTTGCACGGAAGCTGGAATATCAAAATAACAAGTTTATTAACCTCACATGAGGGAGACTGCGTCAATACGGTACCCTCAGGCCACTGTAGGAGGCAGTCCAAAGAGTACAGAAACTATGGGCCTTTTATGCCCATTTTATAGCTGAGTTAGCATGTAGACTCAAAAAGAGGAAGTACAAGTGAGCACATGAATAGCTATTACACATATAAGGACTAACAGAAAATACTTAGTCAACAAAGTAGGAGCAGTAACAGAGTTGCTGACATCAGTTAAAATAGCCTAACAGCTACTCTAATAGCAGGTGCCTTCTACCTACTAGGCCTTTCTGAGCATGTGCAGTGCTCTGGCTCAGTAGTGAAGGAGTTAACTGTAACAGATGACACAAGCAGAATACAAAGGCAGGCAATAGTGAAGAGGGAGAAAGCACATGGCGAGCACATGGCTAACTAAAATGGCTGCCAAAAACAAAATGGCTTCAGCTGATGCTAACAGCCATTTCAGTTAGTTTCCACAATTGTACTGACAGTTTACACTGTAGAGAGATGAGTCAAAGAATTATCGAAAAGAGCAAACCAAACCGTGAACGCAGGGCCGGCTTTAGGGCGGTGCTTCCGGTGTGTAGCCGCACTGGGCTTGACCTGGAGGGAGGACACTGACCTCAGTGGGTGTTCTGTCTTTAGCAATAAATTATGATTTAAAAGCACATGCTACAGAGTTCCTTGTGTGTCTAGCTTTCAGGCAGCAAATACAAATGTCAAGATAACTCTTGTGATCACTGTTCCTGCTAAAGAGGGAGGGCCCGATTCACAAAGGTAAACAGACGAAAGTCTAGCTTTACGAATCTCGCTATTCACAAAGGGCATTTACCAGTAGGAAAGTTACACTTTTGTCTCAGTTAAATTTAAGTTTTGGTTTTAAGTTTCACCGAGCCCAAATTTTTGGTCCTAAGTTTAACAAAAGTTTAACTTTAGTACTTGTAAATGCCCTTTCTGAATACTGAAATTTGTAAAGTTAGACTTTCATCTCAGTTTACCTTTGTGAATCGGGCTCAGAGAGTGGAGTTTTGCCATAAAGTAGCACAGAGGGTTAATATGCCTGCTGCCCAGAAGACATCTGTATTTTATGGGAAACAGCATTTACAACGCTGTCTCCACAACGCAATGCTATTACTTCGCAGTTGTTACAACGACTGCGCTGTTAGTACACAATACCATTACATCGCAAGTCATTACAATGACTTGCAGTAGGGGGAGCACTGGTATTGGATTTAAAATCCAACACCTACCCTGCTGTTGCGCAAACTGGAGTAGGAATAGTGAATAATACTAATCCTAAATCCAGGGCGCCCCCTTTCTGCAAGTTGTCGTAACGACTTGCGATGCAATTGTATTGCGTACTAACAATGCGGTTGTTGTAACAACCACGTTGTAATAGCATGCAATCAAATTGCATGTGTTGTAACGACCTAAATTCATACTTTATGTGGATAGCTTAGAGGATTAGTAAAGCCAGCCTTTACCAGCATTATAAAAGAAATTAAATGTATTTAAGAAAGGGTCAAAAGATTCTCACACTGATCGCCACCACCTGTGTGCACGCCATTGAGGCTACAGAGTCCACGCGTGCTAAAGATGAGCAGCCCTGTAAAAAACTATTTTTACTCAAACGTGTGCCTCAAACCGGACTATTTCCGGATCTGGGACCTTGAGATTGGAAACATCTGGGAGCTGTACTTTAATTTCAACCTCTACCGGCTCTTTTCTTTCACCAAAACAGGTTTATGTTTTTTATGTCCAAAATATTTTTGTGAGGATGGAAGGCGGCGTATGGAGTCAGGTAAAGGAGGCTGAGCTTTGGTCGTGTAGAGGTGTGGCGCCGCGGCTAGGGCGACTGACTCCGGAATCTGCGGATCACGGTTCGATCACCGGCGGCAGATTAGCCCAGCACCAAGTGACTCTGGGCAATAGCTTGCTTAATCTTCCTGACGGCCCCCAGCGCCTAGAGAACCTTGTGGGTGATTGTGCGCTTTACAAATGTGGATTTATTATTATTTATTATTAGGAACCACAATATTTAAAAAAGGTAGGACAGCACTTAGATTGCTGCTGGCTGCACGTCTGTTCAGCAGAAGCTCTGGCCTCCACTCCCCCAAGAGAGGAGCGCCTGCTGTATTTGTGGATCCATGCCAGGCAAGTGGGTTTCCTGCTGTCTGTAGGGAAGGTACTGCTATTGTTTAAGTCAGTCAAGTTCTTATGTGCTTCCTCTCTATTGACTTTTGTTTCAGAAACAAACTCGAAAAGCCAGATAATTACAATGTTCCTTCCTGATTCGTCGAAGGGTAGAACAGTAAAATAGAGCTGCTTCCTGGTGAAGCGACATTTCCTCAACTAAAGATAGCACCTAAGAGAGCTGAAGCTGCCAAGAAAATGGTGGCCTGCCACAATCACCAGGTTTGCCCATATTGGCATCAAAGTTTCTGGGAAGTAAAACAGAGCCTGGCAATTCTAGTGAAAACAGCAGGAAGGTGATGTGATCAAAGGGCACCGTCCCTTCATTGGAAGACAAAAACATTCCTTGCTGGTAGTATATAGAAGAGACTAGTCCCAGAGAGATGTACTGGAAGAGGTACAAGGAAAAGGACGAAGGTGGTAGCCGCGGTGGTGCCGGAACGCGGATCATCTCCATGTTCTTCATTAGGTGATGATGACCCAGATGTGCAGCCCCCTGGGATGTTTAATGGGAATTAGAACATTGGAATGTTGGGAGCTCCATTGAAAAAAATGGAGTGCTCCGGGCTTATAATGGCTGGTATAAGCCTCGAGCTCCAACATTCCAATGTTTCTTTGTTCACAGCTCTGGCTGTGAACCAAGGCTTCAGGGAACCTGAAGGAATTCCAATGCCCTCACGCTCCCATAAGGCTTTGTTCTTTTTTGTGTCAGAATGTTCTAATAGCCTTATAGCACTTCATAGCTGGGCTTTACCGGCTACTAAAGTCCCTCTCCCTTGTTAAAGACCCTTGCCCGGTATATCCCTCTACGGTGGGCTATATAGGTTATATTACTGGACAGTGTTGGTGATATGTGTGGACTTGCACCTGCTGCATGTCATTTCACGCCAGGCTGTTAAAGATATCTCAAAGCAGAGAGTGCCCCTAGCGGTAGTGAATGGGGGTGGCAGTGATATCATTGCCAGAACCACAAACTCTCCATGCAGTCCTTGGCTTGACCAGGATCACTACATAGTCTACACACTCTGCAAGCATACAGTGTGTTGAAGAAAGGCTCATTATGACACTCAGGTGCAAGTGAGTCTCTTGACAAGCAATCACTGAATGCAACGGGCTGCTAAAAAGCAAAAAAGGGGCAGCTGCTTGTTCCTGTGTATCCGAAGAGAGATTGCAGTCAATGATGGGGAAGATGCTGCACAAGCTGGTGCGCGAGACATCATGTCAATACCAAGAGTGCCTGTAAACTAGGGGTGGGAGGAATTTGCGGAATTGCGTTACCGCGAAACGGTACAAAATCTCTGCGAACACGCAGAAATTCCACGTACACACAGAATTGCTTGTTCACGATGCTTTTTTACTGTTCGCAATCGCTGTTTGCGCGCTCGGGAGTAAATATCTTGCAATCGCGCATTTT
Organism: Lissotriton helveticus; assembly: GCF_964261635.1. Lineage (NCBI taxonomy): Eukaryota > Metazoa > Chordata > Amphibia > Caudata > Salamandridae > Lissotriton > Lissotriton helveticus. The sequence continues at coordinate 1,642,348,827 of NC_136065.1, read as the reverse complement.
GTGAACGCGAATAAGCAAAAAATTTCGCGAAGTCGCGGAATGCAGAATTTTGGGCAATTTTGCGTTCTCCGCGGGACGCGAAATGACCCAAGTTCCGCAAATTCTGCGAACAGAATGGAATTTACTGCCCAGGCCTACTGTAAACTCAAAATGGTAAATAGATGTCACTCCTACTCTCTCACTGCTACTGTGGAAGGTAGTAGCCTGCCCCTACAGAAAAGGCTCTGCATAATACCAGCAATAAGTGAGTATGTGTCAAAAAGGAAGGCTTTGGTCAGTGAGGGGTACCCCAAAAACCATTCAGTACTCTAGTTATGGAATGGGAAATTGGCACTTGACCTTGACCTCCCTCTTTATTTAGTGTTAGAAGTAGAAGTAGAAGGTTTCTATTAATTTGGCATATGAGATGCTGAGCCCTACATGCTTGCCCACTGTGGTCCTTCCAAGTTTCATGGGCTAATAGCATGGTTTCTTACTGATTCTGCAGTGCACACCACTTACCTAGCAAGCGACAGATGCGCTGAGAACGCATGACACAGTACCCTAGGGTTCCTCCGAGTGGACATGGAGAAATCTCACTTCCTATAAACGTCCTTCTGGAATTCAACACCCACCTTTTGGAATTACTCCAATTACTCTGTCCGTTTGATTGTGGCCAGTGATGTTAGACACAATGGGCCTGGTTCACAAAGGTAATTTACACTTTTTTAGTAAGTTTACTCCTTTTCAGTATTCACAAACTGCACTATTGTAGGAACTTACACCTCTGTAATAAGTACAGCAGTACATCTGACAAACCACTGGACCACGAGATCTCCCACAGGAAATAATGGCGGTAGGGTCTTACTACAAAGTGTAAGTTACTACAAAATTGCAGTCTGTGAATAGCACTTTGTAGCACATTTTGTTGTACCACTGTATTTATTTATTTATTTATTCAAAGTTTTATATAGCGCGAACAAGATCCTTACAGATATCAGAGCGCTTCACAGAGACAGGGGTAGGGGCAGCAGGAATGAACAGAGATAATGGGAGCAATATAAAAGTCACTAACATAGTAGGATAATAATAACGTACAGAAAAACATATCAATATACAATCAGGTAAACAAGTAATATAAGACGGCACAAGTCATTGATCCCACTACAGAAGGGTTCAGGTAAACCTTGGATGTGTGGATGGCTTATACCAATTTCTTAGGATAGAGAGAACACTGGGTGGGGGCATCGGGAGGGTGATTCAATCAACCAAAGTGTATCATATATTGGTCGGTAGTAAGAGAGTAGCGTAATAGTGTCACCATCAAGTAGGAGTATAGTGCCAAAGGACAAGTGAACAGTGATACAAAGCGATGCAGAGTCTCTGATCCAGCACCTGTAAAGTTCAGGAGATCTTGGCCAGAAGGATGGTTTTCACCTCTTTCTTGAAGAGTGCAGTGGAGGAGATAAGCCTGGTTTCAGGAGGGAGCGCATTCCAGATCCTGGGTGCCATTCCTGAGAAGGAGCGCTTGTATGTTTTCTCTTTCCGGAATCTACGGGGTTTCAGGAGTAGATTTTTTGTACTTCTATTGGATCTCGAACCTCCTGATATAGACAACTTTTGAGCGAGGTAGTTGGGTGCATTGTGGTGCACGGCCGCGTGTGTCATAACTGCAATTTTTAGCTGTATTCTGGCTTCAAAAGGCAGCCATTTTAGAGACTTTAAGTCTGGGGATATATGCGAATGTTTTCTTGAGCCAGTAATGAGTCTCGCGGCAGCGTTCAAGGAGGCTCTTAGGGGTGCTGTTGTGGATAGCGGGAGTCCGCTGAGGGCCACAATTCCGTAGTCTATTCGAGGGATGACTAAAGCTTGTACAGCAGTTTGGAAGTCTTTGGCAGGGAGGAAGGGTTTAAGTTTCCTCAGTGTATTGTTTGGAAGTTAGCTCCTTTTGTGGCTTTGCTGATGTGCTGCTGCATGTTGAGCTGGGCGTCGAGTGTGATGCAAAGGGATTTCGCCGAATCCACGATGGTAGGTTGGACATTGAGTGCTGTTAGGTTATTGAGCCAGGTTTGGGTGGTGGAAATTTTCGCCGGGGGTGAGATGAGTAGGAACTCAGTTTTCAGAGCATTTAGTTTGAGGTGATTATCGGCCAGCCAAGATTGAGTGTTAATAAGTGTGGAATTCAGATGTTTGATATCTTCCGGGGATTGTAGCTTTAGGTAAAGTTGTGTGTCGTCGGCGTACATATGGAATTGAACATTGGATGCTTGGAGCAAGGTGGCGAGCGGTTCCATGACGAGGTTGAACAGTGTGGGGGAGAGGGAGGATCCTTGTGGAACACCTAGATCTGCAGGCACAGGTGTAGATAGCACATTGTCGATCTTGAACTTCTGAGACCGGTTATGAAGGAAGGACGAAAACCATTTGAGAACAGTTCCCGATAGACCCATTCTAGTGCTTAGCAGCTCCAGCAAGTTCTCATGTTTGACCGTGTCAAATGCTGAAGAGAGGTCAAGAAGGATGAGGAGGCAAGACTCATTGCGATCAAGGATTTGGAGGGCGTCATCAATTATGTGTGTCATAGCTGTTTCCGTGCTATGTTTCGCTCGGAAGCCTGATTGATGAGGGTTGAGGAGGTCAAATTGGTCAATGTGTTTTGTTAGTTGGAGTTGGACACATTTCTCCAGCAGTTTGGCCAGGGTGGGGATATTGGTGATGGGACGGTAATTGTTTAGGTCAGACGGATCAGCTGTAGGTTTCTTGAGTATAGGCGTGACTTGCCCCACCTTGAGGGAGTCTGGAATGAGACCTTGTTGAAGGGAGCTGTTGATGATTTTGGTCCAAAGAGGGAGGAGCAAGGGGATGTAGTCTTTTACAGCATTAGCAGGTAGGCGGTCTATGAGGTGATTAGAGGGCTTCAAGGTGCAGAGCAGTTTTTGTATTGCTTCTTCCGAGTAGGTATCGAAGTGCAGCCATGATGCCTTGTTTTTAGGTTGAGTGTTAGACATTCTGGTGTGGATGGGGAATCGGCTTACATCCATGATGAGGTCATTTCTTATGTTGTCAGTCTTTAGCTTAAAGAAAGCAGAGAAGGCTTCACAGTGTGGGGTGTCGCTTGTTGTGCTGTTTGATTGTAAGGGTTGTGTCTTTGTTTGAGTCTTTATTAGTTCGAACAGCTTTCTTGGCCTGTTTTTTGCTTGGTCCAACTGGCGGCTAAAGAAGTCCGACTTTGTGCGCTTTATTTTCCTGAAGTAGGCATTTCTCTTGTTCTTAAGCCTTTTGAGATGCAGTGATGAAGGGTCAGATCTCCAGGTGCGCTCTGCCATTCGCATAGCACGCCTGTCGTCATTGAGTCTATCGTCATACCAGGGGTTCGAAATTTTGGTGGAGACTCTCTTCAGTTGCAATGGGGCGACTTCATTGACTATTGTATTCATAGAGTCATGGTAGTGGTCGGTCAGTGATTGAACATCCGAGGCACCTGAAGGGGGAAGGAGGAGATTGCCGATTTGGGGAGGCAGGGTAGAGGGGTTGAGATTCTTCATGTCCCTTTTCCATGTTTTGGATTTGGTTGGTTGAGCCGGGTTAGGTTTAACTGTTTCGTTGACAAAGAAGGTGATAATGTGGTGATCTGACCAGTCGCAGGGTTGGATCGCCTCCAGTTGGGTAGAGTTCTCTTTGGCGATGATGAGGTCGAGTATCGAGCCTTTGTCGTGTGTTGGTCTATCGCATATTTGGGTGAGGTCAAGCGCATTAAGGAAAGTTTTGAGACTATTCACCACTGTGTCTTTCTGATCGTTCCAGTGGAGATTGAAGTCACCCAGATAGACTTGGGTGGTCTGCCGACCGGCATTGGATGTGATCATGTCCATGAGTTGTTGGGTGAATATGAGGTTGTCACCAGGCGGGTGATAGATGAGATGTAAAGCACAAACTTGTTTGCCATCGCTGGTGATGTCGAGGCAGAGGAGTTCACAGGAGGTAGGGGAGGGGGAGGTGGCTTTAGTAACGGAGAGGTTGCTCCTAAAAATGCATGCAATTCCCCCGCCTGTCTTGCCAGGCCTGCCAGTCTAATGATGTGATAGTTGGGGGGGACTAGTATGTCCATAATCGGGGTAGAGGCTTCAGTAAGCCACGTTTCAGTCAGAATGGCTAGGTCCAGATCCATTGCTGAGACGAGATCAGCGATGTCGGAGGAGTGTCTCTGGGCCGATCTGCAATTGAGTAGGATGCATTTGAGTTTGGGAGTGAGAACGGTGGTCGAACCTTCTAGTGTGAGGGGGACTTTTCTGAGGTTGTTAGGGACGGAACCTCTGTTGTTAATGGTTGGGAGCCTCAGAGGATTTGTAAGAATTGTGGGTATGGGGATGTGTGTGTGTGTTGGATATGTGTTTTAACGGACCTGGGCCATAAGAGCGTAGGAGAGAGCATAGGTCGCGGTCCGACAGTGGGTTGAGGATACGATGGGGGCGGTGGGAGTTATTGCGAACGGGGATAGTCGGTCAGCGCGGGGGTCGTTGGAGGCGAGGGTATGTAGGGAGGGTGCGTCGTTTGTAGGGTAGAGGGATGGTGGGAGGTAGAGTGGGCTGTGAGAAGAGAAGGTCTTTGATTGCGTGGAGATCTTTTTTGACTTGTAGGAGATCCTCTTTGACTTGTTGGAGGGTGGATAAAGTCAGGTCATGAGGTGGATTGGAGATGGGGTTGGTGGTGAGAGCCATTGGTGAATGGTTGAGTAGTGAGCTGGAAAGCGGGCAGGGTCTCGAGGGGGGGGATATGCTAGCATTGTTGGAAGGTTCTGCGGTGCCAATGAGTGGGATGGCATTCAAAGTGTGGGCGGGTTTGTGGGCGAGGGGTGTGGGTGAAGTAGGGGGAGGGTGGGAGGCATAGGTAGTGACGTCAGTGGGAGACGGTGCCGGTGAGTTGAAGAGTGAGTGAAGGCTGAAGACAGTGGGGGAGACAGGAAGGTAGGGGGGGCTGAGAATAGGAGGGGGAGAGAGGGGGATGCTAAGGTAGGGGAGGCGGTATGTTCTGTAGGACTGGTTGGGAGGGTGAGAGTGTCGTGGGTGAGAGTGGGGAGGGAGCTGGGGAGGGAGAGGGATCTGCCGTGAGGGGGATGGGAGGGGGGGTGGATAAACTCCGAACGGTGGTGTGTTTAGATGGTGGCGTGTTGTGGGTGGGAGTTGTTATGTCAGGGGGGAGAGGGATGGGGGAGGTACGAGTGGGGGTCAAAGGGGTAGTGTTAGAGGGGCGGCTAGTATATGAGGAGGAGAGATTTATGACTGCGCTTGGGGAGTGTGGGGCGTTGACAGCAGGTGGGCGATTGACTAGGGTGCTGGGGGTAGAGGTGAGGTGCGTGTGGATCCGATGCTGAGCTATGTTAGAAGTGTTGTGGGTGGGGGCTGCGACGTCAGGGGTGATAGTGCTGGTGGGGTTCTGGGTGGGGGTCCGCAGCTTGGAAAGGTGCTCTTTGAACTTGGGGAACAGGTTGTCTAGTAGTTCCAGGTTTTTGTCCGTGGATTGAATTAGGACAATCCCGTTATTGTAGATAGTAATGGTAGTCCTGCCAGGGAAGAGTTGGGAAGGTGTGATAGAGAGAGTTAGGCCGTGAGTTGTTTTCCTGGTGGTGGAGACGGTGAGTAGGGTTAGGAACGCTTTTCTCCATTGGGCTCTGCGTGAGGTGTGGAAGATGATATCAATGTTCAGGGCTCCATTGCCCGGTGAGAAGTAGGTGTCGGCAAAGGGTGTTTCAGGGTGCGACCTCAAGAAGTTATGTTTAAAGCGTTTAGCGGCTTTTTTGGTGAGAGTGGAAGGGTAGTTGATTCTAAAAGTGTGCTTACCGATGAGCTCCATATTAGGATGGCTGTAATGTTGGGTGTAGGAGAAGGACGACAATAAAAACTGTCAGCCGTTGGTTACAGGGCAAAGGAGTGACACTAGTGAGTGAGTGGCCAAAAATAACCAGAAAAATATAAGAGGTAGGAGTCGGTGCAACTGTAGTACTACAAATTGTACAACAAAGTGCAGGTTATCTCATTGGGACAAAGTCTGATTGATCTCGACTCTGTCTTTAGTCCTGAATAGTCTGGATTTTGCTGTCCTGGTCTGCTTGGGGACTCCTTCCAGTAGCCGTGAGGCTGCAAACGATGAGGACATGAAGCAGATAGTGCCCTCAAGAAGGAGCCCCTAAGGAGGAAAAAGATGCAAATGCAAAAAAAAAAAGAAAACAGTATTTCGTAAAGGTGGGATGCAGGATTTGGGGACACAGCAACAGAGGAACCAATGTTGCCTTCAAAGAGAGTCCCAAGATCAGTGTTAGTTCACAATGATGGGTGGTAAGATTGCTAGTGAAAGTTGTAGAAGAAACAGAATCTGCACTGCACTAAACAGGGAACAGGAAACTTGCATTAATATGAGAGAAAATAACCAGGAAGAAGGCCCGGAGTGAGGAACATGATGAATCCTCTTGCAATGCAAGAAGCGGGTGGATTCAATCCTTTTTATAGGAAAAAAGACCAGGAAGTTCCATCAAGGCTCCATGCCACCATCTTGAGTTGGGAAGGCAGCCATAGAGAAGCATGGTGGCCGTCTTCAGACAGGCATCTTAAAAGTCCTAGTATGCCTTGAGACAGAAAGAGGCAGCATACAATGGATTCATTGCCAGTGTCTCTGGAAATATTTCACCCAAAGCAAGGAGCAGCATACTCATTGATCATACCGGCTGGCTGGCCACTGTATGGTAGGTGTAAGCTGCAGCTGCTTGCCAGTTGCTCCTGCAGATGTTGTGTTCCACCCATAAGTTCAAGGCGCTGTAAGAACAACCAGGTGGGTAGTAAATTGCTGCAGGAGCGAGACAGTATGCCCCTCCCCACAAACCCCCCAGCTTTTTATGAAACTGGTGAAAACAAATCAACAGCCAAATACTAAGCATGGACAGAGGAAGCATCTTTACAAGGCCTATTATAAGATGGGTATCCTTTCTAATGATTCAAAAACTACAATCTGCCTCTAAAAAGACACAAATCACAAATCCCTTCCACCTCAAAATCAGGTTAATGGTTCATTAAAACAGGTAGAGGCATAGGAAAGGAACATGAAAAAAGAACAGCTCAATAAGATTTCAGTTGAGAGGTGTGAAATGCAGTTTAGTGGCAACCAAAGTCGAAAGGCAACAGGATTAAGGATTGCGATAATCTTGAAAAGAATCAGGCTTTGAATGTGTTAAAAGAAAGGCAAAAATCAGGAAGACAACCAAATCTTGTCACCCACCTTGTGTCAGTTGCAGACTGCTTCGAGAGTCAGCTAAGAATTTCATTCTCATCTTTGATTGTTGAAGATTTAGAGAAATCTTGCATCTACTCTGTTGTGAATGTTGAAGCAAAGCAGTACCAGCAGGCACCTCATTCAAGCCCAGGCTACCAGAGGGAAACACCTATGAATGGACAACATAAAGGTAAAAACAGGTGAAGATTGGGTAGAGCTACGGATGGAGTTGTTATATGAAAACTCAGCCACGGCCCAGGAAGACAACCGTACCCTTTGAGTAGAATTACAAAGGCACCCAAGGTATTGTTCAAATACCTAGTTGGGCCTTTCAGTTTGGCCATCGGTTTGAGGGTAAAAGCCAGAGTAGAGTATTGCATCAAAGTGGAAAGACTCATAAAAATATCTGCAGACACAGGAAATGAACTGAGGACCTTGGTCCAAAACAGTAACCTGTGGCAACCATGTAAGTGACTGATGTCAGTCACAAATGTTTGCCCTACTATTTTAGCAGAAGATAATCCTTTAATGGCAGTAAAGTTGAAAGAAAGAAACAAACAAAGAAAGAAAGACAAAACCAGTGGTGCCCATAATTACCCTCACTATTCTTTGTGGAGTGAAAATATTTTGATCAAAAGTTGGAGGACACTCAGGGTACCTACTGGAAAGGGCATCAGCTAGGATCTTTTTGAACCTAGAATAAAGGTGATGAAGAAATCATATTGATTGAAAAATATGGCCTACAGGCATGTCGGATATTCCTACATTGTATATTGCAAAGGGCACCGTGGGTTACAATGGTATGTGCGAATTAAAAAAAAATCCTGTGCCCCCATCAGAAAATGTCTCCATTCATTGAAGGCCATTTTCATGGCCATGAGAGTAATCGCTTTCGAAAGCTGATAAAGTGTAAGACAGATGGAAAATTGAATGTTCCAGGCTGTTTTTGTTTTGCCACTGTAGATGTACAGCTCCAATGGCGGGTTCTTGCGCATTGGTTTCAACTACATTTTTTTAGTTAGGTCTGGTAGAATTGGGGCTCGTGTAAAAGCCAGTTTAAATTCTTTAAAAGCCTCTTCACCAAGGTAATCCCAGTAAAATCCATTAATCAAACCTAAGACGTGAGTAATTTTGGTGGTTCGATGATCACAGTTGCTAATAAATTGGCAATAGAAGTTGTCAAAACCCGAAAAAAAAATTGGGTCTCTTTGATGTTAGAAGGGCTTGTTCAATCCAGAATGGTGGAAACCTTAAATGGATCTATAGATATTGCTGTACTAGTCAGTTGAAATCCAAGATATTCTACTTTGGTTTGGTCGAACTCATAATTTTCTGGTTTTAAAAAAAAGATGGTTCTGATGAAGTCTGCTCAACACCTGATCAATACATTGATGAAGCAAAAGCGAATCCTTGGAAAAGACTAAAATATTGTTGCGCTAGACTACATCAAATTGGTTCAATATGTTGGCAAAGATATGGTCTATGAAACATTGGGAAATTGCTGTAGCATTACTTAAAACAAAAGTCATCACTCTGCATTCAAAATGACCCAAAGGGGTCCTAAAGGCTGTCTTCCGCTCATCATCCTCTTTTAAGTAGAGGAGATAAGCTCCACAAAGGTCTAGTTTCTTAAAGATCCTAGAGCCTCTAACAGAGACTAGAGACTCTAATGTATCCTTGATTAATGGATAGGCATTACTGTAAACGTGAGTCCTCTGAAATCAATGCATGTCTCAGTTAATTTATTTTATTGGAACAAAGAACATCAAGGCAGAAGAGAATGATTGAGTGATTAACCCATTTTGTAACTTCTCTTGCAAATACTGCCTCACAACTTCCTTCTCAAACTCAGAAACAGAATAGATTCTTGCAAAAGGACCAGTTGTTTCTGGCTCAAAAGGAAATGCACAATTGAACGCTTGATGAGGCGTGAAAATGAACTCTTTGGGTTTCCCAGATAGATCAATGGAATTTCTTGAGGAAGGTTTATTACCTTAGACTCTGGGCCACAATAGACCATCACTTCCTTGGGAGTTCTGTAATCCTCAAAAGAAAAAAAGATGTTATAGCAAAACTGATATGATCGGGAAATAGTTCTGGTTTCCTAATTGGTATAGGGATTATGGCGTGTTACCTCAGAATTCCAAATATGGCTATATGATTAGACTAGGCTATGTGGTCAAAGGAAGTGGTTTCTTGAGGTTTTCCTAGAAACTGTTAAGGGGGTGGTCATCTCTTTTCTCTATCCCAATGTCAGAGGTGCACTGTCCACTGTCCGACCTGCTCTGGGGATTCTTTGGCATTCAAAAAATAGTTTTTTTTTGCCCAACTCTCATATAATTACAGACTGCTTGCTACACAGCCAGGAAGGGCCAAAATCCAGCTAAAACAAATAATAGGAAAAGTGCATCATGGGTATTTCCAGAGAGATTCCAACAAAAGGGACTTGCTGTACCCCAGTCATTCTTCCTTTCACAAAGGACAGGATTTGGTGTTTCCTGGTTGTAAAAGGCAAACTCAGACTAGATGCTCTGAGGGTCAACAATGCATGCACAGTCTGTGTTTCTGACAATGTTCCCTCACTGCTTCTGAGAGTGCTTACATGCCATACTAATTTGCATAGAATATGCACTACGTGATCTCAGGGGAACTTCCGGTCTGGAATTCGTGAGCTGCCTGCTGTGGGGAAAGAGCAGCTTGTTATTCTCTCCATTCTGCATTGCCGAAGGCGATGCTCAATCTGTAGAGTCTGGTCTACATTTGGCGAAAATACACCGATTGAATGCATCAATTTATCTTCAATCTCCTCCTTGAGGCCCCTGGGAAAAATAGTAATCCAAGTTATCTCTACCAAGGTAACTTAGCAGCTAATTGATGGGACTGGGTGATATAGGTCAGAATGTCCTGTCCACACTGCTGCATGTCACAGAAAGCTTCTTCAGCTGAGAATTTCAAACCGGTTCAGTGGAACTTTTTAAAAAAAATTATCAAGTATTGGAGTAATCTGACAAACACTGGTCTTCATCGGCTACTAAACGGTTTGCCCATGATAATGCACAACCCGATAAGTCACTGACGAGTTATCCAACATTTGCCTGGTCCTGCAAAAACTGACTGTGCAAAATGCAAAGGACACCATCCATGAATCCAGGAACCCCGTAAGTTTGTTTGGATCAGTGGAATAGCAAGGAGTTCTGTGTGAGACTACAGGGACATCTGTACTTCTGGAAGAAAGAGTTTAACATAAGAACTCATTCTCACTCCATAGCCGCTGATGTTCTTGGACCTAATGTTGAATTGTGTGGACCAGGTTCATCGCTTGGTCCATCTCTGCTTCTCCATGACTAAAAAGTTGGTGTTGCAGTCCCTCACACAGAGTCTGATCGATCTCTTGACACTGTCTTCAGTTCTGGATGATCTGGACTTCACCGTCCTAGTCTGCTTGTTATTGCCGACCCCATCCTGTAGTCACAATGCCGCCAATGAAGAGAGCAGGTAGTGCCATCAGGAAGGAGCTCCTAAGGAGGAAAAAGCCATGAAGGCAGAAAACCCCAGTAGACAATGGGCTTCAGGATATGGAGACCCAGTGGCAGGTGACCCACCAGTGCCTTAGAAGAGAATCCCAGGACCAGAGTTAGTTCACAGCAAAGGGTGCTTGCTGGAAAACATCGCAGAAAAATTAAGAATCTGTGCTGGAGAAAACTTGGAACAAGAAACTGACATTAATACAGGGGGAAATCACCAGGAAAAAAGGCTGGGAGTGAGGAACATGATGAAACCACTAATCTAAGTGCTGTGATGCAGGGAGCACATGCATTTTATCCCTTTTAAACAAGAAAAGGACAGGAAATTACATCAGGGCTGTATGCAACCATCTTGAGCTGGGAAGAAGGCCATAGACAAGCATTGTATGGTGGCCATCTTGGAACAGACATCTTTAACGTCCCAGTATGCCTTGGGAAAGGTAGAGGAGGCCTACAATGGAGATGCTGCTGATATCTCTGCAAAGATTTCCCTCAAGGCATAACCAGGGATCCCACCAACAGGCTGGACGCGGAATGGTAGGTGTAAGCTGCAGAAGCCCGCCGGCTGCGCCCGCACCCGCTGAGCAGGCATTGCGGCCATGCGTGAAAGTCTCAGGAAGAACACATGGTGAGACTCGAGCTGCAGCAAAGCAGAGATAATGTATCGCCCTTTCTACGTAACTAATAGATTTTTTGTATAATGCAACACCTCAGAAGCAGAGGTTTGTGAATCGGATGAGCGAGGCGGTTACTCCACTACCATAAGCCATTTCATCTCCCTGACTCATGTGCCACAGATAGGAATATGATGTTGGTAAAAGATATCAAAGGCACCAAGGATTTTAGAAGAGTCCATACTCACCTTGCCCCTGACATGGTTGCAGGCCAATACTACATTTGTACCACTCCACAAAATAGATGTTACAGACTTGCTCTGTTGTCAGGAAGATCTAGAAAAGTATGAGTTGAATTGTGGACAGTATGTTAGTGTATTTGAGATAAAGGTGATGAGTATAAGGGGTAAGGAGGAAGAGAAGAAACTCACCTTCCTCCTCTGCACATTAGTGCAATTACTGGCATATGGGTGACCCTCACCAGCACAATAACAACACAGCTGCATTCTGCACCTGCCAACAGTGATAGAGCAAGATTTCGCATCGCGACTTGCTCGACTCAAGAACCTCAAAATCTGTTATAATCTTATAATCCCAATTGCTCGTTTTACTAATTTTATGTATTTTGAATGTGCATGTGTATCATAGTGATGCTTGCCTATGTGGTTTACTAATACGAGTAATCTTTGTGAATAAAGATGGCCGCTGCTTGAAATTTGTTTCTGCGCATGCGTCAGGCACACACACGTGACATGACGTAGTTGCAGTTTGGAGGGAAAGGGTGCGCATGCGTAATAGCCATAAAATGGCCGCGCTTTGTGATAACGAGGTGAAGCTTGCACCGCTGCTCTTGTGATATTGTCTGTTGCACTTACCCTTAATCGCATAGCATATTTTTATAATGATAAACCTGAAGTACGAAATCATAATATGTAATACATTCATTTATTTCTATGTTTTAATTTGTTTTCGCTTACTTTTCATGTATCACGGGAAATGTGGGTCTGTATGCACTGAGAGCCATTTTGAAGGTCCCTTCCGCGCATGACCGCGCAGCCCAGGGAGCAGTAGCCTTGAGCGGTGGAACTCAGCCAGCTGGCAGCCACAGTCAAGATGCTCATGAGAAATGACCCACGACCCAGCAAGATGGAGTTAACTTGTTCTGAAAATGATACAATGATATTTTCCTATTGTATTCTGTGCTACTTTTCCGTGAGAACCCCAATCTTGCTAGGCGGTACCCTGAAATGTAAATTAGGCCTTAGAAAAGTCTGTTCTGATTGGTGTGTTAACCCATCCTACCTTAGGACCAATCGAAATTGGGAATTCTGACACTTTGCAACATTTGGGGGTGGTACACTGACCCAAAATTAGTATAACTAGCCTAGGTTCAGCTAGAGAATTTGTCCGACTTGTCCGAATAGCTGACCTGTCACTGACCCAACGCACTCAATAGGTGACTTGATACAGTGGTGCTGCGGAGCACTCTGTCCGAATTTGACCATAGACTCTGAAGGTTTTACTAAACCTTAAGTGCTGGCGGAGCACTTTGCTGGGGAATTCGCTGACCCAATCGGGGTCCTGACTGATAGCTGCAGAGAGGGTGGAGCGCAGGCGTTGCTTCCAAACTGCGGGTGCTGGTCGTATCCTGGTGGTCCTGTCCTGATCCTAATCTGGTTTTCCTGTCCTGTCCTGGGGTGTCCATTCGGCACCTGCTGTCCCATTGAGGGTTATCCGTCCTTGAGGGTTTTCCTGTCCTTAACTGACCAGTGGCCAGGGTTGGTTTTCATACCATATTAGGTAAATATCGTACTGAAACTCTTAAACTACACCTTTCTATTTTTCTGTCTTTGCTTCAATAAAGACATACCTTTGCATATGATAATTTTCCATGTTTTTCCGCAACTATTGCATATCATAAAGTCATTTGCATTTAATTTCATAGCGTGTTCCTATGTTACCCTACCTTTTAGAAATCATTTCCTCCATTGCAGTCTCTCATAAAGCTGAACTTTGATTTATAGCGTGTTTCACTTTTGCTCATTCTATAGCTGTTTAGGATTACCGGAGTTCTTAGTTAAGGTTTATGAAGTATACTCAATAGCTTCATTTTATTTGTGCAAAGGCTTGCCCATATATAAAGATTTATTCTTGCATTTCCATTTTACTCCACTCAGCGTGTTCCCTGTCTCACTATTAATAAGAAAACCTAAATGATTGCCCTTACACTGTTCTTTTATGGTTATATGCTTTTTGTTATCTTGATTATCGACTGTCTTTTAACTGTAAGCCTAATTCTCTATGAAAACGAAATCTAGATAAATCTTTTAAAACTTCCAGTTGTCCGTGGTCATTTTATAGAAAGTCAAAGTTTATATGTTGGGTTTGTATTTCTTCTGCCTTTCCTTTTGCAGCTAGCTCCCTGACCCATCGTGGTCATAGGTACCCGTAACAGTGGATGGTAAGTCGGGTACACTGGAAATAGTAGAAAGGGACTCATGATTATTGGTAGCAGATTGTAAGGTCATCTGATCAATGCAAATGGTGAATCGAAGTATATGGGCCCGAGACCTAAGTGGTGAAAATATTGGTCGGGTGACCTGCGATCTCTATCAGTAATTTTCTGGTAGCAGAGGATGGTTAGGGAATAGTTAAAGGTTAGGTAGGATTAATTAGACTAACTAAGTTGGATACTGCTAGATAGGAAACCTTATTTGCTGCTCCGAGAATAGGTAGTTCAGGTGATCTGATCACTCACTTGAAATGCTTGTTTTGTAAAATTATGAAATGTTTTAAAATCATTATCCTTGTTATCATACTGTTATATGTATTAATCCATTCGTTTGTTAAACGTTTTCTGTGTTGTCCGAATCCCCGGGGAATGGAATAGCGAATGGTGAATAGAATCCATTTGCTCTGAGGTCACTGGCTTTCAAGGAAAGTTGGTGCAGGTTATGCAGAACTGGAAGCACTAACTAGGGTTTTTCTGAATGCATGTTTGAATAAATGTTAGCAACGAAGTTCATTGGCAAAATTCCTATTGTGGCATAACCTAGTAAGGGTCACATCGGAAGAGTAGCAGGTTCGTCGGAGCTTGTGTGATAGCAAAGGGGTTCTCGGGTGAAACTTTAGACTTAGCAAATATCCCAGAAAGTGGATGAGTCTGAGGAAGTAACAGGTTCCCTAATGCTAGAGTGAAGGATAGGCGGAAGAGATCTATCCGTAGCGTGTGAAAAGTAAATGGAAGTAGTTTACTTGCAGTGAAATTCTTTCCTGTCTAGACACTTGAGTACAGTGGCGAATGTGTATTCGTTGTGAAATAACCAAGCACTAAGCACTTTTAGAAAGTTTCCGTTACCTTGTAAAGGAGGGAGTCAGTCGCGAAGCTGCTCTGACGTCACTCGGTGCCGCGCTGGGATTGGTAGACGCAGCGGGCTGGTAGCGGAGCTGAAATTGTGAAGGAGGGGTGAGTGCCGAAGCGTGAGAACTGTCTCGCGAAGAGGCCGCGCACCGATTGGTCGAGATTATTTGAATTCGTGCATTTCATTGGTTGCACGAAAATAAGAAACGCATTTAGATTGGAAGTGATTTTGTAAACAGAGAGTCGCTTGAAGGAAATTATATGTGGCATACGTACAGACCGCATACTAGACCAGATCCTAGGCATTTAGGGTTTGAGAACGATCAGTGGAAAGGACATAACACCGACATTATGTACGGAAATAAGAGGAAGTTGTCACTTGTGAACAAAGTCAAGAATTATTTCAAAAAGGACAAACCAATTAGGACTCGAGAAGGTGTTGTCATTCCACCACCAAATACTCCCGCATCTTTTATGATGTTTGATAAAGGGTACCACTCATGTGTATGGTTGGAAAATTGGGCGGAATATACGAAAGATGACGGAGTATTGGCTTTTCCGTTAGAAGGTACCTTCAATGGGAGGATTCTATTTAATTTGAGAACCCGAATGAATGACTTGCATCCCAGACCTAGACTAACGCAGTATGAAGCACTAAAGGAATGGGAAATCGAGGCTTTTGAGAGGGATAAGCCCCGAATGGATAAAGGATTAACAAAATTTTATCCCAAACTGAAACAAGAAACCCGAGATAAAAAGATGAAACAGTGGAGACAGAATATGATTGTTGAGGGACTGTTTCCAATGATGCCAGCGGGTGGTCCTCCTGGGGGGGAGAAGAGGACAGAAAAATGCAAACATTGGGTGCCTATTGGAGAGTCGGATGATGAATTGTTAGATGACATGTGTATGAGAAGTCCACCACCTTATAATGAAGGGCACCGACCTTCTAGCGAGGGGGAAAATTCTCGAAGACCTCCACTCCAGGAAGAGGCCAGGTCCGCAAGTGTAGGAGGGGGTTACCAAATACCTCCCTATACTGAAAGTCTAGGACCCATAGAGCCCAGAGAGATTTACCCAAAAAGACCCACTAGTGGGGAGACAAGATACTCGCGAGAAAGGGGGTCTTGCGCTAGACTTCCCTATGAAGGTGAGGAAAGACCATTAAGTTCAGGAATGCCGATTTTAAATCCCCTTTATGAGGAAGAACCAAGATCCCTAGGCACAGGAAGTTTGTTTCCAAAACCTAATTATGGTGAGGGACCGAGAGAGACACATCCCACTGCCCCGAGTTATGCTCCAACTTTAACTCCTCAGATATTACATGACAATTCAGTCGAAAGGATATTGGAGGACAGGGAACGAGATGCTCTAGCTAAACAGAGAGCTGAAATAATTCAGAAAATCTCCCAGTTAAATACAAGTCCTGAAGCCTTGACAATCCCAGTAACTATCGGACCAGTGCTTCCGTTGTATGGGGACCGTCAAGGGAGTCCGAAAACTCCAGTTATTACTCCAGTTATAGCACCACCGAGACCAGAACCCTTAATTGTAGATGACCAGACAAGTGAATGCGAGTCTGAGGTCTCGCTACTGGATCTACCTATTAGAAACACAGGAAAGAGGATGCAGAAAAGGCATAACCCTTTCAATACGAGGGAGATTCAAATGGAATCGACTTCGGGTACCAGGAGTGTCACGTTGGTGACTCCTGAAGAAATCGAAAGATGGAGTCAAGAATTAGATAAACAAACTCCACCAACGAAACCTTTAGATCTCTACAAATTGAGAGTAGAAATAGAAGAATTAATGGCAGGAAACGTAGGATTAGACAGATTAAATACCTACTCTGAAGAAGAGATGCTGTTTATTTGCAAAAGTCTTACCCGAAATACCCGAGTACTTCATGAAAAATTGACAGACACCGCTGCTAGCATGGGAATAGATATCTCAAAATCAAAACCTTTACAGAAACCGTACAGAGCAGATTTCTCAGACAAAGATTTGGAAAACCTGAATGTGTCCGGGAAAAAGGCACAGGTCAAAGAATTATTATCCGTGTTGCAGAAATGGGGAGATGTGGAAAAGTGGAAAGCCAGATGGGCCAGAAAGAAAGATGAGGCCAGATCCAAACAAGTAACTTCTGAATTTGTTGTAAGGGAAGCTGACAAACCAGAACAGTTACTCCCCATTCGCGAAGTGCCAGGTGGAAAATACGTGCATGTTCCTTGGTCCTGAGTGTAAAATAGCCATAGCCTGGCCTAGTGAGGAATACCCGAGGGACTCAACAACAGGAGAACCATCTAAAGAAGTGATGAAAAAATATGAACAGGTAATTCAACACCTGAAACAAAAGGTGCCCGCAAAGGAAACTGATTGGACCAAGATAGATAGAACGACGCAGGAAAGGGATGAGACTGTGCACTCCTTTTATGAAAGGTTGTTGCAGGTGTTCAAAACATACAGTGGAATCGATAACATCGAGATGAAGGACAGGACTCACTTCATTTACAGGTTTGTAAACGGTTTAAGGCCCGAAATTTGCCAGTGGATAAAAGATAATAAAATTTGTTGGCAGTCCAAGAAAATGGACGAGGTCCTACGGTATGCAAAGTACTGTGAGGATGAAATGGCAGAAAAGAAAAAGGCTTTAAAGGAGAAGGTGATGTGGGCAGAGGTAAAGCTCGCAGAACAGCAGGAAAATCAATTAAATAAATTAAATAAAACTACTCAGAACCAAGGCCCTGGGGGTGGGGGAAAACCCCGAGCAAAAATGAGCAGAGAAGAAACTAAAAAGAAATTTCCCTGCCACCAGTGCGGAGAAATTGGACATTGGCGAGACGAGTGTCCCTATTTACAGCATGATAATGCCCAAACCCCTGATTTAATTCCACAGACGCAGAATGAAAAGCCAAGAAAGACCCAGCAGCAGGTAAAAACGATTCAAGTGCCCCGAGCGCCAAAGCCTAGTTTCAAGGGAAAATCACCGCAGGGTGACGACGTAGAGATTTGGGGAGGCAATGAAAACAGAAATGCAGCAACTTCGCAGTATTTGTTAAATGACACCTTTTTCTGTGACGACCAGTACTGACGGGGCCTGAGAGGGGAGGACGAGGAGTGCGTACTTGGCGCCTCCTTGCCGGTAGACCAGTCAGGGCCATACATTGAAGGGAAGGTTGACGGAAACAATGTCACTTTTCTGTTGGACACTGGTGCTACCCGTTCTACTGTGAGAACAGCGGACGTTCCAAACCTACCCCTCTCGGGAGAAGCAATCCAAGTAGTGGGTGTATCTAATCAATTGATTAGTACCCCCGTTACAGAACCAATGGAGATCTCAATAGGGAACTTTAAAGAAATGCACAGATTTGTCGTTTGCGATACCAGTCCAGTGAACTTACTGGGACGTGATTTGCTGTGCAAAATGAACTGCACTATCTTTTGCACACCAAAGGGCGTCGAAATTCAGACCCCAGATGAAGATGGTATCTACAAATTAATGTTAGTCAGACCTGACTCGGAAATAAAGCGAATGACTATACAGGACTTACCTACAGAACTTCAACAGACAGTGAAACCAGAAGTATGGGACTTTACTGGAAAGGATGTAGGATTGATGAAAAACGTCGACCCCATACAAATAACCATGAAAGAAGATGCAGTTTACCCCAACACTAAGCCTTACAAAATGAGTGCCGAAGTGAGAACAGGTGTTGCCATTGAAATACAGAAATTGCTAGAAGCAAATATCATACAGGAAGTAATGAGTAGCCCGTGCAATTCACCCATTATGGGCATCAAAAAGCCTAGTGGCAAATACAGGGTAGTGCAGGACCCGAGAAAGGTAAATAAAATTGTGGTTCCTTGTTGTCCTATTGTCCCGAACCCAGCAGTGATCCTGTATCAGATTCCCTGGGATGTTGAATGGTTCACCGTGATAGATCTATGTCACGCATTCTATTCGATCCCATTGCATCCAGACAGCAAATTTATTTTCTCATTTGCTTTCAACAGTCACTTGTATGTCTGGAATAGGGTTCCCCAAGGGTATACAGAAAGCCCCTCTATCTTTAATCAGATCTTGAAAAAATGTCTTGAATCTTTAGTCTTACCTGGAAAGTCTGTTTTGGTGCAATACATTGACGACCTATTGGTGGCGTCCAAAAGTCATAGGGATTGCGTGATTGACACCATTGCCCTACTGAATCACCTAAGTGAAAAGGGACATAAAGTGGCCCCTGAAAAATTACAGTTCTGTACAAAGTCAGTGAAATATCTGGGGCACCAGATAGAAAAAGGCATCAGGAAAGTCACATCCGAGAGAGTCAGAATTATTCAAAAGATGCAGTTACCCCGTACTCAGAAAGAAGTCAGAATGTTCCTTGGAGTTGTAGGTTACTGTAGGCAATGGATTGTGGGATTTGCAGTCCTGGCAAAGCCTTTGATAAATATGACAAAGAAAGGAGCAAAGGACCCAGTGGAATGGGATGATGAGAGCTTAACAGCCTTCACACAGTTGCGAGATTGTCTGTGTACAGCACCTGCTCTAGGGATGCCTGACTATTCCAAGGAGTTTGGCCTGTTCTGTGACACTCGTGATAATTGTGCATTGTCAGTCCTTACTCAGGAGCATGGCTTGACCAGAAGGCCCATGGCATATTTCTCTGCCACTTTGGATCCAGTGGCTGCTGGATTACCTGGGTGTCTGAAAGCAGTAGCTGCAACTTGCACAAGTTTAGAACAGAGTGAGTCCATTGTCATGGGACATCCTGTAACGGTGTATGTTCCACATGCAGTTGTGATTCTATTGACCCGCACCAAAACTCAGTATCTCACCCCTAGTCGGCTGACTAAATATGAGAGAATTCTCATGGGTGCTGCAAATATAGTCATTACTCGGTGTAATATTTTGAACCCAGCCACTCTACTCCCTGACTCAATGATAATGGAAGATAAGGGAGAAAACGAGCATGACTGCATTGACCTGACAGAATTCAGTACTAAACCCCGCCCAGACATTAAGGAAACACCCTTGCCAGAACATGATGAGGAATGGTTTGTGGATGGGTCATGCATGAGACACGAACTTGTGGGTCTAAGTGCTGCATACGCTGTGGTAACTTTGGACAAAATTGAAGAAGCATCCTGTTTATTTGGAGTAAAGTCTGCACAAGTAGCCGAATTGATTGCCCTGATAAGAGCTTGCAAATTGGGAAAAGACAAAAGAATAACAGTGTATACTGATAGTCAGTACTGTTATGGGGTTGTGCATGACTTTGGCCAATTATGGCTACAAAGAGAATTCCTGACTTCATCAGGTACCCCCATTCGAAACGGAAAAGTGGTACAAGACCTTCTAGAGGCAATCCAATTACCAAAAGAATTGGCAGTGGTCAAATGTGTTGCTCATAAAAAGGGCCCTAACCATGTATCTTTGGGAAATGATTTTGCTGATCGAGTGGCAAAACAATGTGCTATGGATCGCATGTCAATAAATATCAGACGGGGAGGGACTGGAAACAGCTGCCAACTTATGATGTTTGAAGAAGTGCCTACCTGGGATGAAGTGAGAGAATGGCAGCATGCGGCGCCCTGGGAAGAGAAAGAGAAGTGGAAGGAACTTGGTTGTCGACCAAGACGTGAGGATGGTGTCATTGTGGGCCCAGATGGTATGCCTGTGTTACCTAGACACCTGCTTGCCCCTATGGCCAGATTAATACATGAAGGATCACACATTGGTAGAGATGCCATGGTTCTGGTATTTCAACAGACCTGGTACAACAATAAGTTCAGGAAGGTAGCAGAATCCCTTTGCCAGAGGTGCTTGACGTGTCAACAGTTCAACGCTGGCAAAAGAACAGTAGTTGAACTTGGAAAGATTGGGAAATCAGGGGGTCCCTTTGTGAGAATACAGGTTGATTTCATCACCATGCCTCGTTGCGAAGGAAAAAGATATGTCCTTGTCATTGTCTGCCTATTTTCGAAATGGGTGGAAGCTTACCCTGCCACACAGAATGATGCCATAACAGTAGCAAAATTGTTATTGAAAGAATTGATACCTAGGTTCGGGGTTCCAGTCACTATTGAATCAGATAGAGGCGGACATTTTCAGAATGAAGTGTTGGCTCAACTCTGCAAAGCATTTGGGATCACACAAAAACTGCACTGTGCACGTCGTCCAGAGGCTTCTGGAGTAGTAGAGCAAATCAATGGCACGATCAAAACAAGATTAGCAAAAATGTGTGACTCTACTGGCATGAACTGGGTAAATGCCTTACCTCTTGTTCTGATGGGACTCAGAAGTATTCCAGACCGAAAAACAGGCCTGAGTCCCCATGAGATCCTGATGGGAAGAGTGATGAGACAAGCATGGGTACCAGGATACAAACTGTTAAACATTTCTGATGATTTGGTACTTGAGTACTGCAAGCAACTGGGTGACCAAGTGCGTTCTATCTCTTGCCAGATTGGGGAAGACGCCGTCGCCAACCCGACAACTCCAGTTCACAAATTGGTTCCTGGTGACTGGGTTAAAATCAAGAAACACACTCGTTCGAGTTGCCTTGCACCGAGGTGGGGGAAAAAGCGCCAAGTAATACTGGTGACCACAACAGCGGTGAAGTGTGCAGGCGTTCTCAAGTGGATCCATGCCAGCCATACCCAGAAGGTGAAACCAGACGAGGAGCCTGGAGCTGAAGGTTGTCCAGCTGAGGGGTCTGCAGATGTTGGTCCTGACGTAGCTGATAACGCACAGCCAAGCACCAGTCCAGCTGAGGGTCCTGTAGACGCTGGTCCGGAAGTAGCTGATGACGAGCAACCGAGCACCAGCCAAGATGATTGGATACCAATAATCGATCTCATTGAAGACCCAATCAGAACAAGAGAGCGAATTTATAAAGATAGAGAGTGGAATAGAGAGGACGAGTCAGGCACAGGCGAAGACCCTCAGATCATTGAGATTCACGTCAAATCTGAGGACGAAGAGGAAGATCAGACAGGGACAGAACAAGTGATTGACACACCTCCACTAACTCCTCAAATCGAAAAGGGACAGATTAGTACTAGTGTAAAGGTTCGAGCAGAAGAAAATCAAGGGATCGAAGTGCTCGAACAGGATCAGATAGAATTAGAAGAACGTGTTCAGGACACAGAAACAGAGACATTTGAAAGCCAAAACGAAAATTCACCTGAACCAGGCCAGTTTAGTAACCAGGCAGAAGAAGTAGATACAAGACCTGGGACTAGTCAGACAGGAAGGGAAGAGACAGAAGAAGTGCCACAAACGAATGAAAACAAAAGAACATTAGAAGAAAGCCAAATTACAGTACCAACCAAGAGACTCAAGAAAAAGAAAAATATCGAACCAAGATATATTAAGAGACTGAGGCTGAGAATAAAAACAGTAGAAGAGAAACTTGCAGACAAAAGGAGAAGTCCACGGATTGCAGAGCAAATTGGAGAAATCTCCAAAAGAAGGAGTGATCGAATAAAAAGACTGAACGAAAAATACAAGGATCCTGAGTGGACCTACTTAATCTTGGAAAATTTTGAGGATCTTGATATAACTGACGAAAGTGACGAAGAACAGATTGTTGATTTGTCTGCTGAAGAAGACGAGCTCACCTGAAATTGCACAGAGTAAGCTACCTGTGTAAAGTTACTAAGAGGGGTTGGAAAAACTTCTTCTGAGCCAAAATGTCTGATTCAAGAGTGAAATGAAGGCCTAGTCGCAGTTGTTGCAAAACATGCTGCAAAGTGTGTATATGTAGTATAGCTATAGTAATAATAGTTTGGATAGGATTAACAGTTTTCATTCCTTTTATGATAAGCAAAAATACTAATATTGACCCTACTCAGACTACTGACACTGAAGAATTGACAACACGAAGTGTAGAAAGACATGAAAAAGCACTCAGACAGACAAAACGAGACTTAGAAGCATCAGATGAGGAAGGACTACATTACCACGGAGTTAAGAACCAGACTAACTTAAACGTTTTCGCAAACTTGTTAGTGCATTACGTAGAAACTATGGAAATAGAAGACTGCTATGTCTGCATGAAGCTACCTACTTCTGTAGCTGAAGGCGTGACTTATCATCACCTACCTTTGACCTATGGAATTTCCTGTAGCATTTTAGCAAGCTTATTTTACAAAAGAGGACCGTTACAGTACTATTACTCTAACGCAGACGTAATATTTTCTGAACTTCCTATACGTGGAAATCTAAATCCTGTACATACTAAAAGTGACGTTACACGTTATATGGGAGAATACTTCCTGACTATAGGTACCATAGACTTAAATGAAGCACACAGAGACAACTTGACCTGTTCATTACATGAACAAGAGAAAGTATTTCTAAACATGGCAGAAAAAAGAAGGGAGAGTTTCCAAAGAAAGGCTAATGACAAGAGACAGAAAACTCCTAAATGGGCTGAGAACATGGAGAGCACCTCAAGTGGTGGGGCGGGTCCTGCCTTGTTGCTGGATTTCGAAAGGAAAGGGAAACTCTGTCTTCACCGCGAAAGAACTAGTTATTATAATAACATTTTCATTGGTTCCAGTCAATGTGAGCATAATTACAAGGTAATTGGAGGTTGGGGATTCAAAAATGGGTCAGAGCCTGTGTTTCCTGGAATTTATTATATATATGGAGACAAGGCTTATTTCAAATTGCCGGATCACTGGTATGGAAGCTGCTACTTTGGCATTGTCTTCCCGAAAATATACCATGTGAATGAAATTGCTGGAAGCAATGAAAATACTAATGGCTTAGTGCGTAGTAAAAGAGAAAGCGTAGGTGAAATAATGGGTAGTATTTTTAGTGCACTGATACCTGGAGTGGGAGTGGTTCTGAACACTCACAGAATTTGCAAATTATCTACAATAGTGGATGTGCTGTCTACCGACACAGCTCATGGATTTCTGTTGGTCAATACCGAAATGGTTGCGATCAGATCAATGGTTTTGCAGAACAGACTTGCTCTTGATACCTTATTAGCAAAAGAGGGCGGAGTCTGCCGGATGCTGAAGGCGCAACATTGTTGCACTTACATACCGGACAAAAGTGTACAGCTCAAAAGATATGTGAAAAACATTACTAATTTGGAAAAGGAACTCAAACCACTCGAGGTTGATAGTGCCTGGAAGAGACTAGTTGATGGTCTCTCAAATGTAGGTCATTGGTTTGCTAATTTAGGTAAAAGTTTATTGTTTAAGGTACTGATGCCAATTGGAGTGATAGGTTTCATCATATTTCTCATATTCGTCTGTTGCAAATGTCGAAAACACACAAAAAAGTATCAAGTGAATGCGAGAGGTGTGAAACGGGGTGCGGATGAGCTTGAATTGGAAGAAATGAATAATAAGATTTACAAAAAGGTGAAAGATTCTCACCCTACTAAAAACGAGAAAGAGAAACTGAATCGCCTGTTAGAGGAGATAGAGTTGTACAAAGTGTGAAAGAAAAGTTGGCATATGGTTCCGTTATTTTGTGATGATAGTAAATATCATCAAAGAGGGGATTGATAGAGCAAGATTTCGCATCGCGACTTGCTCGACTCAAGAACCTCGAAATCTGTTATAATCTTATAATCCCAATTGCTCGTTTTACTAATTTTATGTATTTTGAATGTGCATGTGTATCATAGTGATGCTTGCCTATGTGGTTTACTAATACGAGTAATCTTTGTGAATAAAGATGGCCGCTGCTTGAAATTTGTTTCTGCGCATGCGTCAGGCACACACACGTGACATGACGTAGCTGCAGTTTGGAGGGAAAGGGTGCGCATGCGTAATAGCCATAAAATGGCCGCGCTTTGTGATAACGAGGTGAAGCTTGCACCGCTGCTCTTGTGATATTGTCTGTTGCACTTACCCTTAATCGCATAGCATATTTTTATAATGATAAACCTGAAGTACGAAATCATAATATGTAATACATTCATTTATTTCTATGTTTTAATTTGTTTTCGCTTACTTTTCATGTATCACGGGAAATGTGGGTCTGTATGCACTGAGAGCCATTTTGAAGGTCCCTTCCGCGCATGAACGCGCAGCCCAGGGAGCAGTAGCCTTGAGCGGTGGAACTCAGCCAGCTGGCAGCCACAGTCAAGATGCTCATGAGAAATGACCCACGACCCAGCAAGATGGAGTTAACTTGTTCTGAAAATGATACAATGATATTTTCCTATTGTATTCTGTGCTACTTTTCCGTGAGAACCCCAATCTTGCTAGGCGGTACCCTGAAATGTAAATTAGGCCTTAGAAAAGTCTGTTCTGATTGGTGTGTTAACCCATCCTACCTTAGGACCAATCGAAATTGGGAATTCTGACACTTTGCAACATTTGGGGGTGGTACACTGACCCAAAATTAGTATAACTAGCCTAGGTTCAGCTAGAGAATTTGTCCGACTTGTCCGAATAGCTGACCTGTCACTGACCCAACGCACTCAATAGGTGACTTGATACAGTGGTGCTGCGGAGCACTCTGTCCGAATTTGACCATAGACTCTGAAGGTTTTACTAAATCTTAAGTGCTGGCGGAGCACTTTGCTGGGGAATTCGCTGACCCAATCGGGGTCCTGACTGATAGCTGCAGAGAGGGTGGAGCGCAGGCGTTGCTTCCAAACTGCGGGTGCTGGTCGTATCCTGGTGGTCCTGTCCTGATCCTAATCTGGTTTTCCTGTCCTGTCCTGGGGTGTCCATTCGGCACCTGCTGTCCCATTGAGGGTTATCCGTCCTTGAGGGTTTTCCTGTCCTTAACTGACCCGTGGCCAGGGTTGGTTTTCACACCATACTAGGTAAATATCGTACTGAAACTCTTAAACTGCACCTTTCTATTTTTCTGTCTTTGCTTCAATAAAGACATACCTTTGCATATGATAATTTTCCATGTTTTTCCGCAACTATTGCATATCATAAAGTCATTTGCATTTAATTTCATAGCGTGTTCCTATGTTACCCTACCTTTTAGAAATCATTTTCTCCATTGCAGTCTCTCATAAAGCTGAACTTTGATTTATAGCGTGTTTCACTTTTGCTCATTCTATAGCTGTTTAGGATTACCGGAGTTCTTAGTTAAGGTTTATGAAGTATACTCAATAGCTTCATTTTATTTGTGCAAAGGCTTGCCCATATATAAAGATTTATTCTTGCATTTCCATTTTACTCCACTCAGCGTGTTCCCTGTCTCACTATTAATAAGAAAACCTAAATGATTGCCCTTACACTGTTCTTTTATGGTTATATGCTTTTTGTTATCTTGATTATCGACTGTCTTTTAACTGTAAGCCTAATTCTCTATGAAAACGAAATCTAGATAAATCTTTTAAAACTTCCAGTTGTCCGTGGTCATTTTATAGAAAGTCAAAGTTTATATGTTGGGTTTGTATTTCTTCTGCCTTTCCTTTTGCAGCTAGCTCCCTGACCCATCGTGGTCATAGGTACCCGTAACAGTGGATGGTAAGTCGGGTACACTGGAAATAGTAGAAAGGGACTCATGATTATTGGTAGCAGATTGTAAGGTCATCTGATCAATGCAAATGGTGAATCGAAGTATATGGGCCCGAGACCTAAGTGGTGAAAATATTGGTTGGGTGACCTGCGATCTCTATCAGAAACAGTACATGTTCAAACTGATCCTTCACTCCAGAGCCAGCCTAGGTGAGTAGGATTGGCCATCTATTTCAACAAAAAAACAATATTTTTACAAATATTCAG
This sequence comes from Lissotriton helveticus, assembly GCF_964261635.1. Classification (NCBI taxonomy): domain Eukaryota; kingdom Metazoa; phylum Chordata; class Amphibia; order Caudata; family Salamandridae; genus Lissotriton; species Lissotriton helveticus. Next base: position 1,642,322,365 of record NC_136065.1, on the reverse strand, counting down.
TCTAAACCTACCAGAAAACTAGAGCAGAGACATCAGTACCATCTCCATGTTTGAGAATCTGCTGGCCATTTCTCTTCTATGAATGACATCTGCTGGCCGAACTATGAAATTGAGGTTTTATCAAGCCAGTTGAGAATCATAGACTGAACTTTGATGTTGCTTGCTGCTACCAAGGTGGTGGTCATGTCTTGAAGAGGATGGACCCAGACAATATTTCCACCGTTTGCGCCTTCTCAATGGGAGTTTTGACAATCTCAAAGCTGGTGAGGACTGTGACCTGGGCAAGCCACCATCCCACAGTCAGAATGGATCAGGAGTGTTAAAGTTTCCCAGTTTTTGCTGGCTGTTTCACTGTCATCCACCACCTAATGAGCTCCTGAATATCCACATTGTACTGATGTCGTGCTTGCACAAGCCGGACCAGAAATGCAATGCCACAGCAAGAATGGTCACAGGAATGAAGAAATACGAGCACATCACTCCGGCACTCAAGGAACTGAAATGGCTCCCTATTGACCAACGAGCCAGCTTCCGCACAGCTTGCCTCACGCACAAAGCCCTGCACACAGGCAAACCAGATTACCTGCCCGCCAAACTCAAAAGGGCCGGTCAGTCCAGGAACCTCAGAAGCTCTAACACGTTTCTTCTCATCCCATTCAAATCACGGAAAAACAAAACATTAACTAAATCCTTTGCGGGAAATGCTCCCAAGATCTGGAACTCCATCCCCCCCATATCAGAATGACCACCTCCTTCCCGAAATTCAAGACGCTACTCAAAGCCCTCTTCCTAGAACGCTCTCGTCCATAACGAGAATTCCGCTTTTGACTGGGGGTAGGACAGCTAGCTCCCCCTCTCGAAACCCCACAGCCAGATGAGGCGCTCTCGAACTCTGTTCCACATTGCTCTTAAGCTGATGATCTGCAGACTATGATTTCTCTTTCTGTTCTCGTGTTCTTGTTTGCCGCCCAAAATGTTCTTGTTCATAACTATACATGCTGTGAAGCGCTCTGATACCCTGGGGTCCAGCTAGCGCTATACAAAACTCCAATAAATAAAAAATAAATAAAAAATGTTAAATAAACTGGGAACATGACTCTGGTAGAAAAGAGCGATCAACAATGTAGAATCTCTCACACTATTTTATCAGGAGGTTTAGATTCTATTAAAGACACAGAGGCAAATATTATGATGATCTCTCGTTTACTAACACTAGCAGAAAGGATCCCAAATCATACATAAAAAATAATTTTCTAGTATTCCATTCGCCAGGATGTCCCTGATTATCCTCATGAGCGTACAGGCTTCCGTATAAATACCACATATCCTCTTCTTTGCGGAATAGTTCTTCACAAAGTTCAGAAACTCTTAGAATGAACACCATCAAAGGAAGTAGCCACCTCAGCCACATACCCAGCATGCAAATAACTGAACATTCACTGACAAGCACCTGCAGCTCCCTTCCGAAAGCGCCTGGATGTAGGATCTTGGAGCTTCTAGAGTTAGCCTAAAATTAAACTGAAAATGAATATGTATAAGGTTAAGAAAGTGAAAATCTACACCTCTATATCTTGATTAGAGTCTAAGGGCCATATGTTTCAAGCACAAATGCATTAGCAAACGCCGAAATTTGCTAAATTGTATATGTGAAGCAAATCTGAAGGAATCGCAAAAAATTTGCGATTCCTTATTTTGCAATTGCATTTAAGGAATCGCAAATTTTGCGATTCATTAAATGCAATGTAAGAAGCACCAAAAAACTGCAATTTCGCCTTAAGGAATCGCAAATTACCACCAACTACAAGTTGCTGGTAATTTGCGATTTCTTTGAAAAATTCACTTTTTTGTATTTAGTGCCATGTGACACACATACATGCCCTTAGGGCACGTATATGTGCCACATGTGCACCCATGCTTATTTCAGGGGTGCAACAGGGTGTCCTTTTGACACCCTTGCACCCTTGAAATTGAATTCTCAATTTGCGATTAGCTAATTGCAAATCACAAATTGAGAATGTCTTCCCATTCATTCCTATGGGCCTCTAAGCCCATAGGAATGAATGGGGAGGTATTCCTTAATTGCGAATCACAATTTGAGATTCGCAATTAAGGAATACGTAGGATTCGCAAAATTTATTGCAAATCCTACATACATAGCATTATGCGATTCTCAAATAGCGATTCGCAAAAAATCACTATTTGAGAATCGCAAAATGACTTTTTGATACATATGGCCCTAAACCTCCTGCCACAATAGTTTTGGAGATTCTACATTCCAGGCATGGAGGCTTAATTATGACTGTTTAAGGTCTATGATGCACATCACTAGCAACATTCAATACTGGTTTGTAATAGAATGTCTTAAAGGTGGATTGTCAAGACCAATCGGCCACCTTCATAATGTCCTCCAACCCCCCAAAAGCTGCTAATGCCTTAGATCGCATAGCTCCTCAAGTTGAATGAGCCCCACTCCTTGGCACATCAGTTCCAGCCTCATCCATCAACCATCTAACCCAACCATCTAAACATCTAACCCAACGAGCCAAAGTTGGAGTAGAAACTAGATTCTATGGTTCTTTAAATAAATACCAGCTGAGATGTTGAAGTATGTCTGATTGTGGCAGTCTGGGCATCATGTCCAAGGCAATTTATTACACAAAATGTTGGAACAATCTGTAAAAGCAGGACAACTAGAGCCTTAACATATTACCCTCTCCTAAATGAGATCATAAATAGGAACATAGTTAATTTGATCAAGAGTTGTATAAAGGACACCTACTTGCTGTTAGTCCATTGCAATAAGAAATTGAAAACAGTTCAGACTTCCCAAAAGACTGAGGGCCAGATGTAGGTAAATCTTTTTTACCACTTCTTAAATACCGATTCATACCGAATCGGTATTTAAGAAGTGGTAAAAAAGAGGAGGGGAGATGTAGGTATTTTAGAATCGGTAAATACCGAATCGTTAAGATTCGGTATTTACCGATTCTGTAAATACCGAATCTGTAATGCCCATTGATTCCTATGGGCATTGAAGCCCATAGGAATCAATGTGCATTACCGAATCGGTATTTGCAGATTCTGTAAATACCGAGTTCAGCAAGGGTGCACGGGGTGTCACTTTGACACCCTCTAGCACCCCCAAAACAGGTTCGGGTGCCATGTGGCAGGCATACCTGCCCTAAGGGCAGGTCTGCCTGTCATATAGCACAGGTGTGCATGCACACATGTGCATGCACACCGTAATCGGTATTTTACCATCAACTTGGATTTGATGGTAAAATACCGATTTTGTGGACTCAGAAGAGTCCCACCTACATCTCAAATCTACCGAATCGGTAAAAATACCGATTCGGTATTTTACAGAATCGGTAAATTTACCGATCGGTAAATTTACCGATTCGGTAAAAACTGCCCCCTACATCTCAATTTCCATTTACCGGTCGGTAACGGCCGAATTCGGCCCTTACCGACCGGTAAATGCCTACCTACATCTGGCCCTGAATGTCTATGTTTTGGAGGGACCTTAATTTAAATAGACTGCAGGATTTGACGAGCCAGAAAATGTACCCTACTCCCATCAGATTCAGAAGAAGATGAGGAAAGTGAGGTTCCAAAGTGGGAAGATTCCCTTATCCACAGTCCAATTGCTCCTGTCCTGGAGAAATCCAGACGCCCAATTTGCTGCTGTGTAGGGCAATGCTGGGAGACACTCTACTTGAATCATAATGCCATTATATTGGCAACGGTGCAAGAATCATTGGCTTGGTCTGCTATATATTTTGAGCGAGCTCCCCCAAGTTTGTTTATGCACCTGACTGCAAAGATATTGTCCATCCGCAGAAGAACACAACACTCTACCCTGCCTTGAACCAGGCTTTTTACAGCAAAGAAACTTGTGATTAGCTTATGGAAGGTCGACAGAAAAAAAAAAACTTAACTGTGAAGATGCTGGTCCCGAATGCTGAAATCGCACTGGCAAGAGAAAAAGGCCATGTTAGTATAACTAGAGAGGAGAAAGGGTGGGGACAGAAAGAGAAGGGAAGACTAAGAAAGACTTGTTGTGGGAGGAAGGGGGCGTAGCGACAACAGAGAAAAGCTGGAAGAAGGCACACTGGAGAGGAGAAGGTAGCGACAGGATGAGAGCGGACGAGGTCAGAAAAACAGCGACTAGAAAGAGAACCATTGGAGTAGCAGAAGAGCAGCGGCAATCGTGAGAAGATGGTTTGACAGCAACAAGGAAAGGCAAAGCAGGGCTGTGACCCAGGAAGAGGATGGGACCAAGAAAGGAATGGACAAGCCAGATGAGGAGGACAAGCAGAGAGAGGCGTGGACAGCCGAGTGATGGATGCCACCGACACACGCCTCACTGCCCGCTACAAACTAGGAGGGTTGAGGTTATCTGGGTTAGTAAAATCCTAACTTTAAGACTTTCGGTATTCACAGAAGGCATTTAGGAGTCCTAAAGTTAGGAGTCCTAAAGTTAGGAGTCCTAACTTCTGTGAGCCTCTAATGAATCTAGGATTACCTTATATGACATTGGCACACCTCTTGATTTCCTTCAGAAGTGTCCTCATCACCCTGCTACTGGTAGGGCAAGAGGCATCATCAGGTGTTGGAGTACCTAATGCGGGGGTAGCCCTCAGTTCTCTCTTTTCTGGGCAGCTGAGCGATGCTCCACAGACTGCACCTGTCTCCTCTCAGCTATAGACGAAGGTCATATGGACAATGTGTGAGCACCTAGAGGCAGACACTTCAGTGGGGTGTTTCTTTCTTCATTGAACATATTTCCTGCTTACATGCTTTTGTGTCAGATTTGCCAGGACATTTACTGGAATGAGTCCCCTCCTTAGGGCATGGGGCAAACGAGCTATAAGTCTGTTAAATGAGGCTGTAATATCATTTCATGTACTTCTTTTGTGGCTTGCAAAGCAAATGTGGATTGCACCACTTCCTGAACATTTGCATCAGGGCCTGTTCATTGCACAGAACAACCTCCTGCAATGACTGAGTCTGTGCAAAGGAACATTGCACAGACTGCACACCAGGATTTAAGGTACTTTTTCAGCCGGCCTAACTGGGTCCCTGTAGCAGGCTGGCACACCATTGTCATCAGCCTGAACTTGTAATTTTGTCCCGGTCCGGCGCATTGAGGTAGCCATAGTTGGCATTTTGTGCTTTTTGGTAAAATCTTTAAAATTGTTGTCTTAACCTTGATTTATTATTTACATTTTTCTAAATTGGTGTGGGATTTTTCTTGTGTTCTGTTTTCACTATATTACGGTTACTGTTAAAAACGTAAATACACGTGGCCTCTACGTTAAGCCTGACTGCTTTCTGCCAAGATCCCAGAAGGTTGAGCACAGGATAATTTAGGGTTGACTTGCTTCAAAAATTGTAGTTGCTGTTTGACCAGGGCTCACTTCCCAGTCAACCAAAAACCCACATTTTTTACAAGGCATAATGTCCTCAAAGGCACCAGAATTCTATGGGGAAAAAAGGTGATTTGGGAGACTAAATTGAATATGCCCACTTTCACTTTATGGTATGATGCATGGTCCAGGAAAAGATTATTAATGACAGTGGGCAAACAAATACTTAAAACATCAGAGGCAGGTGTGAACAGATTTGCCAGACTTTCCAAATCAACTAGTTGTCTAAAAGCCGAAAAGGGTTCAGGTTGAAACTTATTTAGCACGGTAACAAACATAGTTGGATATTTTTTAACTTATGTTAATGCAGCCTCGAATGTGACTTTCCACAATCTGGAGGTAAACAGGCCTACGAAAGAAGCTACTTAGAGAAAGAATGGAGAGTCAGTGCCTGCCAAGCAAGAAACAGCTCAAGTTTATTTTAAAAGCAAATGCTTTTACGCTATGGGCCTCATTACGATGTCGTTGGGACCGACACCGACGGCACATCTGTGTCGGTCTCACCGACATCTGCGGCCAGGGTCAGACCACAGCATTATGATGCAGTCGGTCAGACCGCATTGGTGGAGGGACAGAAAAGGGTGGTCGGTCGGGTCGCATTCCCCACCATTGAGGCAGTTCCTTCTCAGGCACCGCTGTGGGGATTACAATCCACTTTTTACTCCAGCCTTAGCATGTTGGTTCTTCTGACATGAAAAGGCTGGCAAAAAGGGTCTTTTCGGGCCCCTTGGCAAGGCTCCTGACCCCCGTGGCCCTCCGCAGTGGGCCCTGGGACACCTTAGTGCGCTCCTAAACATCCATGCATTGTGTGGCAGGCATGGATGCATGGTGCCTGCCACACAGAGCACGGATGTTTCCTAAGTGTGTATTTTCTATTGCAGCTTGTGCTGCGGCTGGGAAACAACCTTTACAACGCAACTTTTACAACACACTACCATTACAACTAAACTTTTACAACGCAACATCCATTACATCGCATGCCATTACAACGCAACCATTACAATGCATCACACTACAACGCATACCTTTACAACGCATACCATTACAAAGCATACCATTACAACACATACCATTATCATCCAACACTTACCCTACTGTTGCACCCCCTGGAGTTAGAATAGTATTTTTACCCCTACACTATCCAACACTTACCCTACTGTTGCACCCCCTGGAGTTGGAATAGTAATTTTTACCCCTACACTATCCAATACTTACCATACATGCAATGTAATGTTATGTGTTGTAATCGTATGCGTTGTAAAGGTAGTATGCGTTGTAATGGAATGCGTTGTAAAGGTAGTTTTTAAAAATTCGTTGTAATGGCATGCGTTGTAATGGAATGCGTTGTAATGGATGTTGCGTTGTAAAAAATGTGTTGTAAAGGTATGCGTTGTAAAAGAATGCGTTATAACGTCATACAACCGCTGCGGCTTGCAGCACAAGCTGCAATGGAAAGTATACACTTTACGACTGCCATGAAGTCAGTCGCATCCAAATAATGGAAGCGGTACTGCTGACTTCTTGTTGGACGGTCCCACTTCCGCTACGGTACCAGACGGCCTCTTGTTTAACCGGCATCGTAATAAGGGCCCTATAAGGCTTCCGAGACAGAAGACAAATCAGAAAGGATAATTGGTATGTGTGGAGGGGGGGGGGAATTAATGCAGCAAAAGGTGCACGTCAAAATGGAGAAATGGAGTATATGGTGGGTTAAAGATACATGAGAGAATGGTGGTGGCATTCTTGTTTGCTGTTTCTACATGCTGCATTAGTTCGCGATGACAAATGCACACACATGGCATTTAACCCCTTGGGCGTGGCCGCGGATCTGCGCCTGTGCGGCACATTCCGATCGTGGGTGCGGTCATGACGGCCAGGAGCCGTCATCAGCACACGAGCACTGTGTGCCATGGCGGCTCCCGGCCGTCATCAGCATGGAAGGGGTTAACCTAGAAAGAGAAGTGTTTGCAAAAACAATTCCAAATGATTTCCTTGCAATCCTATTCATACCCACTTTACTTCTTTGCTCTTTGTGTGCACAGTGTGAACAATTATTAAGTAAGCCGAATAAAACATTTGAGACACAAAACTCAAATAGTGATAATGCGTGGGATTCATTCCAATGAGATTACTGTCAGAACTCTGTATAAATGGGAGCTGTTTCACACCAGACATGGGCAGTCAGTTACAGATGCTTCTCTCGCTGTTTAATTGTAGACAGAATGGCATGGGGTACAACTCGTTCATTTCCCGCATTGGCGTGTCAATGGCTCTGCTGACCTTGATGCTGGATGAAGTATGGAAGTTCCTGCCTGCGGTTATCTTCTCTTCCACGGCCTTTGTCTGCGGCTTGGTGGCTTTTTGCCTTCCTGAGACTCTCAATGTGCAGCTGCCTGAAACAGTAAAAGATGTTGAGAATGCACGGTAAGGCATTCTTCCAGTACTCGGTATGGATGGATATATCTAGCTGTATTATCCGCAGGAATCAGAAGTTGCTCACTTGATTCGTGTGAACTGTGGGCTTCTTGAGGCGGGTGTTGATTTCTTCAAGTTTCTATTTAACCGAAAAAGTGGCAGATGTTATGGTGGTGATAATGATGTGGGTCAGGGAGGTGTTGATTGATGATGTTCCCAGGTTGTAGATGTGGTTGGGGACATGAGTCTGTTGGGGCACCTGAGTGGGTGGTACTCATGGTTGCCATTGTGTAGTTTCTAGTGAGGGTTGTCCATTCAGTCAGATGGCCATCTTGGTTGGTGGTGGGTAGGTTAACGATGAGTTCTAGGGTCCTCTTTTTTTTCCTGTCCTCCTGTACTCTTTTCCCCATCCCCCCACTCCCTAACACGTCCTGCCCCACTCTAGACGTGTTCGCCATACAAGGAGGGACAGCTTCAAATTCTAGCCAGAGGTGGACTGCAGGAGAAACCCATCTGAGCACATGCCTTGTCTGGTTAGGCGGTGTGCAGAGGCCAGGGCTCCAAAAAATAAAATGGTACTCGTCCTGCATGACGAGTACCTTGAAAAATATCCTCGACCTAACTGTAACCTACATGACCTCCGTCTCTGAAAGCGGAGCAAAAAATATGACAAGATAACAAGATTTAAAGGCATCTTTATTGCTCATTAACTTTGTGAGCAATAAAATGCCTTTAAATCTTGTTATCTTGTCACATTTGCTCCATTTTCACAGACATTGGACAAAAGGTATTTTGTCTTCCTACTAACCAGAAAGGATGAGTAGGGCCTAAAAACAGCTCGACCTTGTAAAATTTAGCTCGCATATGCGAGCGGTCGAGTGGATGTTTCGAGCCCTAGAGGCTCGGCTAGGAGAAGCCAGTGAGGGAACAGCGTGAGAGTTTTTGATAACTTGGAGACACGCTATTACACCTTCTGTGTGCCATGACTTCATCAAGTGAAGCACCCTCCGGCTTCCAAAATGCTTGTTGGGCTACTCTTTTAGTCAAAGCAGGATCATGGCAACCCATAAAACAGTAACCAAAAGTCTGCCTGTGCACACTACTGCACAAGCAATCACAGGCACTGGTGCAGCTTGTTCACTGGTGAAACTTCAGGGACAGAATATACTGCAAGTTTTTTATTTTAAACCGTTGCTAGTAGAGTATGTTTTTTCCTTCAAGAGCCAGTGGGTGAGGTCAGAAATTGAGAGCGGGCAGAGGGCAATGAAAATATTTCTAACTATCGTAACGGAAAGTTTCAATTCTATTAGGCACACGGAGGCAAGGATTAGGCTTTTCCTCTCTTCTCTTTATTTCGCAGCAGCCTTTAAACATTGTAGATTTAAAACCATGAATTAAATTTCTCATAAACACTTGGGAAAAAAGCAGACAAAGTCCATCCAATCACTAAGCACTGCCTTTATGGCAGTAGCTCTGGGCACTCTCTATCCCCTCTTTCTTCCTGTGGACACAGCCGCCTTATACAACAACCCTCACTCCTGCTTTACATTGTCTGCTCCTATGAAAGAAGGATTTAGTATGAGGCAAACGCTTTCCTACAGATATCAAAGTTCAGTTTGTCAACAGTCATCCAAACTTTTGAGACAATATGTGAAAACTTGCAGTAAATCAGACAAAGAAAATTATTATATACTAGAAACATACATCACAATCGAAACTGTGCGGTATATATCCCAGTTGATTGTATTACTAAAACTTCTCATCGTAATGAGTGGGTTAATTACCATGTTCCAGAAATGTGTGGGCTAATCCTTGCCTCTGTGTTCTTGATAGAATTGAAACTTTCTTTTACAATAGCTAGGAAATATTACATTCTACGTCAGGACCCGGAGGCGAGTATTTGGCTAGTTTAAAGCTTTCACACCACCAAGGAAGCCAGATTGGAGATTGGTTTAAAGTAACATTTCTTAAAAGTGGAATCGGACGACCAGTCTGCTACATTGAAAATATCTTCCAATCTAGCCCCCAAGGAAAAAGCCTTAGACGCAATGGCGACTCGAACGGAATGAGCATTGAATTTGGAAGTATAGATACCCACCTCCTGCATCGCCCATTGAACATATCTGGCAATCGTGGAAGCGGAAAACGCTTTATGAGGTTTAGTAAGTGCGATCAGCAACTGTCTATCCCCACGAGGACGGATCTCCTCCGTAACTGTTTCATATGCTTTTGTAGTTCTAACCACGCACAACTTTGAAACGTCAGGAAAGGCCTAGTATGATACAATTCTTGAGTTACTCTTTGTTCTTGGAGCAATGTGGAAAGATACCCATTCCAGAGTAAATACTTTATCTGTTAAATCCAGAGCTCGAACTTCTCAGACCCATTGACAGGAAATTAAACATAGTAGAGTGGTCAACTTTGCCGACAATTTTTACCTCGACAGGCATTTATTTGATGGCTAAAACGTAAAGAGATTTAGAACTTTGTTCACATCCCATAGCCTGGAATATCTTGGTTCCAGGGGAATCAATAAGCAAATACCCCTCATAAGCATGCATACCAGGGGATGCTCTCCGACTGGATGCCCATGGACCGAGTTATGACCCGCTGAAATAGCTGATTTAAAGGTATTGATGGATCTATAAGCCAAGCCGTTGGAGGCTAAGCCCGCTAAGAAATTCAGGATATGGACAATGTCCAACCCCAGGGGATCTATCTGGCGTTGGACACACCAACCCAGCAACCTTCTCAGGTGGACCAGTACCGTTTATTTGTACTATCTCCCAGGCTTTAACAGGCAAGTTCTTGAAATGCCGGGGATTTTGCAACATTCCCTCTAATCCTCCTAGCCATGAGGTATAGGGGACCTGCCAAAACCAAGTGGTGAGTGTTGCGCTGGGGTTCCAGAAGGAGATCCGGAAAACAGGGGTAGATGGATTGGAGTATCCAAAGAAAGTTTCATCAGAACTGGAAACCATACTTGAGATCTCCAAATTCCGGGTAATCATCACCAGATCTGAGTGTTGTTGTCGCACGGATGCATGATCATGGCGATCGGCAGGAAAGCAAACCCCACCTCTGTGCTCCAGTCTTGGAGAAATGCATATGTTGCAGCTGCATTTGTATTCGGCCTCCAACTGCAATATCTGTCCAGCTGAAAGTCCAGCCATGAGGCACAGAGATCAATGGAGAATGGTCCCCACCTGTCCTGAATCTTATGAAACACCTGCTGGTGTAACTTCCACAGGCTGACGTCCTTCCAATGTCTGGAGTGCCAGTCTGCCACTGGTTCTGCCTTCCCCGGCAGATGCTCCGCTGGCACTGAGATCTGACGAGACAGACAGGAAGCCCATAGACTACAAGCTAGATCTGAATGAGCCTTCGACTTTGTCCTTCCGAGGTGGTTGGCGTCCATTTTGATAAGAACCGAGCATTGGGCCTTGTCTTTGGTCCAGCCGTTGATTGTGAATGACCGTGGCATTATTTCCAAACTGGTCCTCGGAGGACCAGTTTCTCCTGTGATAGAGTGGCCACATTGAGCTCGACAACTCAAACTGTTGGCATCAGATACTATCACCAGGTCTCGTTGGGAGCCGAAGATTGCTCGACCTTTCCAGGCCTCAATGTGGGACATTCACCATTGCAACTCCCCTCTCGCCTCCCCCGAAAGTAGGATTGACTAAGAGTAAGTCAGGCCTCGTGGCAGATGAGATATCTTTATGTGTTGGAGTGCCAGCTAGTGAAGGGGTCCTGGAAATATGGCTCGGATAGAGGACTGCTGATGCAGTGAAACTTGTGATTTGGGCAAAGCCTTCCATAGTTTGTATTGTATCTTGGTCAACTTGCGAGAAGGAGGACTGGGGGTAGCATTCGCCGACTCCACGAGGAACCCCCGATATTGCACGCTTTGTGTCGGGATAAGGGAAGAAAACGAAGCCTAACCCCTCTAACAGGTCGATGGTCCTCAGTAATTGCTCCCTCAACCGTGTAGGACATTGATTCATGAGCAGGATATCATCCAATTAGACAATTAACCTCACCCCTCGGGCACTTAGATACTCCACCACCGGTTTCATTACCTTGAGGAAACACCATGGAGCAGATGACCAACCAAAAAGGAAGAGAGGGGAATTTGAATATTTGCAACCTCCATAGGAATTGTAAAAGACTCCTGTGGGGAGGTAAAATGGGGATAGTTAGGTAGGCATCCTTGAGGTCCAAGCGGTCTATCCAATTAGAAACTTGTAAAAGATCCCTGAGGAGATGGATGCCTTCCATCTTGAAGTGGCGTTAAACCAACCACTCGTCAATCTCGCTGATGTTTAGCACTGGCCTTTGACCCCATCTCGCTTCTCCACCAAAAACAGATTGCTTAGAAAACTCCTGGGGTGCAGGGAAGTTGTGTGGATTGCCCCCTTTTCCAAAAGTTGGGTAACCTCTGTGTCGACCAACCTGGTCTGCTCCTGGGGGAAAACCGGAGGAGCCGGCCTGCGTGGTTGCATGGGAATTCAATAGAATTCAATTTGGAACCCCTGGACGGTTTGGAGGACCCAAGTATCCGATGACAGGGCTCCCAGCTCTCCGTGAATCGGGCCAAATGAGTTGTTGAAAGAGCCATTGCCTCTCAAACCGGAGCCACCTCTGCTGCCCGGATGACAGGAGGTCACCATTTACGCCCCACCCACCAAATAGTTTTGCAAGAGGTTTCCTGTCACCTAACTGGTTTGTTACCCCAGAGAGAGCTTTAAAAGAATGCCCTTCAGGCTTGCATCTTCATCCGCTGTTTTTCAATGGTTCATGGAAGTTTTATTCAGAAATGTAGAGGGTGTCTTATGTTTTCAGGGTAATCTGTTGGTATTTTGTAGTGACAAAGTTAACAATGACAGAATTTTGGTGCTGGTTCTTTTTTCGAAAACTGTTTTTATTTATTTTCAAAGATATTGACATTGCATGGGTATACAAGCAGAGGATTAGCAAAAAATGATGAGATGATCATGACCAATCCCATAAATAAGCAGAAGTGGAGAAGAAGGATACAGTGCAATCAACGTATGCCATACACTTTGCAATAGATAATCAAACATAACAAAAGAAACAATAATAAAGTCAACTATTTCCTAATTGGCAAAAACAAATGGTCGCTTGAGCCAGGTTGTCCGTAAAGTAGCAATAGGAATTTAGAATCTAAACCTCTGCCCCCGTAAATAATGTCAATGAGGGAAAGAGATGTAGGGCAATGCGAATTGATTGACGGGGTGGTGGGATGGAGGAGAGTCTAAGAGGGTAGTCCCTCTGATCCCTCCTAGGTGTGGTGTGTGTGTGTGGAGATGGCGTATGGGTGCACAGGGTTACTAACCACAAGAAGGTTAGTTATTGTGCAGAAGGAGGAGGCTCTGATATGCTTGAGCGGGTCTCTTGAGACTGAGTTACGATTGATAGCAAGTAATTGTATAGTGGTTGCCAAATGTCTTTCGTTCTAGTGGTTGGGGTTGAAGAGATGTGTATAATTCACTGGTTGTGTCACAGTATGTCATACTGGTGAGCCAGTTGGCAGGGTTGGGGGGCAGGTGCTTACCCCAGTGTATTGCAACCTTGGGTTTGGCCAAGAGGACAGCTATAGCGGTAAATCATCTAATGTTTTTGGGAATATTTAGGGCCTTATTTATGAAGGCCTTGCGCCGCCAGTGCGTCACTTTTAAAATGGGAAAAAGTGACGCACCAGCGGCGCAAGGCCTTCATAAATAAGGCCCTTAGTACATAGCCCAACAGGGCGAGTGGTGGGTCTGCATTCAGATCAAGTTCCAGTATCTGGGATAACTTGGAGAAAATCTCACCCCAATAATGTGCTGCATATCTACAGGATCAAGCCATATGGAGAAAATCTGCTCTAGGAGCGTGGCATTTAGGACAATCTGAGGAGCTCGATTGGTCATATTTGTGTTGTCCAGTAGGATTTATGTAAGCACATCACAGAAACTTGAAATGGAGGAGTTTGGGATGATGGTAGGGTGATACCAGTCAGGTTTGGGCACAGCACGTAGCCCATATCTTATCTTTAATGGGCTTCCCTAGGTCCGGTTCCCAGTATGATCTGAGTTCTCATTGTGAGCTGGGAGCTATGCCATACTAGCTCTATACAGTTTGGACAACAGTCGTGCTCTATCTGAATCATTGATCACTTCCGTCAGGGGAGAAAACTCATCTGAAGCTATTGGATAAGTTGATATGGTAGACCGTAAGGCATTGTGGAGGCGGTGCATAATAAAACGGTCCCTGAGTGAAGCATCATGAATGAGCGGGTCTGGGGAGTGTGTTAATACAAGTCCTTTTGTGAAGAGGTCACCAAAAGTGTGGAGCCCGTGTCGTGACAAAGTGCATTTCACCAGAGTTTCGCAGGTGATGTGGAGCCATGGGTTGTCCGTCAAAGTCAAGGCCATGGAGTGAAAAAGGGTTCCACCCAAGAGTTGTTGGAGCTTCCACGATGTGCAGCAGGTGGTGGAAAGTGTTTGAACACCCTTGGTGTCCAGAGGGAACCAGCAAAGTCCAGCTCTGGTTTGGTGTACAGTAGTGGGGCACCAATGATGGGGGGATTGTCATTATTCAGCCAGGTAATAAAACTGAAGATGGGGTACCCCAAGACATCCTCTCTCATAAGGGAGCACTAATGTGTTCCAACTGATACGAGGTCACCGACCATCCCAGATAAGTTTAAGGAGTAAGCAATGTAGGGTAAGAAGGAACACATTTTTGAGTGGTATAGGAATATTAAGGAACAAGTAGAGAAAGCAGGGAAGGATCACCATTTTTATGAACGCAATCTTACCAGCCATTGAAAGGGGCAACTGAATCCACCTATTGATTTGTTTCAACAGTGTGTCAATGGCGGGACCATAGTTAAGCCGTACCACCTGTTCCTTATCTGTATGGAGTATGACATCAAGATATTTAACTGACCCATTGCACCAGGTCAATTGGTAATCACATGCAGTTTGTTTTGTGGCAGTTGTCATGGAAACAAATTCACATTTGGACCAATAGATCTTAAGACAAGAAAGGATCCCGAATTGTACAAATTTGTGCAGAATTGGGGCTCGGTTCTTCTCCGGAAAACGAATAAAGAGTAAAAGGTCTTCTGCATTGAGAGAGATGAGGAGGGGCCATTTTTAAATTGAAAACCGCCGTGCATGTGGCAAATATGGAGATGACGGACCAGGGAGTCCATTGCTAATATTAAGAGTAAAGGTAACAGTGCACAGCCCTGATGGGTACTCCTCCTTATAGGAAATGAAGCAGTGAGTGAACCATTCACTCCAAGACATACCGGGGAGTGTGCATACAGGAGATTTATCAATTTGCAAGAGACAGTACAGAGAAAAGGCCATTCCAAGGAGTCAGATGCCTTCTCAGCATCTGATAGAGCTATCGCAGTGAGGCTATCTGTAGAACTTCTGTTTAGCACCGAGAATACTGCCCTCAGATTCAGCTATGTAGAGTGTAGGGTAACAAATCCTGATTAGGCAGGGGAAATTATTTGGTCCACCAGTAATGAAAAACGGTTGGAGAGATCCTTCACCAATATGTTATGGTTCAAATTGAGAAGTGACAAGAGTCTATAAGAACCACAATATAAAGGGTCCTTGCCGGGATTTTGGGAAAGAGGGTTATTAGAGCCTTGCGCATAGATGGAGGTAAACTGCCTGTATGGAGGGATTCCTCATAAACCGCGAGCAGGCACAGTGCCATATATGTTTAAATGTTTAGAGAATTCCCCCATATTGTCATCAAGATTGGGAGTTTTGGAGTTACGTGGGTAGTCTATGGCTAGCATGATTTCCTCTCAGGATAAAGGTTTGCTAAGGAATTGATGTTGAGGATTAAAGAGCCAAATCATAGCCACCTCCTCCAAGTAGGCTGTCCCAGCTGCAGTGTCCTTTGATAGGCAGGAGGTGTAAAGGCAGATGTAATACTAAAGCAGGGTGTCTATTACACCCTCATTGGTGGTAATCCGCGTGGCCCCATCAACGCTTAGTTCAGGGGGTGAAGGAGACAGGCCAGAGTACGCCTAGGGCATTTGCCCTCACCAGATCTGCATGCTCAACCATGTTTATCCAGGTACAGGACTTCCCTCTCAGCCAAATTACTGCACTCTGTCAGAAGGGAAGATGTGATTTGAGGGCAGGGTAGAAAGGCATTAAGCGCTGTATGAAGATCCAGATTGTGTGTCCCTCAGTAGCCCGAAATGCTGAGAGATGCAGATGCCCCTGATGTAGACTTTGAACGCCTACCAAAGGGTGGCATGGGAGGCCACTATACCCTCATTAAGCTGGACATATTCCATAACTGCTGTATGCAGTTCAGAATGGAACAATTCGTCCTGTATCATCAAAGTAGGGGCGCGCCAATGTCTCTCCTGACCGCCACCAAAAGAGGACCCGTACCGGGGCGTGATCGGATATTGTGCAAAAATTTTTTGTATGGAAAGCAACCTTGGATATAGTGTGGTGGATATAAGGCAGTAGTTGATACGTGATTATATATTGTGTGGGACCGAATAATGAGTGAACCCCAAGTTTGAGGTGTGTTTTAGGTGCCAAGCATCACACAATATGTGTGTATCACAAATGTCATTGAGTACATGGAGTGATCTTGATTAGGTGGTTGGTTTCGGTGCAGTGGTGTCAGTTACACGGTCCACTAGGAGGTTGAAATCTCCAGCTACGATAAGGTGCTCAAATGCCATCCTTCCAATTTGGGTGGTGAGGGACAGGAAAAACTCTCGGGTATCTACATTAGGAGCATCGATGTTGGTCAAAAGCACAGAGTGACCCGCCAGAATATCAGCTACTAGGGTATACCAGCCATCATCATCTGCAATAGTTGTGATGTGTTTAAATAGTACATTTTTGTAAACAAGAATACAGACCCCTCTAGAGTAGGAACGGTAGTTAGGACAAGTGTACTCTCCTTGGGGGAAGATGTGTTTCCTGAAGGAAAGCTATGTGTGCACCATGACTGGCTAGGTTAGACCTGTTTGCCCTTGCGACGAAGTCCCCTGATATGCCAGGACAGGAGCATAAGAGGGAGGTCGTTTGACTCGGGGGTGTGTACGGACCATGAGGTATGGCAAGTAGAACTGGGAATAAGGATGAAGAGCGACTATTGTGTACTGATTACGAATGAGGAAAACTACAAGCAGTAATGCAAACATTCTCAATAACCCCCCACAGCCCTCTTCCCACACCAGGCACACAAAAGCCAAGTACTGACCCCTAAAAATAACCCCTCAAACAGAGAATAACAATGCAATGAACATATGTTTGTGTACCACTAGGGGGTAGCAGCGCTACTGCGCACACCTATGCATGATAGGATCAGTTTGTGAAGTGGTAAGGGCAATTTAAAGTATCTGTGTTGTAAAATCTGAACAATACAAATGGACAAGACAATATTAAGTTTGGAGTCAGGTCCACAGACGACTATGCTGACTGGAAGTTGGGTGATGAAGAAACACAGCCATCAGCCTATGGGGAAGAGATCAGCACTTGCTCTGGAGTGAATGTGTGGTGGGGATCTGTCTGGAGTTGATCATCGGGAAGAGAAACATTGACCCGAACATTGCTTGCGAAAGGCATGCGCCATGGCCGGGGTGTTCAAGAAGTGGGGCTTACCATTGACTTCGACCCTCAGGCGTGCCGAGTACACCATTCTGTAGCAGAATCCCAGTTTTTGAAGCTTGGACTTGATGCTTATGAACTTCCAGTGCACCTCCTGGACCACAGCAGTGAAATCAGGGAACAAGAAGTTTGTAGAGCCCTGCCATTGTAAAAGACCTTGTTCTCGGGCTAAGCGCAGGGCAGCATTGTGGTCCCTAAAGTTCAGCAGGCAAGCAATTATAGGTCTTGGGGGACAGACAGAATTGGGGTGCAGGCCTAGCGAGTGATGAGCCCATTCCACCATGAATGTGGAGCTAAAGAACTGCTTACCAAATGGATCCGTCAAAAGTTCTTTTACAAACAGATCGATGTGGCCAGTATTGGTGGATTCAGGTACCCCCAGTATGTGTAGATTATAGCACCTGCCCCTGTCCTCCAAATCTTCGTTTTTCATGGTCATGGTTTTGAGCAGCTTTTCTATTCTATTCTTTCCAGTCACATCATATATTGTGCAGCTCCGTCTTCCTTGGCCGATACTCTCTCCCCAGTGGCCTCAAATTGATTATCGTGCCTCTGACGGCGTTCGCCCATAGTGTCTAGTCTCCTGGCAAGGGTATCGAACCGGCAATCAATGGCTCTGAACCCGCTCTGAGTTCAGTCATGATTGCGTCTGTGCCAGTTAGCTGGTCTGGACCAGCGCTGCTTGTGCCACTGCCTTCCGCCATTTGCGGAGGCTGTCTTGTTTGCGTTTCTGCTTTACAAAATTGAGTAGTCTCTGTTTGGGGTCCACACAAACCATAGCTTGTAGAGTGGAGGAACTGGCCCCAGGAGGCTGATGGAGAGTCGGTCAGAGGTAATCATAGTAAGAGCCAGCAGTGTCTTGCAAGTTATGGAAATGTCTTGTAGCCAGTAATGATGGCGAGGGAGGTGGAACTGTGGAGGTCTCCCAATGGGGTGAAAAAAAGAACAGCATCCTAGGTGGATTTGTGAGCACACCTCGTAGACTACAGCATGAAGCAGGCCATCCGATGGCGCCTGCTCTTAAGGGACGGTGAGCTGCCTAGAATGTCACTGGCCTCCAGCAGGTTTTACCCCACTGATGCTGCTATAAGGCACAAGGCAGGGCACCGGTGATGAAAAACACCTCCAAGGATGTAGATGGCAGCTTAGAATTTCACAGATGCCAGACAGCAGCTGTGGGGCAAAAAGCGGGGTTGAATGCAAGGCCACAATGGAGAGAAGCCGCTAGATGAAAGCACAAGAGCGGGCGCAGAGGCCAAATCAGTCAAGGGAGCCATTGGTAGTAGAATAGGCGATGGTGCCAGGGATTGGTGGTCAATCAATTGACAGCATGTCCAGGAAGATAAACGCAGCAGCAAGGCCCAGAGTGGACAGTCCATGGGCTAATCAGAGAAGGCAGGGGCTCTCAAGGACATGTAAAGGGAGCAAATGGGCCTCGCAGGTATGCCCAGACCACAGGGTAAGAAAGAGATGAGGCCCACAGCACTGCGTGCTGACGAACAACCTGCTGGGGGCCGCTTTGCCATGCACGTCATAACAGCCGATGAGTAGCTAGGCAGTAACGTGCCCCCTCCGTCCACCAAGGAAAGCGGAGAGCCTCCAAGGCACATGTGGGTGAGGGGGACAGCTGTTAGGCAGATGAGGCACAGGAGGTGCTCAGGCCGGTCCGACACACCCCGTCGGCCGACTCCCCAGGCTCATCCGCAGCCCCTGTCGCTGTGGGGTCTCCAGGGAGACTCCTGGAAAGCCTTACCTGGAGGTTGAGGATGCGCAGATGTGGCAGAACCTCTTTCACTCTCCGGCATTTCAAGTCCTGGTGTGTTCACTCCTTCCGGCTGGATGCTCAGCAGAGGCCATAGGAACTCCTCCGCTTGGTCAGGATACACGTTGGACTTGTGCAGGGAGGGTTCCTCCACACATCTCGGACCTCCATTAGACGGGCGCAGTGTGCAGGCAGGCTGGTGTGAGAGAAGCCGGCAATTGTAAAGAGTCTGGTGGCTCAGTGGACTAACGCATCCACTGTAGGGGCCTGTGTTTGTTCCTCATGGTCACAGGTTGAGATCCCAAAGGGTCAACTCAGCCTTCCATCCTTTGGAGACTGATAAAATAAGTACCACATTTTGTGTAACAATGAACATTTGTTATTCAGCCCCATGATACCCCTGGGTGAACATGCACTTTACAAATACACATGTTATTATATGTTAAAGGCAGGATTGCGGTTGGGGTTCTGGTGGCTCACCGTGATTAGTAGCGACAGCGCCCCGGTAAAACAAAGCGGTGCTTTGGTCTACCGGTGAAGACCTCACTGGCACGGCTATAGTAGCAGGGGCATGGGCCATAAAGGAAGGCCTAGTGAGTCAACTAGCCACACGCCATCAAATCACCCTCCACCATAGCTGAAATCATGCCACGTATATGCTAGGGACTCGCAAGGGTCATAATATTGAGGGAGGGTGGCATGACTACCATTTTGGTGTGTAAAGAGGGCAGCGTCCATCAGAGCTTCAACGTGTGCAACCATGATGGCCGGCACTTGGCCACACCCCTGATTGGCGCTGGTTCCTAATGTCCTGGAACAGAAATGAGTCACCGTTAGGGCAGACAAATGTACATTTGGTGTATCTGTGGTTAACTCTTTGGGCCATAAATTGTCAGGTGTTGGAGTAGAACTCAAAGTAAGTTTAGTTAAGGCAATTGATGAAGCAGCTGTTCCCCAAGGAAAGATCAATCGAGATCCTTCATGGGACTATTGGAATTATATGCATGTATGGAATGAATTACTTGAATGCTGGGACAGTTGGAGGTTCCTGCTGGTGCTGCTGGTCGTATTAATAGATTTGTAGGGGTGGGCGGAATTTGCATAACCGCAGATCTCCGCAAAACGGTAAAAATCTCCTCAAACACACAGAAATTCCGGGAACACGTGGAATTGCTTGTTCGTGAAGCTTTTTTTACTGTGCGCAATCGCTGTTTGTTTGCTCGGGGGAAAATATCTCGCAAACACGCATTTTGTGAACGCGAACAAGCAAAAAATTTCGTGAAGTCGCTGAATGCAGAATTTTGGGCCATTTTGCTTTCTCAGCGGAAAGCGAAATTACCCAAATTCTGCAAATTCCGAAAATGGAACGGAATTTACTGCATAGGCCTATAGATTTGTACATTTTCCGCATCCTCAAGTCTTCTTCATGTAAACAGACCTTTCAAGGGGAAGGCTCCGTCATTAGACAGACATTCAGTGTATTCAACATGTCTACTTTCTTAGTGCACATAGTATGAGTAAAGTCTTTGTTTTTCCTGTTGGGGCCTCTGATGTGCTAAAATGCTGATGAATGCTAATAGCTTTTGTGCACACCTGTGTTTGTATGCATTAGTGCTTTAAAGTTATACTTAATGGCGTTCCAGTGTTAGATAAGGTGCTTCTTTCGAGAGTGATAACAATTAAGCATGGGCGGATTTTGCGAATTGGCAATTTGCGAAATTGCGTATTTACGGATTCGCAATCCGCAAAATCCGCGAACTCTCGCAAATTTTGTGGATTCTTTTTTTTTGTGTTCGCAAGTGTTTCTACCATTTCGCAAGGGTTTTTTACCCGTTCGCAAACGCGAACTTACTTGTCCGGTAGCAACGGTCGCGACCATGTTGTTTCCAAGTCTGGTTCATCACAGCACCCTCTGGTTCACCACTGCCACCCTCTGTTTCACCACTGCCACCCTCTGGCTCACCCATGCCACCCTCTGGCTCACCATTGCCACCCTCTGGCTCACCCATGCCACCCTCTGGTTCATCACTGTAGATTATGGGGGGAAAAGCACACCTGCCCTGCCTCAACTGACCTCAATTAATTTGGGGCTGATGAATGTGTCACTGAATTTGAGCTGGCACCTGCTTCCTTAGCTGTAAGTGCTTTCTCATTAATGATGAGCTTGAACTTTTGCACCTGCCAAGTGCTTTCAGTTTTGTAAAATTCGTTAGCACACCTGCCCTGCCTCAACTGACATGAATGAATTAGGGGCTGATTAATGTGTCACTGAATTTGAACTTCCAGGCTGGCACCTGCTTCCTTATCTGTAATTGCTTTCTGATGCAGTGTAATTTTTTTTAACAGGACCTTTGTTGTATACTTGTAGCTATTCTCTGAGCCTGCTGTGAGGGTCAGAGCAGGGTCATAGAATAGTTGCAAGTAGGCAACTGAACTCTGAAGGGGCTCCTCAGGAAGCACTACAGGGAATGGTTACTAATGATAAGTTTGAACTTTTGCACCTGCTTAGTGCTTTCAGTTTTGCATAAATCGTTTTTCTGCAATTTCGCGCGATTCGCGGGGTGCAAATTCGTGCAAGATCGAATTCGGAAGCCGCAAATTCGTGCGAATATACGATTAGTTTTTTTGCTGCGTGTTAGTTCACGTGATTTTTTGCGTGTTCGCAAGCCGCTTGTAGCGCAACGTTTGCGAAGTTACCCTAGCGGTCATACATGGGCGCGGCCGTCTTGTTTGCGTGACGTATTTCCGTTTCCGGGCGCTATGTGTAATCTCGCAAAGTGTGCGGCTCGCTAGTACATGTTCGCGTGTGATCGCGGGGGAAATCTCGCGCGAACTTACCCACGTGGTCGTGAACGGGCGCGGCCATCTTGTTTTTCATTCATTGCTATGGTTCTGGGCATGCTTTCTGTATCCTCTGTCAATCTCTGCCATCCTTTTGATCTATTTTACTTATTATATATACCTCTATTTTTCTAGCTCTATATTTTTGTGTTTTCTGCTACTTTTGGTTAATTTTGAACTACTTTTTTAAACTCTTTTCTTTTCTTCTTCCCTATTCTATTTCTTCTTTATTATTTACCTTCCTTTCTGCCCAGACAATGGTAAAGGGAGCCGGGAAGCAGCCTGAGAAGGGAAAGGGTCCCGCACCCCGTGCCCGGCTCCCGTGCGGGCGTTTGAGGGGGGAGCAAGTCATAGTCCGGGAGATTGGCAGGCGGCAAGATCGCTAGCGGCTCCGGGCTCCGGGAGTGCCGGAAGCGGTGGGAGAAGGTGTGCCGGGCCATGTGCAGGAATGCCCTCCCTTGCGCCGGAACGCCCCCTGATGGCGCAGGGCTTTACAACGTGATGCATCTCCCATATACGTCACGTTGTTAATATATGCCGTACCATGACGCCTCTTTTGTTCTGCCGCTACGTCACAAAAGTCACGCAACAATGGAGCAAAAGAGCTGCAAGGGGCTTGTAAATCTGCCCCTACAGACTCAAGTCCAGTCCTTCCTTTGTACACCTGGCAATAAGAAGAAATAGTGGTGGTGGATTGATAGTTTGAGTATTTTAATGACTGGCTAATGTCGTAGGAAACTTTTTTGTGTTGTCGCTGATCTGCAATCACGATGGAGTTTGTCTGTCACTTCGCGTGCTGCGGACTGCTGCCTGCCAGTCCTAGGCGAACCTTTTTATTAGTTTGTTTAGTGAGTTACATAACTTTCCAAGTCGACGGTCCGCAAATCAAGCAATACTAATATCATAGTAGACCACATGAGATAGGTCAATATATCCCGTGAAATAGTTGTCTATTTGCTATTTCGCCAAAATATTTTGTTATTGTTCTTTTGAAATGTTTGATTTGGTTGACAACAATCATCCATGTTTTTGGGTCTTTCTTTCTTTCATGTTGTACATCAGCTCCCCCCAGGGGCAAGAGGACAGAGGAGGATGGGTTATCGGCTGCTGCTGCTGTTCAAGGCCAGGATCGGTAAGGCGAGGCTCCTTTAATGGCCCTGGTAAGTTTTAATTTTAATATAGAGAACCTACTTTTTCCTAGCATTACTCATTCGATTTTTTCAAAATCGTCTTTGATCTTCTTGTAAACTGTATCTAAATTCTTATCCTGCCTCTACTATGACTCCCTGTGGTATTACTAGATTATTCTTATTAGTCTGTCTGTGTAGCTAACTGAGATTGCACATTTGGCAAAAGGTGTTAAACGAAACTCCCATTCTAGTCAGCAATAGCTCTATGCACTGAGTGCAGTCCTCTGGGATTGTCCATAATGTCTTTTCAAGTCTTCTAAATGTTTATGCTTTGACAATTACCAACAATAAAAAGGTGAATGACCACCAAGAAAGAATAAGATACTACTTTACTTTTGGTTTGGATAGGAGGACAATCCATACTACTACTGTTGCAGGGACAAATCTGCACAAATAGAACTATGGACACTAAATAGTGCATTGTTTATCAATTATAATAGGCGCAGGTAGACTTTCCACATACCTCAGTGATATCAGACTTTGAAGAAGCCCCAATCTCCTTACTGACTAGATAGTGTGGCAGTCATTTAGCTCCCGAATTCATTGATGATTGATCCCCAATGATGATTATCCAACGCAGGACAAGAGTACGGAGTCAGAGTCCAGAAGTGTCAGAGGCACGGACTCCTGCTTGGAAATTGCAAAACCTTTTGCTCATTCGCTCTCGACCAAAAACCACAGAGTCTATTTAAGTTTTAAAGCTTTAATAAAAGTAAAAATATTTATTAAAATCAAGCTTGTCATAAAACAAACGGTTGATTAAAAATGGGAAAGTGCTTAGTAATTTCACACATTTATTGTGGACGAGCCGAGCCCTCACCTGGTTTGAACTTTAATTTTTCTTTTTGCTGCTGAATCGTTGGTCACTCCGTCCTAGTGATGATGATTTGTTCTTAGAAGTGAAGCTTCTGTCTGTTATGAGAAAAATGGTGCGTGTTAAAAAGCAAGCATTCATCAGTTGTGCCAAAAAGTGCAGCAAGACAACACCCTTCCCTGGAAAAAGGGACATTTTACTTTAGAGTAGACAGTCACAAATTATTAGATTGGTTTCTATATTCACATTTCTTCATTCCTAGACAAAATACTAGTGAGTGGTGTATGTCAATAACATCTAACATTCTTAAATGTACTTTGTAGGTGGAACATCTGGTGCTGGGCCCAGCGCGGAGGTGGAGGGAGCAGTTCTGGTGAGGAGGCGGTGCAAGTGTCGGACGAAACTGCTGTGCGAGTTGCCACGGTAGTGGCGGGCAGTGGTAAGCTCTTATATTCCTTACTTATTGAGATTGCAGACTGCATAGTGTGCTCTCTGCATGGGTGTAGTATATATGTTCTACAGTTAAGTTACTATACTGTTAAGCAGACTTTCAAATTTAGAACAAAGTTTTTTATCAACCAGGTAGTAGCCTCCTCTAAATTTACTTCAACTCAGCAGTGATTTTTTTTTCGAGAATCCAAATCAGATCTGAGATGAGCTTGATGGATGGGATGAACGAAAAGCGAAAGAAGGGTGTAAGTAAGTGTGGAAGGACGAGCAAGTTAAAGTAATGATGACTGACAAAGAAGAATGATACGTGTTTGATTGGTGCCCGAGGTGGCTGGGAAGGAATATGATGCATGCCTGGGCGAAGGATGAAGCAAGGATGGGTGGAAGGAGAACAGCCTGGGTGGGTGAAACAGAAACTGTATGTGTGCGCAATATATGCTTTTGTTGAAATTCAAATGCAAGTCAAGCACGGATGTATGGCTTGCGGTTTCCCAAATAAAATGAAAAGGTTGTTTTCCGTGAGAAAACGTAAGGTTTGTCCAGATGAGAGACATGAAGAAGAATGATTGACATATAGTTTGAATGGATGGATGCCTGGATCATGGTACTATCTGACTCTTAGATAGCATATGTTTTGTTATGTTATGTTATGTTATGTTAACTCCATTTTTAAGCGCACAGCTGCCCCAGCTAAGGGGCGTCCCGGCGCTGCGCCTGGAAAGGAACACAACACTAACAAAACAAATTGCTGGTGAGGTTACCTTGATATGTGTATCTAGAGAGAGTAGACGGTCACTGGATGAACTAAGTGTTACTTTGAAGAGCATGTAACACCGCACCCGCACGTCCGTCCCAGTGTAGGAAAGGCAAGGAAAAGAAGTTGTAATTTTGTCCGAATACTACCATGAATAGTAGCAGTAGTTTGTATTGCAAGCACAGCATATATCCAGCTATTACGATGGCCACTCACTACCTCTGTTAATACGTTTAGTAGAACTCAGTCATTCATGTGTGGATGTATCACTGTTCACTCAATAAAAAGCAAAGCACCTAAAGTCATCCCATATGTAAGCAAATACATACCATGTGCAGTGATAGATAATCAGATTATTTATCTTCTTCATTTTCCTTTTCTAGTATTCATTGGCACTGTAGGGTGAAAGTTAAATTAATTAAGCAGTAGCCCTTGTAACACAGTATTCTCAGTGCCACCCGTAATAGAAAAGTAAGAGCATCACCACCTGCATGTACTGGACTGGTACAGTAACGCAAGTCTGTCTCACTCATCATGGCGGGCGTCTGTTTTTCTCGGGTGCAAGTTTACTGCGCTGGCTTTATGCCGGCCTGCAGAAGTTAACGTACCAATTTTGCTAAACAAGAGAGAAGAAGAAGAATAAGACTGGTGTACTGTCATAGTCGACTCTAATGGAGTGAGTCCATAGTGCTCGTAGAATTGATTCCTTAAACTCCCGCTAATGTTAGAGCAAGATGAAGAAGTGGGAGGTTAGATAGATACTGGCCACAATAGTTATGTACTGCGCTTGCAAGTTGCTAGTTCTACTGTGACACAACTTTCTGCTGAATCATTTTGTGTTAATCTTAAAGAGCATTGGTTACAGACTATGTCTTTCTTTCTTCATATAGATGCTCCTTCCAAACCAACACGGAAGGAGCTGGCTAAAAGAGCCCGGCAACGGAGGCTGAAGGCCACTGTCGCCGAATATCGGCGGCTGGTGGCCCAGGAGGAGGAGGACACGCAGAGTACGTCGACAACATCCACGGCGACACCTGCATCCTCCTCCGCGCTCCCTGGGTCAGCCAGTCAGCGCAGCAGGTCTCCAGCGGTACGGAGCCGGGGTACCGCAGCCACCCGCCACCGCCGAGCAGCAAAGAAATCAGCTGCCCCCCCACAGCAGGTGCAAGGCACGCGCGCACCGCCTTTCACTGAGGGTGTCCTACCTCGAGCAGGAGCTCCTCAACACCAAAACCCTGCTCGAGACCCTCCGCAAGGAGCATGCCGACCTGGCCCGAAAAGTCAACAGCAGCCAGCAGTAGGAGGAGACTGTCCCTTGCCCCTTTTTTAAAGACTTCTGGGGGGTGGGAATTGGGAGTTGGGTTTTATACTTTTTTGGACTTAGTTTTCACGGACATTCGTTGGGGTTTGGGAGGGGGGGTGGGTTGGGCCTTGCGGGAGATTATTTATGTTAGGGATATATAAATATACTTTAAACTTTATCTTAGCATACGTGTTTTTTACTGCTTTTGAGGCTGGTGGGTGGGGGTTTAAGAGTAAGTTTGTTTTCCTGAAACTTAAGTGGCATCTTGATTCAAGTTGTGTAAGTACTAGTAATTGCCCAAATGTTTTCAAAACTAAGTGCCTGTCACAAAGTAAGTGAATTCAATAGTCCTAGGACCGTCAGTCTCTCGTCTCTCCTAATACTCCATTATACTACCTCCCCCAAACGCTTATCTTACCTGTAATTTGTGTTTGGAAATAGGGCTAGGCACAGGGCTGGCTGCACGGGAAATGGCGATTAAGGTTGGCAATCCTGGGCGGATGAAATGTCATCATTGCGGTGGTACTTGTGGTGTTACACATTGGCAGATGCAGCATCTGAAAAAAAAGAAAATGAAACCTTGTTTGTCCTTATAGTAGCATTAGAACGGTACGATAGAGAATATAGCAGGTGACAGTACACTAGAACAGTGCCACAATGTAGCCGAACAAATGGTAAAGTATTGAAAGTACTTGCGTTGATTTTCTTTGACATTGGCTACTACTACAATAAATAGTACTGAAGGTGAAGGACATAGCAGCTTTGCCACGTCTAGGAGGAGGATGTTCTTGATGACCAATCAAGTTGATGGCGCACATGAAAATCTGCTTTCATTTGCCAATAGTGACTCAGTGTCAAGCTGAGTAAGAATATATCCTCGGATTCCTTCACCAGCCTGTTGCCATGACCTTATCCTCCCCAGCAAGTGTGTGGAATTATTGCTGTCATTTAGTCACACATCAATCAAAACCACACAGCCCGGGGGAAGAGGGTTAGGGTTTGGAAAATAAATGGGAATGGGGGTTTTTGGGAAAGTTTTGTTGAGAGAAGAAAAAAAAAGCACAGCATTGACAAACAATAATTGAAGATAAACAAATCTTTGGGTACAAAGCTATCCATAAATCTTTTAAATGACATAAAGGAAGTGCATGCACTACTGCATGCATGGTTACTGAAAAGTAAATAGTACTTTCGACAACCGTGAATGAAAGAATGCGACAGTACAGGGCTGCAGTAATAATTATGCGTTTTCACTTGCCTATCTCTGCACTCAGAGAAACACTTCTTACATTAAATTAGGTTTAAAAAATAGCAGAAGTAAAACCTATAAGAATGGCTGTAGGGATGAATTTAGAAGCAGAGATCAAAGAAATGCAGAGTCACACTCATAGAAGTTCACAGCAATAACATTACTTAAAAGATATTTAGAAAAGAACGGATACTGTATCTGTATGTTTTTGTAGTTGTCCTGTTGAATTTGGTAAGTTGCATGCATCCAACCATTCCTCTTATTAGCGGGACTCCTCCATTCCATCTGACGCTCTGTCCATCAATGTTGGTGACCAGAAGACACCCTGTCCACTGCCTGCCTGGCGGATGCTGAATTGCGGCTCGCTAATGTGAAGCCTGACTTCATCCTTTTTTTCCCATTGCACAGGATGAAACCCGGCCTGTAATTATTGATGGAAAAACAGGAAGTGATATTAGAACACCACTGACAAATAAATATAAGGTATGTGCGCTGTGTAGTGCAAAAAGTCACACTTTGAGTTTCCTAATAGACAGTACAATAGTTTTGAAAGTGCCTACTCTGTCTGAGTCTCCTTTTGAAGGATAAATAAGTATGGGCGAATTAATTTAGCGGATCTTTCCCCTCAAGCTAGGTGTACTGTAAACTGTGTTTTAGAACAAAATTAGACCTTCCCAGCAGTGCTCCCAGACCCTTACTAAACCCAGTCGCAAAAATGTAGAAGACCCCCAATCAGATCTCCAAAAACGAGGCCTAGTAGAAAATGGTGACAAAACGTACTTTGAAAGTAAAGTAGGCCCAAAACCCCCCTTACCCACCATGGATTGTATTCAAACCACTTGCAAGCAAGAAAAGTATCCATACCCAGCATTGCTCCAAGACTCGGAAACCCCCCCATAAACACCCGGAACCCCCCCAAACAGCACCTCAAAAACAAGCAAGTCAGCAAAAACGTAAAAAATATGTTCCCCTCCGATTTTATCCAAACCACTTTTATCCGGTATTAGACATTCCCAGCAATGGCCCCAGACCCCTGCAGCCACCCGCAAAAAAGCAGAACACCCCCAAACAGGCAAAAAGCAAAAATGGGCCTACTACCTTCAATTCTGTCCAAATACTCTGTGCAGCTAGGCCCTAACTCCCCTTTTCCACCATGGATTTCCTGAAAAACAAATGCAATCAACATTAGACTGTGCCAGCAGTGCTCCCAGACCCCAAACCCCACCCACAACAACCTAAAAGCCCGCCAAACAGCACCCCAAAGACAGGCAAGTGATCAAAAGCGCAAAATCTTTTTCTGCTCTGATTTTCTCCAAACCACTTTTATCCGGTATTAGACCTTCCCAGCAATGGCCCCAGACCCCTGCAGCCACCCGCAAAAAAGCAGAACACCCCCAAACAGGCAAAAAGCAAAAATGGGCCTACTACCTTCAATTCTGTCCAAATACGCTGTGCAGCTAGGCCCTAACTCCCCTTTTCCACCATGGATTTCCTGAAAAACAAATGCAATCAACATTAGACTGTGCCAGCAGTGCTCCCAGACCCCAAACCCCACCCACAACAACCTAAAAGCCCGCCAAACAGCACCCCAAAGACAGGCAAGTGATCAAAAGCGCAAAATCTTTTTCTGCTCCGATTTTCTCCAAACCACTTTTATCCGGTATTAGACCTTCCCAGCAATGGCCCCAGACCCCTGCAGCCACCCGCAAAAAAGCAGAACACCCCCAAATAGGCAAAAATCAAAAATGGGCCTACTGCCTTCAATTCTGTCCAAATGCGCTCTGCAGCTAGGCCCTAACTCCCCTTTTCCACCATGGATTTCCTGAAAAACAAATGCAATCAACATTAGACTGTGCCAGCAGTGCTTCCAGACCCCAAAACCCACCCACAACAACCTAAAAGCCCGCCAAACAGTACCCCAAAGACAGGCAAGTGATCAAAAGCGCAACATTTTTTTCTGCTCCGATTTTCTCCAAACCACTTTTATCCGGTATTAGACCTTCACAGCAATGCCCCAGACCCGTCAACTCACCCGCAAAGAAGTAGAACACCCCCACAAGTGCAGAGCCTTTCTTCATTGGGCGTAATCCAGCCATCTGCTTTGAGGGAAATAGGAGTCTGGAGGAGGAGGAGGATAGAGGAGCATGTTCTTGTGAACTAGTGATCATGAGGAATGCAGACTGCGGCACCTTCAAATCAATAAGGAAATAAGTGAAGACAGTTCTGCTGATGGGCTTGTTTTTGTGAATAGGTGATTAAAGTTTTTTTATATAGATTTTGCAAAACAAAGAAAGACAGACATGCAGGAATAAAAGTGAATAAGGACGAAAAAGAAAGTTAGTGATTCATTGACTCATTTTCAGGGCTCGGTGTCAGGGAAGAAGAGCTCGTCCTCAAACTGTAATCTGGTGGTATAAGGTGCTGATTCATCTAGATCATTGTTAACCTCTCCACATTTTTGGGCGAGAGGCGGGTCCTTTTGGAAGTTACAATGCCACCAGCAGCACTGAAAACACGTTCAGAAGACACGATTGCGAGTGGGCAAGACAAGTAATTTATAGCCAGGTTGGTGATCTCTGGTCACACAACTGTTTTCCCATGCCAATACGCCAATGGGTCATGAGAAAGATGGACCTCTGTTGAGTCATTCAGATAGGCCTGCACCATCGACTCAAGGTTCTCCAGGGTTCCTCCACTTTGCTTACTTTTTTCTGGGACCATTTCAGAAGCAAACCCAAGCTGAGTTAGCCAATCCTCTTCTTCACACAATATTACTGTTGTGTCTGGTGCAGATAATACGGTTGCTGGTGCCGTTAATGGCTGAGAGGGAAAATCACTCACTTCTGCCACAGCCACAAATGCAGAAGTGAATTATTTTGACTGCGGACGGCCTGCTGATGCTGATGAACTGCCTTTTCCTTCAATTTCCTGCCGTTCTCTTTCAAACCGAGTGGCTGACACAGCTAGCCAATGTTTGTACTTTGTAACATCTGCGTCATCAAAAGAAAAGAATACTCTGCCTGCCACTGCCTTTTTGTACCGTGGATCCAGAATAGCAGCACAAATGTAATGCTGATCTGTGTTGATAATTTCAAGACGATCATCGCCAAGTAATCGGTGTAATAACTTCTCCGCCAACTCACATGCTTCTTCCTTTCCATCTTTTTCAAACTTAGAACACACCGCCTTCAGTCGGTGCTCTAGCATGCTCAACGATGGGATAGCTTTTCCCAAATTACAGTCCTCCCTGCTGACTGCACGCGTGAAGACCTCAAAAGGATGAAGCATGTCTGTCAGGCTTTTAACTAGGTCCCATTGCTCCACCTGTATCCTCATGTCTATCATAGGTGTACCCAGTTTAAAGAAATACTGATCGACTACCGTAAACTGCTCATATAGATGCTCAAGCATGTAGAAGGTTGAGTTCCAACGTGTTGCCACCTCCTGGATGAGTGCTTACACTGGCAATTTACGTTCATGTTGCAGGCACCTCAGCTGCTTCCGGGCCTTAAAAGAATGGTTGAAATGTGTGCACATTCTTTGGCAGGTGGTCAGTAACTCGGACACTGGACTTTATTCACTCAAGAATTTTTTAACAACCAGGTTTATACAGTGCGCCAGACACGGCACTCTGAAATAGTTACCCATATCCATGGCCTTAACTACATTGGCGCCATTATCCGTGGAAACATAACCAATCATGCATTTTCTTGGGGACAGCCATTCAAAGACCTTTGTGTTAAACTCATGCAAAATGTTTTCTCCTGTATGACTTTTCTCCGTGCCAAACATGGCTATTATTGCATGTTTCCGAGCAGCTTTATAAACTTTGTCCTCGTCAACACCTGCGTTTATCTTTGCTTTAACCCCTGAAAAAGAGACCCAGTGTGCAGTGATGCACATGTAATCAGTGGCTGCGCAACTGGTCAACATGTCTGTTGTCAGATGTATAGTGTGAACAGCACTCTTCTGCAAAGCTGCCCCAATCACCTCCAGCACATCTTCATGTAGTGCTGGAACCACAACTCTGGCAAAATAGAACCGGCTTCCATTTAGGGCAGAGCGTTGCCACCATTTCAAGAAAACCCACCCCTTCCACAAAAGAAAAAGGGAGAAGGTCCAGCGCTAGCATTTTAGCCAGCTTAGTGTTATACAGACGCGCCATTGGGTAGTTGCTTCTAATGGTGGGCTGGACCATTTTACAGGATGATGATGACTTCTGCGACCCAGTTATGCTCAGTGATGATGAACTTTTTCGCATTGGTGTCTCACTCTCTCCCACACTCTTAGTGTGGCTCATATATCTTGCAGGGGGTGTGCTGCTGACTGGGGTACTGGGTGTAACTGAAGAAATGTTTGACGCTTCTTCCTCCTCGT
The DNA here is from genome assembly GCF_964261635.1 of Lissotriton helveticus. Lineage (NCBI taxonomy): Eukaryota > Metazoa > Chordata > Amphibia > Caudata > Salamandridae > Lissotriton > Lissotriton helveticus. The sequence continues at coordinate 1,642,290,101 of NC_136065.1, read as the reverse complement.
CATCAGCAGATGAAACATCAACGGATACAATTTGTTGACTTGCAATTCGGGCATCCTTGATCTCCCTTAGGTGCGCCAGCCATTTGACAGTGTGCTGTCTCTCAAGATGACCTCTCTGGCCTCCGGTACCATAGTTTGGTACCAAGCTTACTACGACTAACTCAAACCTTACAAATGGTACAAATGGCTATGTTTTCCCTTGTTCGGCTAACACTAAAGAAGTCCCAAACTGTGGACTTCAAATGTCTGTGGGGGGCGGAGGAGGCGATAATGGGAATGCTGCTAATGCCAGATGAACTGAAGGATGTGTGTTGCCGAAATTTAGTACGTTGTGCACTTACAGCACCACTAATTGAGGAAATGGAGGTCGAGGTGGATGGAGGTCCCTTCTGGCGAGAAAATATGGAATCTGTAGGTGGTGGTGTACTAGTTAACTGCATTTGTGGTGGTCCCATTCCCACGTCGCCATCATCATCATCACGCTCAGCAGCATTTTGGGCTAGGGTTAAAATGTCTTTTGCTGCATGCCTGCTGAGGCTGGAGTGACGTGTATGATGACTGCGTCGTCGTCATGAGAGTCTTCATCAGCAGGAGTATACGCCACTTCTTGTTCAGCGTCATCATCACACTCCATAACTCTGAGACTTTCGGGGACCTTCCTTTTACGCTTAGTTACCTTTGCCAGATCATGGTGTGCCTCACTCTCAGACGGCCGTGGTGGTTCCCAAGTTTCATCCATATCATCAGAAGGAAGGGGGCTTGAAGAAGAAGTAGACACCATCCTTGATCTTTTCCTTGCTGGGGATCTGGAAGACAATGAATCATCAGGAGGAGTGGCTTCCTCATGTGATACCTCGGCTTGAATGTCGATTTCCTGATGTGCCCCTACTTCGGGAGGAACAACTATTGTGGGCACTTGTGCCGCTCCATGCACCTCTGCTTGCTCCTCTCCTTGCGCCGCCTCTCCTTCCACATGTACTTGGGCTTGTACTACTTGCACATGTGGTTGTTGTTGCGGCTGTGGTTGTTGAACACTCGTTAGATGAGTTACAACAACCTGTGTTGATTGAGGGATGCTGCTACTTTCTTGCGATGGGCCAACATCACTGGTCGATGGTGATTGAACAACTATACTGGCTGCCTCTGCAGCACTCAAGAGCTTGGACCTAAGTTAGCGTGGTGGTGGTGGCACTGAGCCCAATGGAGCGGAGGTGCTGCTCCCAGCTTGGTCCCCAGCAGACCCCGCTGCTGCTGCAGGCGTACTTTTTTTCCCCAAAAAAATGTGGCGGTCGTCACACCAGTCTCCTTGGTAAGTGGCGCCACTTGCTTCTTCTGCTCCTTACTGGCAACTTTCTTGCTAGAGGAGCTACGGGCAACTTTTTTTGGGGCCATCTTCTTCAGATGTCAGAACAGCAGGCCGCAGTTGCACAAGTTGCAGAGTTGTCTGTGGCCACACGTGACGTTGTGCTGCACACACCACAGCAGGACTTCTTCCTGGCACTGATGAGGAACGATGAGGCTGATGATTCGTCTTTCTACACCTAAAAGCAAACGAAGCCAGAGGAACATCAGTTAAATAAATGTTGCATATATAGCGCTTCAATTAATAGTTTGCAAGTAAGCATTTTTATTATACCCACCCCCCAAAATGGAAAGGCCAATAAAATGCACCACTGACAGAATACCCCTGGGCATAATGGATGAAAGGATGGCAGACTGGGTGCAGGCCTATGACACAACAAAGCACACTGCCTGGCTTCAAAATTGCCCCTAGACCCCCACCCACATGGCCAGGCCCTGCCTGGACCAGGCCTCAAAATGGCCCCCACCCACATGGCCATGCCCCATCAACACCCCCAAAAATCGAAAAACACACAAAAATCACCACAATCCAATGCCATCCATGCCCTCCAAGATGTTTACATTCAAGACACCCCACAGAAAGCCTAGGCCCATGCACCACTGAGTGAGTACCCCTGGGCAAAAGGCCCCAACAACAGCCAAAAAAATCGAAAAACACACAGAAATCACCCCAATCCAATGCCATCCATGCCCTAAATGATTTTTACATTAAAGAGACCACACAGAAACACTAGGCCCATGCACCACTGGGTACCCCTGGGCATAATGGATGAAAGCAAGGCACATTGGATGCAGGCCTATGGCAAAAAGCACACTGCCTGGATTCAAAATGGCCCCTTCACCCCCACCACATGGCCCTGGACCAGGCCTCAAAATGGCCCCCACCCACATGGCCATGCCCCATCAACACCCCAAAAAAATCGAAAAACACACACAAATCACCACAATCCAATGCCATCCATGCCATCCATGATGTTTACATTAAAGAGACCCCACAGAAAGACTAGGCCCATGCACCACTGGGTACCCCTGGGCATAATGGATGAAAGCAAGGCACATTGGATGCAGGCCTATGGCACAAAGCACAATGTCTGGATTCAAAATGGCCCCTTCACCCCCACCACATGGCCCTGGTCCAGGCCTCAAAATGGCCCCCACCCACATGGCCATGCCCCATCAACACCCCAAAAAATCGAAAAACACACAAAAATCACCACAATCCAATGCCATCCATGCCCTCCATGACGTTTACATTAAAGAGACCACACAGAAAGACTAGGCCCATGCACCACTGGGTACCCCTGGGCATAATGGATGAAAGCAAGGCACATTGGATGCAGGCCTATGGCACAAAGCACATTGCCTGGATTCAAAATGGCCCCTTCCCCCCTACCACATGGCCCTGGACCAGGCCTCAAAATGGCCCCCACCCACATAACCATGCCCCATCAACACCCCAAAAAATCGAAAAACACACAAAAATCACCACAATCCAATGCCATCCATGCCCTCCATGATCTTTACATTCAAGACACCCCACAGAAAGACTAGGCCCATGCACCACTGAGTACCCCTGGGCAAAAGGCCCCAACAACAGCCCAAAAATCGAAAAACACACAAAAATCACCTCAATCCAATGCCATCCATGCCCTCCATGATGTTTACATTAAAGAGACCCCACAGAAAGACTAGGCCCATGCACCACTGGGTACCCTGGGCATAATGGATGAAAGCAAGGCACATTGGATGCAGGCCTATGGCACAAAGCACACTGCCTAGATTCAAAATGCCCCCTTCACCCCCACCACATGGCCCTGGACCAGGCCTCAAAATGCCCCCCACCCACATGGCCATACCCCATCAACGTCCTAAAAAATCGAAAAACACACACAAATCACCACAATCCAATGCCATCCATGCCCTCCATGATCTTTACATTCAGGACACCCCCACAGAAAGACTAGGCCCATGCACCACTGAGTACCCCTGGGCAAAAGGCCCCAACAACAGCCCAAAAATCGAAAAGCACAGAAAAATCACCTCAATCCAATGCCATCCATGCCCTCCATGATGTTTACATTAAAGAGACCCCACAGAAAGACTAGGCCCATGCACCACTGGGTACCCCTGGGCATAATGAATGAAAGCAAGCAAGGCACATTGGATGCAGGCCTATGGCACAAAGCACACTGCCTGGATTCAAAATGGCCCCTTCACCCCCACCACATGGCCCTGGACCAGGCCTCAAAATGGCCCCCACCCACATTGCCATGCCCCATTAACACCCCAAAAAATCGAAAAACACACAAAAATCACCACAATCCAATGCCATCCATGCCCTCCATGATCTTTACATTCAAGACAACCCACAGAAAGACTAGGCCCATGCACAACTGAGTGAGTACCCCTGGGCAAAAGGCCCCAACAACAGTAAAAAAAAATCGAAAAACACACAAAAATCACCACAATCCAATACCATCCATGCCCTCCATGATGTTTACATTAAAGAGACCACACAGAAAGACTAGGCCCATGCACCACTGACTGAGTACCCCTGGGCAAAAGGCCCCAACAACACCCCAAAAAATCGAAAAACACACCAAAATCACCACAATCCAATGCCATCCATGCCATGAATGATGTTGAAATTCTAATCCAAAAGTGATCCAAAGAAAGTCAAAAAGGCCTCAAATCCAAATATCCAGCAGAATCCACAAAAAGTAATCCTTCCAGGTCAAGATCCAAATCAAAGTGACCAGCACATGAAGAAAGCACAGGGAGGAGCCTGCTGGACAGGAACAGAAAGTTGGAGACTGTGGGGCACTTCCTTCCTCCCACCCCCCTCCCCCCCAAAATGCACTCCTTGCAAAAATTAAGTGCAGGCAAATGTCAAACTGAGGAGTTATTCTGATAAAAATCATAATTTTCAAGGTTTATGCTGCCTGCTGGTGGATTTCTTGTGCGAAATTGCAAATTTTGCAATCTCGCAATTGCGACATTGTCGCTGCCCGCCGCATCTACGTGTTCGCAAGTGTTTACTCCCGCGATGCGTGATCACGGGCCTTTATGACGTACTCGCGTTGCCAAACTCTCGCTGTGCAAGGTGGCAAGCCGTGATGACGTAATAGCGGTCGACAAACTCCCGCGGGATCCCGCAGCTAGATCCAAAATGGCGCAGCACACGCAAACATGGAGAAAAACAACTGTTCAAACGCTGAATGACGGTAAGTGAACGCTGCGCGCCGCAAAATTGTATAGTATTCTATTTGGCAAGTGCGACCAAGCTAAAAAATCCGCTTCGCGTGGATTTGCGAGAGTTCGCGGATTGCGAATTTGCCGAAAATCCGCAAAATACGCGAGCGGAACGGATTTTACGCCCATGCTTAATCACAATCTAAGCAAAACAATACAGTGGACTAACAATGATATTAAAAGATTACCAGATAAGACTTCTACCTCAAACCTACCACTGACCATGTTAAAAGGATTCATATCAATGTTGCATCAGTAAGAGAATTTTGTGAAATTCTGCATAGAAGCTCGGAGGACAGTTCTGCAAATCCTCATTAAGGGAACAGATCTTATAAAAGCGGCAGATCAGATAGAATAAGAGCCAGGGGAGAAATGGGACCTAATTAATGTTTTTCCCCTCTTCATCTTGTTTTTGTGTGCTTTACTTTTTCATTTACTTTGGTATCTCCTCACTTTTTTATATTTTAGCAATTTTGTTCTCTTGTAAATGACACCAACTCCTCTAGGTAACTGTTGTAGTATAAAAGACTGCAGAAATAAATACATAAATAAAATGTCTAAATCAAATTCCAAATCAATCACGCCCAAAAACCTAACAACTGCAAACCATTGACTCCGCTCCACCACAGCCTGACTTGTACCTGATATTGACTCAACACTGTCATCTCCCACCCCGCCACCAACCCCGGACCCCAACCGACTCAGGAAAACACCAACCCGTCAAGCATTGTTGATGATTCCACCCATCCAAATGCCCTTCGCCCATTTGTAAAGATAGACATCATGAGGACATGCTCTACCTTGGAACACTCTACACACCACCACTTATCTGACTCAACATTTCATTTTAGAGTGGCTTACCAAGGCTTTATTTGGAGAAAGCTTCATCACCATGTTCAATGGCCTGCTTCCCCAGGGTATATCCTAAGTGATCCTGAAGAAACCAGAGGAAGGACAGGAGGATAGATAGCTACAGTCCATGCCACCAATCTGACCTACACTCTCATCGCAGAGTCTTGGTGCTTTCATTGAAATGCACAGCTGACCGTCTGTCGATCAGTCTCGTCTGCACTTTCACTGTATTAGCACTGTCCAGGCCACAGTCCCAACTTCATGAAAGAACTCTTGAAAATGACACTTCCTTTAGAGACTAGGACCCGCAAAATTAAGATCATGGGCGACTTCATTGTCAGCAGGCTAGTTTGTAACTTGCTTGTCTCTATAGATTGGTACTGCACCATTTTCAAAACATATATAGTCAAGTCATTTCATATTAAGTCCCAATTGAAGAAATAGCAGTGGTACTTTTCTCAGATGCCTTTATTTTTCTTTGAATTTTTTAAGCCACAGCCGACCCGTTTCGCTCTGTAAGTCAGAACTTCTTCAGGGCATTCCTCAGTCTTTTGAAGCAAATCAATATTGTAGAACAATGAAGCAGCAAATTTCTTCCAGACAGATTCTAAATAATAATAATTCCGTCTTCAATTGTATGTAACTGCGTCAAATCAGCAATCCGTATGCACCAAAATACCATATGGCGATTATTTTATCAATTCCAATTGTCAGGCCCAATGTCCCGTCCACCGTGTCAGGAAGCCGTATACGCCAAAAACGCTGATCACCACCTTGAGCGTAGTCGCGCCCGTAGTTTGTAACTTACCTACCAGCCTCGCTACTAAAACACAACCCCTTTGTTTTCAACTGATAGTCAGTGACCCAACACACACACAGCTGTGTGTAGTAACCGATAGGTCTTTTATCTGTTATGTATGTTCCTCACACTCGTTGTTACAAGCAACATTTGAATGTTGAGAGAAAAGCTTCAATGTTGAAAACATTAGGTGAATTTACCTTGAGGGATCTGCCAGGCAGCCTCTGTCTTCCTTTAAAGGTGGACTTGTACTAATTCATTACACTTTGCTTCTGCAAAATTCACAAACTCAAACAAGGCATTAAAAAACATACCAGATGTTTCAATGCAGAACTTGCCAACTTGAAATGTGTGAGCCTCACCCAGAAGACCAAGGTGCTAATCTAAGTGGAAAGAGGATACAACCCATTACATGATACAGTGAAAAGGCTACCGCAGGGTACAGAAAAGAGAAAAAAGGTCCAAACATCCCACAGGTATCACAGGCATTGAACAAATCAAAAGGGATCCTTAATATATGGAATGGAAAGAGAACTTATATAGCGCAAAACTGCCACCCTACAGGTATCCTGTCGCTTAGTTGGAATGACATCAAAAGACAGCAGACTCAGGCGTCAATATCCGTAGCGCTAATAGGTGTTCCTAGGAAAGAGCCAGGTTTTTAAGTTCTTCCTGAACCTTGTCAGTGAATTATCTTGTCTACGGTGCAGGGGCAACCCATTCCATAGATGTGAGGCCAGTATTCCGAACGCTCTACCCCCCTTCCTGGACTTTTTAAATCTGGTAGTTGTGACCAGACTAGTGTTTGACGATCGGAGCTGCCTACTTGGATTATACCAGGTAAACAAGTTTTGCACAGGGATAGGACCATGCCCATGTATTGCCCTATACACGATACAGAGAGATTTAAAATAAGTTCTCTCCTTGATGGGTAGCCAGTGGATATCTTTTAACACTAATGCCGTGGATGACTCACGTTGTCTGTTTAGCGTCAATTTTGCTGCCGCTGCCTGCACCCTCTGTAGCCTCTGCACGATGTACAGTGGTGCTCCCAAATATAGGGAGTTACAATAATCTAACCTGCTCAGTATTACACTTCTCACTACGAGCGGTCAAGTGTCTTCGGATAGTAGGGGGAGGATCTTACGCTGTACACGTAGCAGAGAAAGGCACACACTGGCAGTTTTGTCGGCTTGTATGTCCATCTGGAGGTTCTCATCTACCATAACTCCCAGGTTGCGTACTACTTTAACCGGAACCAATATATGCACCAAAATGGCTGTATAGAAAAACTTGTGCATCACAACAACATTGTGCTGTATCTTCTGGAGCTTTTCAGGTGCGAAGTCTCCAAAATATGTGTTCCTCCAACACACCAGACTTATCTCCACACCTGCCACCTCTCCACCCTTTAATAAAGAAGCAGTCACAAGCGCTCAGCAAACTGAACTGTGTAGCCTTGTTCTAAAGAGACCTTCTAATGTCCAAGTGGCAATGATCACAGAACAACAATGAGACCCACCCTAGCGGATACGACACGTTCTTTCCCTTCAAATCTCCTTCTCAGATTGGTCATTGATGCTGCCTCTTGTACACTCTGCTCCTTATTACCTTCCAGTCACTCTTAAATAAATAAAATGCCAGTTATAAGAATCGAGTATACTCAAAACCACTGGAATTGGAAGATTCTGCCGCTGCATTTTTTCCTGCATGATCATGGATTTTCCAAAGTTCTCATATAACCCAGCATCTGTTCCATAACTTGCAGAGGTAAACGAAATGCCTCTCAAATTGGGTAAAAGTTAATTAAAAAATGTGTCATGTGGTGCCATACAGAAGCTGACCCTTTGCAGATCTTAACCGGTCATCTTTTAGTTGCTGATAGCATTCAAGTATTGAACTGGCAATAAAAAAGAAGATTTTGACCAGACAATATAAACCCCTTGGTCGCGGCGGTAATTCGGCCGCAGCGATGGGGGGGAGTGGGTTGCGCGGCGCCGCTATGCTTGTGACGGAACCACTCTGTCACGAGCTACGGGCGCGCTGTGCTCATGATGGAGTGGTTCCGTCACGGCCCCGCCCGCTCATTAATTCAAGTGCGGAATCGATGCAGCGTGGGCGGAGCGGCCGCGGCAACGAAGGAACCACTCCGTCATGAGCACAGCGCGCCCGTGGCTCGTGACGGAGTGGTCCATCACTAGCACGGAACGGGTTAATATGCTTTAAAATGATACATAGTAAAATAAGTATTGCTATACTATGATGCATTCTGCCGCCTAATATGCCTTTTCATGGCACATAATGTAATGAAAGAGCTACATACTTTGGCACTCCATTGCTTCATAATTCTTGTGGCACTAATATACTGCGCCACTTACCAGTCCACTAACTGTGATCAACCTCTAGATTATTTGCGTCCGCCCCAAAACAAAAGATTTGGGATAGGATTAAATGAGTGTAGGGTTAGCCAGGATGCAGTGCAGCTGCTGGTAAGAAAGGGCTTGTGGGACATTTCTCAAGTTTGGATTGAAAGATTTGAATGAGAATATCCCCTGAATGGTGAACAGTAGTGGTTCCCTGCCCTGTGTGCCCAGATGTGAGTGTCTGTTATCCCAGTTCTTGGATTTTTTACCCCAGCCTTTTGCAATTCTTGTATATGGACGAAGGCCAATGGCTGACCCTTGACATGAGTATGGTCCTAGAGTGAGTGTTCTGGACCTTAAGTGTGTGTTCTGTAGTGGCAGTGGTCTGATGCCCCTGTTGCAGGTTCTAGGATTTAGAGCAGCGCTGGCAGCAAACTGTGTTTTAATACTCATATAGTGTGATCAAACCTTTTCATCTGGGTGATAGGAGGGGTTGCATACCGGCCCACTCTTTCAAAGTCCCAATGCTAAAAGTTAGTTTGGATACTTGCTCTAATGTGTGTGTGATTGTGTGAATTAGTTAGTTGGTTAGTTAGTTAGTTACACACACACATAGGGGCCGATTACGATCTCGTCCAGAAAGCATTCCTACCGAATCAGTCGCAGAATGCTTTCTGGACGACTCAGATCGGTTGAGTCCGACCAAGCAATTTGAAGGTATTCGTTTGTTTCCGGATACAATTCGGTCAGACTACTATTGACATGAATGGGAGCCTGGGTGCCGGAAAGAGGGACACTGTGCCATAAAGATGAACACTGATCTGCCACTGCTTCCAGACTAAGCCACGTGGTCCTGCAGGATGGGAGCAAAGGGCTCAGGAACCTGGAGCTGGCATTTCTTCCTGCTTTGAGAGAAAAGCATGGACTGAATCACACACAGGGCCAGTTGAGGCCGCCCGTGGACTCGCAATTAGAAGATAACAAAGATTGAAAGTTTGAGTGCACAGTACTTTCTATGAGATTGGTAGGGAGCATTACTTTCGTACACCAGGGTGTGCAAACTTTAAGAGAGAGGATGTGGAGTTGGAGAGATAAGCATAGGGGGCATCAACACCAAAGAGCAGTGGCCTTGCACCAGAGATTCTGAACACCTGAGCTTTTGGAGTGTAGAAGTTTGTATTTTATAGTGTATTAAAGTACTTCTCTTTTTTAAAGATAAGCTCTGTCTGGACAAGTTATTGCACTTTTAAGTTTCGGTTGAGTGCTGAGCTCGTTGTCCCTCTACATTAACTTGCCTGAGGAGCCTGTGACTGCTCGCCTTCGCTACTACTGAGAGTCAAATGCTGAAGGAGTTGTACTTGACCCAGTTTGTAGAGCCCTGGATGGATAGACCAGGTACATCAAAGGCAAAATAATCTGACCAGTATTCTGCCATCCTCCCACTATGTCGCTCACGAGGGCTCTTTACGAACCGGCCTTCATATCAGTATAAGTCAATAAACACATAAACACCTGCCATACTTAGTTTTGATTAACCATGTAGTACATGTTTCTGTTGCACATACCTGATACATTATGGTACTTGTAGTTCTGTGTCTTCGGATCCTTCCTAGATCCTGTCTGGTGGTGGTTTCCTGTTCACTAGATGTGTTCCTAGCTCCTGGAGTTATTTTGACTCCTTTATAATTGCATTCTGGACCCTTCTCAAGGTTTGTTCCAATCTGTTCTCTGTTCCAGGTTTCAGATTCCCTGTCTTGTGTCTCCCGGCTACCCTGGTTTTCCCCTCTCCAGGTCTCAGTTCAGCCTTCCCTTTATTGGTGGTGCCCTGATTCCTTGCACCTGGTTAATTCTGTTTTGCCTTGTTTGAGTGCATGTCTTTCTTAGCCTTGTTCCCAGGATTCCAGTCCTGTTCCTGACCTGGATTCCAGTCCTGCTTTACCCTGAACCCAGTTTCCTCTTTGGTGTTCCTTTTTCTGTTCCCTGTGGTTATATTGTACTTCTAATTGTCTTAGCTTCTAAGGGTGCTCCAAGACTTGTGCCTTTGGCACTCAGTGCTCCTTCTCCATAGGAGCTGCTCGTTGTCTCCCTAAACTCTGGGAGATGAACCCGCTCCTCGCTTTTGGATAAGATGTTTTCATCTCGCAGAGTGATTACTATCCAAGGAGTAGATAAACTATCACTCATGATAGTTTGTCTATCTTCTCCTGTCTCTATTTATTGTGAAACCTATAGTTTTCCTTTACAGACTTTCAGTTTCCTAAACAAATCCCTGCCTACTCCAGCCTCAGTGTTCCCTTTCCTGGGCCTCTGGCTCTTACTTGTTTGTTATACATCCCTTATCCCTTTTTAGGTCCCGCCTAGGCAGTGCATGCGCTGTCTCGACGAGGGATGCTGTATACACTATAGTGGGGGAAGCTCCGCCCACTTTCCACCCATCTTTCTCATTGGCTTAGGTCAATAAATGTTGCCTTCCAATTGGTTTAAGGCTTGTTAGTCCCTCCTCATGACGATTGTCGTCATTTGTATCCTTCCAAGGCTACTGGCCCCTTTACTCGCCGCACTTTCTTCTGGCACGCGGCCTAATCACAGGAGCACGCACGCAATGACTACTCTCTTCCTGGCCGGCTTTACGGAAGGCAGCATCACGTGATCCGTGTTCACCACCACCGGCAGCAGCTGCAGGATCGCCATGTCGGTGCACTGCAGGGCAGTAGAAAGGTGCGGGCAACTTACTTCTGTGCATGTCAGTTATGTGGCAAGAGCTACCGAGATTACTACACAATAATGCTATGTTTAAATGTCAACCCTCGTCGCCATTGAAACGGTGGGCAGAACATCGTGCAGAACCCCCTGCCCTTTCAGCGAGTCCCTGAACAGGTATACAGCGTTGAATGCAATGCCCCCAGAGCCAACAGCCCCGCGTGCCTTGCTGCCTCTTGAGGCCGATGCCTGCCCCGGGTGTTCAGGGGTACACACTGCCCTCATCCAGGCATTGAGATGTTCTTACCTGCTGCAGCTGCTGTCGTCCTGCTCCGCCGCGCACACGCCCAGGGCCTGCTTCCGGCTGCCACCTCCAGGGACCGTAGAACGCCTCCACGGGCACCAGGCTGAGCCCTGGCCGCACGGGTAGGCACCGCCCCTCTCCACCTTCTCTACAGACTCAAGGGAGCCACAGTAAGCGGCACGGGTAGAGCTGGCCGGAATCTCTCTTGGACTCTGTCCGCAAGTGTTGGGCTGGCATAACAGAGGGTGGTAACAGCAGCACGCGGACAAGCGTAGGCTGTCCCTGGTTCTATCAGTGCTTAACAGGCACTACATGGGCAGAGCTAGACAGCGCAGAGGGCAGCAGCGCCGGTTCTCCCACTGCTGGACATGCACAACATGGGCAGAGGTGGGCCGGACAGGCAAAGAGAGGGGCGAGGAAGACGTTAAATTCACCCGAGGCTGAGCCAGGGAGGTCCAGCGCGGCTGTGAGAGCCAAGCCCGCCAAAAATCTTCATCTAAATACTCCTACACGTGCTCTCGTCAACCTCTCCGTCCCAGTCATAACTAAATGCGGCGTCCCTGCCTCAGAGAGAACCTTACCATGGGACCTTAATCCCACTTTTTAAGAGGTTTAGACATGGCTTTAAGTGAGACGAAAAAACTGTGGGGTCTCTCAAAGGAAACAAGTACACTGGAAATCTGTGCTTAGCATAGTGTGCCCTCCGACTGATATTTTTCTGCTTCTGTAATCCCATCCAGCTTGGCACAGAAGCAGTCTGGCCTAACTTGGATGCACTGTGTCAATGTATTTATGCAGCATGCAAAGTAATAATGCAGCATGGGCTGCTCTCTACCCTGGGGCGGGGGCACGGCCGAACACTTCACCTGCCCACCGGCATTGCGGGTGCTCACCTATGTAGGCTACCACCTTTTGGGCACCCCCTGCGAGCCCCTGTGTGCCCATGGCCTCATGTACTTCACGGCCAAGGAGTTGTGCTTTGCTCGCATTTGGTTTGGCATCGAGTCGGTGCTGTGCTGTGCCTCGACGCTCTTCACCGTGCTCGCCTACCTGGTGGACATGGAGCGCTTCAGTTACCCCAAGTGCCCAATCATATTCCTTTCGGGCTGCTTCACCATGATACCCATGACCTGTATCTTTGAGACGGTAGAATCTAATACTAGATTTTTATGGGAATATTCCGGTAATTGTTAACTCGATCTTGACTGCACACAACATCAAATATTTATGTAAAGACAGCGCGGCTAGTATTGCAGCGAGAACGAGCAGCAACCCACATACTGAATGTTCTCTTTTGTTTGGTTTATTTTGTTTTTTTAACCCAAACATGTTTTTAGGTCTCACTGAGCCAACGCGGATGCGTTGCTCTGCGAGAGTTTAGTAGGGGCTTTCAAAAGCGCTCCCAAAGGCTGCAGGCGGATGAGGTACAGTGCATGTGCACCGGGCGCGCGCACCAATTGTCAGTCTGCAGCCTTTGGGAGCACTTTTGCGGCCGCTTTGATGTTCTCAGTGAGCTGCGTGGCCACTGAGAACATCAAAGTGGCCGCGAAAGTACTCACCGTTTGCCACCCCCTCCCTTATCCCACTTCCTGCTTGTTGTTAGTAATGGTGGGGTGATTCCGGGGGAAGCGCTGTTTCTTCATCCTGCCCCTCCATTGATATAAAGTCCTTCGTGTGTGCGGTTTCACTCCTTTCCTGCACTGTGCTATGGCTCCACTCTTACTGCAGTAACACCACATTACATTTTCACCTCTGTAGTGGCAGTAACCTCTTTGTCCGTCGGCCCTTGGCGGCCTCCTAGAACTGTACGTTACTCGCAAGTTTGAAATGGCAAGCTCCATCCCCCCCTGCTTTGAAATGTTTAAACTGAAAGCCCGTAAAAACAAATACACGCTCTTGTGCATGTACACTGAGCAGTCGTTAAACAGCATCCGGAATCTTAACCGATCCTTTTGCGCGTATTTAAACTGAACGTTGCTGTTGCCCTGGGATGGTCTAATGACAGGCCCGTTAGTAAAATAAACTCATTGGATAACTTTTGGTGCCTGAGCTGCTGCTGTGAAACAAGATTGTAGCAAAACCACATGTTGGTAGACTGAGGTGAGGAGGAACCTACTTCTGCCACATTTAAACTTGAAGCTGATACTCGCCACAACCTCACAACCCGCAATCCCCTACCTGGCTGTGTTCTCGGGGCCGGGCGGGACGCCGATACTTCCCCTGCAGGTTCCTCACCGCCGCCGCTGCCATAGAAGCCATCAGCGCGGTCGCGGCGGAACTACAACCCCCAATCTGCCTTGCGGCAAGAAGCCGCGAAGGAGAATTTCGCGCCAGGAGGCGCTAGAAATTGGAGACATTCTCCGCTCCGCGGGATGCGAGCGGGACGCCAGGCGAAGCCCAGGCAAAGGGCGGGCCCTCTGTGGCCCTCAGAGGCCAGAGGAGGCCGGGCTGGGCCACCTCCCTATCTTTGACGTATCTGAGGATGTCTTCCACTACGGACAAACCGTCCATGGCAGTGGGCGATAAACAAGGTACGCTTGACAATTTTGTTACCCGGACCATATTAGTAACTGACAGGGAAATTGCATTTTCTGAGAGACGCCGCTCTGTTAAATTAATTAAAAACAAACGATCATCCCTGGGATGTATACAGCACGCTGCCTCACCCCTTCCCGCCACGATGCACGAGAGCAAGGGATATGATGTGTCCCTTAATGACAGCATCCCACTACTCCTTCAAGACATAACCTCCCCACTGGCGGAAATTAATGTACGAACTACAACCGTCTTAACGTCCTCTGGTAATTCTAATCCAGATGTAATGATCCCCCTGGACACTTCACCTCTGCAAGAAGAAACTGCTCAAAACTCCATAACAGACGCTCTCCTAAACATATCAATACCACAAGTAGTGTCTGCCCAAAAACCAAAGGCACTTATAAACGCATCCCGAAACCAAGGCCAACCACCGAAAAAACAGAGGAAAAAGGGGAATTGTATCCAGAGTAATAAGACTAGGAACACCCACCTTAGTTTTGGGAAGAGAACAAGTCCTGTCCCTCACATATCTACAACTCCCGTAATAGTTAATCCTCCAATCATTCCAACTAAAGAATTACTTAATGCTGATATAATGGGCTCTCTGGAGCAAATAATTAAATCATTACTACTCCCTGTAGTCGAGAGACTTAAGGGAATAGCGAATCAACTGGGAACTATTGAACAGGCAATAGCAGAGAACAAACCTGCACTTAAAGACCCACTGAAATCCACTCCAATGCCCGCATCGTCTCTAACTGCCACTGCACAGAAAGCAGCAAAATCTACCACTCAGCATAACCATAAACTCCCAAGCCTTTCACCTTCCAAACCAACAGGGGAACATGCAAAAACATCAGCCAAAGAGGCTCAGGGCAGTGGAAAGCCAAAACCCTGTCAGAGCAAAAGCGACAGAAGGGCTGTACCTAACACTCAATTAACGGCTGATTGCTCCACTCCTCCACCGCCGGCGACAAGACATAATTTAGATAGACGTAGGCAAACTAATCTTCCCCCCGAGGCCAAACCTTACACCATTGTGCTAACAGGGGTTCCTGAAATATCCGACGGCAGGTTTGAAAGCCATCAAATACTAAAGAACAAGACTATGCACTGGTTGGGAACACATAGGCCACTACCTGCTAATCTAAATGGAGACGAGCAGGATGGCTGGGAAAGAGACCTAAAACGACCCCTGGTGACATAGTCATCGTAAACTTTAGAGACTATAGGACAGTCACTTTTATTAAAGACTGGTACCCGGGTGGGCACGAGGGTAGTATAAAGGTTAGAGTAGTTAACTATTTCTACCCGAAAGCCTTGGTGGGAGAACCTTCCGGAATTTCAAAACGGTACCACAGACCAGGGACGCCCTTAGTCTTTAACATGCCAACTAAAAATCAATATGCCCCACTTACGGATTTAGAGGGGGTCGACTGACTTACTTATATCAAAGAAGCTGACCCTTTAATGGCGGGTAATGCTCGTATGCCATCATCAGATGACAGCCGAAAAAACAATGAGGAACATCGGGCACAAATATACGGGGAGGGTGGAGAATCAAATAGAGAAGGAGGTGGAGAATCCAACAGTGAAGGAGATGTAGGAAAGGTACAGGGATTTGTTCAGGTTTGGGAAGACGCTGTGAAAGGCAAACAGGTCACACAAAGGAACACGCAAGTGAAGGGTACCAGCAACGCCCATGAGGCAAAGACCATAAGAGGAGAGTTACCAGGTGAGGTTAATCCCGAGGGTGGCATGAACACCCAAGTCAGCCAATTTGTATTATCATGGAACCTGTCAGGACTGAAGACCAAAGTGAATAACCCTGAATGGCTTAAAGTCATCCATAAATATAGTATCCTGTGTATACAGGAAACATGGCTGACTAACGAAATCCATCTATTAGGATTCCAAACGTTTATATCCCTGCGAAGCCTAGTACCCGAGGAAGAAATAGTGGCGGTTTATGCACCTATATCTCTAACACTGCTGGTATCAAAGTCATTAGAAACATCTCAGACGACTTTTTTCAAGTACTATTGGTTAGTTGGCCAGGAGTGAACAAACTTGCCAATAATTAATTTTTACAACAACGCCCACTGTAGTGAATGGGATAACATCCTCTCTAGGTTAAGGAAGTACGTAGGGGCACTCGAAAAGATAGGGATTGGAGATATGGCACTCCTCTGGCTAGGGGATTTTAACTGTACTATCTGCAATAGCAACGACCTGAGCATCTGCCCTCTGAAGGGAAACAACTTTGGTGACTCGACCCATTTTACTCATTGCGGTATAGGGAACAAACTCAATGAAGTGATCCATGAGTTAGACCTGGGCTTTATAAACGAAATCTGTGCAATAAGGAAAGGCTTTGAGCCAACTTTCACAGGAAGGGGTGTCAACTCGGTAATCGACTTTTCACTCTTATCACATCGATACAGAGGGTTAGCCTTATCCTGGGAGACGTTAAAACTCGCTTTTGGGGATCATTATCAGATCTCTATGGAGCTGCAAGTAAAGGGAATGGCCAAAAGCAACCAAAAAGTGCACCTGATACCTATAACTCTGGGGGGGAAAAATGGGTACTCGCTTAAGTGGGAAAAGGTGGACCCCGAAAAATTCCTGTCAAACTTACTATCCAGAGCTCGGGACAATGTGTCAATCTGTTTAAGGGACTCCGAACGACCAGAAGTAATCGTAGACTCCTTTATTGAGACAACCAAGGAGATAAATAATCTTTTACTGAAACCATATAAAAAACATAACAGTAATAAAAAGGGTTGGTTCAATAAGGAATGCTCTAGAGCGCATTCATATTTAATAGCTGTTTTGCATGAAGCCCCAATATCCGTGGCCCGTGTCAGAGAGGCGCGCAAGCTTTATAGATTTGCCATAGACACTAGGAGGAAGGAACTAAAGCGGGACTTATGGGAAAACTTACACCTAGCATGCGAGAAAAATGATAATATCGCCTTTTGGAAGGCAGTCAATGCGCCTTTCTTCCAAAACAGAGACAATGACACAATAGAAATTGCGGTTCCAGGGGAGGCGTGGGTTGAACACTTTACACATCTGTACAATTATCCTAACCAAAGTGGAAATATAAGCCCAATATCAACCAAAGAGCCCCCCGCTCAGTTCCCGTTGGGAATGACCTTTGACTACAAGGAGGTCTTTAAGGCCATTAATGACAGTGCATCGGGCAAAGCACCCTGACCTGATGGGGGCCCTATTGATATATATAAAAGTGAGATAAAACTCTGGGCTCCCCTCCTAACCAACGTTCTGAATAGTATTAACACCGTAGGTTTTATACCTACATGGCCCGAGGCAATTGTGGTGCCAATCTTCAAAAAGGGCAATAGAAATGATCCTGCCTGCTATCGTCCAATTTCACTTCTGGACGCATTGATGAAGGTAGAAGGCAGTATCATTCTAAACAGGCTCCAAGTTTGGTCGGAAGAAAACAACACCATAACCCCACTTCAATATGGTTTCCGCCAAGGGAAGGGCACAATAGAGTAGAGTTTAAATCTGGCTCTGATGGTTGCTAAATATACAGAGGAAAAACATGAAAGCCTACACATTACATTCGTAGACCTGACCTGTGCCTTCGACTGCGTGGACCATATAAAGCTTTGGGATACGTTGAAGTCCTTAGGCATAGATAACAAGATCATCGTTTTCATCAAGGAATTATATAGAAATACAGGGCGAAAGTCTGGCATGGCAGAGACGGGCAATGCTCACAAAGGTTTCATATCAACAGAGGTGTGAGGCAAGGGTGCATCCTTGCACCCTTTCTTTTTATATTATATATAAATTCAGTGGTGGAACATATGAGGGAGCTCCAGTTTGACTATCCTTTAGTGGGAGGGACCACCATACCAATCCTCTTATATGCGGACGAAGCCGCCATACTATCGCGGACTCCCATCGGCATGCAGAGGGCGGTGCTGGAATTTTCAAATTATATGAACACTCGTGGGCTAACAATTAACGTAACAAAGACTTTCTCCATGAGATCCGGCCCTTCCAGGAAACCCCCTAAATCAATCTTTTTAAATCGGAAAAAGATACTTAACACTGCTACCTTCTGCTATTTAGGAGTACATTTCGACAACAAGGGAAACTGGGCTAAGGCGGTCCACGCTAGAAACCTGGCCTTCAGTAGAGCAACCGGAGCTCTAATAAACTTTTCAAGGAAACTCGGTGGCCGTCCGGTTAAAGAACTTATACAAATTTACAAGGCCAGATGTCTTTCCACTGGTACATACGGCGCAGGAATCTGGGGTTTTACAAACACCAAGCATATACAATTGACTGAAAACAACTTTTTACGCTATCTGCTCACCATCCCAAAATCACTATCCATCTATTTCAGCCACAGCGAATTGGGGCTCTCCTATGTAGAGGACACGATTAAAGCTAGCCCGCTTCTTTTGTGGCACAAAATTTGGTCTACCCCGGAAACATCACTGAACAGGGAAATTGTTTTGGACTGCTTAAAATTAGAGGGGGCACGAAACCTCAAATGGCTGAACTACGTGAGAAACATGTCCATAAATACTGGCCATGAAGAATATTTTTACGACCCGCCGTGTTTGGAAAACATCCCTAAGCGCTCCTTGAAAAAGATTATCATGGAACATCTGGCCAACCAAAGGTGGTCGAGCGAGAAGGGAAAAAACACCACTAATTCATACGGCGTACCTATCCAACAGGAAGGAATGAAACTTTATTTAATCATGGAAAGCAGCCCATACTCCAGAATGCTATTGACCAGGTTTCGGGCTGACACTTTTTTCCGTTTGATTACATTTCCCAAATGTAATGACTGGGGCAAACAGTTGGAAAAGTGTCCCTGCGATGGATCTTCGAATCAATCAAACATTCATTCCATCCTCTTTTGTCATTTTTATTTGGCCCCCAGGAAACAGTTTTTAAAACCTATATTTACCAAATGGGGCATCAGAGGCTGTTATGATGCATACCGCAAACTCAAGCAACTAGAGACTGATTTAGTGATAAAGGCAGTGGCATCTTATTTGAAGACCATCACAGCCCTTAGAAAGTCGATGTAACGCTCTAAGAATTCTTGCAATTATGTCTTACCTTCTAAATGAACTTGAGACAGGATACACCTGATATTTCAACCATTGTTTTTAATGAAACTCTTTTAAAGGCTTTTTTATTCACTGTTTTAACTGGAATGTAATTTTTGTGCTTTTATGATTCTGTATTCAAAATCGAATAAAGCTATTTTTGAACTTGAACTTGAATGTAAGCCTTTTCTGCTGACAAATAACAGAACGCAATACTGCCAAGATATCAGCTTGCCTACCCACACTGAGCTATAGTAAAATACATTGCACATATATTTTTTTTTTGGTTCACACGTAGGTTTGTTATTTGATTGTTTACATTGCTTTTATTTTTATTGATTTGTATCCTAAGGCTTAGCAAAAAATAAGGTCGACTTCGTAACATTGAGGAAGGCTTTGGGTGACAGTTTTTAGAATGCATACAGTGGGCTTATAGCATGTGACCATATTATCATGTCTTGTTTTTAACCCCTTCGCAGCGTGGGTAATTCTCCCACTGTGCTGGGTGGCGGGGGGGGGGGGGGCACGCACAGTGGCGCTGTGCTCATGACGAGCTGAGCTCGTCATGACCGTGCCCGTTTAATGGAACGCTCAGCACAGCGGGGGAATTATCCCTGCGTGTGAGCGTTCCACGGCTCATGACGAACTCAGCTCGTCATGAGCACGGAAGGTGTTAAATGTTTTAGAGAGCATCACATTGTCTCTTCACCTCATCGTCTCTTGTATAAATGTTCATTCTGTGAGAATGATAGTTTCTGAAATCCTTTCTATTGCATTTTGAGGCTTGTGGAGTACCACACAGTGCATGCGGGCACTGATGCCAACATGCCGGTCACCCCCGCGGCATAGTCGTACATATTTATTCATTTATTTTGAAAGTTTTATAGAGCGCGAACTAGACCCTTTCAGATATCAGAGCGCTTTACAGGCAGTGATGAAAAATTATACAACAAAATAGAGAGAGGTCGAAAACTAATATACGTGTACATATAGTCTGAGTCTCACAGGACTGGCGATACAGTGAACACTGGGTACTCTGTCTAAAATGTACACACTGCTTTTAGCTTTTCTCACATCGGTCACATTGTTTTCACAGTTTATGCTGCACGCTGTACATATTTGGCATGCATTCATCATGCGCGCGCTTTTTGAATTGTGCACACAGCGGTATGAGTATCCGGAAATACCGAAACAATCAAAAACACAAAACCAAGCAGCCTTATTAGAGCACAGCGCATCTCGGGAAACAAACCAATCAATTGTTCTCACTTTTCAAAAATTATTCAAAAGCGACCACTCATTCAGGAAATACTTTTGGGTTTTAATAAATCCCCCGTAGTGCTTCCTGTCACAGCTTCATAGCATGGGCCCGACTCAACGGTACTCCTTTTACCTATGTTGGAAGATAAAAAGTCGAGTAGGAGTTATTGGGTTTAGCTTTCAATCCACCACCAACCACTTCACCCATTGCACTGCTTTCCTAAATTAACCCCTTTAGTGCTGCCGTCGGCCAACGGTCGTCGCGAGCACTACCTTGCCAGTGCTGCGCATGTCCATTGGCTGACAGGGCCGCATCCGTTTCTTTGAACGTTCGGCACTGGCGCAGAACGTTCGAAGCAACAAACGGGCTAAACATTATTTTGGTATTTTATTGTTGCTAATTGGGCATCGTTTTGTTGTTTTTCCTGCCTTGATAAAGTTGCCAGGGTTTTTAATATATGTAACAACTTTAGCCATCCCTGTTTAATTTTCACACATAATATATAATAGGAAAGGATGTCTACATTCCCCAAATGAGCACATAAATAAACAATAAACAAACAGTTTCATGTCAAAACAACCCAGTGAACTATTGTGTTAATGCCAGAGCTGCTGTCTTTTTAAATGGTGTCCTATTCTGGAATCAACAAGAGAGGAAGGGAACAGTTCAGGAACACACCTACTCCCCTCGAATTAAATCAAAAAATCAACAAAGGAGTGTGCCATAAAAAATGAGAGAAGAGCAAGCATGTTGAAAGTCACAGTGAGAATCTACTGTGAAGAAAACCGTCTAGGTTTCTAGAAAAGCCCTCCCTCACCAACCTATTTGGTGACATGCTTCATCTTTGGGCCCCACCAGGAGTCGCCGGATGCCACCATTCTGTGCTGCGACGCCAGTTTACTGCGGAGCTGGTTATAGGTGATAAGTGAAAAGTGAGTTGTGAGTTTAAAAATGTCTAGATTGAGTCAAAAAAATACTTTATTCCTTTTGCCAATCAGACATGAATAAAATATCTAAAGTGTAGGATAAAAAACTAAATTAAAATTTCAGTTTTATCCCTGGGAGTGTGGTCAACATGTTTCTGCCTAGGTGTGAGCGTTAGTCAGGCTTTTATCAGGACCAAGAGTGTGGTGGTGAACCCCGGCGGTGTGGGAGCGCTAAGGCCCACCCTAACCAGGGGTTACTAGTGTTAAAAATATTTAAAAACACTGGGTACAGATTCCCTCGAGAGTAGAGAGGAACCAAGTTTATTAACAGGTACGATCATTCAATGCACCGTGGGTCACGGGAGGGGGGTGGTGGCGATTCGGTGCACCGCCCACAACGCCAAGCACCCGCTAGAAACCTGTAGGCTGCCTCTTTCGACCGGACCCCGACGAAATGGTAAACCAGGTTCAAGTCCCAAACACAGCATCCTGTAATTCTAGGCAAATCAGTTAATCTCCCTTTGCCTAAAAAAACAGAATGCGACCTTGTAGAATGTAACCCGCTCTAATGCATTTGTTGGAGTTTGTGTTATATAAACCTATAAAAATTAACACACTACTTAAACCCTCTATTTATATCAAAAAGGTAAGGCCTCAGTTGCAGAGTGGAAATTTTGGCATTTTTAACGCCTTAACCGCGGCGGGCGTTCTATTGAGAGGGCGGGGCTCAGTCGGCCGTTGTCCGACGGCAGCACTAGTGAGGGAATGCTCCCGTCAGCTGTTGGCCGACGGGAGCACGGAATGGGTTAATTATAAGTCATCTTTTTGCCAGGTTCATTCTTACATCTACTGCTACATATGCTCTGGGAGTCTAGTTTTTGTACAGTAAGTGTCACAAGATCACACATACATGCACACTTTGACCAGAGGCGCAACTAGAGTCAAATTTCGGGGAGGGCTGATAAAAATTTCAGGGGGGGGGGGCTAATTCTTCCAGCTGTCTCAGCCCGGGTTGACACACACACATTGACGCCCTTTGAGCCCCATGGGCGTTGCGCGCCTGACTTTGACACTCATACTCCTAGACTTACACCTGTCTACACAGCCCAGGAGACATACAGCCACACATAAATGCAGATCTAAAGCCACACCGGTACATATCCACACATGTAAGCAAACGTGTGAGTATCCTTG
The DNA here is from genome assembly GCF_964261635.1 of Lissotriton helveticus. Taxonomy (NCBI): domain Eukaryota; kingdom Metazoa; phylum Chordata; class Amphibia; order Caudata; family Salamandridae; genus Lissotriton; species Lissotriton helveticus. Next base: position 1,642,267,442 of record NC_136065.1, on the reverse strand, counting down.
CACCCAGATCAATACCCCCATTCCTGCAGAAGTCATGTAAACATTTACACCGTATACAGATAGCGTCAGAGAAAACAGAAACACACACAGTCACAGACAATACACAAGCAGGCACATTTGAGCAGTGGGTTGGGAGGCCAAGCAGGAGGATAGACAGAACAACAGACTGAACACAGACAAACATATGTATACCGAATGGGTTGGATAATGTATATTTAGTCATTAGCTAATGCATGCTTCGTACTTGGGTGATGCAGGGTTCATGGGCACTAAATCTTTATTGCCGCTGCTGATGAAATTACATTTGGAGAAAGTGAAATATCCACCGTTCACTCACAGGCCTATACCATTTCCCGCTGAAAGGCAATATTTATCTCCATGTGTTACCATACCTGGCGTGTTACGCAGTTTGGTGCTTACTTTCCCTCTATGCTAAAGAACAGTAAATGTTTCAGCACCCAGGCTAATGGGCTGCATAGCTAAATACATATAAGGTCCCAAAGGTGAGACCGATGCATTGCAAATGCTTGTTCCTACAGAAATTGCCCTCCCTATATTCCAGTCTTGTCCCAGTCTCACCCTGCTAGTTCCCTGACAACTCCAGCACCCTGGCTGAGCCAAGGAGCCTCTGCTGCCCCTGGCTCACTGAACAGGGTCTGACATTGTCGGCCCGATTCACAGAACTAATTTAAGACTAAATCCTAAACTTACTACTTTTGATATTCACAGAATGCACTTGCTACTTTTGGTATTCACAGAATGGATTTACGACTACTAACTTTACATCCACACTCGGGTCGTAAATTCTGGCCCGGGGGCGGTGCTTCCTGTCCGGAGGTGGAGCTTCTGGCTTGGAGGCGGAGCTTGCGGCCCAAAGGTGGAGCTTTCGGCCTGGAGGCGAAGCTTCCGGCCCAGAGGTGTAGATTTCAGCCATGGCTAAATCCCCACCTCTGAGCCAGAAGCTCCGCCTCCAAGCCAGAAGCTCCACCTCCGGACCGCAAGCTCCACCCCTGGGCCAGAATTAACGGCCCAAGTGCGGACCTAAAGTTAGTAGTCGTAAATCCATTCTGTGAATACCAAAAGTAGTAAGTGCATTCTGTGAATACCAAAAGTAGTAAGTTTAGGATTTTGTCTTAAGTGAATTCTGTGAATCGGCCCTGTGTGATTGTGCAGGCAGCAGATTAACACTTCCCCTCCTGTGGCCTATTGGAGTAGCTTTGTGACTCCAGAGTTAAGAAACCACCCACAACTGCTGTATATAAATGACTTCATTGCTGAACAATTAGAAGTCTTTGTTGTTTTTAATTCTCACTTGTGCAATATATATCCTTTTTCAGGGGCAGTGAATCATCGAGCAACGCAGGGATTCCGAAAGAGGTCGTTCGCATGCAGAAATTCTAACTGATGGAGACTAATAAGTCATGGACCTTTCCTGGAGCAAAATATTTCCTGGGTCACATATCTTAAATGTGAAACCTTCTTTTGTCTTATTTTAGTAAATCTCACAATGGGGCCACCTGCTGATGTGCTTTCATTTCCTATTATTCTATATATAACTGCTTAATGTAAAAGATGCCTTGTGTTCTTTGGGGGGGCATGAGGAGATCCTTTAATCAGTGGTTGGGTTTGAAGAAGTTCACCCTAATCATGTGAGTGTAATGTGAAAGCTGCATACTCTGCTCTTAGGCAGGTGAAAGCACAGCCTGGGTGAAGGGTCACCCGAGGAAAGGATGTTGAGCCCATTGCATCAGACCCAAAAGCAGCACGGGACAACCAAATATTTAATCTTCTTTGGAAACCAAGGTGAATGTTCTCCAAGTCTCTGGTATTGTGGGAGCAAGAAAGGCCAGAAGATCCTGGCGCACTGCCTGTTTATTTATTTATTCATTTATTTATTCATTCAATGCAATTTTATATAGCGCGAACATCACCCGAAGGTGTCAGAGCGCTTTACAAAAGAACCAGTTGCTTTACATAAGGACATAAGTTACATAAGAGATACAAACAGAAAAAATTGCAAATGTACAAGTTCTAAAGTCACTCAAGGAAGAGATACAAACAGATAAACTCTAAAATCACATAGGAATGGTAGTGAGTACAAAGGTCTACTACATATACGAGTGGTTAGAGTTTTATATATACAAATAGTAAATTCACTCAGGATTACATTTTAACAGCGATTAGACTTGGACAATTATATATTACATATTTACAGAGCAGGAAATTCTTGCTATCGTGCAGCCTGGTGTTTAGGTGGTGTTGTACTCAATGGTGGTGGTCTTGCGTCTGGACGGATCCCCGAGTTGGGGATGTGCATACAGGTAGGAGGCCCGATGGTGGTGGCGGAAGCAGCATGCTGGATCCCGGGGCTGATCTTGAGGTCATGCTGGGCTCCGTCTTGTGGAAAGAGGAGGGTGCTCAAGGGCAGGTGGAACTGTGTCCCGGCAGGCCCAGCTCGCCAAAACCGGGTATAGGCATTGTAAGCGGCGGGCGCCATGTTTAAGTCAGGCAGATCGTGTCTGGGCACCCTCGCTGCACTTCTCAGCCCCCCTCCCCCAGGCTCATAAACCTCAATTATGGGCATTTTGCCTCCATGCTGTCCTCTTCAATAAAAGGAGGATGGGTGGTGGGGCGGTGATCGCTCGCACTTTTTTAGGTGGCGTAGATGAGGTCCCTGTCCATTTCCAAGTACTCCTGGTTCCCTTAGATCATCAGGGTGTCCCTCTTTGTGTTGGTGGGGCTGACCTGCTTGTAGGGAGAAGGCCCGGGTGTGTTCCTCGGACCTTCTTAGTGCCTCAACTGGAGGGACTCTCTGAGGGGAAAGCAGCTTGTAACGGCCATCTTAGGGTCAGGCACAGGTGGTACGCTTCGGTGACTCATCGAGCCTTGGTTATCATCAAGGTCTCTCAGCTTATCACAGTGTGCCTCAATAGTCTTCCCTTCTCACTTCAGTACCCGCTGAGGAGCCTTCTGAATTGACACTCGTGCGGGGAGCCCCATCCGCCATCTTGGGGTCAGGCATGTTGAACTAATTGCTGCAATCTGCTGCCCTGAGGCCAAATAAGCGGTCCCCCTTTACTCCGGCGTCGAACTCTCAATGCTGGCGAGTCCCGGGGAGGGGGTGGGGGGAACGCAGCTTAATCGTCTCACTGAGCTCCACTCGTAACTCGGCCGGTGTGCCTGCCGGCACTCGCTTATCCCGGAATGTCTATTCTCTCAGTCACCAGGAATCCCAGAGCATCTCCAGCTGTTGCTGCTACTACACCGGGGTCTCCCCTCCTCCACACTCGACCTGCACTCCTCCGGTTTCCTCTTAATAATGGGGCCCCTGACAGGCCACTGCCCTCATGAATCGCTACGCGTGATTAGCTGTCTTGAGGTTTTAGCGGAATTGCGCCTTTGTCGGAGGTTCCATGTCAATCCTCCTCCTCCCTTAATCAAAGCACCTTCGTTCCTGCGAGTTGTAGCTTCGTGTGCCTGTAAGAAGCACTAGGAGTCAGCGGGTGGCCGATGGAGCTTGAACGGCTAACGCCCGTTCAGCCATCTTCGCTTCGCCCCTAAGCTACTCAGGGTGCTGCCCTGCTCCTGATTTCATCATACTGGTTAACTTGCTACTTTTCTTTCTTTGGGGAAAGTCCTACCACAAGTCCTCTCAAAAGTGCCTCAAGTCTTGAGTGTCCTCCTGAAGGGCACAGGGCAAGAGACTGCCGAAGAAACCAGGGAATGCTGCAGCTCCCTTTCCACTCCATGGAGAAACCGATGAGAGCCAGCAGCCCTACTAGTCAAAGTTTCACAGCTACTCTTGCCTTGTTCTCAAGTATATATTTATGTTTGTATGTATATGTTATTTCTGTTGGTTTCTCGTGATAGAACGGATTCCATCCCTCAGAAGACTTGAGAAAATGAGGTACCTTTTATGGGGCAGCTGGTTTCTTCAAGTTGTAGACTTTTTCAGGTACCTGTTCCCTTTCTCTCTCTCTCTCTTTCTTTCTCTCTTTCTCTCGCTCTCTTTCTCTCGCTCTCCCTCTTCTCTCTCTCTCTCTCTTTCTCTCCCCCCCATTCCTCTGTGCTGAGATGGGTAAGGACTTCATACCAGCTTGTTCATACTTATACAAATGATGTGCTGTGCACCCATCCCCCACACCCAGTGCCTAACTCATAACAGAAATGCCAGAGCAACAGCCTCACATTTGCTAGGAGTTGCCTGGTGACAGTATATGGTATGCCTTCCATGGCCTTAGCTTGTAACCACACAAGCCTCGACTGGTTTTGAGTGCCTCTTCACCCTGGCGTGGAACAAGAAACAAAAGAAGACGCACTTGAATGTGATTGCTTCCCTCCAAATATTTGTACCTGTACCTCAATGAGGGACGTTATCTTATACTGAGTCTCAAGCTAGATGGAAGACGGGCTACTGACCGGTATTTTTCTTGGTAGGAGAAACCGCAGCGTCAGTCGATGTCGCTACTGGGAGCACGTTCCACCGCCAACATGGTGGCACACTGACCCTCCACCTTTACTGGTTCTGTTTGCCCCACAAGCTCTTCCTGCTTTAGTATTTCCAACAGTGCCCCTGCCCGCATCATAACTGAGGTTACGCTCCTGGCTACAGTAAATTATGCAAGGTATGCCCATCCCTACCAGTAAGCAGTTTGTGTGGTGAACTGTGTGAAGAGATTATAAGCCAAACAACAACATGCCATCTGGCAGCCCTGCAGCATGCTCAAATACCTGATGTTGGTGCTGCAGTCATGTGGCTCACTTAGCCATCATCACTGAAGCAGTAGAACCGCGCACTTCCTAGCGACAACTGCCCCAGCCAATCAGGCCTGCCATGCTCATCTCCTTTGCAGCTCCACGGCCTAGTTCCACAAAGCCAAAGAAGATGCCAAGGGTACACTCCCAATGGCCATAAGATCCAGAATCATCCAGGCCTTGTCTTCCCTGAGCAGGTGATTCAGCTCCAAACTCAACCAGCTGAGAGACTGTGTTGAGCACACAAAGACAATCTTGTTAGGAGGATAACCTTTGCTAGTGTGAACTCTCTGGGCTCAAGAACTTTTTGAACTCTCCTAGGAATTGCTGAGCTGAAAACTGCTGAATGGATGTGTACCTGTGCCTTATCTTTGCCTCTCGCCCTATAGCTGATAAGTCACCATAGACTCTGTAGGGACACCATAGAGTTGGGACTGGGGACTGTAGAAGGTGTATTAGTGCTTAATTCAAGCCCATAAGGGAGAGTGGTAATCTTGTAGTAGAAACCTCCATCCAAATGTATAATATTTCTTATATTAAAGTACTTTTTATTTTACTTAAGCATGTGGCTGGGAGGTAAATTACTGTGTCTCTTGTTTGACTATTTGAGTTCTGATTCTCTACAACTGACATTACCACCCTGAGAACGTTGTGACGTGTCAAGTGTGCAAGAGTTGTGTTTGGAGAAGCGTGCAGAGCTGTCGTAAGGCACACCCAGCGACAGCAATCTCAAGTGACCCCCACAATGGTTGTGGCCCAGTAGCCCCAGCTTGCCCCACAAATTGGGTCTGTCAAACTGGTAAGCAATAGAGAATGTGAGATAGCTTTGCAGACGGCGTGTAAAACCAGTGTTATGACTAGCACTTCTCAGCAGGACTGCACGCCTATCAAACAATTTACTTACCTTAGGTAACGCCTTTTCTTGTGGAGAATCTATTCACCCGCAAATTCCTTATCACAGAATAGTGCCCAGTCGTCAGACTGGATCTGGAAACTTTTCAAGCTGTGCGCCGGTAGGTGGTGTTGTTCAACTCTGCTTCATTGGCGTCTACACCATAAATGATGTGCGCAGTGCTTTTAAAGCTCCTCCCCAGTGTGCTGACATTAGTTTCTTTTTGCGACCTTTCAGCACAAGAAACACAGAGCAACGAGGTATGTTGATGTACTGGTGTGCAGGCACTAATGGTCTTAGAAGAGTTACTTTACACAGGAACATCAGTTCGCAGAGCTGGTAGGATGGAAGGGTCAGTAAGAAATTCGCTGCTGGATAGATTCTGTAACAGATAAGGCATTAGCAAAGGTAAGTAGCTTGTTTGACTGATAGAAACTTCTAGCCACACATTCCTTACCTTAGAATAGATACCCAAGCAATTACTGTCCAGAAGCGGGTCTGTGAACAGACTAGACCAAGTAGTCCAGCAAGGCCCGAGTGAGGTACGTGCCCATTATGATGAACCGTACTATCCAGGCAGTAGTGCTTAGTAAACGTGTACAGAGAGGCCCACATTGCAGTCTGGCAGATATCCAGGATTGGATCACAATGAACCAATTCAGCGGTCACAGCCTTGACTCTGGTGGAATGAGCACACAAGCCCTCAGGAGTTGCTGCTTGGTCAGTTATGTTATGTTATTCGGAATTTGTCAAGCGCACGGTCACCTAGAGGTTTCATGGCGCTAAAATGAGACAGATGGTAAACAATGGACTAACCGTGCGCTTGCTTGAATAACCAAGTCTTCAAAGCGACCCTGAACTTCGCCAGATTACTGCAGGTCCGGAGAGAAAGGGGGAAGGAGTTCCATATCTTAGGGGCAAGGTAGGCGAACCGGCATCCGCCCAGTCTTTTTCTTTTATACAAAGGCAGAGTGAGGAGGGACAAGTGGGCAGAGCGAAGGTTGCGGGTCGGTTCGTATTTATTTATTAGAAGATTAACGAACCTTGGGCTTTTGCCATGGAGGGCTTTGCAAACTAGGCAGCCCACTTTGAAGGTAATCCGGTGGGCAATAGGAAGCCAATGAAGAGAGGCTAGCAGAGGTTTCGCCGAGTTCCTGCATTTGCTTTTAAATATTAATCTAGCAGCATGGTTTTGAACAATCTGCAGGTGTTTGGAAAGAGCAAGGGGGAGGCCCAGATATATGGAGCTGGAAAAATCTAGGCGGGAGAGAACCAGGGCGATTACCACCTGGATAAGAGCTGAGTGTGTGAATAGATGGGCAATTTTCTTGATCTTTCGTAATTGGAAGAAGCCTCCTCCAGCTTCTTCCAATTACGAAAGATCAAGAAAATTGCCGACCTGACTTTTCAGTGAGAGGTCGGAATTAAGAGTGACCCCGAGGCTCTTCACCGAATGAGAGGGGTTTGGAGGGGACCCCATCGAGGTTGGCCAAAAATGAGGACCCCAACTCATTGCACTGTTGCCTGGGAGTACCAACTCGGTCTTTCCAGGGTTGAGCTTTAAATGGTTCTCGTCCATCCAACCCTGGATATGCAGCATTGTGGACTGGAATTCTTCAACCGAGTCCGTTGAGTTTAGAGGGAATACCAGCTGCAGGTCATCCGCATAATTGTAAATGGTGACTTTCCTGTTTTTTAGGGATTGCAGCAGTGGTTTAAGGTATAGGTTAAATAGGAGGGGAGATAATGATGAACCTTGCGGTACGCCGCAGGTAGTGGGGAGTTTCGGTGCCATAAAGTTCTCCAGCTTAACTGCCTGGGATCGGTCCTTCAAAAAGGACTTGATCTGGCCAAGAGCCAAGCCGCTAAGGCCGGCTTGTTCGACACGGTGTAATAAGATGGTGTGATCCACCGTGTCGAACGCGGCCGACAGGTCCAGGAGTACAAGGGCCTGATGAGTGTCATTTTCGGCGTTGGATCTTAAGGTGTCCAGGACAGCAAGAATAACCGCCTCGGTGGAGTGTGCCGGGCGGAATCCGGCTTGGTTTGGCTCCAGGTAGTTGGATGTCTCTATGAAGTTAGAAATACAGCTAGCCACATGGGCTTCGAGTAGCTTGGCGCCAAACGGAAGGAGAGATATGGGGCGATAGTTTGATAGAATAGATACATCAGCCCCCGGTTTTTTAATTAATGGGACTAGAATAGCATTTTTAAATGAGTTGGGGACTATTCCCTGTGATAAGGATCTGTTCAGGAGAGGGAGTATTCCATGAGGGAGTATTGAGTAGACTTCCTTCAATATATGCGGGGGACAGGGGTCATTGGGAGACCCCGACTTTACACGGTTCATTAACTCGGTCAGTTTAGGTGGGTCAATAGGGGGAATAAACTGAAGTTTCTGTGGGTTTACACAAATTTCCTCGCAGGCTGCCATGACATGAGTAGCTTGAATACTGGCCTTAATGATATCAATCTTCTCCTTAAAGAAATCGTTAAGCTGATTACACAGCAGTTGAGTTGGGGGTTGAGAAGGAGAGGTTCTGGTATCATTGCATAGATCGTTTACGACTCTAAAGATTTCTCTTGATTTGTTTTGAGCCTTGGAAATTTTTTCTGAGAAAAAGGCTGCTTTGGCAGCTAAGATAGAGCTCTTGTATTTCCTACGAGCTGTCGTGAATGAGCATCTATCTTTATCATGATAACCCTGCCTCCATTTTCTTTCTAGTTGACGGAGTTCTAATTCAGATGAAAGCCAATCCGTGAATGCCTTATCCATCAGATTAATGTCCGGATCCTGAACCGGAAGGGAATTAGTCAAGGTAGATATGAAATCTTGGGTGTTTAAAGATCTCCATTTCCTGGCTAACCCTCCCAAGGGCACATGTTTTTTTTAGTTTTTTTAGTTGAGTGTGTAGCAGATTTTAATCAGAGTGTAATCCTCTGTGATATGGTCCATTTCTGCACAGCCTTTGCTTTTTGTGCCTGATGTACACAAAGAAGAACTGATCGTGCACCCAAAACTCTCTGGTATGATCAATGTAGAACAGCAATGCTCTTTTGGGGTTCAAAAAGTGGAGTCTCCCTTTGGAAGGGTGAGGCGGGGAAAAGAAGGCAGGCAAGTTGCTATGCTGGCCCACATGAAATGGTGTTACTACTTTGGGAGAAAGGAGGCAGAGGTTCTTCGTACCAGTTTGTCTGGGCAGAATGGCGTGCAGGGAGGGTGCATAGAAAATATATGCCGCTCACTGACCCCTTCTGGCCAATGTTATGGCCACCAGAAAAGCATTTTAATGGTGAGTAAATGAAGGGTACGCTTATGTAGTACCTTGAAGGGTGCATACATTAAAACTCAGGACCTGATTGGGGTGTTGAAGTCCCTTTAAAAAATGAGCCACAGTGGCTGACTTGAACAGTGACCATCTTGAATGCGCGCACCTTGAACACAGTGTTGGCCGTGCCGGCAACAACGTAACTGCAGCACTGGTAATTTTGAGTTACCCAGCTACATAATGCCTTCACTGAAAATAAAGGTGCTTGGTATCAAACACCTCGTCTTAATAAGTCTGTACAGATGACAGTACTAGATGTATTATGACATGCACCCAAAGGTGCCCCCTGAAATCTACTATCTTCTAGTGTGCTGACTGACTGGTATACTCAAGCCTGCCACCACAGATGAGTTTCTGACCCTCCTGCAGGTGAAAGCCTGCACTCTTAGATGTCAGGAATAATGTCTGCCCCGGTAAAAGGTGATCACACTTCCTCCAGCGGGATGGCAAGAAGATTAGCATGTCAAGGCCAGATGCTGCAATGCCTCTGCTGCCTTTTATATGCGACAATGGCTCCCCCACCAGACTTGGTGAACGCCACCCCCTGCCCTGGGGACTATTTTGGCACCAGAGCAAGTAGGAACTTCGATAGACAGAAGGCTTGTCACTCCTATAGGCCACGCACACCCCTAAGTTAGGCCCCCCGAAGTGGCCAGCTGAAGAAGGGTTTTAATATCTTGTAATTGGTGAAACTAGGAACCCTGGGTCAAGTTTATGCCCACTCTCCAAAGAAAGTGGTGATATAGGTGTTGCCACCCCAGGGGTAAATATCCCATTGACTACTACCTTACATGCCCATTGAAGCCCCTAAATTCAGTATTTAGGTGGCACCCTGACACCAGGAACTCAGATTCCTCTACCTGGGAACAGAAGAAGGATAAAGAGGAGCCAACAATGCCAGGATTGTGGACCAGCGCCGAAACTGGCGCCAAACCATGCCTGGCTGCTGCTATCCCTACAATTGCATGAAACGACTCATCCTGCCGCCGGCTCAAAGCCTTGGAGGACTCGCCAGCACTTCGACAACCTCGCAGCATCTCCCTTGCAGAAGAGGAGCCACTCTCCTGCAGCTGCAGCCACCGACCACACTCTGGAACATTATCTTGCTGACGATCAGGTCCACCAAGGGTGCATCCCGCCAGGAAGAGGTCACAGTGGTTCTAGGAGGTCAGCTCCATCTCCCTGCTGGGTTTGGAGATCCCGTGCCCTCGAGGAGCCACCCACCAGAGCACCAATACCCTGACAACTTGAGCATTTGCAACAACCAAGGCTTGTTGAGTGTCCAGCCCTGACACCACCAACACCAACCAACCACCTGCCGACGAGGGACTCCAGCGTCACTGAGAGTGGCCCGGCAGTCTTGTTTTTCTCCCCTCTCCAAGTCAACCCAAGAAGTGAGAGCCTCTAACTCAAGAGACCTGCTGACCAAAACACCTCTGCACCCGAGCCCCACAGCCCGAGGTTTAGTAAAGTGACGGTCTTTCCTTGCTCCAGAGACCCTCAAGAGCCGACCCCACCATTGGATCCTACCCTACTTGTCCCCACATGCAGCCTTTCTTTTACAGGTATTTGGCCATAGACTTTAAAGTGTAGTGCTTGAGGCTACCAACGCAACCAGCACCTCTGCACCCGGACACACCAGGGCAGGTAAATCCGAACTGCTGGTGGTTACCTGAACCTTGGCCCCTAAGCACCTTAAGTCCCAAACATTACCCTAAAGAACCGCTGGCAAGTAACTGTATGCAGTGTATGTTCCTCCCATAGGATAATGTTACAGCGTTCAGGGCTTATGCCTAAAAAACCATTATTAGAGTATTTTATTGTATTATTTCAAAAATCTACGTCTCTGAATGCACTTATTTAGTGTGTGTCTCTTTTATTGACTCTGTGTGTACAACAAATGCTCAACACTCCCCTCTGATAAGCCTAAGCTGCTCGACCATACTACCACAAAGAGAACCTTGGGATTATTAAAGTAAGCCCATGTAAACCAAGTAAAGGTCTTATGGACTTTTTGCATGGTGTACCCTTACACTGGTACACTACATATATAGCCAGCTTCCTACACCTAGCAACACCAGCGGTGTTCTGCGCTGTCAGTACTTGTCTGAAAAGTTTGAAATGTGTATTTATTTCAGAATTTGAAGTGCAGGAGTATAAAAACACCTGAGTGGAAAACTAGTATCAAAATGGCTAAATGTTAAGAATGCCAAGGGTTACCTGCTGCGGGGCAGAAGCAATGCGGGGGTATAAAAACATACTAGGGGGTGTTAGTGCTAATTTTCTGTCAGTTCTTGATAGTCCCTCTCTTTTTGATGATGCTTCAGCTGGAACATATGTTAACGCATAGGAATGAATTCATAAATCGATTTCCAACCAGTGCTTAGTTTGAGCCGGTGGTTTCCTGTGCTCGGCACCGGTACTTAATTGTCAGCACCGGCTCTAATGACAGTCCACCACATGGTGGTGCTGTCTGCGTAATTTTGAAATGAGCACAACAACAGTTGTTTATAGATCAATATATATCAAGAATGAATCATATCTGCTGCCCACACCATTATTCTAGCTTTGGGCTGCCTGAAATAGTCTGAATTGTCCCACTTTTATGAGTGCAATGGTCAGTAGTTGTGTTGGGGCTGTCATTGGCAGCTCTGACAGGGGTGGTGGGTGGTGCAGGCTTCAGTGTCCTCCTGAGAAGGACCCTGACACCTATTTTGCCCTTATGCCCTACAAAGTCTATGTCTGGATGCTTCAAAATTTTTGAACAGACCAAAAAAAAGATTTTTCTTCCACATCAAATAATTGTGCGGTGAAACAAAATCTGCTCCAATATATCCCCTAATAAAAGATACCTTTTATTATTTTTTCGGACTGTGTGCTTTGCTTACCTGCACTTAAGAGCACTTTAAAGCAGGAACATGACAAATAAGAGGGTGTCACTCCCAATAATTCCTCACTGAAATTCTCTTGGCATTTTAACTCATTAGAGCGCCCAGATGCGAATTTATTTCCAGCATAGTGCTATGAAAATATATGGAGCAAAGATGAAAGTGGGTGCTTCGATTTCTTCAGCGTGCAAGGGCGGAATGGCCCAAAGGGCAATCAGTAAGTGCCAGAAGGGCTGGTCTGAAAGGTCAGTGTGTGGGTTGTCTTTTGACTGCTTGTGGGCCCGTTTTATTATCTTATGGGCCGTTTTTATTAACTTTTAATTTCCTTAATATTAAAACAAACATTACATGCAGCAAGCTCAAATCCATACAGTGCCCCATACTTTGGAAGACGCTTAAACAGCTCTCAAAATGGCCCCAGTTTGCAAACCTTGACCACTTTTGTAGCTATCTAATTCATTAATGGGGGTCACTTTTATTTTGTGGACCGCAGTACTTAATTTTAGCCGGCTCCGCACTGGAATTTGATTCCTATCACCAGCACTTATGGCAGTCTACCACATAGTGGCGATGTTTGTCTAGTTTTGAGGTTAGCACATCCGCAGACTGTTTAAACATTAGGGGCCAGATGTAGGAAGCCTAATTCCGGTCTGTAATGGCCAAAATTACCGAATGTCGGCCGTTACCGACCGGAATTAGGCTTTTCATATGTAGGGGCCTAAATTAAGGATTCGGTAATTTACCGAATCGGTAATTTAAGGAATCAGTAAATTACTGAATTCTTATATACCGATTCGGTAAATTACCAAATCCTGAAATGTAGGGAGCACTCAAATGAGTGATTCTCCCATTTTGGGATTTGTTATTTACCAAGAACTACAAGTTGGTGGTAAATACTGAAAACCTTTGAAAAAAATTTTTTTTTGCTTTTCTAACAGTGCCATGTTGCAGACATACATCCCCTTAGGACATGTATGTCTGCAACATGTGCACCCATACACAATTGAGGGGTGCAACAGGGTGTCAAAGTGACACCCTGCCACCCTTCAATGTTTTCCCCCTTTTACCGGGCCCATAGGAATGAATGGTAATTACCGAATCGTTAACCTACATACCATTTTCCGAATTTAAAATACCGAATTGGTAAATGTGTTGGACTTGTAAAGCACACGGCTGCCCGTAAGCATCCCAGCGCTGGAGACCGCTGGGGAACCCGTCCTGGCTATCCCTGTGAGATAGTCCCTTCTGGGTATCTCCAAGGTGAAGCCAGGCATCCCCGGCATCTGTGGGGGGCTGTTATAGAGATGAGGCAAGCTTAATGCCCAGAGTTGCCAAGTGTGATCCCTGGTTAGAGTAGGCACCGAGGCGAGAATTGTCGAGTCCGCTGACCCTGGTCCACGACCCTGCCGCGTCGGGAATTGAACCCTGGTCCCGGGCCGTTCTCTGCTTCCGGGTCTGCCGCCTCTAACCAGTGAGCCACACCACTCCACTGGTATGATTCGGTATTTTAGAGTCGGTAAAATGGAATTACCTACATCTGGCCCTAAGGGTCTAATTTATGAGAGCCCTATATCACTTTTGCTCCACATAAAGTGGTACATGCAAGACGCAGGGCTCGCACAAACATTTATGAAGGCAGCAAAGTCACCCTCGTTTGGCTATCAGTGGCCTCATAAATCATGAGTCAGGCACAAGTCGCTGTGTTGCATTACTCTGCACCGGGGAGGCGTTCCATGGACGTTGCAATGGGTTTTCTCCCGAGCCACACCCATGGAATTTGACACTGCCCCAAATTTACAAAGCGATGTTAACCTGGGGATGTGTCGAATCCATACGCTTCCAGAGATGAGTGCTAAAAAGGACAAATATGCTAATTTCTCTTAATTTCTTCCTTATTCCATGTGTGCTGCATCCTGCAGCACACATAGAAAGAGGAAAACGCGTGGTAGGATTGTTTTTTGGCAAGAATGTGCCCCTTCCCACACAAAAACAATTCTGCATGCAACTGAGGCACCCTTGCACCGCGGTGCAAAAGTGCCTACGTTGGTGCGGGGCTGCCAAAACGGAGCCAGCTCAGGCAGAAAGGAAAGGAGTGCACTGTATTGCCTAAATACGCTGCATTCCTGCCCTTTTATTTTTGCGTAAGGCAGCGCAGCAACGTACCTTGCTGCGCTATGCCAAAACTACATAAATGTGCCCTTAAATATACATTAAAAGCAAATAATGACAGTGTGCAGTTACTGATTTTGGGCCAGTGGTTTCCCGTGCTCGGCACCGGCACTTAATTGTCAACACTGACGCTGTGGCAGTCTGCCAAAAGGTGGCCCTGTCTGGCTAATTGATAGACCACAACAATAGTTAATTATTAATTCAATATACATTAAAAATTACTATTACCTGCCGCCCAAGCCATTCTTATAGTTTTGGGTGCCAGAAATAGCCTGAATTCTCCCACTTGTAATAGTGTGATGGTTAGTAGTTATGTTGTTACTGTCAATGGCATCATGGCACGGGCAATGTCTGGTGCAAGGTGCAGTGGCCTCTTGTCGAGAGCTCTGGCATTAATGTTTTTCTTCTCACAAATTAAGCAGTGCCAGCATGTCCAGATCAGTCTGACAGCTTTGGGTGGCATTGAACAGTCCAATTTGTTAAGGTTTCTAGGAGTGTTTTTATTAGCAAATAAGTTGGTACCGACATTTGGCAGCAATGGCAGCAGCAGTGTAGGGCGCAAGCTGCAGTGGTATCCTGAAAAATATCTTGGTCCCTGTCACTTATTATTTTATTTTTTATGATTTAGGCACTGTTTGCCTGGGCATATTTTCTGTCCCATTCCAACCCTGGGTAGTTGATGTGGACTAGCAAAATTGCTGATGTGGTGCAAGAAAGCCAAAGAGACCAAGAGTGTGCTACACACAGTAACATCACCAACTCTGCAGAATTGTGGTCCCAAACACCTGATTCACATGGCATCTCTGTCCTTACTTATGCAGTGGCTCTGGAACAATATTTGTAGTTAGGGGTTCTGACCTGTGACTTCACCTTATGGCTTGAATGTACTTACCATGCTGGTGATATATATTTTGAGATAAGAAGGCAAACAACTTTATGTATCTGTTCTGAAACTAGGCCTGGGCGGTAAATTCCGTTCCGTTACCGGAATTTGGGTAATTTTGCGTTCAGCGGAGAACGTGAAATTGCCCAAAATTCTGCATTCCGCGACTTCATGACATTTTTTGTCTTGTTCGCGTTCTCAAATGCGTGTTCGCGAGATATTTCCCCCCAAGCACGCAAGCATCGATTGCGAACAGTAAAAAAGCATTGCGGACAAGCAATTCTGCGTGTTTGCGGAATTTCTGCGTGTTCGCAGAGATTTTTTACCGTTTCGCGGAGATTTGCATAACGCGATTACGCAAATTCCGCCCACCCCTATCTTAAACCTCTAAAATACTACGGCATTATCCTTTCACCTGTACTCCAGCAAGAGTGTCACAAGTTAAAATTACAAAATACGGTAAACATGCAGTCAGACAAAGCAAAAGCAAATATAGCTGTTCAAGTTAAAAAACATTAGCAGCACTTTGTCAAATGAAGTTGCCTCCCATGACACAGTCTGTGCTTGAATGCACAGTAAAGACTTCAGGACTAAAACTTAAAGGCCTCTTGATTGCGAATTCTTCATCTAAGCTTCATCTTGGAATTAAAGGGGTGCTGAATGCCATATACTTGTCTCTGATAGTTGTTTGTGTCCCTCAATGTTGTGTCATGTTCTTGTCACTGAATGTCTTGTCTCTGAAAGTCATGTTCTTGTCTCTGAATGTCATCACACAATAAAAATCCTACACCAATTTATAAAATAAGGAAATATGTTTATCTTTAAAATGACACCAAAGCCATGGCAATCCATTGTAGGGAACCAAAGATATTATTTTCTAAAGAATAAACACTTTCTAGAACTTAGAAAGGGAAACAACCATCACAACGCAACTTTCACAACGCACTACCATCACAATGCAACTTTTACAACGCAACATCCATTACAATGCATGCAATTACAACGCATAGCATTACATCGCATATGCTATTACAACGCATGCCATTACAACGTAAGTATGGGTAAGTATTTAATTTAAATAATTGTAATTTAATTTCAATTTAATTTTAACGTAATTTTATTTTATATATAAATGAATTTACTAAAATTACTATCCAACACTTACCCTACTATTACACCTCCCTGGAGTTAGAATAGTAATTTTAACCCCTACACTATCCAGCACTTACCCTACTATTACACCCCCCTGGAGTTAGAATAGTAATTTGAACCCCTACACTATCCAACATTTACCCTACTATTACACCCCCCTGGACTTATAATAGAAAATGTAAATATATCAAATAAAAATAAAAATTAAGTTAAATAAATTAATAAAAATGTTGGTAATTGAATTAAACATAAATTAATATTAACACAATTTTATACTTACCTATACTTACATTGTAATGGCATGCGTTGTAATAGCATCTGCGTTGTAATGGCATGCGTTGTAATGGATGTTGCGTTGTAAAAGTTGCGTTGTGATGGTATCCTTTGTGAATGTATGCGTTGTAACGGGATGTATGACATTACAACGCATGCTTTTACATCGCATGCTTTTACAACGCGGTTTTTACAACGCATACCATTACAACGCATAATGCTTTTAGGCGCTGGATAGTGAATTGTTTAATTTACTATTCCAACTCCAGTCCCCATGGATAGTAGGGAAGGTGTTGGATAGTACATTAAACCTATTCTTTATCCTAGAGCGCCCCCCAGCGCAATGCGTTGTAATGGTTTGCGTTGTAAAAGTTGCGTTGTAAAGGCACTGCGTGGTAAAAGTTGCGTTATAAAGGTTGTTTACCGTTGTAACGTCATACATCTGCTTAGAAAGCAATAGCGCTACATCCGGACAACTGGTCGCACTTGACCAGGACAAAGTCAAAGTTGAGGCCAACCCCGTTGGAGCCCTGCTTGGATACGCCACGTGGTAGGCCTCTGTCTAAATGTTACCTTCGGACTTAAAAACTTTTCTGGAGTTTTTTCCCATAGAGGGTCCTCGTTGCTCTCCACCTTTCCGTATTCTGAGAAGATTCACTGGGTTGACTTTCAGGGAGCTCCAGGTCAAATTCTATAAGTCGGACCTCTGGAGCTCTTCAGCGGGGCGAACCTGGAATCCAGGCTGTGTCATGGGTGAAGGTGGCCGGCTTGGGTCTCACGGTCAGGTCAGCCACCTCCTGGAGCTTTTTCCAAAATGTTTCCCAAAGTTTCCCAAACCTCTGGAGGTCCTTCCAGAAGGTTTCCTGGTAGGTTTCAAGAGTCCAAAACACAAATCCAAGGATGTGGAATCTCATAGATGGCCCTTCTCAGGCCTAGACATCACTTCCCACAATGTACTTGGTCAATCACTTAAACCTCCACTGGGCGCACTCCTATAATGGGGACTCTGGATGGAGAAGGGCCAGTAAAGCTCTGATAACCTGTAGCTGCATGGAGTCCACTCCTTACTCCTTGAAGCGAGGCAAAGTCCTCCAAGCTGTAGTCCCAGATAGTGCAGCAGGCAAAGCCTTCGCCAGAGAGGCCCTTGGGTGTCGATAAGGATTTCAGCAGGGAAATCCTCCTTCTACTTGTAGTTTCAGGCAGCAGAACTGATATTCTCTCGGCCTCATATTTATCCAGTGTTCTCTGATGATAAGCAGGGGAGCACCCCTGACCAATGAGTTGCAGGTCAACAACCTAAAGCATGACACTTTCCTCCAAGGTGTGGCATGGTCATGTCCCAGAAACCACTATTCTCTCAAAATCCAGCGTGATGGAAATTTCAGCAGAGCAGCAAGAACTAGCTAAACCCAACTCAGAGTATGGCTTATTTCCATAAACTCCCCCACTCACATCAGTGAATCCCTTCCTTAAGCCTCCCATCTGTCAATCAATCAATCAGAGCATGTGTGGAGTGCACTACTCACCCGAGAGGGTCTCAAGGCTCTAAGGGGAGGGGGTGGGGAGGTGCTGCTACTGCTTGAACAGCCAGGTCTTGAGAAGTCTTCTGAAGGTCAGCAGGTCCTGGGTCTGTCGCAGGTGGATGGGGAGGGTGTTCCATGTCTTGGTGGTGAGGTGGGAGGATCATTTGCCATCAGTGGTTGTTCGGTGGATGTGTGGAACGGTGGCGAGGGTGAGGTCAGCGGAGCGAAGCTGGAGGTTCAGGTTGTAGAAGGTGAGACGTTTGCTGAGGTATGCTGGTCCGGCGTTGTGGAGTGCTTTGTGTGCGTGGGTGAGGACCTTGAAGGTGATCCTCTTGTTGAAGGGGAGGCAGTGCAGGTCTCTCAGGTGGGCAGTGATGTGGATGTGGTGGGGATGTCGAGGATGAGGCGTGCAGAGACATTCTGTATGCATTGAAGTCTTTTCTGGAGTTTGGTCGTGGTTCCCACATAGAGGGCATTGTCGTAGTCCAGCCTGCTGCTGATGAGGGCCTGGGTGACTGTTATTCTGTTTCCAGCAGGGATCCATCTGTAAATCTTGCAAAACATGCAGAGGGTGTTGAAGCAGGAGGAGGAGACGACGTTGACTTGCTGGGTCATTGATAGTGATGAATGCTGGATGAACCCAAGGTTGCGTGCATTGTCTGGGGTTGTCGGTGCAGCTCCCACCATAGCCGGCCACCAGGAGTTGTCCCAGGCGGAGGGGTGGAGCCGAGGATGAGGACCTCCATCTTGTCTGAGTACAGCTTCAGGCGACTGCTCTTCATCCATTCGGAGACGCCTTCATTTCTTTGTGAGGTTGGTTTTGGCGATGGCGGGGTCTTTGGTGAGGGAGAGTATCAGCTGGGTGGCAAGCGGTGCAATGTAGACGTTAAAAAGGGTCAGGCTGAGGGATGAGCCTTGGGATACACCGCAGGTGGTCTTGGCGGCTTCGGATCAGAATGGAGGGATGCGGACTCTCTGGGCTCTGCCGGTGAGGAAGGGTGATCCAGTCCAGGGCTTTGCTGCGGATCTCTGCATCGTGGATGCGTGTGCGTAGTTGTGGTGGCTGACGGTGTCGAAGGCGGCCGAGAGGTCTAGGAGGATGAGGGCAGCTGTTTCTCTGTTGCCCAGCAGGATCCTGATGTCGTCAGTCGCGGCGATGAAGGCGGTTTCAGTGCTGTGGTTGCTGCGAATCCAGATTTGGACGACTCAAGGGTGTTGTTAGGGAGATGGGGTGGCCCTGACTGGCAGGCTTTCTTGACCTGTTCTTCCTTTAAAGCTGATGCTTTATGGCCCAACCCCCTGCTCTGGCATTCCAGTGCCCCACAGAGCTCTTTCCGTCAGCTAGCCTCTGCCCAGCCAGGCTACTTATTACCTAATCAAGGCAGTCTGGCTTATCCCCTCAGGGCTGAGCAATCAGGGAAGAGTGCTATAGGCTAGAATTTGGTCTACAGAATAGAAAGTCTCATAAACATTTTCTGTACAAGTTACAAGGGAAAAAATGAAAGGTGCAAGTTCCTCCTCACCAGGGTTTATAAAACCTTTTTTATAAATGTCCCGGTTATAATTATAAGACCCCCCACCCCTGGAACAACTTGGGGAGACCTGGGGGCTTCTAATAGGCAAACACAATTTTGGTTATTATTTTACAGTGCCCACAGCACCAAAGACAAATCTGTACTGCTTCTTTCACTTCGCAGGGTTTATAAAACCTATTTTTAGGGACCCTGCTTATAGTTACATGAACACTCACCCTGGACCACCTAGGGGAGACCATGTGGTTACCCACAATTTAAAAATAAGGTAGATTATCACTTTCAAAGTGCCCATACCACCAAAGTCGAGTGTGCAGTGAATTTTAGTTTTAAAAGCAGTGCTGCAACACAGGGCTGCTTTTAAAATGACCTTGAGCTCTCAGCAGTGCCCACACGCAAGTGCAACAAAGGCTGCTGGCCTCTAAACTGTAATGCCCTATTATATACTAAGGACCTATAGGTAGTTTTCATCCCCTGGCTCTGTTATCTACTAGGGATTTTAAGGGTTGGTCATGCCAATTTTAACAATTGATATTGACAAAGTTAAAAACCCATTAAAATCACATACTAATCATATTTTTAAATAAAAGGGAAAACAATATGTCCCATAAATACATGAAGTACAACTGTCGACGTGGCATTTCGGTGCTAAGGTGGATCGCCACCTTCTTCAGGACAATAGTTCAACATTTAAAAATCGATTGATTTATGTGGACGCTCTTATATTTGCCTCGTATGAAGTTTTGGGCGGGTTCCTCATCTGGTTTTTACAGTCTCATAGGTGCCAGATAATGCCCTATAATTTTCTTTCGAGGGTCTTAGATTAGTTTTCTCACCCTTCTATTTCTATGAACCACTTCAAGGGTTAATAATACCTTTATTAGTCACACTTCGATGGGATCATTCACAAATAACTTTTATATTGTTAGGTCCATCTTAACTCAAAATATAGATCTCTAATTAAAATCTTGTTTATTAGATCCAAGCACTTTTTCTTCTTTAGGGGTGCTGGTTCCAGTTAGTTTTAGTTCTGGTCCAGATTTTATTCAGGAATGAAGTTAAAAGAACGAGCATCTGTCTTGCTGAACTGCCAATTTGAGTCAAATTAAAAGAAAAAACTAAACTAAGACCCTCCAAAGAAAATTATATTGTATTATCCGGCACCTATGAGACTGTAAAAATCAGACGAGGAACCTGTCCAAAACTTCATAGGAGGCAAATATAAGAGCTTCCACATAAATCAATAGATTTTTAAATATTGAACTATTGTCCTGAAGAAGGTGATGATCCACCTTATCACCAAAACGCTGCATCGATAGCTGTTCTTCATGTATTTATTGCACATATGCTTTTATTTAAAAATATGATGAGTATATGATTATAATGTGTTTTTAACTTTTTCAATATCAATTGTATAAAACATGAACTTTTGAATACAATATTGATAAAACATTCCTTTGAATTCATATGTTTGATCAGAAATTGATTATTCTATGTATGATTTTATATTTTTGTCTGTAAATGTAGCAAACTTGTAAAATGTGTCTTATCATATCTCAGTGTATGGCCTTACTATACAAAGTTAACCAATCCAATTAGAGGATCGAAGCCTCATGATCTCAGAGTAGAAGAAGGGAACTTTGTGATTGTTTCAGCATGTATACCCATCCCTCTTCCAAGTACTAGGGTACTTCCCAAACCTTTTGGAGTTTTAACTTTCTAACATGCCCCACCCCAAGCCAAAGGTGAGCGGGTCACTAACCAGCACCCAGGTAGTCCCCATCAGCTAAGTGCGGTTCCGTGTAGAGTACTATAAGGCCTAATTTCCCAAACGTTCTCTTTAGGTATAAGTGTCCGATTGACCATATCTAGGGATAGGCAGTCAGTAATGCAAGTTCTAATTAAGCTTTCCACATAACTTAGTCCAGAAACGCAAAGGGGTTAAGGCAATCAGGTCCTCCACCTAGAGTAATCCCAGTTCCTAATGGTAAATAAAGTTGGTGGTACTTTTGGGAGCTGCAAGCAGTCTACATGTGAAACCATTTTCTATTCATTGAACTGCCCCCATGTTATGGTACCCCGACAGATACCCACCATAGATCCCAGTTGAAATACATTTTAATTTGTATAGATGTATCATCTCCTCAGTTGGTTTATGCTTTAATTTCTATGCAAATCTGAAAATGGCCAAAGTATTCCTTAGAAATTGCTGCGGTGTCGCAGTGAGGAGGGATTTCTAAAGCAAATATGAAGTAAATATAATACCAAAGTAGTTTTAAAATGTTGTCTTCTCTAATGTTATGCCTCCAGTTGAAAAGTGCTTTGTTTTTATATTAGGATGCCCACTAGTCATAATGTAAGAAGTGGTCAGGCCATGTGAGTGGGGTAGAGTGGGTGGTAGTGGTCCTGTTGTTGGAGGAGAAAATAGGGTCGAGGGTG
This sequence comes from Lissotriton helveticus, assembly GCF_964261635.1. Lineage (NCBI taxonomy): Eukaryota > Metazoa > Chordata > Amphibia > Caudata > Salamandridae > Lissotriton > Lissotriton helveticus. Next base: position 1,642,245,607 of record NC_136065.1, on the reverse strand, counting down.
TGGCCTGCTGTGTAGGCTTGTCCTTGGATGAGCTGGGTGAGTCTGAGGTTGCTGAGGCTGTCGAGGAAGGCCCTGAAGTTGGGATCTGTGGTGTCTTCCAGGTGGAAATTGTAGTTGGTTGACCCATGGAGAGGGGATCAATGAAGTCTGCGATGTAGTTGCAGAATTAAGCTCTGGGGCACTGGGGACAGTAGGTGAGGGTTCCCTTAAGGGTGTTATTGAAGTCCATTCATATTTTGAAGTGGAGGGGTCCCATGAGGTTGGTGTCTGAGTCCGTGAAGTTGGTGAAGTCAATTATTGTTTTGTAGATGATCATGAGTCCTCAGCCTCGTTTGTGGGTTCTGTTCTGGTGTTTGATTTTGTAGGTGGGCGGGATAGATGTGGCGATGTCCAGGTTGGAGGCTGGGTTGGGCCATGTTTTGGTCAAGAAGAGAAAGTTAGGTGTGTTGCATTTGAGGATGTCCCAGATTTTGTTGATGTTTTTCTACAGGGCGTGCATGTTGTGGCGGACAGTTAGTGCAGGTTGGTTGTGGTGGCATGTGTTTTTTGTTTAGTGGTGAAACTGTCTGCACCTGAGGTATCGCAGGTGAAATCATATTGGGTGCAGGAGAAAGTCCTACCGTGGTGATGGGTGATGCGCAGCAGCATCGTGTTTGCCGGTGTGTGTTGTTGAGGTCGTGGAGGAGTAGTGGTGGCGTTCATTGGCTCTAGTGGCAGCTGTGGTTTTGGTGTTGCGTTAGACGGTCGTGGAGCCAGGGTTTTGGGCTCTCTGCGCAGTCCAGGCATGGAGCAGTATTGCTGAGTGATGCGTTAAGTAGGTTCTTGGATGGGCGGGGCTTCTGTTGGCAGGAAGGATGGTGATCAGGAAAAACCTGAATGGGAAAACCTAGGCAGTGGCGCTGTCACTTGGTCAAAAGACAGCAACTGGATCAGGCTGGAACAAGCAGGATTTGGTGTCCAGGTGCCTACTGATGCTTTCATGCTGCAGCCTACATTAAGTGGGCCCAGCTGTGGGCGGGTCTTCTATTGATGGGAAGAACAGTGAGTGGGAAAAACCCGGGCAGGAAAACTCAGGCAGCAGCGGTATCACTTGGTCAAATGGTGGCAACTTGATCAAGTTGGAGCAAGCCGAAACTTGAGGCGACTGGCAAGTGGCAAGCTAGGTGCCCATGTGCCTACAATCAATACGTCAGGCCTACTGACTTTTTGATAACTTTTCATAATAAACAATCAGTCATATAGCCTTTGGCTTTCCATGATAACCAACTCAAGCCCATTGTACTGGGCATAAGCTTTCCACAAGACAACCATCCGACATACAGTCACAAAAGTACAAATGACTACACAATTATAGTTGGCAACACAAACTGCTATCTCTCCTGAGACACCCTAACAAGGATTATTGTAGTGCATACCTTCTATGCTCCCAATATGTTTGAGTGGCTGACCAACACCAGAACCTGTGAGATTCCATGTAACAAAATACCTGTCTAAAGGCTTTAGCGAAGTGTAATAAGACTATTGTCTTTAATGCAGGCTTTCAACAAAATGTAGTTCAAGCCTACTGGCTTTGTCATAGCATTTCACAGTAAACAAATCAGACCTAACAACTCTGGCTTGACCTTTCCCAATGCCTTTAACTTTTAATTAAACTTTACCCAACACCGGCCTATTCAAGCCAGACCTAACAAAAAGATTCCTAAGATTCCCTCATTAATACTAGATTGTTATTTAGAGGAGCGCACAATCCTCAAATCCTTGGGCAGATATTGTTAGCCTCAATTATCTTTGCTTCCAACACAACACAAGGTATTCATGTAAAAGCTGATTCATTACTAGTAGCCTGGACGTTATTCCGCCAGTTGCTGCCTCAATCGATAACTGGACGCTACCTTGCCAGTTTCTACCGCGGTTTAAACTACGTTACCAAATTAATCTTGGCTTTATCGTATCTCTGAAGAATAAAGCAAGACCTGCTGTTGGCTTCACCAGAACTGTTAAATTGGTCGTTTCATACCATAAGTGATTTGAATGTGGTTATTAAATTGCCACCCCAACCTGTCCTCTGAAAATTGTACTCACTGTGGTTGTTCTGCGGGACACTCTAGAGTCGGATTTTATATGACTGACTCAAAATCAATTGAAACAAAAGAAACTGAGCAAAAATATGTGAATTGATGCAGTCATACATTGCAATGAATTAGATTTGCTGTGTGGTGTGTACAATGGATGACCGGAAGCGCTGAAGGCACAGTCCATAGAAGAAGGGGAGCGTGTGCCAAATAAACAGTGCGGTGGAGCAATGCCCAGTGGGAGTCAGATGATGAGGAGGCATAAAGAAGTAATTGTCCATCCTAAGTTCTAGCTGACCATCCAAGGATTCCACTCAGTGGAATGAATGTCAACTTATGACCTTATATAAAGAGTTGTTGTGTCACTTCAGGATGTCAGTGAAGCATGCTTTGCTACTAAAACAAACATTGCATGCAGCAAGCTCAAATCCATGCAGCCTTCAATACCTTGCAAAACACACATGTCTGTACAAGTTCAACCCTGCCTACATTTGCAAACCTGGGCCACTTTTGTAGCTATCTAATTCACTAATGGAGGCCACTGTTATTAAGGTGCCCTGGCCTCTTTTCCAACTCAAACATATCCACATAGTCAGTTACATGACAAACTTTATGACTTTGTTTAATCCATCAAAGTGTCACCCCAAAGACGTTGTTAAATCAGAGGGGAAAATAGAGAATTAAAGCATTTAAGGGGTCAGGAATACTAAATGCATGGAGCAAAACCTTCCAACCTGTCCACAGTAAGTCAAACCTACAGCAAAACTACTCACAAAAGAGATTCATGACCTAGGGCCCGATGTAGGTCGCCAAATACCGGTCGGTAACGGCCGATTTCGGCCGTTACCGACCGGTATTTGAAGATGGAGATGTAGGAGCATGTTAAGATACAGAATCGGTAATTTTACCGATTCTGTAAAATACCGAATCGGTAAAATTACCGATTCTGTATTTTGACATGTAGGTAGCACTGCAATCAGTGCTACAGGGGTCTAAGAATTCGTTATTTACCACCAACTAGAAGTTGGTGGTAAATAATGAAAACCCTTTCAAAAGCATTTTTTTTGCTTTTTCAACAGTGCCATGTTGCAGACATACATGCCCTAAGGGCATGTATGTCTGCAACATGTGCACTCATGCACAATTGAGGGGTGCAACAGGGTGTCAAAGTGACACCCTGCCACCCTTCAATGTTTCCCCCAATTACCGAATCGGTATTTACCGATTCGGTAATTGCCATTGATTCCAATGGGCCTCAAGGCCCTTAGGAATCAACGGCAATTACCGAATCTGTAAATACCGGTTCGGTAATTACCGATTTTTACCGATTCGGTAATTGAATCGGTAAAAATACCTACATCCCGATTGCCAGTTCTTAAATACCGAATCGATATGATTCGGTATTTAAGAATCGGTAATCTGGGATTACCTACATCGGGTCCCAAGTCCGGTGTGATACATCCATGAGCAATACAAGCCTTTTGTAATTCTCTTCGAACAGGCTTCTGTATTCCATAATTTAATTTTTCCTCTCACATCTTGCTCTGTCTTTTCTGTCACTCAATTGCTCTCTCTCTCCTGTTGTCTTTTCATTCTTTCCTCACTTTTACCCGTTCTTATTTTTCTCTCTGACTCCCTCTACTCTGTGTGTAGTTTTCTTCTCATTTTACTTCCTATGACCACTTACCTTCTGTTTACTTCTCTCAGGGCTAGATGTAGGTAACCCTTTACCTGTCGGAAACGGCCGAAAATACCGATTTTTGGCCGTTTCCGACCGGTAAAGGGCTATGGAGATGTAGGGGCTCAAAAAACGTGCATATTCGGTAATTTTACCGAATCGGTAATTTTACCGAATCGGTAAATTTACCATTCGGTAAAATTACCGAATATGTATTTTGAGATGTAGGTAGCACTTTGAACAGTGCTACAGGCCTTTCAGGATTCGGTATTTACCATGTGATACAATTGCATGGTAAAGACAGAATCCCTGTGTACATGCACATCTGTGCATGTACACCTGTGCCATGTGGCACACAGACATGCCCCTAGGGCATGTCTGTGTGCCACATGGCGCACAAGCCAGTTACAGGGGTGCAACAGGGTGTCAAAGTGACACCCTGTCCCCCTTAGCAATTCGGTATTTTTACCGATTCGGTAAATACCGAATCGGTATTTGCTATTGAATCCAAAGGGCTTCAAGGCCCATTGGATTCAATAGCAAATACCAATTCGGTATTTACCGAATCGGTAAATACCAAGGGCCAGATGTAGGAGCCGAAATACCGGTCGGTAACGGTCGATTTCGGCCGTTACCGACCGGTATTTCAGATTTGGCATGTAGGGGCATAATTTTACAGAATCGGTAAATTTACCGATTCTGTAAAATACCGAATCGGTATTTTTACCGATTCCGTAAATCCCAGATGTAGGTGGGACTCTTCTGAGTCCCAAAGGCCCTACAAATTCGGTATTTTACCACCCAATCCAATTGGGTGTTAAAATACCGAATTCAGGTGTGCATGCACATGTGTGCATGCACACCTAGCCATGTGACAGACAGACAAGCCCTTAGGGCATGTCTGTGTGCCACATGGCGCACATGCCTATTTTTGGGGTGCCAGAGGGTGTCAAAGTGACACCCCCTGCACCCTTGCTGGAATCGGTATTTACCGATTCGGTAATTACCGAATCGGTATTTCCCATTGATTCCTATGGGCTTAATTATTATTATTCAATTACCGAATCTTCCTACATCTCACCCCTTCATATTTACCGATTCATAAATACCGAATCGGTAAAATTCGGTATTTATGAATCGGTAAATGAGATTTACCTACATCTGGCCCCTAATCCTCTATCTCCCCTTTCCCACATTCACCTGCATGCTGCCCTTCTCTCACTTCTAGTCTGGTGCACCTTTCCTTCTCTTACCCTACACTTTACTCCTGCTTATTCTGTCATCGCAATACTCAGTCAAACTGAAATCTCAAAGTGCACTTCGCACTACGCGAGCTACGCGTAGCACTACGCGAACTGCGTAGTAGCATGTTGGCACTGTGCAAGATGTCGTTTTCAATGATTGTACAGTGCGGACAAGCATCCGTTACTGTGCAATCATTGAAAACAGCATCTTGCACAGTGCGACCTATTCTTTTCTGCCGCTCGAGTAGATTTTTACTCGAGCTGCAGCTTTCTCAACGCAGACTGGCAGTTTCTCATCACGAGCAGCCGCGAGCATGCTCGACCACTCGCATTGAGAAACCTGACCTCCCCGTGTTGGAAATCTCGTCGGTAGGTTTATTTTCCATGCTCGCGATTGGCAGCTTGATTTTGCTGATCGCGAACAAGGAAAAAGTCTTGCGAGGAAGTCATTTTGCTTGCTCGCGGTCGCCCACTTGACGTTGAGGACCGCGAGCAAGCAAAAAATTACCGCTGCACTACGCTACGCTGCGCTACGCATGTTTGCACTGTGCTCCGTGCAGTTTGTGTATTGCGAAGTTGCGCAAAATTCGCAAACTAAGTGAGCGTAGTGTAGTGCTTCACCCAGGGTTACTTTTAATCAATAAGGGGACTACATGGAAGTAATCTCGCACAGGTCAGTTACACTGCTAGATGTAGCCTGTCCCCCTGTAGTAGAGGCACCTTTAACTATCTGCATACCAGCATGCCCTAACCACTAGAAGTTCTAGACCAGATGTTCCACTGCTTCTCACCAAGTGTGCATTGCATTTGTGATGCTAACCCAGTGCAAAGTGTTGGGCTGGGGTATACTATTCAACTCAAACAAGGATATCCTGTGGAAAATATACCAAAGTAACACAAATTTGTGCTATGCATCAAGCGGGCATTCCATGGGTGATGCTTGGGCATTCCCATGCAACCAGGCAAGAATTTTGGTGGAAATACCTTTATATAATTCGTAACAGGGATTTGCTCCAAAACCTTATGCCTCCTTGAGGCAGGCATAACGAGGAGAAATGGTTTAATGTCTCCTTAGGTTTCTGACTTTAAATATGTGCCGCACTTGATAACACGCATACAAAAGAGGGAAAAGTCTTAAAGCATAAATTTTGTACTGGAAGGATCCATTTTTAGTACAAAACTACTTAGGACACATGCTTAAGATTGGAACAAAATTCTAACTATATTGGAGGGAATAGTTACTGCAAGACTGTGAGAGGGAGATGGGGGACCTGAGATATGTGGAAAACACAAGATAGTCTAGAAACAAGAAAAGATATAACACAAGGGTAGACTGGGAACACAAGAAAAGGCAGATGAAGAAAGTGAAAAGGGAGTAAGGGTGAGAAAGTAGGAGAGAGAGAACACGAGACATAAATGGAGGAAGAGGGAATGAGTGAGAAGACACAAAGGGGTGGCAGAAGCAGTGTCTATGAATAGGAGGATGAAAAAAAGGCTTTTCAGGATCTGTTGGTCTATTCAATTTCACAGATTTAAGAAACTAAGAATGTATGCACTGAAGCTATGCATGGACAGTATATTATTGTATTATTATTATTATTATTATTTCTATGGCACCTTTCTAACTTTAAAGAGGACTCAAAGCGCTTTCCTGTTAGTCAGGTAAGTATGTACTCAGGGCCAATATTTAGAGTTTGGAGGACAGGAAATGATCTGCCCGTCTTGTTTGGAGACAGGCTGACCTTAAGGTTTTTGTCAACAGTGCCCCCGCTGGCTCCGGCAAAAATAAAGCTTCCTCTAATGGCCCAATGAAGTAGGGGCTGTTGACAGAAGGGCATTACACCACCCACAGAAAAAGTAAAAAACTCTTTCCCACTACATATTCCAGTGTGTGGTGACATTTTGGCTTTCAAAAGAAGCTGCACGTGCCTTGGAAAGTGAAGACCCGTACCTGTATTACGGGTAAGCGTCCAGACCCGTACAGGTCGTCCAATGAACACTGTGTAGAGACCCCTCAGAAGCCTGAGCTCTCATGGCACTGGAAAGCAAACAGTAATCACTCTACAGAGACCACCAAGCAGACACACAAACCCATTCAACACTACATGGAGTTTACCCGTGCGCCATTGATCAACCTCTGATACCACTCATAATTCACCAGTAATCACTCCGTGAAGTCTACCCAGGAGCGAAAAGAAGCCCATTCCCTGGTGGGAATATTAAGACGCCAGTGAATTATATATAGATCCTATCTAGAAGCAACAGAAGCCCAGCCCCTTTTATTATTAGTAAATTAGTAAAATTGGGTGAGATGTATGAAGATCAGTTTGTGACCACTAATTTTGTGACCAGTAAAGAATTTAACGAACCAACTTATGTACTAATAGGTAGCTAAATTCTGATTCAGAGTGCGGTGCAATCCAACCTACCTCATGAATATTAATGAGGTAGCGCACCATTAGAAATGGGGCTTCTGGTTGGTAGATTATACACTCTGTCCAAGAATGAATGAAAATCCTAGTCCGGGTAAGTCACTACACAGCCTAAATTATCCTGTGCTCACCCTCTGGTAGCTTGCCACAGAGCAATCAGGCTTAACATTAGAGGCAATATGTAAAGTATTTGTGCAACACTTACACAGTACAGAGTGAAAACACCACAAAAAGACTCAGTGTAGAAAGATAAAGTATAACTTTATAAATAAAACAAGATACAAATAACAAAAAGCCAATATGTAGGAGTTGCGATATGAATTTTGAAGGAATAAATGTCAAAGTAACGCTTAGAAACAAATAGTGCTTAAAGGGTTAACTGGTCATGCTGGACTGGGACAAATTCAAGACTTCAGTCTGACAACGAGAGAGCGTGGGCTAGATACAGGGACCTACTTAGGCCTGCTGAGCAAAACTACCTTCATCCTAGGTTTGCGCTGACAGAGGTGGGGTGCAGCTGAGCGATGCTTCGGTGATCCCCAATGCAGCAGTGGCAATGCAGCGAGGGCCGTGAGCAAAGTCCTGGAGTGTGGCGGGTCCCAGTGCAATGCGGCAGGTCTGGATTACATGCGCTGCTCCGATTCCAGCGACAGCAGGCGATACGTCAAGAACTCTGCAGCAGTCCTGTAGGTCCATGTCCAACGTTCGAGGCCTGGGCTGGCACCTCATGGCAGGACAGACTCACCAACAAGGCTCGCCCAAGGTTTGGAAAAGGAGAGTTCTAAATCTTTTGTGTCCCTGAGACATAGGCAACAGGACGCAAACCAGCAAGCCCTTGCTTTCACTCTGGGTTCAAGTGATGTCAGTCCAGCCCTTCTCCCCCAGGCAGAGAGAGAGAGCAGCAGCAGCACCAGCAGCGCACCACAACAAGGCAGAAGTCCAGCAAACAGGAGATCCAGCAGAGGGGCAGTACTTTAGCAGCATAGTGGTTCCTCTTCTTCCTGGCAGAGTGGCCACAGGTCCAGAAGTGTCTACTTTGGTAAGGCTAGAGACCCAGAACATATACACAAATGTACCTCTGAAGTGGGGGTGAGATCAAAGAAGAGTCTTTGAAGTGCACACCATCCTTTCTTCCCAGCCCAGGCTCCAGACTATCAGTAAGGGTGGATCTCAGCCCATTGGGTTGCGTCAGGTTGTTACTTATTGAAGTGTAAGTGTCAGCCCTTCCATCCTTTTCTGCCCAGGAAGGACCATTAAAGAGAGAGATGTTTGAAGATGGGAACTGAGATACAGCTAGCCTTTCTGTGTTTGTGGCTGTCTAGAGGGAATGCACAAAGTGTAGCTGTCAACCACCCCAGACGTGTATTGGAGGCAGGCTGCAAGACACACAGAACTAAGAGATGAGAAATGCCCACTTTCCAAAAGTTCGTGAGTAGACCATGCACTCCTACATTTCAAGCAATGTATTCTGCTTTTGAACTAAGATTTTGCTCTGTGTGCTACACCTTCTCTTGTATTTACCTTATACTGTGAAACGTATATATGGTGGGCCAGAAGCCAGTACACATACGTTGTGCACACCTTTGTCAAAGAAGCAAATTGGCTTCTCACCCCCCATATATAATCAATGGTAATTTGTTTTGAAACACTTGAATATCACATATGAGTTGTGCACACCTTTGTCCAATGTAACAAAGTCGCTATGTAGGGAGTCCGACTTGCGCTCCATAGATGCCATATTAATAATGGTCTCCAGCCTGGTGGCCACCTCACTGGTGTCAGAGATTGAGGCCTTTTGTTCTTGCCTCTCCATCATGACACCAGCAATGTCAGCCAGGGACTCATCCATCCTATGGAGCCAAGGGCAGGTGTCTTTAATTGCCTCAGCTTTATCTTTATTAGGACTGAGGGACCTACAGATTCCCTCTAGGCTGCTCGCTATGGTCTTCATCCCATCCCACACCACATCAACCATCCGGTGCTGGACTCACATCAGTCGCCGCTGGAAGTCACTTGGGGTTCACAGAATCCACAGCATGGCTTGGACTGGCAGATGGGGCATGCCCTCTCTTCTACCTCCAGAACAGTTAGGGTTCAGAGAATTTTCCCTGCTTCATAGGGTGGTAGAATCTTTGTCCATTCAACGTTCAAGCTTTGGTACATGCTTCCTGAGCATTTGAGAACTCAAACAAATTGCAGATCTTTCAAAAACAGCAAAAAACATGGCTATTCCAATGTTTAATGTAGCTGCATTCTCTCTTATTTATGGTGACCTCCCCTGTGCAGAACCTAGCAGAAAGACGCCTTCGGGCAAACACAGCGTTCTATAAACATAAATAAACAAATAACTAAATGCAAATACATACCTAAATGTCCTGTGGGTGGCAGGTTCTCTGGAGATCCTGCAATGCTGTGATCCCTTGCCATTACTGTAGACGGACATTCTAAGGGGCCCAGTAGTTGTTGGAAGGTGTCACCGTCCATTGGGGCAGGATGTCATCACCAACATTTTGCTCATCCAGGACAGGTGGCTGGACGTGGTTGTTGTTTGTCCCTCAGCAATTCCGTCAAAATATGTTAATGATGATCTAAGATAGATGTTGACATAAGTACATTGGGGGACATAAGGGCTTTACGTTCATTCACTTTGTGCTACACATAGTTGTGTTGAACGAACGTGTCTTACTACAAGAGAAAGCGGCCAAGTTACACTGGTGTTGCCTTTCACATGGCAATGTCTTTACATTGTTCACATAATCACTGTGTGACAAGGCACACCACACATTGCAAGGCAGTTACACAGATTGTTGGCCTTCCCTGCCTGAAAGGGGAGTGCAAGTAAGGGTACCTTTTACCATGCTGCTTAGTGGATTGTATATTTACAGGACTAGATTGATGTAAGGTTCACCTATTGACACCACTGCTGAGAACATTGCACCATATCACCAGCATGCCTGCATTGCCTCTAGCCATTGCTTAGTCCACAGCTCCAGACAAAGTAATGTTTTTTTGTCATCTGTTAGCTTTGCACGCTGGCTTTCACACAGTACACCACGCCAATCTGCTTTGCTCTGATGCAATACATGCACTTTGTGCATTCAAGTGGCTTAGGGGTTATATTTGACACTCATCCATACAACTGTCCACAGCAAGCTGCCTCGCTACAATGCAGGGATTTGTCGGATCATGTTTTCACAATACTGTGGTTATTTGTGTGGAGCCCTGTAATTTTCTAGGGTACACAGTAATCTCCAAAGTCCAGAACAATAGACACTGTGTACCATCCTTGAAAGCGATACGCACCGTCACTCTCGGAAATATGCCTCCATTGAAGCTCACTCCATTTTGTCATGACCCAAGTTGTGGATCTGCAGAGATGCACAAATCTCTTCACTCACCCTCACTCACTCATAGCTGTATATGACTCCTCTGTCAATAATCATTGTGATCCTAGGACTAAACTTCCTCTCACACACTGATAACACCCAGGCCAGACATTGACTCTCAGGACATACTTACACCACCTTCATGTGGTATATCATGCAATTGACAAACATGCCTATGTGTATGTGAGACCTATGGGTAATGCTGAACCACACCAAATAATAGTGGGCATATTCTGTAACATATACTAACCCTGGTTGACTGCATCACTAGACTCAGAATATCATGAATTTCAAAATGAGGGGCTGTACCGCGACTGCTGCTTCCCTGTCAATACAATTACAGTTTATTTTTCTCGTTGGCTTGAAAACTGATGGATAGAAACAAAAGGAGGAGTACCTAGTGGTGACATGCTTCATCATCGGGGTCCACCCTATGATGATGAAGCATGTCACCACTAGGTGGTGAGTGAGGGGTCTTTAACAAAAGGAGAATTCCTTCCTTTTGTTCAACCACACACCCCATTAGGAATCTCTGATTCCACTTGGTGGTACTCCACCTTTTGTTTCTATTGATAATTACCCAGGGGTACAGGAGTACTCCCCGTTCACTGAATGTGAACAGAATCCCTTGCTCTCTCCCTTGTTAGTTCTTGAAAACTGATGGGACATATGTTATGTACAATCCGAAGGAAACTGCATTTTATCACAATGAATACATGTTAAGCCTTGAGAAAGCCCTAGTCCAATAGACCATTTGGGGCGAAACACGTGTTGGCTGCTTGCATATTAAAAATAATTTTAAATACTTCAAAAAAAGGATATAAGCAATAAAGACTGTTACAAAAAAGAAAGCACACAAACAAATTGTCTTTTCCTCCAAACTCAGTATTAGAATCAAACATAATTCTTTTTGGAAGAACTAAATAAATGAGGAGACATCGCTCAATTTCTCTTTGACTAGGCCCAGACACCTCACCCTCCCTCCAACCAGTCCCAAAACCTGAACACCTAGCTCACCTTACTCCCTGTTTCACATCCTCCAGCTTTGACTTAACAGACTTTTCTGCTTATGGCTCCCTCCTGACACCAACTACACCATAACCCACGCTCACATCATATGTAGAATGTAGTACAACAATGCAATCCTCTTCAGTATCCCTTCACAGCTGCTACACAAGTGGAAACTATCACACAGAGCAGGGCATGACTATCACTCAAGCTACCTTGCTGCACACACATCACACTTCTCCTCTTTGGAAAATAGAATGGCTTCCCATTCAGACGCACTTGCGGTTGAATGTGCTCAACCACACCTACATGGCAGTATACTACCAGGCACCCACCAAGCTCACACGCCATCTATGCTGCCAACAAACACTCATGTACCTCAGGTGTGCATCACTTGTATTCACCCCATCCCCCCAAACCTTTTGTATTAGACAGGACTTAGGGGCCGATTATGATTGCGGTGAATCCGCATCCTCCGGGCCGGCGGAAGCCACCGTTGGCCCAGAGGATGCGGATTCACCTCTGCGGTGTTTGTAAAGACCCCCCCGCCAGATTAGGATGGCTGGGGGTTCATCAGCGGACGGGGAGACCGTCTGCCGCTTTCCCGCCGCGGTCACCTTCAGACCGCAGCGGAAAAGCTCTAATATGGTGGCGGTGTCTATCAGACACCGCCAGCCATATTAGGATTAGCCTTGGGACATGCCTTTCCGCGGCGTCAATGCCGCCACGAAAAGGCATACGGTCTTTTCTTTGGGGGCCCGTTGCGGGTCCCCAGGGTGAAGGGGGTGGGGGTGCACATGGGGGTACCTATGGTACCCCCCTGCATTTGCTTGCACAAAGCGGCAGGCACCGCGCGGTGCCTGCCTCTTTGTGCATGCAAATGCACTGGATGCAGTTCTAACATTGCAGAGGGTGCTGCTTCAAGCAGCACCCGCCGCAATGTTAAAAATACAGGATGTGACGCACGGAGGGACCACCGCTGCCCCTGCGGACGGTCCCTCCACCTCGGGGTGGCGGACGGATGCAAGTCCGTCCGCCATCCTAATAGGCCCCTATGTGTGGTGTTTGACATAGTAGGCAACCCCTGTGCAATCTCACCCAGCACACCAGGACAGTTGAGTGAAATATCCTTTAATGCTTGTGACTGTACACGTGACTCTTCACACGATCCTACATGGTGCTCCTTCACATACTCAGCACCTGGATCCCCACTTGGGTGAGATGTTAATCTTCTGGCAACCCCATTCCAACCCATAAACTTACGCTCCACTTTTGGCTGCGTAGCCCCAAGACACGCACACTTGCCTCATGGTCAAAGGTCCCTGCATTGTCACAGTCCTGTGCAGATTTCCAAGGCCATGCTTGATGTGTTGCTCCAGTGCGGGTTTAGTGCTTTGTATTGTGGGACTTGTAGTGCTGCTCGCTCACGTCATACATTACACTACAAGTCACAGTATTCAAAGGACACCCTGGGCTGGGGCAGCACACCCCTTAGAGTGTACAAAAGGCTATCGATGTTAGTCCCCGATCTTTGACACTGGAGTGGGGAAACTCAGATTTACACAGTCTTTTAAAATATCATACAGAATAACCAAAGGTGGGAGGTATTGATCGACTATATGTGATGAAAAACAGAATAACGAACACATTATAACTGGAATGTTTCTTCTCCAACTTCAATCTTGTTAAATATTTTTTCACGTAGGTATTTGCAGCAAACACTGTGCCTCAACTACGTGCAACCATTAAAAATCACCACATCTAATTGTCAACACAAATGAGCACCATGAGAGTGGCAGAGTGGCTATCAATATTTCTGGCAGAAAAGGACCACAGGAAAAGGGCTCATAGGTTTTTGGACTCCCACAGTTTGCTGCTAAACAGTTAACTACTTCCCATTTCCATATTTAGATTTCTAAAAAGAAAACACCTCTATTATAATATTTCATGATAATCAAATTCAATGGGGCTGATTCACAGACTAACTTAAGACAAAATCCTAAACTTACTACATTTGGTATTCACAGAAGTAATTTAGTAGTAGTAAAGTTTGGATTTTGTCTTCAGTTTTACTTAAGACAGACATAAGACAAACTTAAAACAGACTTAAGACAAACTTAAGACAAACTGAAGACAGACCTAAGACATACTTAAGACAGACTTAAGACAAACTTAAGACAAAATCCTAACTTAAGTCTGTCTTAAGTTTGTCTTAAGTTTGTGTTAAGTCAAACTTAAGACAAAATCCTAACTTTACCACTACTAAATGCCTTCTGTGAATACCATAAGTAGTAAGTTTAGGATTTTGTCGTAAGTTAGTTCTGTGAATCTGGCTCAAGATTTGTGCCATTTACTTATGGGGCACAGCGTTTATTGCATTTGCACCATAGTTTTAGAGGGGCAGATTTTAAAAGAATTTTAAAAATCCACTGGAACTTAAGTGAAAATGAGGCTTTTGTAAAAGTGAAGCGTCAGCTGCATAGATTGAAAAGGGGTGATTTAAATTTCAACAGAATATTGCAAACTTTTAGTCAACCATAAAATATGTGTTTTTGTATATCTTTGATAACTAGCATTGGCTATGCCAACCCTTTTTTATGCATGTTCGGTGGTACAAATGCATATTTCATGCATGTTGCATGTACAAAGACCATTTATACATGTGAGCATTTAATAAAAAGTAACGACTCAAATAAAATGTATTCATCACTGCACATTAAAATATGTGCTCACTGTCATGTTGATTTGCGTGCAATTCTACATGGGTGATAAAAATAATTTTGCAAAAATATGATAATTTTATGCAATACAAATCATTTTTTCTTGGTAGTCAGCTGAAGTCACATGCAGTCACTGGTATTTTACAATAAAAGTCATTCATTTTTCAGGATATATCACTTTTAGATTTGCAGCTGCTCCCTGGGTACTTCCGAGGAGGGTGTGGGTATGAGACGCTTCTTACAACGCTTACACTTGAGCAGTATTCTGGAACTGGCGGTGGTAAGACTTGATTTTAAACTTTTTCCAAAGTGCCTTGCTGCTTTTGTATTTAAGCTTTTAAGCCTTAAGCGGTGTTTTCAATTAATTCAGAGTCATCGCTGCAGATATAAGTGTGTGTTTGACACTCCCACCCTCGACTGTTCCTGGGGAGCTCATGGTCCGAAAGAGACCTTTATTTCAGTGTTAAAGGGTACACAGTTTTTTGTTATAGTAAAACTAAACTAACTAGCTAAAATAACCAACCTTAGATGGGCTTGTGGCTTACTTTGAATGAATGCAATTTATTTTTTTACTTTTTGTGATGCACCAGTGGTGTTAAAAAAGGGCGTCACTTCTACGACCCTTCCTTGCGTCAATACGCCCCCTTTGCATACATTATACCTGGCACAGGTATAATATGGCGCAGGGGTTTACAAAGTGACACATCTACCTAGATGCGTCACTTTGTAAATATGAAGGCCCTTTTTTTCAAAATATGGTTTTAATGTCATTTTTATCAGAGTGAAATGTTTATTTTAGGCTCACAAAGCAATGTCTTTTTTTGCACGAGTGCTCGTAGTACATATGATTCAACACCTTGGGTAATTTAAAGCAGCGCAGCTTCACCAGTGTCTTAAACTAGGCTTTTTGTCAGACTAAAAAGATGTGAAGTAGCCTCAGGCATCTCTTGAACAGGTGATACTTTTCGCAATTTTCTGTTTTTAAATGCCTTCGCTATTAGAGTGAAGTGATTTTTTCAGACAAGCAGAGCTGATGTATTTTTGTGCCTGGAAATAATTTTTGGTAGTTTACAGAAATGTTGCTTTGTCTAATCTGAGATTTTCTGAATTGTATTTTTCATGAACGGTCAAAGCTTGCAGATAATTATATGTGTGAGTGAGTCTGTCTGTCTCTGAGCTAGCCTGCCTGTCTGTCTTTCTGTCTGCCTCAGTGGATGTTGCGAGGGCATTGTTTGTGTTTGTGCCAGAGTCGTTTTAAGGCATGCACAAAGTGGGCACTTGCCCAGGGGCCCAGCTGCCGGATCACTGACATAATATCGAATTCACAAATATAGAATTAACCAAAAATCGAAGAAAAAATATAGAATGCAAAAATATCGAATTCCTATCTTCAAACAGGTAAGTGCAAAAATATAAAATTAATGAAATAATAAATATAACATTTACTATTACCACTCCAGTGAGAGCAACAGTAGGGAAAGCGTTGGACAGCGTAGGGGTAAAAATTACTATTCCCACTGCAGAGAGTGCAACAGTAGGGAAAGCGTTGGATAGCGTAGGGGTAAAAATTTCTATTCCCACTCCAGTGAGTGCAACAGTAGGGAAAGCGTTGGATAGCGTAGGGGTAAACATTACTATTCCCACTCCAGAGAGTGCAACAGTAGGGAAAGCGTTGGATAGCGCAGGGGTAAAAATTACTATTCCCACACCAGAGAGTGCAACAGTAGGGAAAATGTTGGATAGCGGCAGGGTAAAATTTTCTATTCCGACTCCAGTGAGTGCAACAGTAGGGAAAGCGTTGGATAGCGTAGGGGTAAACATTACTATTCCCACTCCAGAGAGTGCAACAGTAGGGAAAGCGTTGGATAGCGTAGGGGTAATAATTACAATCGATATTACATTACTTACCTTCAATTCGATATTTTTTACCACTATATTCTGTCCATTTAATATTTTGTCATTCTATATTTTGACTTCGATATTTTGGTAATTCTATATTTTGAATTCGATATTTTGTCTTGTTACCAGCTGGAAATGGGTACTGGAATTCTAACTTGTTCTCTACAGGGACCCATGCATATGTCTGGCCCGGGGCCCCCTTAAGAGGACACTGCTTCGTGTCTGACTCAATCTGCTCTGTCTCTAAGGGGCAGATGTACCAGCATTTCATTTTGCAAGGCTTTAATTTTCAATTACAATGACAGACTTTCAAAATGAACTGTATTACTGTGTCAATAAATATCACAGGAGTGAAGGAGAAGCCACAGGTAACTAGACCCCACTCAGCTTCCAGGTATATATTTTTTTTAAAAATCAAAAGAGAGTGAGATTGTGTGTTCTGGTGGAATCCCTTAGGAAAAATCTGTGGGACCCTCAACAGCTATTTTCGGTCAATGGTATGTGCTTTGTTGGTAGCATCATCATGGGGCCTTTTTTTCTCCACCAGGAGGAAATCTCTCTGATTGAAGAGATTAGTCAGAATGAGTAATTTAAAATCACCTCTTATCTAGATTTTTTTTATTGAAAACCTAGATACGGGTAAGGTTAAAAAAGAAAAGTGGATGTGCATTTGGGATCTGTATTGTACCCCTCACATCACATAGTGAAAAGAAGTCTACACGTTTCAGCCCATCTGAGCCCTCAATGGGTTGGCGGCTTCATCAGGACTGATAGAATGGGGGGACCCTTTGTTTCCCACGTCAGGGGGAGCACTGTCTGCATGATTTATTATGGTCTGGGTCAATTTGTTCCGGGTATAAAGAAAACACTGTTGTCTGCTCTTTTTTTGTTTAAATAAGCCCCATAGGTTCGACGGGTAGACGCTGAGGCCACCCTCTTGTGCTACAGGGCATCTGCATCAAACTGGTCCCTCCCATCCTGAATGTGTCACAGATTCATAAGCAATTACCAATGGGGTTGCAACTGACCTTCCTTATCAATATTCATGAGCTAGGTCGCAATTAGCGATCCATTGGGAATAGGCAATAACACAGGGATGGTGGCCTGCTCGGGACATCAGACCACAATGTCTGTGTTTGCTTTTTCAATGATCACAAATAAAAATGAAACGTTTAAGTTTCATTTTTTAAGAGCAGGCAGTGGTCCACTCTTAAAAAACATCGCAACCAATCACAAAGGGAAAAGGGTTTGAGACTGACTTACCACCAATTTGAAATTGGTGGTAACTGCGCATGTTTTGTGACTGCATTTGCGGTCGCAAAACAATCTTACATCCCCTTGTGACTCGCTATTAGGAAGGGACACCCTTGGCACACCCCTTCCCAATAGCGACTCGCAAAACCTCTTTTGCGACTCGTTGACAGGTTACCGACTTGCAAGTTAGGTTTTGTACATGCTACAACCCTTTCTGGTGGTCGCAAGCTATCCATTTTCCCGTTTGCGCCTGCTAAAAACGATCATACATGTGGCTCTATGTCTGTCTTAGTGTATCTCATGCCTCTCTCTTACAGATGCTGTAGTGGTTCAATCTGTCTTTGCATCTGGCCTAGTTTGTCTGTATCTCAACATGTCTCATAGTTGCACTTCTATCCAACAACAACAGGCCCTTTTTTATTGGGAGAAATTTAGAAGGGCCGGATGGTAGGAATTTTGTGGATCCCTGCAGAGTCAGGAACGTTTCCTCACAGAAGTGTGAGGAAAATATGTGATTTTTTCTAAATCTCCATGTTTGTTGTCACAGCACCAAGACTCTCCTGGGTATCTAGTGTTCAGAAATATCTGGGGTTGGTAGGCTTCTCTGGACACCTCCCAAGCACAGGCAAAAAGTAATGCAGCACCCACAATATAAGAAGAAGTGAATTTGAAAAGTAAAATCTTGATGGTTTATTGTTGCTTTCTGGGGCCTTTCCTGCTGCACGTGATGGGCCCAGCCACATAATTAGTTTATTATTTAGTTGACTGTTTTCATCAGATGTTTTGCGAATGTTGTTTGATATGCATTTTATGGAACTCTGCAAATTAAAAAATTTGTGCTCACAAACATTTGAAGTTTGAAGTACATTTTGGGTATGAAAAATTGTGAGATTCACTCACTCCACTGCACCCTGTGTGTCTAGTTTTAAGAAATGTCTATAATTGGAAGGTTCCCAACCACAGCCACCCAGACTGTAAGAATGATTGAATTTGGACGGAAAGATATTAATTTTCCTTGTGGCGTTTTAGGTCCATTTCTGGCACAGGGAATACGCCATCAACACAAATGGGGTATAATTGTTATTCTGGGAAGTGGGTAAAACAGAATAATAGAACTATTGTTATCAAATGAATGTATCTCCATTTTTGGCTTCCAAGTGAACAACAGCATGCAAGAACAAATACATCTTGCAAAATGCTTTCTGAATCACATGATATTATGAGAAATCCCAAATTTAGAGTTGTACAAGCTATCAACATTCCTAAACTCATTTTCTTGGGCACATTTAAAAAATGCATAGAATTCTTTATACTCGTTTTCTTCTTGTATTACAATTTACCATATGAATGAGTGCATGGTTGTTTCAAAATAAAATAAAAATTATAAGCTGCAGCTCAGTTGACGGCTCTGAGTATCTGTATAATAATTTTGGGACCAGAAGAATCTAATGTGCATACTTTTGTAAAGCAGTCTTCTGGGCAGTATATTATAGATTGAAAACATTGTCAGCAATTTCAATTCTTCCTATGTATGTGCAATTTAAATTTTTATTTCAAGGATCAGTTTATTTTTTTATGATCTTGAGCGGGCTACTCACATGACCTCGTTTTGAATTCTGAATTTTGTCTGCTTTTCAGAAATGTTCACTCCTCTTGGCTGCCTCTCAACCCAGGTCCAGGTCTCCTCAGGTGTCTGAAAGAATATTGATCTTCTCTGAACCAGGATTTTGAGCTTTGCTTGAGAAGAGCAGCATGTACTGGAAGTTGAGGTCTTTCTTTGCCTCTGAACTTCTCATGAGTAGTCCAGAAAGACCAATATCTTGGTGTTGGCATACCAGACCTCCCTAATTCATCTAATTTCTCAGAGTATCAGGTCTCGGTCTTGGAAATTTAGGAATTGTGTGATTAGTGGCTGAGGATGTGCTCCCGATGGTGGTCTCACCCCAGGCACTCTGTGTGCCCATTTGATTAGAAAGCAGGAGGAGAATTGGGCGCTGGGAGGAAAGCCTTGAGCCATTCAGTGAGGAAGAGTCCAACGTTTGTTCCTTCTGAGCCCTCCGGGAACCCTATAAAAACGAAATTATTCCTTCACGCCTAATTTTCCGCATAATCTGCTTTCCAGGACACCTCCTTCAGAGTACTTGTCAGTCCGGAGACTTCTTTACGTTGGGTGTGAGACGCGTCCTCCATTGCGGATATGCGATGCTCTGCCTGTGTGATTCTTTCAGACACATTACGCTAGTCTTGTCATAGGATATTTACCTCAGAGCGAACCTTAGCTATCCTCCTCTCCAAGGCCTCTTTTGACAACTGAATTGCCTGCAGGATGGTGGCATTGTCCGGTGGCCGTGGGGGTCTTTCCTTCATCCCCTGTCATCTGGCCCATGGATTTGATATAGCCGTCCATTTTCCCTTGACTCACCGGTTTTGGCTCCTTGTCTCTTGCCATCTCATGGGCTGGCGGCTGCCTCCTCTCCTGTAAGACGTGTCTTAACTCTTACCCCCCCTTGTTTCTGCTCCTTATTCCAGATCAATGTTCATGCTTCCAGATGGCTTTTCAAGTCTTGGTGGATAGCGGAGCTGTTTCTAGACTGCCAGCTGCTGAGGACCCAGGACTCACTCAGGTTCAGGCAACCGTGAAAGGGTAACACCCCCGGAGTGCCGCTCACCGGTCTCTCCTCCGTCTCTTCGTCCTTCTCCCATCTCTGTCTCTCTGATCTGGCCCCCCACCGGGCCCCTCGCTCTGGCATACCTTCTTCACAATAGGGTTATTTTCTCTCCACGTGGAACCTCACTGCGGACCACAGGGGGCCCCTGGCCACCCAACCAACCAACGGGCTCCTTTGAGCGAAGAGGGGTCAAGGGGAAGGATTTAATCACAAAGCTGGTTTTCCACTCTCTTGCTGTCTGGATAAGTCTTCGGGCCCTTCTCAGCCCAGATCCTAACTCTGCCTTGGTATTGCATTGGCCCTGGTGTAGCTGGAATATACAGTGTTGGTCCTTTCTTTCCCTGAACTTACCCTGTCCTCCCAGCGTACCTTGTGGCAGCACCTTGATGGTCCTTATGGCCTTCCAGGCATCCGGATACAGTCGATCTCCACTCTCCTGATGTGGTGGTCCTTGAGGCCTAGTCCATCAGGCCTCAGGGGCCAGTCTTGACTCTTTGTGCATGCCTGGGCCATCTTTCCCGGGTGGTGGTCTGGACCCACTCCTGCTTCTCTTTTTCCTTTCAAGCGGTAAGCCCTCTGACCCCGGGTACGTGCCATCTGCTCCCCCCCTTATATTCCCTGGTGTTCTGCACTGCAGGGAGCCCCTCTGGCACAATCCGTGGCTGGCCAGGGTGCTGTGTACACCCGGGGTGTTACCAAGGGGCTTCAGCTGGGGCCAGAATGGAAGGCGTAGACCTGCCCAGGCCACTCAGAAACCTTGTGGGCTCTTGGCGTTCGTGCATGTGTTTACTTTCTTAACCCTCTTCCCCCAGGACTCTGCTCCGGGATGTCTTCTCCCAGGCCCACTGTCTCCACCTTTGCCTCCATCCCGGGAGCCTCCAGAATTCTGGTCTATGCTCTCATGCTGCTCACTACTCTTTCTGAAGAGGTAGCTTGTCTCGCCACCGCTTCCTGCAGCCCTCGGCGTTTTCTCACCTTGGGCTCTGCTTCGAGTGGTAGCTTGTCCCCCGAGTGTCTCTGGTTGGGACGGTCAGTGCTGTGGATGCCGGGAGGGGGTATGCCGCCTCTTGTGGCCTCTGGGTGCCCCCAGTCCCGTCTTCACCCAACAGCCCAATCGTCTTCCTCAGCAAGTCGCCATTTTGTTAATCTTTAATGCTTCCGCCCCTTCCCGTTGTTTGGTGTGCCGGGTTCACAGGACCATTTTCACTCACCCCCAGCATTTCTTGTTTGGTTCCCCCAGTCCAGGGAAGCCAGATTTATGGATCGATGGTAAAGAAAGAACATGATTCATTAAGAGGATTGGCTATGGGCTGCCGGAGCCTCAGCTGAGTGCAACTATGCGGCCATGTTGCTGGCCGCCAGTGACAATATTTTAATGCCAAAATGACCATCAGGCTCAAGCAAGTGAGTGTAGTTATGTGTAAAGTGATGAAGAATGAAATAGCTCAAGAGTTGTTTCACAGGACATAGAGTCTCAAGTATTGCTCAGGAGAAGTCTGAGTATTTACCGTCAAGAAATGAAACAGCTTCCGATGATAACATTTTCCACAAATGAAGAAATACCGGCAAAAAGCATTCACAATTCATACCACAGGGACATGTCACACTAATCCATCATTCAGGTGCGGCAAAATCCCTAGGTGAAAAGGGGATGTATGACATTACAACGCATGCTTTTACCACGCATGACTTTACAACGCAGTTTTTACAACGCATGCCTTTACATCGCATAGTGCTTAGGGGTGCTGGATAGTGAATAGTTTAATTTACTATTCCAACTCCAGTCCCCGTGGATAGTAGGGAAGGTGTTGGATACTAAATTAAATCTATTCCCTATCCTAGAGCGCCCCCCCAGCGCAATGCGTTGTAATGGTTTGCGTTGTAAAAGTTGCGTCGTAAAGGCACTGCGTGGTAAAAGTTGCGTTGTAAAGGATGTTTCCCGTGAAAAGGAGTCTAAGGTCCTAATTATGACTTTGACCAGAGACGGCAATGCCGGCAGTCTTAAGACCGCTGCATTACAACTGTACTGTTGGGCCGATAGTGTGCCGGCCGCCGTCTTGCACTGTCTGCGTTCTTTATCTCACTGAGTGAGCCTGAAGCCAATGCAGCAGCCCAGCAGTGCCTGCATTGTCATACGGGTACTGCTGGCATGCACCATGTCTTGCATGGCACACAGTGCACACACAACAGTGCAGGCGTGGGGGAGGACACAACATGTGCCCCCAGTCACATTACTGAATGGGCAACGATGCCCGGGGCCCAGTTTAGGTCTCCCTCCTTGCCGTTCTGCCAACTTTTTCAAGGCAGCTTCAGTGTATGTCGTAATATGGATGGCGGTGCCGGACTCATTTCCGCCTCCATTCCTCCCCACGCTGAACACCGCCAGCACTGCAGGATTCAGTTTTTGGTATTTGTGTAGGTTGAGAATCCTGTCACCATCTAATTTTGAGGATGTGGTGAATGAGGGAGCATCTAACCTGATTAATTTAATGGCTTACGGGAGATGGTGAATAAGGTTTATGAGGAGGGTTGGGGTGGCTTGAAAATTAATGTGTTCTGTATGTTGTGGTGGTGGTATTTCCCTTCTTTAATAAAACTGCTGGGAGAAGGGTTGAAGTGACAGTATGATGGATTTAAAAATTGTTAAGCATCACCATAAAAAATAGAGGGACATTGTTGAGGAGGACTAACAACAGAATTTAAGATGGAATACACTGTCGGCCAAACTGTATGTTCACTTGTCTCATACAGAGATGTGCAGACTGATAGAGTAGGGCGATTGGGGAAAGGGTAGTACACTGCCAACCCTATTAAAGCTGATATATGCCCTTTTTTTCTATCCCTCACCACCAGGAAAAACCTAGTTATGAGGGTCAGAAAAAAAGAATAAGTTAATTATTTCTTGTCTTTCAAAAACACTTGTATTTTGGAAAAATAAAAATGTTAACAATTTTGTGGACAGTCATCAAAAACAGTGGCAGCTGTTCTCTCAACTTTTTGAAACCCTTGCAGAGAGATGACCACTGGGTAGGCGGTCATCTTAAAATTTGAAGGATGCTAATCTATCACGGGTTCACTAAAAGAATATTGAGACAAAAATATTGTGATACAGAAATCCTGTTTCAAAATGATCTATCACAAACATATAGTTCTCCTAAACATATAATATATATGTATATAATTTTTAATATTTGTTCTGTAAAACATATTTTTATTTATTGTTTACTGTTTTTGTGTATAATTAAATTTGAGATATTTTACTTTTTTGTAGTTTATGTGTTATATTTAATAATTATTTTGTATGTGTATGAAAATATATTTGTATATGTTTACATACATATAGAACATTTTTTATACAAATAATTAATAAATACAACAAACTACAAACCAGTAAAATATCTCTAATTTAATTACACATTTAAGAGTATACAATATATAAAAATATGATTTGCGAAAATAATAATACAATTTAATAACTACATGGATTTATATACATATACAAATATAAAATCAAATAATAAACTCATCATATTAATAATTCATATGTAAACAATATTAATAAAGGATTAAACTAGGGGGCGTGGCTAAGGCAGCCAACATGGCGGACGCGGCTTAGCAGAGCTCCGTCCCGCCGATTTATCATCCGTTAATTTATCCTGCTTCCCCCTCACCCGTGAGTGTTCCAACGGTGTGCAGTGCAGCGGAGGGTACCCGGCAGGTATAGAGTGACTCTGGGCCGAATTAGAGGTGCAGAATGTAAGAAATCACGCCCGGAGGCAGAGCGGCCTACACTGGGAAGTGGCGCAGGGGACCTCGCGTTTGGTGACGCCCGGGGAATGAAGAGGTCCGGCGGCAGTCTTACAGGCACTGGTTCAGAAGCTGTCCGCCTCGTGCAGTGGTAAGGCGTTGGAGGGTGCGACTCGGCGGCCCAGTCCGGTGGATCCGGAACTGCAGCTGGGGAACCAGATGGCCGCAGCATAGCCAAGACCAGAACACCGATCGTCAGCGGACCGGAGGCAGTGGCAACGGCCCGGAGGTACGACTGAGGCCTAGAGGCGCTACCCCCACAGTGAGCAAACCTAAGGGAGCGCGGAGACGGCCAAGTGAGGTGGCGTGAGCGGAGGGGCAGGTGCAGGGACCCCGGCGGTTGTGTTGGACCGTGGAGGACGGGGCTTCACGCAAGTGAGTGGGCCCCTCTTGGAGGCGGAGGGCGGCGGTCGGCGTCACGAGCCGAGCCCTTGGGGCGACCATCTTGGGTCGGTGACGTCTCCGACTCGGCGGTTGAGTCGGACCGCGGCGAGCTCATGGGGGGATTCCCTAGCTGCGATGCGGTGGTCGCACAGGCACTGGGGGCGCAGTAACGGCCGCGACACATAAGGCCGGATCCGTTGGACCGCCACATCAGCCATAGATGGATTAGTTCAGGGGACCTGAAGTGACCCAGAGGCCCGGGGACTGGGAGCGCGAGTCTTGGCTTAAGGAGGTTGGTGCCACAAAGTCGACAGCCGCCAGATAAGGAGACGTGGTGGGTCCGCAGGGCAGGCACCAGGGGCGGCTACTCGGATTGGTGGATCGCTGAGTGGGGCCCGGGTACTCAGCCGCTTGGCTGTCTGAGCCCGGTGCTCCGCAGGGGGAGTGGCTGGCGGGCCCCGAAGGACGGCACCTTGACGGAAGAGGACCCCTGGTGGCGTGGTGCCGGAGCCACGGGCTACACACGGCGAGACCCCAAAAACTGACCCCATCAGCCATAAACCATGACCAGAGGCGGGAGTGGCGGCGGAGCCTCGAAACAGGGAACTATTGACAAATTCACTGGCCCAAGTGGGAGCGCCGGGGCTTCGGGGAGTCACCAGGTCCAAGGGCCGGACAATGCAGCTCTCCTGGTGGCGATCACCCAGTCTAGAGACACATTGGATGCCAAGATAGGGGCCGTTGGGGCTGATGTTACTCTATTGCGTCAAGACCTGCGGAATGCAGTAGCCCGTATTACCGAAGCAGAAACTAGGATCACTGGAGTGGAGGACGATGTGGCGATACTAAAGAAAAAAGTTGCCAGGATGGAAGAGGTACAGAAGGGCCTGGCAGTCCAGGCAGAGGATGACGAAGGGCGGGCTCGGTGCAACAACTTAAGGATCATTGGATTTCCGGAAGACTGTGAGAAGGGCAAGATGGAGGTCTTTCTCACCCGGTGGCCTGAGGGCTGGCTCCCACCGGAGTCCCTCTCTCGTTGCTTTGTAATTGAACGAGCGCATAGAGCGCTTACCCAGAAGCCGCCGGTTTCGAACGCCCACGGCCGGTGATAGCCAAGCTACTCAAGTACCATGATCGGGACACTAGCCTGAGGCAAGCTCAATTGAAGGAGCCCCTCATGTGCGACAATCAGCGGAATCTGATATTCCCGGTCTATACAAGGCTGGTGAAGCGGCAGCGGCAATCCTTCACAGCGGCCAAAGCTCGCCTGAGAAACCTCAAAATTCAGTATGCCCTACTTTATCCGGCTCGCCTACGAGTGGTTTATCAGTCGCGTACTCTGTTCTTTAACTCTCCTGAAGAAGTTTTCACCTGGACTGATGAGACAGTACGAGTTAGGCCACACACCCCACCGGCTCGGGACTCCGATTCGTCCTCCTCAGCGGTGCCGCTGCGGACCCCCCGACGCTCACAAAGTAGAAGTAACTGGAGATCCCGCTCATCGAAACGATCCCCCACTAAGGGGGGAGGTACGGAGGAGACCGAACCTCCAGACACTCAGACAGTGGATCCATAAGGGGCGACGGAACACAGGTTACCTTTTCAAGATGTACCACAGCGCAGGCAACGTGAGCAGATACAGGAGGCCTAGCTGGAGATGGTGAACGATTTCTTAGAAGCACCATAACATTGTGTGGCAGATTTAGTCTTACGGATGTGGGATGCGGGTTGGGTGGGGAGGGGCGGACTGCAAGGCGGACATGTGCCTCAGGTTAAAAGCAGTTCGGTTTTCTGGGGGATTGGTAGGGGGGTTTGAGGGGCTGTTGGTGGGGCTGTTGGTGGGGCTCCGTTGGGATAGGCGGTCTTCTGTCGCCCGTTGGGGGCTAGAGATGTCCTATACCGCGACAGATACTTCAACGTTGCTGAGGTATGGGGGGGAGGTTGGGGATTTGAGGAGGAGTTGTGGGAGGGGCTGTTACGTTGGGTGTTTTGGGGGGGAAGCGGGGGGGAAGCGGGGGGGAAGCGGGGGGGCGGAAGGTTGAGGGAAGGGGGAGGGTGGAGATGCACTGCACATGGCTGTCTCGACTGATGCTGCTGGTGTGTCCATGCCCACTATGCCCTCCGGCTGAAGACTCCGAGTGGAGGCCCACTGGTGCCTCGATGAAAGTGATGAGTTGGAATGTACGGGGCATGCTTGATAAGATTAAGCGAGGAGCAGTGCTACGGCTGGGGAAAAGGGAGAAGGTGGACGTTCTAGTGTTACAAGAGACACATCTGCTGGGCAATAAAGCGCTCAGCCTGCAGAGGTACGGTTATGACCAAGTCTATCATGCAGGGTTTGTGAGGGGGTCCCGGGGTGTGGCGATTTTGGTGCACCGTAGATTGTCCTATACCCTCACTAAGCAATGGATTGACCCACAGGGTAGATATGTTTTCATACAGGGGATGATAGGCACGGAGCAACTAATAATTGGGAGTTTATACGCTCTGCCCCCACTACAGTGGGCATTGATTGAGAAACTGTTTGCAGTCTGGGCTGACATTCCTGAGGGACTGGATGTGATCGGAGGCGATTGGAATGATGTTATGCAGTGCCAACTTGATTGTTTCAGGCCCGGGGGTGACCCCACTGCAGATACTCCCACTAAACTGAGCGATATGGTGCAGGGCATGGGCTGGGTAGACACATGGCGCTATCTTCACACACATGAACGAGAATACTCATATGTCTCAGCGGTGCACAACTCGTTCTTGAGACTTGATTATATTTTTGTCCCTACTGCCGTTGTGAAGTGGGTTACCTCGGCGTCTATCCTATTGCATGGACTGTCGGATCACTCTCCAGTCACAATAGATGTTACCCTAGACAAAGGGAGGCAGCCATTTCGATGGCGGCTCTCCGTGTGGAACTTGGAACAAGAAGCGTACCAGCAACATATGGGGGATGCTATTGCTCATTACTGGGAAGAGAATTTAGGCTCTGTGTCCGACGCGAGGACGGTCTGGGAGGCCCTGAAGCCCACGCTTTGTGGGGTGGATATTGCCTGGTGTGCAGTAGCGTACTGGAAATGGAAAGAGGAGCTAGTGAAAGCCGCAGCGGCGGTGGCGCTGCTGGAGGCTCAATACGGGGTTGCCAGACAACAGGATGAGGTGGGACAGCTACTCCTGGCACAACAATCTTATGCGTCCCTATTGCTGGATGAGGCTCGACAGGCCTCGCTGGCAACAAGGAGCAGAATCTACCAGTGGGGCGACAAGTCCAGTACGATGCTTCATAGACTCTGCCAAGCCACGTTTCAGATGCAGGTATTGCCAGGCCTCAGGGATGGCACCGGGGCCTCGATTTCAGCCCCGAGGGAACTGGCAGATAGCTTCGCTCAATACTTCGCGGCCCAATATGCTCCGCAGGATCTTCTTCCTGCGCCAGACGTTGACAAATTCATAGCTGACCTTCCACCCCATGCGCTCCCGGACGATGTACGAGAATGCCATGAGGCTCCGTTGTCGGCTGAGGAATTGGGTACCGCCCTGGGGGAGCTCAATGCCGGTAAAGCCCCAGGGCCTAATGGATTTCAGAATGAGTTCTTCAAAAGATACCACCTCCAATTAGGGTCACACTACAAGGCTGCCCCAGAGGCGGCGAGAGAGGATGGCCTTCTGCCGGCAGACTGGAGACATGCAGAAATCGTGGTGTTCTGCAAACCTGGACGGCCCCAGACCGACAAGAGTCTTATCGACCGATTTCCCTCTTAAACATCGAGGCCAAAATATTAGCCAATACGCTTGCAAACCGCCTCCTTCCGCACATCACGGAACTGGTCCACCCGGATCAGGCCGGATTCATGCCTAATAGAGCGACGAGGCACAATATCAGACGCGCACATGTGGCGGTAGAGGCGATAGGTAGGACCGGGGACCAGGCAGCACTTCTACTAGCTGATATTGACAAGGCCTTCGACTCCCTGAGTTGGACCTATCTGTTTGCGCTCCTTCCACATCTAAATCTCGGGCCACGTTTTCTGTCATGTATACGGCTGCTGTACACCGATCTAACGGCCTCGGTGAGGGTGGCTGGAGCGGCTTCAGCGGCCTTCCCCATATGGCGGGGCACCCGTCAGGGATGCCCCCTCTCGCCATACCTATTTGCTCTTGGTATGGAGCCGTTAGCTGCCTGGGTTCGGATGGATGCGCAGCTGGGGCGCTTCGAATGGGAGGCGGGCCCTTCGGACAGAATTGCGTTATATGCGGATGATGTTCTGTTTTTCCTTACAAATGTGAATCGGTCCGGGCCCCGGGTTCTTGAGATAATGAGAATTTTTGGAGAGGTGTCCGGACTGTACCTAAACCCACGGAAGTTTAGGCTTTGGATGCTGAGTGACCGTGCCGGGATTGGGAGGTGGGCATCGACGCTGCAGACCGCAGCTGGAGGCCTCAAATATCTGGGGGTGTTCTTGACGGTCTCGCCGGCAATTGCTTGGGAACGTAATATTGTCCCGGTGTGGGATAAGGTACAACAAGAGATGAAGTGTTGGTCCCGTATGCCCCTTAATATCTACGGCAGGTCGGCTATTTTTAAGATGGTCGCCCTTCCCCGCCTGTTATACCAACTACAGAATCATCCATACCCGATTCCGTCACAGTGGTTCCGACAGGTCAACTCAGCGCTAGGCCACTTTTTATGGGCTAGGGGCCCGGCGCGCGTGGCCCTGCGCACCTGCTTTTTGTCCACGTACTGTGGAGGATTGGCGACGTCAGACATGTTGTCTTATTACCAAGCATCCCATCTTGTAGTCTTGAATGAATGGTGGTAGGGCGACAGGGGAGACCTAGCATACGCCCTTGAGAGGTACCTGATCGACCCGGATTCATTGCACACTATCTTATACTCTGCAAGGCTGAGAAAGAGGTTGCCTGGAGCAACTCAGGTGGTCTTCCAGCTCTGGCGACAGTCGCTGCGTCGCATGGGATGGTGGGGGAGGCTGACGGGGGAGACCCCACTTTGGCATAATGGGCGGCTGCCAGCATTGGCATCGTTGCAGGGCTTCTGAGGCTGGGACTAAACAGGAATTTCCACATTGGGCCACGTCTTGAAGGGCACACACTTAAATCCTTCCAAGAACTTAGCGAAGAATTTAGTATGCCCCGCACGCAGTTCTTTAGGTATTTACAGTTTCGCCATTCCCATTACACCCGCTCTGGAGGGATTAAACACCTTGCCCGAATTCAGCCCGATAGAGGCGAAGGTATTCATGGGGGACCTGGAGGAAAAGAAAATATCCCGTATATATCAAACATTGGTTACACACTGCTCTTCCAATCTACAGACACTACGGGACCACTGGGTGAGAGATGTAGGGGAGCTGGAGGAAGAGGATTGGCGAGAAGCCCTTGAGTCCCCTAGAGGAGCAGCTATCACCATGCGCCTGTTCCTGATACAGTTTAAGTACTTACACCGCGCTTACTATTCTAGGGAGAGATTGTGGAGGGCGGGCCTGATTGAGTCTCCGGCGTGTCTGAGATGTAGCCATGACACGGGCGATTTTCCATACAGTATGGGGCTGTGCTGGTCTAGTGGGATTTTGGACCGGGGTGTGGGACAGTCTGTCGGAGGAGCTGGGATGGTACCTGCCTCGTACCCCGAAATTAGGCCTACTTCATGTTCTTGAAGGGGTGGGGGGTAATATTTACAAGAGACACCTACTCCTACTGGGCCTTACGGTAGCAAAGAGGGATGTGGCTCAGGCATGGAAGGACCCCAGAGCTCCCAAAGTGGTTGTGTGGAAAAAAGGCCTTGATTTCTGCATGGGATTGGAGCGACCAATATTCGAAGCCAGAGGCTGTCCCAGGAAACATTATAAAATATAGAAAAGGTGGGCGGACTACAGGGGTCTGTGGCTGGAACCCCCGGCACCGATAAGAGATATGGAGGGGCGGGAGTGAAGGGAACATGGGGGCGATGTTGTACACACTGTCTTATATATGAATACTTTTTGCAGTACCGGAGAGATGCTGTGCAGGGGGTGGGGAGGGAGGGAGTGGGCCAGGGAGGTTGGGAACAGGGGGTGGGGGGTAAGAGGGCATGTTTTCCAAGGTTAACTGAATCGCTGACTATGATGTACTGTATTTGCTGCAGCTCCTCCGGGGAACGGAGTGCTGTGTCTTTTATGCGATTTATCAATAAGAAAGAGTTGTTTAAAAAAAAAAATTATTAAACTTAAAGAATAATAAATATACTATTCCCACTTCAGTATGTGCAACAGTAAAGAAAGTATTGGACACTAAAGGGATACATTTTACTAGTCCCATGCTAGACAGTGCAATAGTAGGGAAAGCCTTGGTCGCAGGAAAGATTAAATAAACTGTTCACACACCAGTTGGTGGAATAGTAGGGAAAGTGTTGGACTTAGGAGGGGTTGCATTTACTATTCCCACTCCAGTCTGTGCAACAGTAGGGAAAGCATTGTGCTAAGGAAGAGTAACATTTACCATTTCCACTCCAGTTAGTGCAACAGTAGAGTACGAGTTGGACTCAGGACGGTTTAAATTTACTGTTCCCACATCAGTCAATGCAACAATAGGGCAAGCATTGAATTCAGGAGGGGTAAAATGTACTATTCCCACTTCACCGTGTGAAGCAGTAGAGAAAGTGTTGGACCCAGGAGGGGTAAAATGTGTTCTTCCCTCTCCTCTGTGTGCTACAGTAGGGGTTAAATGTAGTATTCCCACTCTAGTAAGTGCAACAGTAGTGAAAGTGTTGGACACAGGAGGAGTTATATTTACTATTCCCACACCAGTCAGTGCAACAGTCGGGAAAGGAATGGACTCAGGAGGGATAGCATTCACTATTCCCACACCATTCACTGGTACAGTACAGAGAGAATAATTCAAACAAATAACATATTTTAACATCTCTATTGAATACTGAAAAATATAAAAATTCTAAATATAAAAATTAAAGGCTTCATTAGGATGCCGGGCGGACCGTCACCGACAGGTCGTCGGTGACAGTCTACCAGACATCCGGTGGATCAGTCGAACCACTGGATTGAGATACTGGCGGTCGGAGCGATTTGGGCGGGGGGAAAGACCGCCTCCTCGGATAGGCTCAGGGAGCTGGCTGGGGCGGCGGTTGTAGCCTAATCCCTACTATGGAGGTGGTGCCTTAGGGATTAGGATGTCCCTTTCCCTCAGCCTTTACATGGTGGTCCGACCCCCAGAACGCATGTGGTGCCCTCCAAACACTACAGGGTGCCTGTCATATGGTGCATAGATGTTTGTACACATGCATTTTACTATTGCAGCTTGTATTGCGGTGCGG
This sequence comes from Lissotriton helveticus, assembly GCF_964261635.1. Taxonomy (NCBI): domain Eukaryota; kingdom Metazoa; phylum Chordata; class Amphibia; order Caudata; family Salamandridae; genus Lissotriton; species Lissotriton helveticus. The sequence goes on along the minus strand of NC_136065.1, from coordinate 1,642,213,736 downwards.
CCCTTTTTGGGCGACAGCACAAGCCGCAATAGTAAACTGCAGGTTTCTGACCACCTTCACAGTGGTTGAAACGCAATATTGTGAGTAGAGCCGCCGACTACGTGTCGGGCGGTCTATCCCACAGTGATAGAGGTCACGCACCTGTCTGACCGTCATCGTAACGAGAGTCTAAATGTCTTAATTGTAACAACAATAAAAAATACTGGAACTATTTCAAATTTTCATAAAAATTAGCAATTAACACATATATTAGTATAATTACAATACCACACTATATTCCAACAAATGCTACAGTCAACAATTAAAATATAATAAAAATAAACACAGTATACCATAATTAACAGATGAAAAAATATTTTTAAATACATACTTTTTCATTATGATTGCTTAAATCATTTTCCCCATTTCTTCACAAACTAAACACACCTAAAATATAACAAATATGATACATTCACAACATACTTTATCAATACAAAAATTAATAACAAAGTAATAATTAATTATTTCTTAATTAACTTCCCACCCTGTAACCCCATAAACACAACAACCTACACCTAACATATAATTTCAAAAATATCTTGATTACAAAATTAACATAATTAATTATCAAGTAAGTATTTAATAATGGTTTAAATGTATTATTAATTAATTAGAATTATTTTACTTCCCACCCTGTACTCCTACAAACCCAACAACCCACACCTGACATATAACTTAAAGAAATCCTAAATACACAATTTACACAATTAATTATCAATTAAATATTTAATATTAATTTTAATGAATTATTAATTCATTGTAACTAATTTACTTCCCATCCTGTAGCCCTGTAAAGTCCACAACCTGCACCTAAAACATAACTCAAAAAAATAATTATCTACTTCAAATAATTATCAATTAAATAATTACAAATACATTATTAATTAATTACAATTTAGTTACTCCCCACCATGCAACCCTGCAAACCTCACACCTATCCTAAAACATAATTTAGAAAATAAATGAATTATAAACTTAACATAGTTAATTATCAATTAAATAATGAACAATAATTAAACATTTATATATTAATAGTAATTAAATTACTTTCCAATCCGTACCCCTACAAACCCGACAGCCCTCACCTAAATCATAACTTAAAAAACAAATGAATTACACAATTCACATAGACAATTATCAATTAAATAATTAATAATAATTAAAAAATGTATTATGAATTAATTATAATTAAATTTTTTCTTACCCTATATCCATACAAAACCCACAACCTGCTACACCCCTTAAAATTACAATAAACAATTACATGAAATTAAAAAACAAATACAAATGTACACACAATATTCAAACATTAACAATAATTACAGAAACAATTTATTACATATACAATTAAAACATATACTAAAATACATAGGCATTATTAAAAAATTATGTGAGCAACAATATTTTAGTAAACAATATTAACAACCTAACTTTTTTTAACATCGATATGAAAAACATAGATACTTTTGTAAAAGTTATTAACAACATAGATATTTTTGTAAATCATATTAACAACATAGATATGTTTTACATCAATATTACTCATCTTAGAAAATCGATATTCTTGTCCTGCATAACGATATTTGTGATCATGGTATTAAAAACACTATATTTTTGCATCTATATATTATTTTGATACTTTGTCCAAACACCATATTAGGATATCGGAGGTAATGTCCTTTGCACCCCTATTGGTGGAGTTCCAATCAATCAAACTCAAAATCAGGACCCCATTATCTCCTGGATGTTATGGCGGGACTGCTGAGTATGTGAGCTATGCGTAGTGACGGACCTCCTCGCCTAAACCTATCATTAGGAGAATGCTCTGTAAGAGCAGTATCTTTCATGATAGTGTTCAATCAGGAAGAGTCAATGGCGTATTTGTGGGGAAGAAATAAAGAAAATTTGATGTTTAGCTGTATCAGAGATGTAGGGATTTTTCAGTTTCTTAAAAAAGATTGTTGAAAATGTGGGGATTATAATCATGCGATTGAAGCACAACCTTACCATTGCTAAAGATGCTGATGTGGGCTTCACAGGCATTACTTCCAATTCTGTCAACTATGAGTGCCACAGTTCACATTAATGTTACCAAAAGTAAGAAAAGTTCCTAACTATAGCCAGGTCTAGGTCAATCTTTAGAAGAGAACCTTTCAAATGATGCCCGGGCAGTGACATAGAAGATCCTTTCAGCGGACAAAGAGAGAAGGAAAAATGTGGGAAGAACTTCCTGAGCAGCAGGCCAATGGAGTGAAGGAGCAAGATTGTTCTTGAACTAAGTGCGAGGCCAAGAGGAGAGGATGGGGACTGAGGGAGATGTATGCTCTATTCTAATTCTGTAGATCCCTCATCCTGGAGTTGCGATTCCCTTCTGTCTTGCCATGGCTAGGGTCTTCATACAGAACAAACCTTAAACTTCCAGCATGAGGGTTGGACTTCTTGGGGAAGGTGTACAGAGAGTAAGAAAGACAGAGAAGGGCTGGTGGCGGAGTGAGAGAGCTACAGAATGAGTAGCAGGGATAGAGGGAAACAAGGGTAGAGTGATAGAGGCATGAGGAGCAAATGGGAAATGCAGGCTGAAGACATGAGAAATATAAAAAGTGGGGAGAATGGAAGGAGAAGGCAGGCAGATGACGATGTGGGACAGAGTGGGAAAGAGGGAAAATGACATGGAAAGGATACAAAATAGGTATGGCATGGTATGGTTGGAGCTACCTTCATATGGTTTGGTGGGGGCTGCCTTCATATGGCATGATGGGGGCTGTATTCATATAGTATGGTGGGAGATTCCAGTGCTTCCCATGTATAATGACTGATACACAATCATGACTTACTTACCTGGGTCTAGTTTTTGAAAGTTGGAACATTTATGAAACATTAAGCATTGGTTACAGGGAGATCTGTAGTGTGAGGGAAGAGAGGGGTTGCTTTTTTAGCCATCAGCAAGGCAAAACCAGTGATAGATCTATAGCCCTCTATATTCTCTGAATATTCTCTTATTCTGTTATCACAAGCATTCTGGCTGACACGGATGTATGACGTTATAACGCATACTTTTACTCCGCAGACCATTACAACGCGACTTTTACACCGCATACCGTTACAACGCATAGCGCCTTGGGGCGCTGGATAGTGGTAAGTAGAATTTACTATTCTAACTCCAGTCCCCGTGGACCCTAGGGAAGGTGTTGGATAGTAAATTATACTTATTCCCTATCCTAGAGCGCCCCCCAGCGCAATGCGTTGTAATGGTATGCGGAGTAAAAGTCGCGTTGTAATGGTAGTGCGGAGTAAAAAATGCGTTGTAACAGGTGTATACCGGCTGACACCTAAGATATACCTAGCTAAAACCTAAAAGCCTTCCTATTTGTGTCTTTATTGACAATATGAGAATGTATAATGCCATTTAAGGTTGCCCTGTCTATGTAGTGTAACTAGGCAAATGGTTAAAGTGGCAAGTTAAGCTGGGTGCTAAATTCAAAGAAACATGTGAAATTCAAACAACTAAAATAAAAACAAAATTGGTACAACAAGCACATGGTATGCCAACGATGTTAGTGTCTGTAACTACCTAAGGCCACCCCTACTACCATGCAGTTTCCTCAACCTCTTATAGCCTCCATCTATTGGCAGCTCACCCGTGCCACTCTTCCCTCTGAAGCTTTTAGACATTCCCTCTGCAGTTCTCCTTCCAGTTCCCATTCCTACATAAAGACCTGTTAGCTGTTCACAACCATTGGTAATAGTTCATCCTACATGGTAATAGTTCAACATTCATCTCCTTGTGTCTGCAAAAAGTTCTACTGCCCAGTCTTTTCCTTCTCTGGCCAACTTCAATCCTCTTCCTTCTTGTATGTCTCTTTTCTGCTTGCGACTTTCACTCCTCTGTCCATCAAACACAATTTTTCCTTTGTGCTTGTGCTGAATAACTTTGAAATTTCCAGTTCTAATCCTCTGCTCATAGTGGATTGGTGGTTCCCGGAATATTCACCTCTCTTTTTCTCTGCCTTACAGTGAGGTTCCAGTCCAGGATGAAGCTTGAGGAACTTCTATTAGATGCTGGAGGCTTTGGAAGGTTCCAGATCCTTATTTTGCTCCTCTTGGTCATTCACCGGGCCACACTGTCTATGCACTTCTTGCTGCACAACTTCATATCAGTGGTGCCTCCCCACCGGTGTACGCTCCAAAACAAGGATGTGTTTGGGAACCTCACGGAGGAGGAAATGCTTCTCATCAGCATCCCCAGGGAGCCTGATGGGACCTTCAGCTCCTGCAAGATGTACAGAGAGCCCCAGTGGGATCTGCTGGAGAACTACACCTTGGGACCTCCCTACAGCACCACCTGGGGATCCTCCAACGCCTCCGCACTGCAGGCGTGCCAGCATGGATGGGACTACGACCACTCTCAGTTCATGTCCACAATAGCCACTGAGGTAAGAGCTGATTAGATGCCTCATGTTGTAGGCTGGATGTTAAAGCAGCCATCTTGTGCAATGTGTAACTGTACTATGGTATAGTTCTGATATCAGTAAAAATAACTAATTGAAAAATAAATAAATTATAATAAATAATAAAGAGTCCTCATTGCCTAAGATCAAGTGCTCCAAGGGATAAAAGACACAGCCAATGAGTGAGACTGTACTTCAAGTAGTGAGTATAGCATCCATTGAGTGACAGTATGCTCTCATGAGTGAAAGTTGTGTTGAATGAGTGAGTCAGTTGCCCCATGACATAGATTTACAATCAAAGCATGAGAATCTGCAACTAGGAATGAAATGCAGACAGGATAAGTGTGACTGCAGTGCATGGAAGGAACGTCACAATGAGTGAAAGTATTCTGCATGGAGCGAGCCTCACGGCCAATGACTGAGACTTTGAATCCAGGAGTTACTCTTTCATCCAATTAATGAGACAGCCCTCCTTGGACAGGTGCTCACAACCAAAGCAAGAGAATGTGTTCCAAGCAATGAGCTCAAACCCAAAGTATAAGACTGTCTTCCAACGAGGATTACTGACAACTGATGAGCTAGTCTGTGAGTCAAGGAGTGATCCTAAATCAATAAGCTCCAAAGAGTAAGATCAAAGCTATAGACAGAGAGGGGTTGATAAAGTTTGAGAGTCACACACCACTAATGAGATGTGGACTTTGAGATTAAGAGGTGTGTCCTTGGGCCAAAAGAAGCTATGTCTGTCCCATCTATGGGCATAAATGGGGACAGAGGTTCTTTCTCTTGGCCCATGGAGAAGAGGCTGCCAATTTCAGTGTAGCCACCAAAAATGTAAGCAATGCAAGGGACTTACACTGTCGGCCTTCCCAGGAGTGCAGCATTCCTCTTGGTTTTCGGTGCAGGGAGGGGCGCATTTCAATTTTCTTTTCTCTGGAGTGTAAGGTTTTCTGATTGTTTGTGTGTATGCATGTATTTGGTCTTTCTATTGCTTTAGCCTTGCCAAAAGGCAGCAAATCGCTGTACAGTGACAAAGACAAGCATACATTTAATGAGTGATAGGAGAGGTTTTTAGTATGTGGACTGTTACTGAATTGTGATGTAGTGTTCTTTAAGGAGGTGAGGCTTCAACTCTTTCATAAATTGGAGCAGAGTTTGGGCAGTCAGTACAGAGATGTTGTTCTAAATTCTGGATGATAGAAAGAAAATGGCCTGCTTTATAATTTATTTTTTATTTTTCACTTCTTACCACTTTGGTGTCTTGGTTCCTCTGGGTCATCAGAGTGATGGTGTTTTCCAGGCACCACTTTCTCGGCCCTGGCAAAATAGACAATAACATTTGGTTAATTTCAGACAAGTTCTTTCTCACTTTGGACCTGAAATTAGCTTTGCAACAAATATGCAAAATCAAATTGGTGAAATGAATTGTTTCTTACAGTATCTTCTTAGTTCAGTACAGTGTAGTTCCTGTACTATTTCCTCCACTTTTAGTACTGTTTTTTTCAGTTATGGTTGTACCTGTTCTTTTCCTACACCTCTTTCCATCAGTCCTTCTGTAAATCCTGGAAATCTTTTGCTTTCCCCTTGGACCTCAAGCCTGGAGATCATCATCTTATCTTCTGGAGGTTTCTTGTGGCTGGACCTGTTTTCTCCAGTCTGACATTGCATCCTGAGTACCCTCCTCCCCATCTCATGCATAGTTGTGCAGCAAATCTGCTACTGGAAGGCATTGCCCTTACCTCGGACAAGCCAGACAGTAGAAAGATGTGTTGTCATGTACAGCTGCTGACACTGTGCGTCCAATGGCAATTGTTCATAAGATGTGTGCTGTAAGGGACATTTGGTTTTAAGTAAATTTGCTACCCATTAAATGTTACTATTCAATAAGAGAGTGGTACTAGCTAATACTTTGGAAGTGTGCTCTAGAAGCCAAAAGATTCTTGTTTATTAGGTAGTTCTCTGGAGGAATGATTTAGTGGTTAATATTCTGCTCCTGCCCCCTCCTAATTACTACTCTGGAGGTGCATGCTGTTAGTAAAACCTCAAAGGAGTGTATCATTAGTTAATACTCTGGAGATGTGCAGTAGCATTTAACACATCAGAGGACTGTGCTAGAAGGTAATACACTAGAGTTCTATACTAGTAACATTGGGCCCGATTCACAGAATGAACTTAACACTCAATCCTAAACTTACTACTATTTTGGTGTTCACGGAATGGACTTACTACTTTTGGTATTCACAGAATGCACTTACTACTTTTAGTATTCACAAAAGTTAGGATTTTGTCTTAAGTTTGTCTTCAGACAAACTTAAGACAGACTTAAGACAGACTTAAGACAGACTTAAGACAAAATACTAACTTCTGTGAATACCAAAAGTAGTTAGTTCATTCTGTGAATGGCAAAAGTAGTAAGTGCATTCTGTGAATACCAAAATAGTAGTAAGTTTAGGATTGAGTCTTAAGTTCATTCTGTGAATCGGGCCCTTTGACAGTAGAAGAGTATGCTACCAGGTGTTATTCCAACGGAGTGCACAAGGGGGCAATACTCAGGAGATGTAATACTTTGTATGCATGAACCAGTAGATATTACTGTGGAACAGTGTGTTAGTAGTTACTACTTTGTGTAGTAAAAACTAAAGGTTTCTTTTTCACTCACCAGCTCACCAGTTCACAGACCAACATGAAGCTCCCTGCCTGCTTCCAGAATACTGACTCCATTATCTTGAGCGAGGTGACATTGTAGACACACAGTAACCCAGGCTATATATCTCGTCTCCATGCTCTCCCTTGCGGTAAAAGATATGAACATAAACCCAACTGGTAATATTTAGAGACAGTTACGTCGGTATGCAACAGCATTACATGAACAAAAATAAGGAGACTCACAATAACTTTAGAAAGGTGCTTAAAGCATCATGTATTCAAAAGACAGTTGTAGCAGCACTGTACAAGAAAACAAACCCAAATTGGACTTGGTGCATGGTATGTGAATGTGACATACGGGTAGCGATGCAAGTGACAATTTCAAACAGCTGGGATGGCGCGTGAGGTGAAATTTGTGCAAATATATACAGTGAATCAAAAAGAAAGAGGTGGCTCATATAACAATGCAGTACATTTTCTGTATTAGGTATACAATTCAGTTGAGCCAGCAATGTAGAAGCGCCATTTAATGAGCTGAGGAGTCGACGACGTTTCGATCCTATTAGATCAGGATCATCTTCAGGACGGATTTGTGTAGATGAAGCAGTGCTTCGTTATTGGAGATGGAGCCCTGGACCGGTGGACGGCCGTATCGTCTGCGGGTTGTGCGGGCTCTTCTAGATTTAAAGCGAGGCACGAGGATATGGGATGGCGATGTCATCTGTGGGTAATCCAGCTACGTGGAGCGTGCCCTGTGGGCTGAATGAAGCAGCGATCTGGGGTGATCCTCGCCAACGATGTGTGCGGGATGCCGGGTCGGAATGAAGCCAAAAAACTCTCTTTCGGTAAGGCGTACACACAGGAGAAAAGATTAAGGGGCACATGCATCAATATAGACAATAGCGATTCTTTAATTGCAATTATTAAGGAATCGCAATTAAAGAATCACTATTGCCTATGCGTGTAGGAATTGTATAACATTTTGCGATTCCTACAAATTCCTTAATTGCGTCTCGCAAATTACGACTCACAATTAAGGAATTGATTCCCATTCATTCCTATGGGCCCAGAGGCCCATCGGAATGAATGGGAATTGCAAGCGCAATTTGTGAGTACCCAATAGGTACTTACAAATTATGCATGCAATTTTAAGGGTGCAAGGGTTCCAAACGGATACCCTGTTGCACCCCTAAAATGACAATTTAACCACATGTTGCGCGCACAATGCCCCAAGGGCATGTGTGTGTGTGTGACATGTGACTTTTCAAAGAAATCCAAAATTAACAGCAACTTTAGATTGATGGCAATTTGCGATTCATATTAGCGAAATTGCTAATTTGTTTTGTTTAATGCATTGTATTTAGGGAATCACAATCTGCGATTCCTTAAATGGACTCGCAATTTAAGTCATCACAAATTTAGCAATTCCTTAAATAGCGATATTTGCCTTTGGGATGATGCATCCCAAATGCAAAAATACCGGTCGCAAAGGGGCAAATTCTGTGAATCTGCCCGTTTGCGGCCGGTTTTATCCCGCCTGATCTTTAGTGACTTTTTTCTTTTAAATACAGTTGGTGCTTATGTATTTCTTCTTTCAAAATTGCAATATTACGTTCAGTCGCCTCTGGTAGGTTTAAATCATTAATTTCTTTTTCACAAATGGAAATGTCCAATAATAGTTTGTTTCATTTTAAATCAGCATACCAATGGATGAATTGAACAATCAATGTTCCCACTCTTTTAAGTGACCCCTCTCCAAGTCCTCAGAAGATGGAAAAATAAGTATACGTAACCCCCTTGGTACTTGTTCCTTCTCGATATATTTGCGCAGGACTGTTGCGTCCCACCACCTAGAGAGCTCTTGTTTCTTTATTCTCTCTAATCTTATAAATTCTTGTCTCAACCCCTCCTTCGCTATTTACCGGGTGTTATTTGGTACCCGTGTTGAGTTTGAATTAAATAAATCATCAATGAGGGCATCCCTATTGTCATCAAAGGTAGCCATAGTTCCAATGTGGCCTCATATTTCTATCCAATCAAATATCAAACAGTAATGTATCACCTATAGTAGTTCTTTAGGGGTATTTACAGACTGAAAACGTAGGAAAGAATGATGGTCCACATCCTTCCCTTCTGTTGTCATTATTCTCTTTATTGATGGATGTACTGGATGTGAATCAGGATCTTTGTGTTGGTAGAGGACAAAGACATCTCATTAATTCGATGAATCAGACATTTCCGGTGAGGTTATGTTGGCTTTAGATCCTAACCGTGAACATCACGCCCTAAGACATCCTCCCACCAATATGGCACTGAGTATTGTCAGCAGTAGCTGCGGATACCTTGGGTACCTTAAGAGGAGGGGACCCTTTTCTGGCCATAAATACAATTTCCACTGTATTTTGGATGGTTCTAAGGGTATAAAACCTTGTTGTACAGCAGCTGGGTGTGCCTCCCCTTGTGAGGGAGGTTCTATATGCTTCCTCTCTGTGGTAGCTTTTGCCTCCATTTTAAAGTATTTTATAGAAACAGGGGCCCCTCACAATGAGAATAGGGCAGGACATCAATATAGAGATACCATGAGATCCACATAGGTTTGTCCAAATGCACAGAAATCTTTTTCATATGCTTATTTTTTTTAAATAAACAAAATGTAAGTGGGAAAACATATACCATAAAAAGTCATTAAAAAGGAAGAAAGGAAGAGCTCAGGCAATGTAGTGGGACCAGGCCACTTCTATCCAGCTTTCAATTTCCATACATGTTAAAAAAAAAGATGTGATCTGTGCTGCTTCTTGGTGCTTTTTTCATGCACTGGCACAGAAAATGACAGTATAGTAATAAATAAATAATGTTTTTAAACATGAGCAGAGAAACAGTCTATCACATAATGGGGGTAGCTACCTATACTGTGGATGAAATCCAAGCCAGTTCCCCTACAATAAATAAATGCTGTTTAGAATACATTCATTCATGCGTTGTCCCCTAAGGGCCACTGCTGCTTGTGAATCATGTTTTATAAAGCGGGAACTTGGCCCAAGGGTATTGGAGCGCTTTACATGAGCACCAGTTGCATTAAACAAAGACACGTTCATTTTCTGTGGGCACGAGGAGATTGACTATTTTGCCCAGAGGCATCATTTGTTGAAAATACACCGCTTGCCAACATTTTTCACTGACCTTTCTTAGGTCTTAACACTGACTCTCGACTCACTCAGTCTTACTGGCAGGGGAAGGAGAATTGCACATGCAAAAAGCAGTTTGAGTTCAGCTATTTATAGTCCAAGTCTTTCAAATAGGACCAGCCACCGGGAAACATCCTTTACAACGCAACTTTTACCACACAGTGCTTTTACGACGCAACTTTTACAACGCAAACCATTACAACGCATTGCGCGGGGGGGCGCTCTAGGATAGGGAATAGATTTAATGTACTATCCAACACCTTCCCTACTATCCACGGGGACTGGAGTTGGAATAGTAAATTAAACAATTCACTATCCAGCGCCCCAAAGGACTATGCGTTGTAAAGGCATGCGTTGTAAAAACCGCGTTGTAAAGGCATGCGTGATAAAAGCATGCATTGTAATGTCATACATCCCCAGCCAGCCCTAGGTTGACTGTTCTGGATGCCCTCAAATGACAGTGTGATGGTGGCGTCTCACCCAGAGCCATCAGGTTGAATACTGACTCACTGGACCTGACATCCCAACGCAGAGGGCTGCGGTCAGGACACTGTCACAGAACAGAAGGTACTCGATTAGTAAATGCAAGTCAGTGATTATTGTGAAGTCCTTTCTGAAGCTTTTGCATGGTCCAAATTAAGTGTACAAAGTGTATGCAGACCAGAATTCGAAGCTGGGTCCTCTGTTACAAAGTTGGCAGTTCTAGTCATAACAGCAGTGGCGGTCGCCATAAACAAAGGGTGGTGGGGTGGGTGAAGGAAAAGCATGAGGGGTCGCTCGGGGGAGGATTAAAAATGCTATATACATATATATATATATATTTTTTTCCAACTGACCTTTAGCTGCCAGCCACCTTGTGCGTCGCGTCTCGTCGCACCACCTCTCCTCTTCCTGCTTGATCCCAGCATCCCCTGGGACAGAATCTGAGTCCAATCCCCATGCTGTAGAGCACTGCACCGATTGGCCTGAGGGGACTAGAAAGAACCTCCGCTTAAGCCAAGGAGTCTGTGGCGTATCTCCACCCCGGCTGCTCAATGCAGCTGGGCTGTAGAAAACCTAAGTTTGCATGTGTGTTTTGGTCGGCTTGAGATGGCAGGCTGGTGGTCTCATTGGCGCTGGCTGGGGACCCTACGGGCACTGTGGATTTGGTGGGTTGTTTGAGTGAGGTTAGGAGCTGGATGACCCTGTCTTGTCTCAAACTTAATGGGGACAAGACAGAGGTCATGCTGTTGGGCCATTCGGCGCCAACTGCAATCGACCAGATCTGGCCAACCTGCTTGGGCACTCCCCCAGTCCCCAAGGATGCCATCAAGAGCTTGGGCGTCTGGTTGGATAAGTCCCTGACGTTTGATCATCAGGCTGCTGTACTATCTGCCACCTGTTTTGGCCTCATTAGAATGTTGCGGAAGATTCTTCCTTTGCTACCTTTTGAGGCAAGACAAATTGTGGTTCAGGGACTTATCCTTTCCAGGCTGGATTTTGGAAATGCGCTGTACCTTGGGGCCCCAGATTTTACATTAAAAAAGCTGCAGGTGATTCAAAACTGTGCTGCCAGGACTCTGCTTCAAGTCCCCCGCAGGATCTCTGTGAAATCTGGACTTGCAAGACTGCACTGGCTCCCGGTGAAAGACAAGATTAGTTTTAAATCCCTTTGTGTCGCCCACCAGTCTTTCTGGGAAACTGGCCCAGTGATTAGTCGCCCCCTAATCACCCCTTACCTTCCTTGCAGACAGTTACGATCAACCAACGCTTTACGTGCTGTTGTGCCAAAGGTAAATAGGTCCAGATCAGGAGGTCGCTCCTTTTCCCTGAATGCGGCCAGGCTTTGGAACAGTCTACCGTTTCAACTAAGGTCCAATTCGAATCTCACTTCTTTTAGGAAACAGTTGAAAACTTTTTTGTTTAATAATTAGTTGTTTTCGTTCTGCTCATTATTCTCAGTTGACAGCCGCGGTCGGCACTCAGCGCTAGGATGCCTCCGGGCAGCTATGTGCGCTTTACAAGACTCATTTTCATTTCATTTCAAACACACATGAGCACTCAGGTAGTGGAGTACACGTAGCACTACTCCTCCCACCTCCAATGCCTCGGCCCCGTCACTCCCTACAGCTCTGGCTCAGAGCGGGCAAATCCAAAATAAAATGATTCAAGAACATTGTTTTATCTTACATTTGATGCCTCTGGAACAGGCAGTGGGAAGACGCTCCTTTGCCATTGCGAAGAAGCCGCCGCTGCTGTATAACCGCACATCCTCTCTGTAAAATTTTTGCTGCCTCTGAAAACTAACAGAGCTAACAGCAGTTGTGGAAGCCACAACCTCTGTGATCTGCAGCACATCAAACATGCCCGTGGCAGAACAGCTGCTCTTCCACCGGGCTTACAATGGGGTTGCCTGTGCTCCCCGCACTTTGTCAAGAAAGTGGCAGTTTGTTTGTGCGGCTCATGTGTTATGTTTAAGTATGAGGCTGACACATGGTCTCTTGGTGACATGCGTGCTTTGCAAGTTCTTAATGTTATTTTTTTGTAAAGATTGCATTGTGACCCAATGATTACACTTCATCCGGCCCAAAACGGAGAGTACGGCCCAAGCCGGAGAGTACGGTCTGAGCCAAAGAGTACGAACTGGGTGCGGAGAGTACATCCCGGGTGCGGAGATTCCGTCCGACTGAGGATGTAAAGATACGACTCGTAAATGATCTCTGTGAATACCAAAAGTCATAAAGTTAGACGTTTGTCTCAGATTACCTTTGTGAATCGGCCCCTGTATATTTTGATGGAGGAATAATTATAGTGATCGACAGCAATATAGTTACAAGGTCTGTCTATATGTGTGTGACGTTCGGATTGGGAATCCCAAATACCAAACTCCTGTAGACACTCGGCTCTTTAGGCTGTGAATTGAGCAAGTATTAGAATCCAGACGTAGGCTCATAAGCATTAGTTGTATTGTAGGAACTAAAGAATCCCACTGTCCTCAAGGATCAGGTTCGGACTGAGAAGAGTGCGGTAGAATACCACTAAGCAGATATCACTGTCAAAAGCAAGAGTGCTTGTCAATCTAAAGAATAGTCCTTGTGATTGGCTTTGTATATGAAGTGTGGTACGAGGGATCCCCTGCTTTGGTGTGTGAGACTCTGAACTGTCTGCCCATAGATAAGCTATCCAAAGGGCTGCTCTTCTTCCTGAAGACATGGCAAGGATGCTATAGTGACCTAATGTATATGTAACAGTTTCAGAGAGAATCAACTGGAGAAGAGACCTCCAGCTCTAACATAAGCTCCTTTCTCTTTCAGTGGGACCTTGTGTGTGAGCGAAAATGGCTCACGCAAGCCTCAGCCACCTTTTTCTTCATCGGGGTCACAGTCGGAGCGGTTTTGATTGGTTACCTTTCTGATAGGTATAGTATCATGTATCCATTCTTTTCATATTGTGTTTGCATGTTTCTCCGTGTGGTAGAACTCTCGCTGATACTAACTGTATTCTGTCTTCACTGCAATATGGGGTAGGCGAGGCTGTGACTGCTCAAGGTATTCCTGTCTGTTTTAGGTGGTTTAGAGGCATGCAGAAAGCAAGTTTCTGTGGCTGATGTAGTAGCTGCTTACCTTAAAGCATGCTAATGATATTGCTCTTGTACTCAATTGATTAGTCACACTCCATGAGTCTTGGGGAGATACAAGGTTGGATGAACCCTCACATTTTTGGCAGCTTGAAACAAAACACATTCAAGGTCTGGTGTGAGGTAAGTTAGGCAAGTCCAAGAAATAGAGAAGTTTTCCTACTCACTTATATTAGAACATTGGAATGTTGGGAGCTCCATTGAATGTTTGGAAACATGTGGATGGAGCTCTTATGAAATGATAAAGAATTTTCAGGAAATTAGTGCCCATGCGCCATTTCCCAAAGAGGCGGAAGAAAATCATCTCCTGCTCATTTCCTGGTTATTCCATTTCTTGCAAAGGTGCAGTATCCTAAATGGATGTAGATCAGTTTATTAGCAGTGGTGCAGGTGTAATTACAATGGTATTTGATATTGCAGCCACTTCATTTGTTGCAGATGTTGCTTGCTCTACATCTGGCTCAGTACTCAAAGATGGCAGTAAAGCTAGAACCTCAGAAGTCCCTGGAATGGCACCAATGATTTCAGCTTGAGTCATTTCTTCTCGCTGTAACACCAGAATAAGAAGAGGACACACCGGTCTAATATGGAGACACATTGGAGGCAATAGCCACAGGCTGCTGAACCAAATCGGCCAGTGGTCTATTTAAATTTCACTCAAATTCTTCTTCTTCCCAATATAATACAAAGCATACATGAACAACTCAGTCCATGACAACCATTGGATACTTTCATGTGAGTGACTGCATTTTGACATTATACATATATACATCCACATAAAAATGTCCTACTCCCAGACCCTTCCTAAAAAAAAGTTAAAAGTGTAAGGCACCTATGTTTATCAGTGATAGTGCCTATATGTCATAGGTATAATCAGCTCTTTGCTGTGGAGAAGTGTGGCTTAATGGTTAGAGCAGGCAGACCTCGATGCAGAGCTCTGGCCAGGGACCAGGGTTCGATTCCCGCCTCGGTGGGTCTCGGGCTCGTTAATTCCCCTGACCGGATATTCTCGCCTCAGTGCCTATTCTGATCATGGGCCCCATGCTGCAACTCTGGGCAATAGCTTGCTTAGTCTCCCCAACGGCCCCCACAACGTGAGGGATGCCTGGTCTGTACCATGGGGGTGCCCAGGAGTGGACACTTCACAGGGAAAGCCAGGAAGGGTTCCCTTGCGGTATTCGTACAAGCGCCGGGAAACCCACTGCGGGTAGCTGTGTGCTATACAAGTACAAAAACATTTCCATTTCCATAACAAGCAAGACATTTCTTGAAGATTGCAATTTTAACTCATCATCATAAACCAACTTTAGACAAATGTGTTCATCCTATAGAAGACAAGCATAAATCATTAGAGTATATACAAATTTAATATAAGTAACATGTAAGTAACATTTCAAACAATCTCATATGGCCCTAGGGTGCCACCTAGTAACAAACTGGAGTACTGCTGGTTAGTAAAAATTTTCAGGCAATTGCATCTGACTCAAGAATGCATACATTTATGTACATGAATGAAAAAAGAGATTTCAAAATATTTGTATCCACTGGTTCACATTGAAGTTTAATAACAAACAAAGCAGAAGGACAATGAGTTTACTAAAAGCAGCAGTAATTTACTGACATATGAATAGAGGATCTTTTTGGAATATACACTTGAAGGCTCTTGAATGTGTCAACGTATGCTAGTACCTTTTTATATCGAAGTGCCATCCAAAATGCATTGTAATTAAGAGATTTATGAAAGGTTGCAATGCTGATCGACTAATCATCGCAAAGCAACTCTGTTAAATGTATTTGTTCTATAGAACACAAGCACAAATCATTAGAGTAACTGTATGCTGCCTGTATGAACACTTTAGGTTAGAGCCACACCCTGAGACGTTCCAAGTAATTACATCTGGCGACGAGAGGGAAGCCTAATAATAAATTGTGATATTATAGCAATGCAATGAAGTCCGTTAGAGTTCCAGGGTCCTGAAGGCTGTGGCTTGCAATTGTGTGTTTAATTTGGGGCATAGATGTTCACATACTTTTTGAAAAAGGATTGTAGGCGGACAACACCCAACTTTACATCAAGATCTCCTCCATCGAAGAGATAAAGACAATAAATTTAGCTCTCGAAAAGACGGTCCAATGGCTATCGACCAACTTCCTCAAGCTAAACTTACAATAAACAGAATTTCTTTTAATCTCCCCCCCTAATATAACC
Source organism: Lissotriton helveticus (assembly GCF_964261635.1). Taxonomy (NCBI): domain Eukaryota; kingdom Metazoa; phylum Chordata; class Amphibia; order Caudata; family Salamandridae; genus Lissotriton; species Lissotriton helveticus. The sequence goes on along the minus strand of NC_136065.1, from coordinate 1,642,197,596 downwards.
ACAGTGACAAAGGAGTGGATCAAAATGATCACTGCTCTGAACTGCACGCTGACTCTGGTGAACTCCACCTTATCAGTGGGTATCACACTGGATAAGAACCTTAACATGCAAAGTCATATCAACCTGTTGGCTAAAAACACCCGCTTCCACCTCAGCTATCTCAGAAAAATGAAGCCATTCGTTGAGAAATCAGACCCCAAAACTGCAGTTCCATCCTTATCTCGAGGCTGGAATATGGATGCACAACCCTCTCAAGGCTTCCCAAAATCTCAACCGTCCCTCTAAAAGCCTGTCTCAATGCCGCAGCAAGACTCATAACAGGATCTAGGCTATATGACCACACTTCACCACACCTGAAGGCACTCAACTGGCTACCCTATGAAGCTCGAATCCACCTAACAATAGCTTGCATCACTCACAAGGCGGTACACCGCAACACCCCCATGTACCTAGCCCAAAAACGTACCTTACAGAGAGGAAACAGACACTCTAGGAGCACAGACAATCTACTTCCGAAACCTTCACATTTCAACAAGACTAAAACCTCCAACAGAGCATTTTCTGGAGCAACGCCAAGAATATGGAACTCGCTTACGCCATACATCAGAAAAATCTCCTCTATGCTTCTCTTCAAAAAGGAAGCACAATTATTCTTGATGAGCAAATTCCTACCTTAAATTTGCACATTTACGACCCCAGCTATACAACCTCCTAAATTCCTCTACTCTTGAGTCACTGAGACTGCGAAGCGAAGACCAACACAAACTCAATCTTGTTTTTTTATTGTTTCAGAACAATTACCACTACTGCTATTCACCCGGACCCTTGTCCAATATGCTGCTACTTTTATGCTATAATTTTGTATGCGATGTTTTTCACTTATATGTTTTACACCTTGCTCTTTATGTAAAACGCTCTGAAATCCTACTTTGGGTCTGGTTCGCACTGTAGAAAACTCTAAAAATAAAATAAAAATAAAATGATTGTGTTTAGCACCTCAAATTCTCTCAAGCACAGAATGAATCCATGGTTATATTCAAACTTCATACTCACTCTTACCGTACTGTATTGATTGATTGTATATTTGACTAGGTGCATTGCTTCTTATTTCCTAATGTATGTTTCTCAGAGCCTGTGACTTGAGGATGCATGTCCATCTGTGCCAGCAGAGTGTAAGTAGTTTAAGACAGCCATGCTTTTCATGTGTTTCCTCATAGGTATGGCCGGCGGACAATGCTCCTGGTGTGCTGTGTGTGCTCAGTGGTGTTCGCGATGACCGCTGCAGTAGCTCTCAATTATCCCATGTTTGTGGTCTTCCGGTCTCTTTCTGGTGTGACACTTTCTGGATTTCCCATGCTTACAACGGCATTAGGTGAGGAAAGTGGTTAGTTGGAGGAGATTGTTTTTTACCAACAATAAATTGGACCAAATGTAGGTCCCATCACCCAAAATAAAGTGTCCCACATTTGTGGATCAGAATCTTTTGCAAGCCATTGATTTCTTAGTGCTGGGGTTCATTTATGAAGATTTATGTGATAAATGGCAAGGTTTGCTTTCTACAGCTCCTCTACTTTCTCTATTATCCCTACTCATTCCTTCACCTGCCCTCATATCAACCCCTCACCATACTAAGCTTCCCTCCCTCCTTTCCATCTTCTCTGCTCTTGTCATTCTCACTTTTTACTTTGCCACCTTCCTTTCCCCTCTTCTATCCAGTTTTCCTTTCTTTTCTCTCCTCTCTACTAGTCCTACCTGTACTCTTTTTCCTCTCACATGTAAACAAGTGCACCTTGTGCACCACCACTTCTCTCAACCCCTCTTGCTGTCGCGTGTCCTGTAAGATGCTGTTAGCTGAAGAGCCAGGACTGGTTGACAGTGTCACATGACAAGGACCAACCTGGCAATAGTATACAAAGTAAAATACAATCAATTTGTGATATTTTGCTATCCCCCACCACCAGACGTTCATACATTGCATTTAGGTGTATTTTGTTTTTTTTGTGTTTTTTATTATTCTGGAATGGAAAGTGGAAATTGCTCATGCTTACTTCTCCCATTGACCATCCCTTGCCTGGTTCCCCTCTGCTCACTCTTCAAAAGTTGCACTAACATTGCTTGCTGACTTGTGCATATCCTGCTCTAACTGGACTCTAGACTTTGACTGACCTGCCCTTCAGAACCATTAAGCAGGCAAGTGGTAGAAAGGATGGAGATACCACTGTGAGTCCCACTGCTGATGGGCAAACATCAGCACTTTGTAACCCAAATGTTGGCAACGATTGATTGGTTGACAGCTCTATCTCCAACATATTTTGGTCAACATGAACACAGTTGTTCAGTCAGCATTTAACAGTGACAACAATGCTAAATCAAATAGGTGCTACTCTGTCAGAGGGGTGAAGGCCATCGCCGACCATTCTGATGCTGGCTGATAGGCCAAACATCAAACCCCTAAGGACCACGAAGGGCTGTGTAAACCTTTAGAAGATGATGCAATTAATATCTAAGGTTAATAAAACTTATTAAGAAGCATCAACATTCAATTTATTTTGTGATACAAACTGTCTTATACATACATACTCAGTTTTATTTGAAGCAACACTGAAAACTGGTGTAAACCTCTAACTATTGTTTCTCAATAGTGAAAGCTGAGCATGGTCAACTGACATATGCTGCATAATATCTCTTTGCATAGTAAGGTTAAAATCAATTGTTTTCTGGTTGTATCAGTCGCTCAGTGTGCATGTTTGGAGGGCACCTTCTCTAATGCAGGAATTTTGAGGAGCATTTTCTCTTTGCCTTAATAATTTCAAAGAGAAATGCTACAATCAAATAAAAATGTGCAGTTCATAGTACTGATAGAGCGCGCGGGTCACCCGACCAATAATTTCGCCACTTCCGGCTTCGGGCCCATATATTTCAAATCACCATATACATTGATCGGATGACCTCACGGTCTGCTATCAGGTATTTGTGAGTCCCTTTCGTTATTCCTCAGAGTACCCGACTTACCATCCACCGACACGGGTACCTATGACCACAATGGATCAGGGAGCTAGCTGTAAAAGGAAAGGCAGCAAAATACAAACCCCACAAATAACATTCAATACTCTTTGTAAAATGACCACGGACAACTGGAAGTTTTAAAGTCTTTATCTAATTTAGTAAAATTCAGAAATCATCAAATTCACAGTAATTAAGCAATCGATAATCAGAATAACAGAAAGTACATAGCTGAATAGCAAATAAGTCAGAGCAACCATTTATAAACTAATGGAACCAGGACACGTTTAAAATGAAGGATCAGGAATTGGAACGTTTAAGATGAATCACTAAAGATGGGATAGGCTTTGATTAGGACTAGTATTCTAGAATTATCTCAAAAATATGAGACAGGAGTTCGGGACATTTATATAACTATAGGAGAGTCTATGGAGAGAGACACGCTATGCTTTAAGGCAAAAGTTCTTTAGACAGTTTAAGTAAGGAGGTTCTACACCATATCAGGAAATGACAAACTGCAATGCAAAATATAATTTCTAACAGATAGGGTAACATAGGAACACGTTATGAAACAAATGCAAATGACTTTATGATTCAATGGTTGCGGGAGAAAGCATGGAAAATTAATTCACGTGCAAAGGTATGTCTTTATTGAAGCAAAAGACAGAAAAATAGAAAGGTGCAGTTTCAGGAGATTCAGAGCAATATTTACCTAGACTGGTGTGAAAACCAAACCCTGGCCACGGGTCAGTTAAGGACAGGAAACACTCAAGGAAGGATACCCCTCAATGGACAGCAGGTGCAGAATGGACACCCAGGACAGGACAGGAAGACCAGATTAGGATCAGGACAGGACCCTCAGGACAGGACCCTCAGGACAGGACCCTCAGGACAGGACCCTCAGGACAGGACCGGCACCCGCAGTTCGGAAGCAACGCCTGCGCTCCACCCTCTCTGCAGCTATCGATCAGGACCCCGATTGGGTCAGCGAATTCCCCAGCAAAGTGCTTCGCCAGCACTTAAGGTTCGGTAAAACCTTCAGAGTCTATGGTCAAATTTCGGACAGAGAGCTCCGCAGCGCTCTGTATCTTCAGTCACCTATTGAGTGCGTTGGGTCAGTGACAGGTCAGCTAAACCAGACAAGTCGGACAATTTCCCTAGGTGAACCCAGGGTAGATATACTGTTTTGGGACGGTGTACCACCCCCCAATGTTGCAAAGTGTCAGAATCCCTCAATTTGGATTGGTCCTAAGGTAGGATTTGGGTAACACACCAATCAGAATAGACTATTTGGAGGCCTACTTTGCATCTCTGGGTACCGCCTAGCGAGATTGGGGTTCCCATGAGAAAGCCGCACAGAATACAATGAGAAGAACACATTTCGATACAATAGAACATAATCATGATGCTTCTGCTGGGTGAAGGTGCTCTTTCCCAGGGTGGCTCTGGCATCAACCTTCTTTGGCCTGAGTTCAATGCCATGGCAACTTCTAGATTCTGCGCAGAAATACCCTCCAAGATGGACTCCCCAGCCCAGCACCCCTCCGAGTCGAGGATACATGAAAAGTAAGCGAAAACAAATTAAAACATAGAAGTGACGGTATGAAAAACACATCATTGGTTTTGTACTTCAAACTTATCATTATAAAAATATACTATGCAGTTTAAATGTTAGCAACATATACACACTCACAAGAGCATCACCACGTTATTCACGAAAGCTGTGTATTACGCATGCGCACCCTTTCCCACCAAACTTATAACTACGTCAGGTCACGTGAGTGTGACTGACGCATGCGCAGAAGCCATTTACCAAGCGGCGGCCATGTTTAGGAACACGGATTAGTTGTATTAGAAATACACATACGCAAGCTTCCTCTACTTCGTTCGAATATAAAAATAAAAGATTAGTAAGACGTACAAATTTTATTAATTGATTACACACGGGCGAGGTTCATGACTCGAGCAAGTCGCAATGCGAAGCTTGCTCTATCAATCCCCTCTTTGATGATATTTACTATCATCACAAAAATAATGGAACCAGATGCCAACTTCTTCACACTTTATACAGCTCTATCTCTTCCAGCAAGCGATCCAGCTTTTCTTTCTCATTTTTGATAGGGTGAGAATTTTTCACCTTTTTGTATATCTGATTATTCATTTCCTCTAATTCAAGCTCATCCACACTTCGTTTCACTCCTCTGGCATTCACTTGATGCTTTCTGGTGTGCTTACGGCATTTGCAACAGACAAATATGAAAAATAGGATAAGACCTATAATTCCAATTGGCATCAGTACCTTAAACAATAAGCTTTTACCTAAACTAGCAAACCAATGACCTACATTTGAGAGACCATCTACCAGTCTCTTCCAGGCACTGTCAACCTCGAGTGGTTTGAGTTCTCTTTCCAAATTAGTAATGTTTTTCACATATCTTTTGAGCTGCACACTTTTGTCCGGAATATAAGTGCAACAATGTTGCGCCTTCAACATCCGGCAGACTCCGCCCTCTTTTGCTAATAAGGTGTCAAGAGCAAGTCTGTTCTGCAAAACCATTGATCTGATCGCAACCATTTCGGTATTGACCAGCAGAAATCCATGAGCTGTGTCAGTAGACAACATATCCACTATAGTGGACAATTTGCAAATTCTGTGAGTGTTCAGAACCACTCCCACTCCAGGTATCAGTGCACTGAAAATACTACCCATTATTTCACCTACGCTTTCTCTTTTACTACGCACTAAGCCATTAGTATTTTCACTGCTTCCAGCAACTTCATTCACATGGTATATTTTCGGGAAGACAATGCCAAAGTAGCAGCTTCCATACCAGTGATCCGGCAATTTGAAATAAGCCTTGTCTCCACATATATAATAAATTCCAGGAAACACAGGCTCTGACCCATTTTTGAAACCCCATCCTCCAATTACCTTGTAATTATGTTCACATTCACTGGAACCAATGAAAATGTTATTATAATAGCTAGTCTTCTCGCGGTGAAGACATAGCTTTCCCTTCCTTTCAAAATCCAGCAACAGAGCAGGTCCCGCCCCACCCTTTGAGGTGCCTTCCATGTCCTCAGCCCATTTTGGCGTTTTCTGTTTTTCGTCATCTGCCTTTCTTTTTATTTTTATTCTCCTCTTCTCTGCCATGTTCAGGAAAATCTTTTCCTGCTCACGCAAAGAGCAGGTCAAGTTATCTCTGTGTGCGTCACCTATGTCTATATTACCTATAGTCAGGAAGTATTCGCCCATATAGCGAGTAACGTCACTTTTGGTATGTACAGGATTCAGGTTCCCACGTATAGGAAGTTCAGAAAAGATCACGTCATTGTTAGAGTAATAGTACTGTAACGGTCCTCTTTTGTAAAATAAGCTTGCTAAAATGCTACAGGATATTCCATATGTCAGTGGCAGGTGATGGTATGTCACGCCTTCAGCTACAGAGGTAGGTAGCTTCATGCAGACATAGCAATCCTCAATTTCCATAGTCTCTACATAGTGTATTAACAAGTTTGCGAAAACATTTAAATGTGTCTTGTTTCTAACTCCGTGGTAATGTAGTCCTTCCTCATCTGATGCTTCTAAGTCTCGTTTTGTCTGTCTGAGTGCTTTTTCACGTCTTTCTACACTTCGTGTTGTCAGTTCTTCAGTGTCGGTAATCTGAGTAGGGTCAATATTAGTATTTTTGCTCACCGCAAAAGGAATGAAAACTGTTAGTCCTATCCAAACTAATATCACTATCATTACACTACATACACATACCTTGCAGCATGTTTTGCAACATCTGCGACTAGGTCTACCACTCACGTTTGAATCAGACATTTTGGCTCAGAAGAAGTTTCTCGACCCCTCTTTGTCTCTTTGCACCAGTAGCTTACTTTGTGCAAATTCACGGTGGCTCGTCTTCTTCTTCGGCAGAGTACTCAGCGACTGGTTCTCCGTCGCTTTCGTCAGTTATATCAAGAGCCTCAAATTCTTCCAAAACGAGCGTCCATTCAGGAGACTTGTACTTTTTGTTTTGTCTTTTTATTCGATCGCTCCTTCTTTTGGAAGTGTCTTCTGGTTGTTCTGCTATGCGAGAACTTCTCCTTTCTTCTGCACGTTTTTCTTCTACCGTTTTTATCCTCAGTCTCAATTTCTTTATGAATCCAGGCTCAATGTGCTTTCTTTTCTTAAGCCTTTTAGTTGGTACTGGGATTTCGTTTTCTTTTATTGCCCTTTTATTTTCATTTGCTTGTTGCAATTCTGCTTCCTTTTCTTCCCTTCCTATCTGACTAGTTCCAGGGCTCGTATCTATTTCTTCTGCCTGGTTACTAAACTGGCCTTGTTCAGGAGAGTTTTGCTTTTGCTTTTCAAATGTCTCTGTTTCTGTTTCCTGAACAGGTTCTTCTAACCCTGTCTGATCCTGTTCGAGCACTTCGATCCCTTGATTTTCTTCTGCTCAAACTATTATACTATGTCTAGTCTGGAGGTGTATCAATTACTTGCTCAGTCCCTGTCTGACCTTCTCCTTCCTCAGGTTTGATGTGAATCTCAATAGTCTGAGGTTCTTCGCCTGTGCCTTGCTTTTCCTCTCTATTCCACTCTCTACCTTCCAAAATTCGCTCTCTTGTTCTGATTGGGTCTTCGGTGAGGTCAATCAAGGGTATCCACTCATCTGGCCATATGCTCGGCAGCTCATCATCAGCTACTTCTGGACCAACTTCTGGGAACCCCTCAGCAGGCTGGACTCTTGGTAGCTCGTTATCAACTACTCCTGGACCAACGTCTGCGGACCCCTCAGCTTGACTGGTACTGGGCTGTACGTTGTCAGTTGCTTCTGGTCTTGCTTCTGCAGGCCCCTCTGCTGGACGGCCTTCTTCTCCAGGCTCCTCGTCTGGTAGTACCTTCTGGGTGTGGCTGGCGTGGATCCAATGGGGAACACCTGCACACTTCACTGCTGTGGTCGTCACCAGGATTACTTGGCGCTTCTGTCCCCACCTTGGTTCCAGGCAGCTCGACCGAGTATGCTTCTTTATTTTGACCCAGTCCCCTGGAACCAGTTTGTGGAGAGGAGTCATTGGATTGGTGACGGCGTCTTCTCCGATCTGGCGAGAGATATAACGTACTTGGTCACCTAATCTCTTGCAGTATTCAAGCACCAAATCATCAGTAATACTCAACAGTTTGCTTCCTGGTACCCACGCTTGTCTCATCACTCTTCCCATCAGGATTTCATGTGGGCTCAGGCCTGTCTTCCGGTCTGGAATACTTCGGAGTCCCATCAGAACCAGAGGCAGGGCCTTTACCCAGGTCATGCCAGGTGCATCACACAATTTCGCTAGTCTTGTTTTGATAGTCCCGTTTATTTGTTCCACCACTCCAGAAGCCTCTGGATGATATGCACAGTGGAGTTTTTGCGAGATCCCAAATGCCTTACAGAGTTGGTCGATCACATCATTCTGAAAATGTCGGCCTCTATCTGATTCAATAGTGACTGGAACCCCGAATCTAGGTATCAGTTCTTTCAGTAAACACTTTGCTACTGTCAGTGCGTCACTTTGGGGAGTAGGGTAAGCTTCCACCCACTTTGAAAATAGGCAGACAATGACAAGGACATAACGTTTCCCCTCACAACGTGGCATGGTGATGAAATCAACCTGTATTCTCACAAAGGGACCCCCTGACCTCCCAATTTTCCCTAATTCCACCATTGTTCTCTTGCTTGGATTCATCTGTTGACATGACAGGCACCTCTGGCAGAGGGACTCTGCTACTTTCCTGAACTTTTTGCTGTACCAAGTCTGTTGGAATACCAGAATCCTGGCGTCCCTACCAATGTGTGATCCCTCATGTATCAATCTCGCCATTGTGCCAAGCAAGTGTCTGGGTAACACAGGCATACCATTTGGGCCCAAAATGACACCATCCTCACGTCTTGGTCTACACCCTTCTTCCTTCCACTTCTCTCTCTCTTGCCAGGGTGTCACCTGCTGCCATTCTCTCACTTCATCCCATGTTGGCACTTCTTCAAACACTCGAAGTTGGCAGCTGTTTCCGGGCCCCCCCCGTTTTGGATTTATAATCAATCGATCCCTGGCGCATAATTGTGCCACTCGATCAGCGAAATCATTTCCCAATGATACAGGGTCAAAGTCCTTCTTATGGGCAACACACTTGACCACTGCCAATTCTTTTGGTAATTGGATTGCCTCTAAAAGGTCTTGAACAACTTTTCCATTTCGAATAGGGGTACCTGATGAAGTCAGGAACTCCCTCTGTAGCCATAATTGGCCAAAGTCATGCACAACTCCAAAACAGTACTGACTGTCAGTATACACTGTTAGGCGTACGTTTTTCCCCAATTTGCAAGCTTTTATCATAGCGATCAATTCGGCTACTTGTGCAGACTTTACTTCAAATAAATAACCTGCTTCTACAATTTTGGTTAAGGAGACTACCGCATAGGCAGCACTCAGGCCTCCTTGTTCATGTCTTAGGCATGAACCATCCACAAACAATTCCATGTCATGTTTAGGCAAAGGTGTTTCTTTAATGTCTGGGCGTGGTTTTGTGCAAAATTCTGTTAAATCAATGCAGTTATGCTCATCTTCCTCCCCATCTTCCATATCCATTGAGTTGGGAAGCAGAGTGGCGGGGTTCAGAATGTTGCACCTGACAATTGTTATATTTGCAGCACCCACGACAATCCTCTCGTATTTAGTCAGCCGACTAGGGGTGAGATACTGAGTTTTCGTTCTGGTTAGTAAAATCACCACTCCATGTGGAACATACACAGTTACAGGATGTCCCATGACAATGGATTCACTCTGCTCTAAACTTGTGCAAGTAGCAGCTACTGCTTTCAGACATCCTGGTAATCCAGCAGCCACTGGATCCAGGGTGGCAGAGAAATATGCCACTGGCCTCCTGGTTGTGCCATGCTCGTGGGTTAGGACTGACAACGCGCAATTATCGCGAGTGTCACAGAACAGGGCAAATTCCTTGGAATAGTCTGGCATTCCTAATGCAGGGGCTGTACACAGACAATCTCGCAATTTTGTGAAGGCTGTTAAGCTTTCATCATCCCATTCTACAACATCCGGTGATCCTCTCTTGGTCATTTTTATCAAAGGCCTAGCTAGGACTGCAAATCCCAGAATCCATTGCCTGCAGTATCCTATCACCCCAAGGAACATTCTGATTTATTTCTGAGTACGGGGTAACTGCATCTTTTGAATTATTCTCACTCTTTCCGACGTTACTTTCCTGATGCCTTTCTCTATCTGGTGCCCCAGATATTTCACTGATTTTGCACAGAACTGTAATTTTTCAGGGGCCACTTTATGTCCCTTCTCACTCAGGTGATTCAGTAGGGGAATGGTGTCAATCACACAGTCCTTATGACTTTTGGACGCCACCAAGAGGTCGTCAATGTATTGCACCAGGACAGAATTTCCAGGTAAGACCAAAGTTTCCAAGCATTTTTTCAAGATCTGATTAAAGATAGAGGGGCTCTCTGTGTACCCCTGGGGGACCCTATTCCAGACATACACGTGACTGTTGAAAGCAAATGAGAAAAGAAATTTGCTGTCTGGATGCAAGGGAATGGAAAAGAATGCATGACATAGGTCTATCACAGTGAACCACTCAGCATCCCAGGGAATCTGGTACAGAATCACTGCTGGGTTCGGCACAATAGGACAACAAGGAACCACTATTTTGTTTACCTTTCTTAGGTCCTGCGCTACTCTGTACTTGCCACTAGGCTTTTTGATGCCCATAATCGGTGAGTTGCATGGGCTACTCATTACTTCCTGTATGATGTTTCCTTCTAGCAATTTCTGTATTTCCAGGGCAACACCTGCTCTCACTTCTGCATTCAGTCTGTAGGGTTTAGTATTAGGGTATACTGCATTGTCCTTTATTGCTATCTGTATGGGGTCTACGTTTTTCATTAATCCTACATCTTTTCCGGTAAAGTCCCATACCTCGGGCTTCACTGTTTCTTGGAGTTCTTTGGGCAAATCCTGCATAGTCATTCGCTTAATTTCTGAGTCAGGTCTTATTAACATTAATTTATAAATGCCATCTTCATCTGGGGTCTGAATTTCAACACCCTTTGGTGTGCAAAAGATGGTACAGTTCATTTTGCACAGCAAATCACGTCCCAGTAAGTTCACTGGACTGGTGTCACAAACGACAAATCTACGCATTTCTTTAAAGTTTCCAATTGAGATCTCCATGGGCTTGGTAACAGGAGTACTAATCAGTTGATTAGATACCCCCACTACTTGGATCGCTTCTCCCGAGAGGGGTAGGTTTGGAACGTCCACTGTTCTCACAGTAGAACGGGTAGCGCCAGTGTCCAACAGAAAAGTGACATCATTTCCGTCAACCTTTCCTTCAATGTATGGCCCTGACTGGTCTACCGGCAAGGAGGCGCCAAGCACGCACTCCTCGTCCTCCCCTCTCAGGCCCCGTCAGTACTGGTCATCACAAAAGAAGGTATCATTTAGTAAATACTGCGAAGTTGCTGTATTTCTGTTCTCATTGCTCCCCCAGACTTCTACGTCCTCACCCTGTGTGGATTTTCCCTTAAATACTTGCTTTGGTGCTCGGGGCAACTGAATCGTTTTTACCTGTTGTTGGGTCTTTCTTGGTCTTTCATTCTGCGTCTGTGGAGTTAAATCAGGTGTTTGGGAGTTATCATCCTGCAAATAGGGACACTCGTCTCGCCAGTGTCCAATTTCTCCGCACTGGTGGCAGGGAAATTTCTTCTTAGCCTCCTCCCTGCTCATTTTGGGCCGGGGCTTTCCTCCACCCCCACCCCCAGGACCTTGGTTCTGAGTAGTTTTGGCCATTTTATTCAATTGTTTTTCCTGCTGTTCTGCGAGCTTCACTTGAGCCCACATAACCTTCTCCTTGAGAGCCTTTTTCTTTTCTGCCATCTCGTCCTCACAGTACTTTGCGTACCGTAGGACCTCATCCATCTTTTTAGTATGCCAACAGATTTTGTTATCTTTTATCCACTGACAAATTTCGGGTCTTAAACCATTTACAAACCTGTAAATAAAATGTGTCATATCCTTCATCTCGATGTTATCTATACCACTGTATGTTTTGAACACCTGCAACAGCCTTTCATAAAAGGAGTGCACTGTCTCGTCTCTTTCCTGCGTGGTTCTATCTATCTTGGTCCAATCAGTTTCCTTTGCTGGCACTTTTAGTTTCAGATGCTGAATTACTTGTTCATATTTTCTCATCACTTCTTTCGATGGTTCCCCTGTTTTGTCATCTCTCGGGTATTCCTCACTAGGCCAAGCTATGGCTATTTTACACTCGGTCCACAGATCTACCGGGACCACAATGTCGAAAAACCCATCCAGGTCTTTCCACAGGCATTTTTGCACCTTTACGAACCTTTCCACCTGCCTGTACCAGTCAACTGGCTTCTCGCGCAATTTCGGGAAATCGTTAGTAAAGGACACAATATCCTGTCTGGACCATGGAACGTGCACATACTTTCCACCTGGTACTTCGCGCATAGGGCATAACTGTTCTGGTTTTTCAGCTTCTTTTAGCAAGAATTCGGGAGTTGCCTGCCTAGACCTGGCCTCATCCTTTTTCTTGACCCATCGGGCTTTCCACCTTTCCACATCTCCCCATTTTTGCAATACGGTCAATAGTTCCTTGACCTGTGCTTTCTTCCCTGAAACATTCAAGTTTTCCAAATCCTTGTCTGAGAAATCTGCCCTATATGGTTTCTGCAGCGGTTTCGATCTTGAAATATCTATTCCCATGCTAGCAGCAGTGTCGGTCAGTTTTTCATGAAGTACTCGGGTATTTCGGGTGAGACTCTTGCAGATAAACAGCATCTCGTCTTCGGAGTAGGTATTTAATCTGTCTAATCCTATGTTTCCTGCCATCAATTCCTCTATTTCTATTCTCAGCTTGTAGAGATCTAAAGGTTTCGTTGGGGACGCTTGTTTTTCAAATTCTTGACTCCATCTTTCGATTTCTTCAGGAGTCACCAATGTGACACTTTTCGTACCTGAGGTCGATTCCATTTGAATTTCCCTCGCATTAAAAGGATTATGTCTTTTCTGGATCCTTTTTCCTGTATTTCTAACGGGCAGATCTAGCAGCGAGACCTCCGACTCGCACTCACTTGTCTGGTCATCTACAATTAATGGTTCTGGTCTGGTCGGTGCAATGACAGGAGTAATTACTGGAGTTTTTGGACTTCCTTGACGGTCCCCGTACAACGGAACCACCGGTCCGATAGTTACTGGGATCGTTAAGGCTTCAGGACTTGCATTTAGTTGTGACATTTTCCGTATTATTTCAGCTCTCTGATTTCCTAGCGCTTCTCGTTCCTTTTCTTCTAATAACCTGTCCAAAGTGTTTCCATGTAACACCTGCGGGGTTAGAATGGGAGCATAACTCGGGGCAGTGGGATGTGTCTCACTCGGCCCTCCACCATAATTAGGTTTCTGAAACAAACTTCCTGTGCCTAGGATTCTTGGGTCTTCCTCATCCCGGGGCTGTAATAACGGCATTCCTGAACTTAAGGACCTTACCTCACCTCCGTAGGGGGGACGAGAGCAAAAATCTCCTTCCCGTGAATATCCCGTTTCCCCACCCACGGGTCTCCTGGGGTAAATACTTCTTGTTTCTACGGGTCCTAGATTTTCAGTATAAGGAGGAATTAGATAATCCCCTCCTACACTTGCGGACCTGACCTCTTCCCTTTGGAGGGGTCTCCGGGGAATATCTCCTGCACTCGAAGGTCGGTGTCCCTCATTATAAGGAGGCGGACTTCTCATGCATATCTCATCTAACAATTCGTCATCTGATTCTCCTAGGGGCCCCCAGTGCTTGGACTTCTCCGTCCTTTTTCCCCCCCCAGGAGGATCTTCTGCTGGCATCATGGGAAACAGACCCTCAACAATCATGCTCTGTCTCCACTGTTTCATCTTTTTGTCTCGGGTTTCTTGTTTCAGTTTTGGGTAATACTTTGTCAGCCCTTTGTCCATTCGGGGCTTTTCTCTTTGGAAAGCCTCAATCTCCCATTCCTCTAATGCCTCATACTGCGTTAGTCTCGGTCTGGGATGTAATTCATTCATTCGGGTTCTTAAATTGAATAAGATCCTACCATTAAAGGTACCTTCTAACGGAAAGGCCATTATTCTGTCATCTTTTGTGTATTTCACCCAATTTTCTAACCATACACAGGTATTGTACCCTCTGTCAAACATCATGAAAGAGGCGGGAGTATTTGGTGGTGGAATAACAATGCCCTCTCTAGTTTGAATCGGCTTGTCCTTTTTGAAGTAATTCTTTACCTTATTTACAAGGGACATTTTTTGCTTATTTCCGTACATAATGTCGTATCTATTAGCCTTCCACTGATCCCTTTCAAACCCTAGGTTTCTTGGATCGGGTCTAGTCTCTGGAGTATACGAGTGCCACATACGATTCCTACGCCTAACTTTGTTTACAAAATTACCTCCAATCAGAATGCGTCTTGCAATTCCGTGCGACCAATGGGGTGCACGAGTTCAAATATTTTCGGCCAATGGGTGCGCGGCCTTTTCGCGAGACCGTTCTCATGCTCCGGCGCTCACCCCTCCTTCACAATTCCAACCCCGCTACCCGCCCGCTGTTTCTACCAATCTCAGCGCGGCACGGAGTGACGTCAGAGACGCTTCGCGACTGACTCCCTCCCTTCACAAGGTAACGGAAACTTTCTTTCTTTCTAAAGTGCTAGTGCTTGGTTATTTTACAACGAATACACATTCGCCACAGTGCTCAAGTGTCTAGACAGGAAAGAGTTGTTTTACTGCAAGTAAACTACTTCCATTTACTTTTCACACACTACGGGTAGATCTCTTCCGCCCACCCTTCACTCTAGCATCAGTGAACCTGTTACTTCCCTAGACCCATCCACTCTTTCCGGGATATATCCGAGTCTAAGGTTTCCCAGCGGACCCCTTTGCTTTCACCCAAGCTCCGATGAACCTGCTACTCTTCCGATGTGACCCTTATTAGGTTACGCCACTATGGGAATTTTGCCAATGAACCTCGTTACTAACATTTATTCACACATGTATTCAGGAAAAGCCCTAGTTAGTGCTTCTGGTTCTACCTAACCTGCACCTAACTTTCCTTGAGCCTGCGACCTCAAGGCAATGGATTCTATTCACCACTTGCCATTCAATTTCCCCGGGGAGTTCCGACAACACTTAACAAAACGTTTTACATAAGCATGGATTAATACATATAACAATATAAGAACAAGAATAACAATTTTCAAACAATTCATATATTTTAAAAGCAGCGCATTCTCAAGAGAGTGATCAAGTCCCCCGAAATGGCAGCTCTTATAGCAGCAATAATGTTTAGCAGCTACCGACTTGGCTAGCCTAACTAGTCCTACCTAACCTTTAACTATTCCCTAACCATAACTCTGCTACCATGATAGAGCGCGCGGGTCACCCGACCAATAATTTCGCCACTTCCGGCCCATATATTTCAAATCACCATATACATTGATCGGATGACCTCACGGTCTGCTATCAGGTATTTGTGAGTCCCTTTCGTTATTCCTCAGAGTACCCGACTTACCATCCACCGACACGGGTACCTATGACCACAATGGATCAGGGAGCTAGCTGTAAAAGGAAAGGCAGCAAAATACAAACCCCACAAATAACATTCAATACTCTTTGTAAAATGACCACGGACAACTGGAAGTTTTAAAGTCTTTATCTAATTTAGTAAAATTCAGAAATCATCAAATTCACAGTAATTAAGCAATTGATAATCAGAATAACAGAAAGTACATAGCTGAATAGCAAATAAGTCAGTGCAACCATTTATAAACTAATGGAACCAGGACACGTTTAAAATGAAGGATCAGGAATTAGAACGTTTAAGATGAATCACTAAAGATGGGATAGGCTTTGATTAGGACTAGTATTCTAGAATTATCTCAAAAATATGAGACAGGAGTTCGGGACATTTATATAACTATAGGAGAGTCTATGGAGAGAGACACGCTATGCTTTAAGGCAAAAGTTCTTTAGACAGTTTAAGTAAGGAGGTTGTAGACCATATCAGGAAATGACAAACTGCAATGCAAAATATAATTTCTAACAGATAGGGTAACATAGGAACACGTTATGAAACAAATGCAAATGACTTTATGATTCAATGGTTGCGGGAGAAAGCATGGAAAATTAATTCACGTGCAAAGGTATGTCATTATTGAAGCAAAAGACAGAAAAATAGAAAGGTGCAGTTTCAGGAGATTCAGAGCAATATTTACCTAGACTGGTGTGAAAACCAAACCCTGGCCACGGGTCAGTTAAGGACAGGAAACCCTCAAGGAAGGATACCCCTCAATGGACAGCAGGTGCAGAATGGACACCCAGGACAGGACAGGAAGACCAGATTAGGATCAGGACAGGACCCTCAGGACAGGACCCTCAGGACAGGACCCTCAGGACAGGACCCTCAGGACAGGACCGGCACCCGCAGTTCGGAAGCAACGCCTGCGCTCCACCCTCTCTGCAGCTATTGATCAGGACCCCGATTGGGTCAGCGAATTCCCCAGCAAAGTGCTTCGCCAGCACTTAAGGTTCGGTAAAACCTTCAGAGTCTATGGTCAAATTTCGGACAGAGAGCTCCGCAGCGCTCTGTATCTTCAGTCACCTATTGAGTGCATTGGGTCAGTGACAGGTCAGCTAAACCAGACAAGTCGGACAATTTCCCTAGGTGAACCCAGGGTAGATATACTGTTTTGGGACGGTGTACCACCCCCCAATGTTGCAAAGTGTCAGAATCCCTCAATTTGGATTGGTCCTAAGGTAGGATTTGGGTAACACACCAATCAGAATAGACTATTTGGAGGCCTACTTTGCATCTCTGGGTACCGCCTAGCGAGATTGGGGTTCCCATGAGAAAGCCGCACAGAATACAATGAGAAGAACACATTTCGATACAATAGAACATAATCATGATGCTTCTGCTGGGTGAAGGTGCTCTTTCCCAGGGTGGCTCTGGCATCAACCTTCTTTGGCCTGAGTTCAATGCCATGGCAACTTCTAGATTCTGCGCAGAAATACCCTCCAAGATGGACTCCCCAGCCCAGCACCCCTCCGAGTCGAGGATACATGAAAAGTAAGCGAAAACAAATTAAAACATAGAAGTGACGGTATGAAAAACACATCATTGGTTTTGTACTTCAAACTTATCATTATAAAAATATACTATGCAGTTTAAATGTTAGCAACATATACACACTCACAAGAGCATCACCACGTTATTCCCGAAAGCTGTGTATTACGCATGCGCACCCTTTCCCACCAAACTTATAACTACGTCAGGTCACGTGAGTGTGACTGACGCATGCGCAGAAGCCATTTACCAAGCGGCGGCCATGTTTAGGAACACGGATTAGTTGTATTAGAAATACACATAAGCAAGCTTCCTCTACTTCGTTCGAATATAAAAATAAAAGATTAGTAAGACGTACAAATTTTATTAATTGATTACACACGGGCGAGGTTCATGACTCGAGCAAGTCGCAATGCGAAGCTTGCTCTATCAGTACTATACCGTAGAATATTCAAGACACAAAGATATAATACCTGATTTTCTGTTTTCTTATTTATTTATTACTAAATTAGTATCTGTGGGAAAATGTTGATGTCCAGGTCTCTCTCCCTATCATACACATGCTCTATGTTTAATCATGCACCTCTCAATTGTTTGCCTTTCTCTTTCATTCTGTTTACCTTCATATTGCAACTGAAAGAGCAGAAGATATGTATTTGTATGTATGTATTTGGTATTTGTTAAGCGCATATATCACCTTTAGGTCTCACAGCATTAGCCTGTACTCAGAAACTGGGGGAACGAGGAGATTGACAGTGCAGATTTTTGGTGTGGTTAGAAGTTGTTTGCCGGCTGATTGAAGGGTTCTTATTGGTTGATATTATATTTTTTTCTTTGCTAGCTATTAAGGCCCTTTTCTGTTAAGAGTTTTGTGTACCAGACAGCATAGTTTAAAGGTGATCAGCTTTCTGAAGGGGAGCCAGTGAAGGGTCTTCAGACTGGGGGCCGAGGGCGAGCAAGGAGGGATTGAGAACCAGCCTAGCTGCTGTGTTCTTCAAAACTAGGAGCTTTATTAAGTGTGCTTTATTTATGGATGCGAGCAGGGCATTGCCATAGTCCAGGTGGCGTGTGATTAATCCCTGCACTAAAGGCATGCGTGAGGACAATAGGATCCATTTAAAGATTTTTCTAAGGCTACGCATTATTCCATAGCATGTGCGAACCACCTGATTGACGTGATCAGACATAGAGAGTTTATTGTCTATTATTAGTCCAAGATTGTGGGCTGCCATCTTAGATGAAGGGCGGGGGCCTAGGTTAGATGGCCACCAGTCACTGGTCCACAACTTTTGTGCATTTCCAAAGAGTATAATTTCCGTTTTACCAGTGTTAAGTTGGAGATGATTGTTTGTCATCCAATCATTGATGTCTGCCTACATTGCTTAAATCTGAGTTTCATGTTGTTGGGATCAGGTCCTAGGGTAATTAGCAGTTGAGTGTCATCCACGTTCAACACTGTATCAAAGCCATGGGCTTTATTTATCTTGGCTGAAGGAGATAGATACAAATTAAAACGTGTGGGGCTTAGAATAGATCCCTGGGGAACACCCTTGTCAATGGACTGATGGCTGAAGATAGAGAATAAGTTTGTGCTAGATCCAAGTAATAGAGTGTTCTCAGTCCGCTCTTCTTCAGGAATGCTGATAGGAGATTAAAGGACTGATTTAGAATTTGGTAGACCTTATCACAAGATCATTATACCCCAATACACTTGTGATAAGATGGACTGAATATCTGTCACATTTGTAACAGAGTACTTTTCTGACAAACTCTTAAAAAGGCCCTAAAGCTCCAACGTGTGTGAGTGTGTGTTTGTGTGCGTGTGTGTGTGTGTATGTGTGGTATGTGTGTATGTGTGTGGTGTTTGTACATGTGTATGTGAGGTATTGTGTTGGCGTGGCTGTGTGTGAGAGGCGTGTTTGTGTGAGAGTGTGTGTGGCATTGTGTGAGTTTGTGTGGAGTTGTAAGGGTGTTTGACTGTGTGTGGTGGCTTGTGAGTGTGAGTGAGTGTGTGTGTGGGGAGGTTGGGTTTGTGACTGTGCCTCAGTGTTGTTTGTATGTGTTGGGGTTCTGTGAGTGTGAGTGTGTGTGGGTTTGTGTGTCAGTATATATGCATGGTGATGCATGATGCATTTGTGTTTGTGTGTGTGCGGATGTGTGTATGAGTGTGTGTATGATGGGTTGTATGTGTATGACTATCTGTATGGTTGAGTGGTTGAGTATGTGTGTGTGGGAATTATATCATTTTTGTAGGCAAGTGCCTGTGAACTTGTGTGGGTATGTGTGTGGAATTATGTGTGTGTTTGTAGCGGTGTATATCTGTGGTTGTGTGTGGTTTTGTTTGTGGGGTCATGTGTGTATTATTGTGTGTCTGTGTGGGATTGGGAGGGTGTGCATGAGTTTGGAGCTGTGTTGTGTGTTGTGATTGTGTGGATGTGTATTTGACTGTTTATGTGGGTTTGTGTGTGTCACTGTGCATGGGTGCATTTGTGGGACTGTGTGTGTCATTGTGCATGTTGAGGTGTGTGTGTGTGTGTGCCTCTGTGTGCAGTTATGTATGTGTGGAGTTATGTGTGTATGAGAGGGGCTGAGTGTGTTTGTTTAAGTGTGCGTGTATGGGTTGTGTGGGTGAGTGTATGTATATGTGAGATTGTGTATGTGTGTGACGGTGTGTATCGGGGTTGCGTGGGTGTCCATGTGAGTGTGTGTGGAGTTGTGTAAGTTTGTGTGTCAGCATGTGGGTGTGTTTATGAGTGTTGGGTTGTGTGTGTGTGGGAGATAGTCTATGTCTGCAGTTCAGCGGATGTATATGGATGTATGTTTTCTTTTTAAAGGAAGCTGCATTATTTGTGATATAAAGAGCCAATATTTAGCCCAGGGACCTCTAAGGAACTGGTGCGTGGCCCAAAATGGATCTGCGTATTTGATGAACAGCTTAAAAAACTTTCCTAAAACATTTTATCAATGGGGGTCACTTTTAGACCACCCAACCCATCCAGACAGTCAGGGTATATCTACCCAGACCCTTGCATAGTGTTTATTCATGGTTTTTTAGGATTTAGGGACAGAGACCCCAAAATCTAAGACGGCAGTCACAACATGCTGTTGTGCAAATCAAAAAGCTTTTCAGAATAGTTGGCTGATGGTGGATTTCCCACCTTACCATGCAGGCATGTTTATTACATTGGAAGAGAAAGGCACTCCTCACCTTGGTGTTGGTACCAATAGGCACTAACTTTCAGAAAACATACTTTTGTGGTGTTCTCTGTAAGCCTATAGTATGTGACAGTAACATGCTTCTGTAATGACATGGAGCAAGAGTTTTTGCATAAATTCAAATTATTCAAGTTCTTGAAAATTCCTGGTCATTTAAAGGCCAGTGTTTCAATTTTGCAAGGAGAACATATAGTCATTCTTTTCCCATCATTTTGAATTGCAGTACGTTTCTCTGATGAAGAAAAAATGTATACATAGCTCTGTTATTGACCATCAATGTGGATGATGTATGTCTACATTCTTCTTAATCTGGTTTATATAAGAAATATTAGGTTATTACTATTATATTTCTTCCCATGGCTCAGCAACAGACATACCAATTTTAGCAGATTTGAATACATTATCCCAAGGTGAATACGTTCCTGTAATGCACTGCTTATGACCTCACATAGCGTATGACCTCACATATCATAATGCTCATGACATGGTCAGTGACATCACTGATGACATCGCTGAAGACATCTCAAATTACATCCCTGATGATATCATCCACAGAACTACTCACACACCCACTCACACCCCATGGAACCTCTCACACACCAAATCACTCACCCACACAACCTCTTTCACACTGATTCACAGACCATCTCTGTGAGGTCCCTCCTCTTTGTTTTAGAAAATAAGCCCTGGGGAAGTCCCTAAGGCCAGACCACACTGTCCCCTTACCTCTATAAATGTGGTTCTGGGGAGGCGGTGGTCCCTGGGACCCTTACGGGCAATGGAGGGGGGTCCGTATGGCCCCCCTCCTTTTTTTCTGATAAAAAAGTAGTGGACCTCCCGGGCTCATAAAAGCCTCAGGAGGAGCTCCACGTGGCCCTCATCCACTATTTCTTCAATCGGACCGTCCCAGGGAGGTGGCAGTCCCTGGGGCCAAGTTTGGCCATGGGGAGAGGTGTCTTGTGCACCCCCTCCCCTTATTTACAAAATATAAATAGGCACCTGGGACCTGACCCGCGTGGGTGCCCATGTTTAACCAAGCACGAGATACCACGCTTGTTTTTTCCCTGCAAATTCGTGAATCCACCGCTATTTTCACCACAAAAATTTTACAAAATTGCTTTTTGGGCCAGGCAGGGTTCCTGGTAGACCCCAGCACCAGGCCTAGGGGTCAGGGTATTCCTACCCTGGCTCCTTCTCTTTTCTTAAATGTTTTTGTTTAGGACTTGGCTTAGTCCCAAAATGGCTGCCAACACTTCCTGGTTGAATTGCTGGCAGCCAATCAGATCTATTCACAAGAACAGGAGGATTCACGAAGGGTTCGTGCCTCTAGATATACTCATTTGTTTTTCTTTTAATAACTCCAAAACTAGGATTTACACCAAATAAAAAAAAAGGTCACTTTCTGAACCAAGACCTATGTTTCTAAAAAAGATCTATCAAATTTGGAGTAATTCCATTCAGCAGTTTGGGCTGTAGTTGTGTTCAAAATCACCATGGGAAATTGCATAGGGAAAAACCGTTTTGTGACCACCCTTTGTCTCAGTCCCCTCTTTTTGAATCACACTGAAACTTTCAACACAGCAGCTGGACTGAGCATCGTACTAATTTTGAAAATGTTGTAAAGATTCGTCAGATGGTGGCTAAGTTACAGGCATACAAAGCATTTCCTAAGTATAACTACCTACTGGCGACCAACAGTGGGTAATATATATGATACTCCTGGGTTGTGGTATTGCAGTCAAGTGCCTAACCGCAGGTGGTGCAGAAAATGGCGTCACAGCTGGCGCCTTTCAAACAAAAAACAAAACTCCTTGCATATCAACCAATCAATCAATCATATCACTTGTAAAGTGCACTACTTACCCGTGAGGGTCTCAAGGCGCTGGGGGAGGGAGGTGCTGCTACTGCTCGAAGAGCCAGGTCTTGAGGAGTCTTCTGAAGGTCAGCAGGACTTGGGTCTGCCGTAGGTGGGTGGAGAGGGTGTTCCAGGTCTTGGCGGCGAGGTGGGAGAAAGATCCGTCATTCTTCAGATGCAGGGGACTGAGGCGAGGGCGAGGCAGTGGAGTGGAGCTGGTGGGTGGGGGTGTGGAAGCTGAGTCGTCTGTTGAGGTATGCTGGTCCGGTGTTGTGGAGTGCTTTGTGTGCATGTAGGAGGAGCTTGAAGGTTATCCTCTTGTTGATGGGGAGCCAGTGCAGGTATCTCAGGTGATGTGGCTACGGCAGGGGATGTTGAGGATCAGACATGCAGAGGCGTTCTGGATGCGTTGCAGCCGTCTCAGGAGTTTGGCCGAAGTTCCTGCTTAGAGGGCGTTTCAGTAGTCTATCCTGCTGGTGACGAGGGCCTGGGTGACTGTTCTTCTCGTTTTTGTGGGGATCCACTTGTAGATCTTGCGGAGCATGCGGAGGGTGTTGAAGCAGGAGGAGGAGACGGTGTTGACCTGCTTAGTCATGGAGAGGGTGGAGTCGAGGATGACCCATAGGTTGCGTGCGTGGTCGGTGGGTGTTGAAGCTGTTCCCAGTGTGGTCAGCCACCAGGAATTGTCCCAGGCTGAAGAGGTGGATCCGAGGATGAGGACCTCCGTCTTGTCCGAGTTCAGCTTCAGTCGGCTGTTCCTCATCCATTTGGCGACGGCCTTGATTCGTGGAGGTTGGTTTTGGTGGTATGAGGGTCTTTGGTGAGGGAGAGGATAAGCTGGGTGTCTGCGGCGTAGGAGATGATGTTGAGGTTGTGCTGTCGGGCGATGTGGGCAAGGGGTGCCATGTAGTTGTTGAACATCGTCAGACTGAGGGATGAGCCCTGGGGTACGCCGCAGATGATCTTGGTGGCATTGGAGCGGAAGGGGGAAGGCGGACGCTCTGTGTTCTGACGGAGAGGTAGGATGTGGTCCAGTACAGGGCCTTCTCTTAGATCCCGGCGTCGTGTAGGCGCGTTCGTAGTGTGTGGTGGCAGACCGTGTCGAAGGGTCCAGGAGGATAAGGGCTGCTGTTTCTCCGTTGTCTAGCAGGGTCCTGATGTCATGTGGCAGCGATGAGGGCGTTTTCGGTGCTATGGTTGCTGCGGAACCTGGACTGGGACGGGTCCAGGATGCTGTTCTGCTTGAGGTAGCGGGTCAGATGTTTGTTGATGTTTTTTTCGATGACCTTTGCTGGGAACGGGGAGCAGGGAGATGGGCCAGAAGTCTTGAGGTCCCTGGGGTCCCCCTTGGTTTTCTTGAGTAAGGCGTTGATCTTGGCGTGCTTCCAGCTTTCCGGGTAGGTTGCTGTCTCGAAGGAGATATTGATTACTTTCCGGAGATGGGGTGTGATGGCTGTGCTGGCTTTGTTGAAGATGTGGTGAGGGCATGGGTCTAATGGTGATCCGGAGTGGATGGTGTTCATGATCTTGCTGGTGTCCTCGTCGTTGATGCTGGTCCAAGAGAGCAGGCAGTTGGTGCGTGTGGTGGTCATGGGGGTGGAGGTCTCAGTTGTTTCCAGGGCGGGCGTGACGTTGAAGCTGTCGTGGATGTCGGCGTTCTTGCGGTGGAAGAAGGTGGCCAGCGAGTCGCACAGGTCTTGCACAGGTGGGATGTTGTTGGTGTTGGAACTGGGGTTAGAGAGTTCCTTCACGATGTTGAAGAGCTCTTTGCTTTTGTGGAGAAGTGTGGCTCACTGCTTAGAGCGGCAGTCCCTGGTGTAGAGGCCTGGCCCGGGACCAGGGTTCAAATCCCGCCTCGGCTGATCTCCTCGATCTCGGCGGTTCTTGGGCTCATAATTCCTCGGACCTGATTTCTCGCCTCGGTGCCTACTCTGAGCACGAGTCCCACGCTGCAACTCTGGGCAATAGCTTGCTTAGTCTCCACAACGGCCCCCTACAGCGCTGGGGATGCCTGGTTGCACCCCGGTGATGCCCAGGAGTGGACATTTCACGGGGAAAAGCCAGGATGGGTTCCCTAGCGGTATGAGTACAGCGCCAGGACACTCCTGAGTATCAGTGCGCTCTATAAATACGCCTACATTTGTGTGCGTTGTTATCTAGGTGGTCTTGGAATGAGGCCCTTTTGGCGGATCTGATAAGGTGATGGTGTCTGCTGGTGGCATTCTTTTGGGCTGCGTAGCTGTCCGGTGTTCGTTCGCGGAGCCAGTTCTTATTCAAGTTTTCGGGATGTTCATTTGGAGGCCTGTAGGTCTTCGGTGAACCAGGTGGCTTTCTTGCTGATCTGGCTGTTGGAGGGTTTCTTGAGCGGGGCGAGGGTGTTGGCGCAGTCGTCAATCCACTGTCTGGTTCCAGGAGGCGGTGTCAGGGTCGGTAGGGTCATATAGACTCTGCACTCATAGACAGGTACACTTCAAACCCTTTATTCAATGCGCAGCACTAGACCAAATAGCTCTGAGACTCGTTTCGGCTTCAAAGACTTTATCAATCAGTTTGCATTCTCGTGAAACTCCACCTCTCCACGTTATATCTTTAAAAAAAAATCACACTCAGCTGATCTCCATTTCCTCATCACATGCCTATTATTCTTGCAAATTTCTTCAGCGTTTTGAAAGATCTTTTAATAAGCTTTTATAATTCTAAATTAATCTAATTCTGTAGTTGTCCAAAAAACCGCTCAGAACATTTTTTGTTGCTTTGCTACATGTGAGGCATTTTATACTTGTCTAGTGCAGCGTACCGAGGGGCATATTATCAAGAAATTGCGATAAATATCACAAAGCGCGCTCAGCTCTGTTTTACTTATCGCCGTCTATCGTTGGACTCCATCGCCGAGTTAGTGTGTTATCATCAACGCTTATCTCCAAGGCAATACAGAATCCAGCGATAGCGGCAAAATGTATGAATATCGCTGGAAATCCCGCGATAAAACCTCAGCGATAGGGAAATCTTTGATAATCCGCCATGGTGAACTTAGCCAGACAATCCACCTCCCATTGAGGAGATGGCTAAGTCAGATTTTTTTGAGGTGTTAAAATCCGGTGAAAACCGTGGTTAGCAAGACTTTTTTCATCAAGCGTGGTTGCGGGCTGCGTTGTAAATATTGTGATGTTGTGTTGACAACCTTTCTCATGTTGTTTCAGGATGGCACGCCTACTTTGCATCTCATTACAGATGTATATCACTAAGATGCGTAGCGTTAGAAATTCGGCTGATAACATGCGCTAATGCATTTTAGCGCCGCCTTGTTAATAGGGCGATAAGAATATCACCGCTTTAGCCCTTGATAATATGCCCCCAAGTAAGTGTGCTATTTCGTCCTCAGCTGTGTATAATTGTATTCTATTTGTACAGAGGTTTCACCTAGTTTCAAGGAGGCAATTCCTTGCCCCATCCTTTGTCTTTGTGGAGAAGAGTGGCTCAATGGTTAGAGCGGGAGACCCAGAGGTCTAGCCCGGGACCAGGATTCAATTCCCCGCCTCGGCGGGTCTTGGGCTTAAAATTCCACGGACCTGATATTTCTCGCCTCGGTGCCTATTCCAATCATGGAGTCCCACTCTGCAACTCTGGGCAATAGCTTGCTTAATCTCCACAACGGCCCCCACAATGCTAAGGATGCCTGGCCTCCACCTTGGGGGTGCCCAGGATTGGACACCTCACAGGGAAAGCCAGGATGGGTTCCACAGCGGTATTCGTACAAGCGCCGAGAGACCCCTAGGGGTGATTCGTGCGCTATACAAGTATCCCCACATTTACACATTTACATTCTGTAGTTTTAAGTGCCTTAACTGTGACAGTGTGGCATTTCTATTTACTGCTGTGCCTCCTTCTGAACCCATAAAGGCTTGTCTTGTGTATGTAAGTACAATCCTTGTTTATGCCCAGGTCCAGATGCAGAATCACTTCTGTTGCCTCCTGTCTATTGAGTTTGCATGGTGACTATCGGTAAAAGTAATCCGCACAGATATGCTGATGTTGCCTATTGGTCTGTAAAGTTCTCAGTCTCACCTGTGTACAATCCTAGTGGTAACCCAGTGTGTTTATAAAGTATTGGTTCCATTCCCTGTTTGTTCACATTAGGGTTGCTTTACCTTCTCTATCCTATTCCTGTGCTTAACCCTGTTTGTGTTTATTTTTTTCCTGGTGTATACCATTGGCTGATCCCTTGCATCTGTATACTACTTCCATACCTTGAACATGGAGTTCTTGAGACATATTGCTAGAAGACAGACATGATACCTGCACGGTTATACAAAGCAATGACAAATTCTGTCATAGGCATATGCTCAATGTAAGTCTCAGGAAAGTCGTAGCTCATATCCCAAGGATATCATGTTACATGGGTTTCCAAGCAGTAGAACTGCAATTTGAGCATGTTGTGAAAATAGTTTTATATCACAATATCCAATAGTAACGCAAAACACAAGTCACATTGAAAGTTACAACACCATCAATTAATCAATCAATCAATCACGTGTTTGTTAAGCGTGACCACTCACCCGTAAGGGTCTCAAGGCGCTGGGGAGGAGGAGGGGGTGCAGGTGCCAGTCCATCAAGGAGGGGCTCTGTCGAAGAGCCAAGTTTTGAGGATTCTCATGAAAATGGGGAGTGATGTAGTCTGTCTGAGGTGGAGTGGTTGGGCATTCCAGGGACTCGGGCTGCGAGGAAGGAGAAGGAGCGGCCTTCTGATCTGGTCTTTCTGGCACAAGGGGACCACAGCGTAGGAGAGCTGGGCAGATAAATTTGAGTCGGCTGGTCAGGTATGCTGGTCTGGTGTTGTGGAGGGCTTTGTATATGCGGGTGAGGAACTTGAAGGGGATCCTAGTCTCGATTGGGTGCCAG
Source organism: Lissotriton helveticus (assembly GCF_964261635.1). Classification (NCBI taxonomy): domain Eukaryota; kingdom Metazoa; phylum Chordata; class Amphibia; order Caudata; family Salamandridae; genus Lissotriton; species Lissotriton helveticus. The sequence goes on along the minus strand of NC_136065.1, from coordinate 1,642,170,456 downwards.
TAGAGTGTGCGCAGGTGCTGGGAGATATGGCAGGGTCTTGGCAGGTTGAGGACCAGTCTTGCGGCGGTGTTCAAGATGTTTTGTAGCTTGCGTTGAGGTTTTTGTTTATTCCAGTGTAGAGTGCCTTGCCATAGTCGAGTCTGCTGGTGAAGAGGACGCAAGTGACTGACTTTCTGTGCTCGAGAGGGATCCAATTGAAGGTCTTGCATAGGAGGCAGAGGGTGTGGAAACAGGAGGATGCAACGGAGTTGATCTTGCGGTCCATTTGAGTTCGGAGTCCAGGATGAGTCCAAGGTTATGTGCGTGGTACGTGGGGGTGGGTGGGCTTCTGAGGTCGGGGGGCCAGCAAGTATCATTCCAGGCATCGGGGTATGGGCCCATGATGAGGAGTACTTCTGTTTTGTATGTGTTGAGCTGTAGGCAGCTGCTTTTAATCCATATGTCAACAGCTTCCACACCTTCTTTAAAGTTGTGTTTGGCTGCCTTGGGTTCAATGGATAAGGAGAGGATGATTTGGGTGTCGTCTGCATATGAAACAATGTTGAGTCCGTGGGTTCTGACGATGGGGGCGAGCAGAGCCATGTAGACGTTGGGCTGAGGGAGGACCCCTGGGGGACTCCGCAGGTGGTTGGTGTAGGGTCTGAGAGGAAAGGAGGGAGTCTGATCAGCTGCATTCTGCCGGAGAGAAAAGAGCGGATCCCAGTGTCATGGAGACTGCGTGTTAGAGTGTGGTGGGAATCTGTGTCAAAGGCCGCTAAGTGGTCGAGGAGGTTGAGGGCTACTGTTTCTCCTTTGTCCAGTAGGGAGCGGATGTCGTCTGTTGCGGCGAGGAGGGCGGTTTCTGTGCTGTGGTTTTTTCTGAAGCCGAATTGGGCAGAGTTGAGGATGTTGTGCTCTATGATGAAGGTGGCATGTTGGCTATTGATGGCTATCTCAATTACTTTCACTGGGAACGGGAGCAGGGAGATGGATTGGTAGTTTTTAAGGTCAGTGGGGTCTGCCGAGGGCTTCTTCAGGAGGGGTGGACCTTGGCGTGTTTCCAGTCATCGGGAAAGGACGCGGTCGAGAATTGTTGGCTTCAGTGTGGCTGGTGAGGGTTCAGTGTGGTGGTCTACTTCATCCAAGTTGTTGTAGATGTTCTTGATCTTGTGGTGGAAGAAGGCGCTGAGTTTGTTGCAGAGGTCTTGTGAGGGAAGAATGTCAGTAGATTCCCTGGTGGGTTAGGTGAACCGCTTAATGATGCTGAAGAGTTCTTTGCTGTTGTGTGTGTGTGGAGATTCTGTCTTCAATCGTTGTTTTTCTCGTGTTTCTGATGAGTTGGTGGTGGGCGTTGGTGGCAGTTCTGAAGTTGTTGTGGGCTTCCGTGGATTTGGAGTTCATCCAGGCCTTTTCGAGGCAGCGGGATCGGCGTCTGGACTCTCGAAGTTTGGTGGGAAACCATCTGGCTTTCTTGACGTGTGTGTTGTTGTTCTTCTTGAGGGGGGCTACATTGTTGGCGCTGTTGGAGATCCATCTTGGCTGCGGTGTTGGGGTCGTCATCTTCCGCGGTGGTTGGGGTCGAGTTGCCAAGTGAGGAGGTGAGCTGGTCTTCAGTGATTTAATACTGAGCATTGACTTTTACCCTAAAAACTAATGATAGTCATGTTGAACAAAAAAACAGCACACCTGAAAATACATATATAACCTCCATTAACCAGTGAAAATGGCCTTGTAACTATATGGTCAAGCCCTGCTCCTTCCTTCAGGACTCCAGGACTGCTGAAATGAATGCATTTAAAGATACAAGTAAAACCAGACCGTAAAACTGCTTGAACTAATAATATATTTTAACTTGAACTGCACAGGGAGAGAAACTAGAAACCACATATAAATATGCAATGTAAAACAACTGGAAATGAAATTGAGGCCTAGTTATGTCAACTTTTAAAGATTTGTTATGTCAAATATTAATCGATCAATCAGGGTTTTATAAAGCGCGCTTCTCACCCGTGAGGGTCTCAAGGCGCTGGGGGAGGAGGGTGGGAGCAGCTCCGGATCAGTCGACGAGCCAGGTCTTGAGGTCCTTCCTGAACGTGTGCAGGGTGCGGGAGCGCCTGAGGTTCACTCGGTACTCATTCCAGGTTTTGGCTGCGATGTAGGGGAAGGCTCTCCTGCCTGTTCTGTTTCTGTCGATGGGGGGACCTTTGCCAGGGCGAGGTCGGCGGAGCAGAGGTACCTCTTTGGTACGTAGAAGGATATTCTCTCATTGAGGTATTTGGGTCCGATGTTGTTTAGGGATTTGTAGGCGTTGGTGGGGAGTTAGAAGGTGACCCTCTTCTTGACGGAGAGCCAGTGGAGGTCTCATAGGTGATTGGTCATGTGTTTGTGATGCGGTGTCCCAAGGATGAGTCTGGATGCAGCGTTCTGGATGGTTTGGAAATACAGCTCAGTTACAACATTTGCAACTGTTCATGTTAATTAAGATCACTTTATTTATTAAGTATAAATGCTCTCTCTCAGTCCTTCCCTCTGATGTTATAAATCATCACAAACCTCACAATTTACAACTCTTTATGGTCCATTCTCTATTTCTTTTGCTTTGAATTCTCCAATGCTTTTATTTTCTCAAAACACTAGCATTACAAATATCCATTTTAATCACACCCTTTTCCATTTCTGGTAGCTGTGATCTCTTTCATGCACTTACAATGTAACCAATTTTCTGACTTATTAATTCCAAGAACTTAAAAATAACTTTTAGGCCAAATATATGCAATACAATATTAATGGCAGGGTTTGCAATTGTACACATCATTCACCTACCCACATCACCAAACCATTCACAAATCTTTGTAATTCAATTTCCAAAAGTCCTGAACCATGAGCCAACATTCTCCTATACATCAATCTTATCAAAAGAATTTGCTTCACACAAAATATTAGTAATATTAATAATACATGAATTAATTAGCTTGCTAATATCTAGCAAAAAGTACAACAGTGCTGTAGCTTCAAAACACAGTAAATACCACCTTCTTTCACAAGAGGTATATCCAAATCAAGCCTATTTGACAAAACCATTGCACGTATAGCAATTATCTTTTCATTAATTTTTGTACTGCACCAGTTGTATTAGTTGCAATCTGACAACTTTCTAATCTTCACATCATTCAAAGTAACCGCAATAGGAGTAATCAGCACATCACAATTTCCATAAGCACTTATCCAAATCCATATTTCACTCTTCTAAGGCCAGTTTCACTCTTTCCTTTCATATGATACACTCTGGGGAAAACTAAAGCCAAGTAACGGTTATCCACCCAGTCGAGGGTCAGATTAAAATAAGCAGTCCTAGCACAGACATAATAAATTCCTCTATACATAGGCTCTGCACCCTTCATATATTAATCATCAACCACAAACATATAGATACATGCACTTTCACCAACCATTTCTGCTCTTGTTTAAATGTAAGTATAGGATTCATGTTCAGATTTCTGAATTGCTCTTCAGCTTCTTCTTGTAACTCAATCCCTTTCACTCCACCCAAACTTCTACAAATTTTTACTTTTCTTTCATTAAATAATTTAATAACATTTTGTTCTAAACCAGTCAATCTACACACACACACTCTTGTCATTATTGATGTTAGTTTTTATGTTAACTTGTCTAATTGGTTCAACAGGTTTTGTATAAGAACCTAAATAACTCAATTGTAAGCAAATTCTTCAATAGAGATTAACATTTATATCACTAAAAATCTTGACCACAAAGAATTGACATGAAGATACTGCACGCCAAACCATAGGAGAATGGAAGTTGACTATGGATTACCCTTCTGAGGCAGAAGTTGGCAAGTATGCACATACATAGCAATTAGTCAAACTCATTTTGACAAGGTATTCATTTAACAAACTAGTGTGTTCAGTACAATCACTTAAAGAAATATCTTTATAATCTAATCTTTTATTCTGTGAAGCAATATTATTATTATGGAATTCGACTTCAAATTTAGGAGACATATCCAATTGAGGTGTGAAGGCTCACTAAAATAATCAAATTATCATTATGAACATTATAAAAATCATTCTTATGATAAACAACAGCTCTTTTTAAATTGGGCCATAATTCTTCTGTAAAACACTATTAAAAACAAAATGTAAACTACTAAATCAGGTGCAAAAAGCAAAACATCAAGAATTTGAAATGTTAATATGCACCAATAATCGGTTCGACTAAAAAAAAATGTTCATTAGAAATCTACAATCTTTGAATGGTTACCCAATATATAAAACTAATCTCCTTTAGATGTAAGGAATCCGGTTCTAACTAAAGATCTAAGTGATGTAGGCATTCGTAAAAATAGAAAAAAAATGAAAGTCCACTTCAGGACTCAATTGAAAATATTTCTATGTTGGTTTTCTCCAGTTTAATTTCACAACATAATCATGAACTGATTGTCTTTCAAGTTAAAATCTCTTTGCTCTGGTTCTATTTTTTATTAAATATGTATATTAAATTACTGCATACTTTCTGTTTAGTACTTTTAGTACTTTTACTTATGTAGATCTTCTGACTAATGATTCTTCTGACTCTCTGTTACCCAGATCACTGTGATTTTGATTTAAATCTATTTTACTCCCTCCTACACATTCAGACCATCCATCTTGGATCCAATTTCAAGTATAAACCCACAACTACTGCATCTTCGGGTTCACTTGCCACATGATCTGTGCTGTTTTTGACTAAAACAGCTTGATTTGCTCGGAAGGTTTTGAAATTCATTATTTTGCTTTCTGATTTTCTTGAGTTTGCATCTGTGCTTGTTCTTCTAGTTGCACAATCTGACTTTCACCCCCCCCGCGCTCTGGATCCTCGTAGTGAACTCAAGTTTGACACTGTGAGTCAGTTGTTGGTGACACCACTTCTTCATCTGCAATCTTGACCCTTTTAAAATAGATGTATGGTTCCACTATGGCAAGTCTGTGCATGTCATAGCAGTGCTTGTATTGTCAACGCTCCGTCCATCATTTCCTTTGGTTTTTCTTTGTTCGACCTAAGTTGGCAGGGTATGCTCAGACGTGAGTCCCTTGCTCACTTTGCCAGTGGATTCAAGCAAGCCGGGCTGAAGAAGGCTGAAATGCCAGAAACCGGTCCTCGGTAGCTTGTTTCCGGTCCAGGGAAGGCATGGCTTGGCAGTTCGGGCTGGACTGTTCCCATGAGGCACAGGGTCAGACTGATTTGCATATGGCCATGTCTGAACTAGGGTGGCAGAGTGGGCTAAACAACGGTGATGGAGTAAACCCAGATCAGTTGACTGGGGGTGAGTGCTTGTATTGTCAACGCTCCGTCCATCATTTCCTTTGGTTTTTCATAGCAGTATTCATCACAAGATAAGGTCCACACCACCTTAGCTCCAGGCAGCTCTTTTGAATGTGCTTCTTCACCACAACCCAACAACTTGGTTAAAAGTCATGGCCGTGTTCTTCACTTGCTGACGGTGTTTTCAACTTCACGTGGTGGCAGATAAAGCATTCTACATTGGGCACATCTTTCATCAGTTCAGAAGAAGGTCATCGGAAATGTTCACAAGTGCAACATAGGATATGCAAGGAATCCACATTGCAATGCCCACGATCACTTCATGAGGTGAGAGTCCAGTTACTTTATTGGGTGTACTTCCTAAACTCATTAATAACAGTGACGTTGAATTGCACACTTTGGGCAACTTTGACTTAAGAGTACTATTCGCTCAAACTATACAGGATGTTTCTGGTGGATCGCTCAAAAGAATTATTTGTTCCACACTGAGTGTCCTCCACAAAATATTAATTAATTCACTCTTTATGTGGCTGCCCCTACCTGACTCTAAAGAAGTTGCAAACCAAATCTAGTGAAGCACTCCCGCAACAAGAGCTTGACTATAGTTAAGATGTAACATCTTCTATTTCCTCTACACATCTGTAAAAAGACAAACAATGACTAAATTATACTGTAGCCAAATTACATTGAGGAATCACATCCATGCCAATCTGGAACCTGGTGAAAATATACTTTTCCTTGAAAGGTTCATTGTGGACTCATTTTAATAAACCGGGCCACATAAATCCTTATTTAATGTATGATGACTTCCCACATCAACTGAAGGAGAAAAGTCTGTGGGTTTCAACTTCCTTTTTCCATCTCTTCTGCAAATGTAATAGCAGTTCCCCTTTTCCCAGAGACAGTGAAGGAGGGCTCAAATTCATGACTTGAAATTTTCTAGTAAAATGACAAATCTTCTTGTGCAAGGGCATACTGAGGGAGTAGAAAACAAGAAGGCTGTCCTCATAATGAACGTCAACCTTACTCTGGTAACTCTACAGCCTACTTACAAGTCTCTGTGGTTGGGGAAGGTGAGACAACTTGGTTTGTTTCTCTTGGTAGCCCTGTATTCATACCCTGTCTGCATCTTAACTCCATCCATGTCTAGCTCTACCCAGGATGCGGGAGCTACTTCTAAATCCACTAAAAGAGAGGCACACTCTAAAAATCACTTTTTCTGTAGGTCTCCTATATGCCTTGAATCATTACTCATAAGTAGATGTTTGGACTCCTAAACGTGTAAAATATCCAAGGCTCCCACTCCTCATGGTATCTGATACTTTATTCCATGCTAATTCTTAGTGTAGATGAGAAAATGTCCAGAAAGGCTGGTGATTGACCAACTTGTTCAAACAGTACCAACATGTTGCTCCATTTGCTAGTGGTAGTGGTCAGGACACTATAGAAGGTGACCTGATATCCCTGGCAGGCTGTGCCCAAAACCAAGCTCCAAAAAAATAAAAGAAAAGAAAACGGGTGTCCTTAATTTAACCTACAAGTTGCAGGGAAGATTAAAAACAAGAAGGTTTGATAGGTGTGTCCTGTTATTGGTATGGTGTAAATAAAGAAGCTGTCAATCAAAGAGACAAAAGATAATTAGATTTTTTCTGTGAAGAGAGGCTCCCATCGTGAAGGGTGGACACATCTCAGATAAGAACTGGGGAAAGTAAGATAGTGAAGATGTAATGTAAATTTTATATATAACATGGTAAAAACCATCTGGTATGAAGGGGAAACATCCTTAACAACGCGGACATTACCCCGCGCTGCTATTACGACGCTGCCGTTACAACGCAAGTCGTTACAACGACTTGCACTGGAGGGCGCTATTGGATAGGGAATAGTTAATTTTCTATTCCAACACCTTCCCTACTGTAACGTGGGCTGGAGTTGGAATAGAAAATTCAACTATTCCACTATCCAGCCCTTACAGCGCAAGTCGTTGTAACGACTTGCGTTGTAAAAACAGCGTTGTAACGGCACGCAGTGTAAATGGCCGCGTTGTAATGCCGTACATCCGGTATGAAGACATGCATCTCCGATTGTCCAGTGTCGCATATGGAAAATCTCTGACCTTTGCATTTGGTGCAATATATGTACAAACTGCCTGAGAGTATTGCAAGATAACTGGGCTTAGACTACCCTTCAACGAAGACAGTCGATGCCGGGAGAGGCATTATATCAAAACAAAAACAGAATTTAAAGCATGTTCTAACTGGGTACAAACATCGCAGCTATGGTGGAACATGGATGCTACTGCATATGAAATTCCCCCCAAACTAGAACATGGACACTACTGTATCAATTACAGCTCTGCTAGTAAAGTCCATATTTCTCCTGAATTCACTTTTTCCTTAAGAACTCTAACTCACAGCTCTTCTGTAACCTGAATAGTATTGAGTAGGGAAATAGTAGCAACTCATATTTACATCAGCGAAAAACTGTAAAATAGTGATAGTGATCAATATAATATGCACAAAACAGTTGTATTCAGTCTCCTAACTGGACCAGGGAGGAAGCCCATCCCATTATCCTCTAGTGTGATGTTTATATAGGGCATTGTTTTGTTGTAAAGACATTCTCCAAGAAGAAAGACTCTAGCACAAAAACTTTAACCTACTACTAAAGTAAGATATTCGACTCAACCCTGATGGTATTGCCTAATTTATATCTATGTTGGATCTCACATTTGGACAAGAAGTACAAACACCACAGCCATGACCCATCCTATAACCACAGATAATTCTCATGGCTAAATGATAAGTTAATCAAGATGACCTCAGATTTCAAGTTCTGACCCTACTAGGCGCAGAACCTACTGGATCATGAATGGTTGGACTCTTTCCTCCAGGTACCTTCCTCTTTTCACAGAGTCTTACATCCATGACTTTTACAGTGATTAAAAGGGAATTCAAGTTTTATTCTACCAATAATCACATGTTCAAAGCCATAATTTTGGCTTTTGTGACATGAGTGGGTTTATTAAGAAATCTGAGTTTTTGTTTCCCACTTGACCCTAGTCAGGGATAAGTGTGCGCTTTGGGTTGTGGGAGAGAGTGTAAGCATGATGTTTGAATAATCAACACTGCTGTTGGAAGGGAAAAAACAAGTGCTAAGTAAGATTAAAGGCAAATAGATAAGGAGTTGTACAGCAATGGTAGACCAAAGAACAATCAATACTTTGTTCATTCCCAATGGGCCAAAAAGACATTATTTAGGTATTTTCTGACCCAGTCTCGTTATGATGAGGTACGTCTTCAGTTTTACTGCAAGAAGCTGCTTCCAGACTCTCCAGTTACTATAGTTTGACACATATTGTATGCTGTGCTGGGCAGCACAAGTTATGTTGATTGGGGTCTAAGAGAAGCAATGAGTAAACAAATTCCTCACAAAAAGGTTTAACTTAAAAAGCACCCCCCTACGATGGTTAGGAGAGCTTGTGAATTGAACTACCCAAAGGGTACTGTTTTGACATCTTAGATTAAATGGTGAACACCAACAGTCAATGTTTGATCAGTATCTCTTATGTTACAGGTGTGGAGTGGGTGGATACGAAGCACCGCACCTTAGCCGGTTTCCTAACGAGTACGTACTGGAGCATTGGAATTATGTTGCTGCCTCTGGTGGCATACTTGATACGGGATTGGCGCTGGCTTCTCATTGCTGTTACATGCCCCTATCTTTTGGGCATCATCAGCATATGGTGAGTGAATAGGGCAAAAGCAAGAGAACATATGTTGTAGGGTCACCATGCGTATTCAAGAATGTGATCTCAGATATGACTCTTCCAGTAGAACAATATCAAAGGGTAAACCCACTCTATTATCTTTCAACGGGGAAGTCACAGACAAAGGCCTGATAATGCATTGTGATCAAATACTGAATCTGTTGTCATATACCTCTATGTGTTGTTACTTTGTCTTGCTGTCTGCTTTTAGTGGAACCATTGACATATTGCTAAGCTGCCTGGCTACAGTCACCGTCGTATTCAAAATCCACTCTCTTTCTGACATTCATTTTAATGTGTTCACTGTTGCTTGTCAGTCAATCCCAGAATTGTCTCATCAAGATGATTGGCTCCCGAATTTCTGCCGAACGTTTCCACAACCTCCGTAGGTGTGCAAAACTTTCTCCGAGAACTTCATTCTCTCAAGATCTAAAAGTTGAGTAACAGACGTGCACACAGATACACACACGATTACTTCAGTTTTCTTTATTTCCACAGGTGGATTCCTGAGTCTGTGAGGTGGCTGTTGACCAAAGGCAAGGTGAAGGAAGCTCATGCCCTCTTGGTTCAATGCTCTTCAATGAACGGCCAGGCACACTTGTCCTCCAACATAAACACTGAGGTGAGAGGAGTGTAATACTACACTATAGTGTTTATGCATGGAACTCTCAGAAACCGTGGGAGTTATCTCTTTAACCTCTGGCACTTGCCTTGTTTATTCTATTGTGAGGATGAATGCCACATGCCTGCTAGGTGGCCATAGAGTTCGGCAATTGAGTTGAATGAGAACTGGTACTTATTGTGAAACAGCCAGACATTTACATTCTTCTTGGAATGTGAATATCTGACATATTAAGAGAATTCCATAAGGCTGCAGCAAAAGGGGAGATGTTTCCACAACTTACACCATCCTTGGTGGTGCAGAGAACTGTGAGAAGATCTTGGACGCTTGATTGTAGCTAGATGGATAGGAAATAGTCAAATCGGCCCAACGACATTGAGGCATGTGGGTGGATTGTGCCATGAAACAACCAGTGTACACTGCAGGAATAGGTTAAATGAGTCTTCTTGTCACCTGGTCACCAATGCTGATTACAGAAGATAAGGGCAACTTTTGTAAAGTTGTAGGCTACCTGCTTTTAAAGTTGAAAGCCTCTGATGCATTTGTTACGTACCAGCTTGCTGCTCATTTTGATGAAACTGCTGGGCTTTCATCAAGACTTATGTCAGGAGTCTATTGACAGGAGTCCTACACGATTTAGGTTGGTGCTTCCCAACAGAGTTCTAGGTGTGCACCTGCATTGGCGGAATGTAATCACTGCTGGCAGCTACTATACTCATAATTAGACTAGGACACAACTAACAGTTCAAGGTGGTTTACTGCGAAACGCACCGGGTGTTTTCGGAAATGCCAGAATAAATACTTATACCAAGCAACTTCAGAATACATGTATACTTGAAGACTGGGCAAGATGTGTGTGGTAGAAAGATTCATGAGGTCTCACATTTGTTCTGAACTCAGGACACCCCCGCGCCGCACGGCCACCAGCTGTAGCGTCTGCATCCCCTCGCTACTGTCCTCAGCCTTGCTGAGCCCGCCCCGTTGACCCCGCCCCCGCCGTCATATTTTGCGTGTCATCCGTTGATTCTGTGCTGCCTGTATCGTTTTGCTTCTGTGTTCTGTGCCACACTTAATTTTATTATATTTTTATTTCTCCTGTTCTTGTGCCCGCTCTGTGTAGCGCCGCTCTCCGTGCCCCCCCACCCGCTTCCCGCTCCCCGCTTCCCGCCGCCTGCGTGCGGCCACGCCCCCTTCCCTTCTGTGCCCTCCCTGCTCCCACCTCCCAGCTGCTCCGCCCTCCCTCCCACTTTGCCATAAATGGCGACCGGGCATACGCGCAGCGTTGACGCGCAGCGGGTGCGCCGATTGTGCGCCGACCGCGCCTGGACCGCGCCCAGCGCCAGGACCCCTGGCCCCCACCGCCGGAAGCCGACCCGACGGACCTACGACGCCACAGAACTCAACGCACTCAACAACGGCCGAACCCCGGGCTGCTACCGAGCCACACCGAAACGCACCCACGGACCCTTCAGCTGCCACTCCTGCAACTTCACCTGCAACCGGACCCACGCCATACCAGCACCCACCACCAAGCCGAACGCCAGCAGCACCCACCTGAAGTGCATCCTGCTCAACACCTGCTCCGTCCACAGACACGCCGTCGAGCTCTGGAACCTGCTCGACACCACAGCCCCAGACGTCGCCTTCCTCACGGAAACCTGGATGAACGCCTCCTCAGCGCCCGACATCGCCATCGCCATCCCGGACGGCTACAAGATCATCCGGAGGGACCGCGTCAACCAGACCGGAGGAGGCATCGCCATCATCCACAGAAACACCATCCGCATCTCGACCGACACCGATGATACCCTCGCACCCACCGAACACCTGCACTTCCAGATCCACGTCAACCCCAAGACCACCCTCAGAGGCACTCTCATCTACAGACCCCCGGGACCACGCACACAATTCAGCGAAGACATCGCCGACCTCATCACCCCGCACGCCCTCCCCTCCGCTGACTACATCCTCCTCGGGGACCTCAACTTCCACCTGGAGAACAACAATGACCGCAACACCACCACCCTGTTGGACAACCTCGCCAACCTCGGACTCAAGCAACTGGTGACCACCCCCACCCACTACGCCGGACACACACTCGACCCGATCTTCTCCTCCAGCAAGGACATCGCCTTCAGCCACACCACGGGACTCCACTGGACGGACCACAGCTGCGTCCACTTCAGCTTCAGAAGGACCACGCTCCACCATCACCAGCAACAGGTCCCCCGCAGAAGCTGGAACAAGATCACTGTAGACCAGCTCGCCGCTTCCCTGAGCAAGAACCCTCCCACCATCACAACTAACCCCAGCCAAGCGGCCACTAACCTCACGAAATGGATCAGCGACTGCGCAGACGACCTCGCCCCGCTGAAGACACCGCCGAGCAGACCCGGCAGCAAGAAAGCACCATGGTTCAACGACGAACTCAAGAGCTCCAAAAAGAACTGCAGAGCACTAGAGAAAACCTGGCGCAGAGACCAAACACCGGACAACATGACTGCCCTCAAGCTCGCCACCCGAAAACACCACCAACTGATTCGCGCCACCAAGAAAACAGCATTCAAGGAAAGACTGGACAACAACGCACACAACAGCAAAGAACTCTTCAACATCGTGAAAGAGCTCTCCAACCCCAACGCCGGAAACAACGACATCACCACTTCGCAAGACCTCTGCAACTCCCTCGCTTCCTACTTCCACAACAAGATCGCAGACATACACAACAGCTTCAGCACTCAACCGACGCACGCCACGATCGAACCACCCCCCCCACAACCACCCTCCGTGCCTGGACCCCGATCAGCACCGAAGACACCGTCAAAATGATGAACTCCATTCACTACGGATCTCCAACAGACCCCTGCCCTCACCACGTCTTCAACAAGGCCGACGCTGTCATCGCACCCCACCTGCGGGACATCATCAACACCTCCTTCGACACCGCGACCTTCCCGGAGAGCTGGAAGAGCTGGAAGCACGCCGAACTCAGCGCCCTACTTAAGAAGCCATCAGCCGACTCCACCGACCTCAAGAACTACCGCCCCATCTCGCTGCTCCCATTCCCGGCAAAAGTAATCGAGAAGACCGTCAACAAGCAACTGGCCGCCTTCCTCGAGACGAACGGCTCCCTCGACCTCTCGCAGTCTGGCTTCCGGGCCAACCACAGTACCGAGACCGCCCTGATCGCAGCCACCGATGACATCCGAGCCCTGCTCGACAACGGAGAAACAGCGTCCCTCATCCTCCTGGACCTCTCCGCGGCCTTCGACACTGTCTGCCACCGCACCCTAGTACAGCGCCTCAGCAACGTCGGAATCCAGGAGAAGGCACTGGTGTGGATCATCTCATTCCTCGCCGGAAGGACACAGAGAGTCCGCCTCCCCCCAGATCAGAGGCCACCGAAGTCATCTGCCGCGTTCCTCAAGGCTCCTCGCTCAGCCCAACACTCTTCAACGTCTACATGAACCCCCTCGCAGCCATCGCACGCCAGCACAACATCAACATCATCTCCTACGCCGACGACACTCAGCTGATCCTCTCCCTCACCAACGACCCCGCCACCGCCAGAGCCAACCTACACGAAGGGATGACAGACGTTGCCAAGTGGATGAGGAACAGTCGCCTGAAACTGAACTCGGACAAGACGGAGGTCCTCATCCTGGGATCCGCACCCTCCGCCTGGGATGACTCCTGGTGGCCCCCCGCCCTGGGCAGCGCACCCAAACCCACCGACCATGCACGCAACCTGGGCTTTATCCAGGACTCATCCCTCTCCATGACCAGACAAGTCAACGCCGTCTCCTCGTCGTGCTTCAACATCCTGCGCATGCTACGTAAGATCTTCCGATGGATCCCCACCGAGACCAGGAAGACGGTCACTCAGGCCCTTGTCACCAGCCGTCTGGACTACGGCAACTCCCTCTACGCCGGAACCACCGCCAAACTCCAGAAGAGACTCCAGCGGATCCAGAACACCTCAGCACGACTCATCCTAGACATCCCCCGCCGCAGCCACATCTCCGGACACCTGAGAGACCTGCACTGGCTCCCGGTCAACAAGAGAATCACCTTCCGTCTCCTCACCCACGCACACAAAGCCCTACACAACCAAGGCCCAGGATACCTCAACAGCCGCCTCAACTTCTACGCTCCCACGCGCCAGCTCCGATCGACCAGCCACGCCCTCGCCGCCGTCCCCCGCATCCGAAGAACCACCACAGGAGGAAGTTCCTTCTCCTACCTGGCCGCCAAGACTTGGAACTCCCTCCCGACCCACCTCCGCCTGACCCAAGACCACCTCGCCTTCAGGAAGCAGCTCAAGACCTGGCTGTTCGATCAGTAGCGGACCCCCTCCCCCCAGCGCCTTGAGACCCTCCGGGTGAGTAGTGCGCTATATAAATGATATGATTGATTGATTGATTGACCACTGCCGTAGGGCTGGGAGGCTGTGAGGATAGTGAGCTTGTGTATATATATATATATAAAGCCCGAACTGCTGAACGGAATTACACCAAATTTGGCAAAAAGGTAGCCCTTAGTTCAGACTCGTGCCTTTTGCTTATATGGTGTAAATCCGTTCAGTAGTTCCTGAGAAAATGACAGTTAAAAGCATAGATATATCTATGGCCTCGGAGGGTCCGTGTACCCTAAGCGCAGCCGACGCGCACCCTGCCGTGCACGAGCTGTATTTTAATTGGCTGACAACACATTAATCAGGAAGTGTTGGCAGCCAGACCTATAAAACAAATGCGCAAAACGCGAAAAGGGGGCAGGGTAGAAACACCCTGACCCCCTAGGCCTGTGCAGGGGGTCCCACAACGACCCCAAAGGCCCAATCATTTTTTAAATTTATTTTTTAAATTGGAAAAATCCGGGCAGGATGCGCGGATCTTGCTGATGAAAAAGAAACCTGAAGCGCGGGCTCCCGCAGTTCTTTGGTAATTGGCCCCCGGGGTGGGCAATCCCCGGGACAATAGTCATGTAAAGGGGGGCCCAGAGGGGCCTCCCAGCCCCGTGGACTGCCACCCCCAGGGCTTTATTTAATTATGTGCGGGGAAGCTCTCAGGCCCCCCCAGCCCCGGGGACCACCACCGCTAGGCCTTATTTCAATTGTGTGGGGGCTCTCAGGCCCCCCCAGCCCTGGGGACCGCCACCCCCCGGGGCTTCTCAATATTCATTGAAGGGGCTCTCAGGCCCCCCCAGCACTGGGAACCGCCGCCCCCTGGGGCTTCAAGTTCTTTGCTGGGGGGGCTCTCAGGCCCCCCATCCCCGGGGACTGTCACCCCCCAGGGCTAAAAAAAATGAATGGCTGGGGAACTCACGGCCCCCTCCGCGGGCCCGGGGACCGCCACATCCTGGGGCTTTATTTTTTTTAAATATACCCTGTGTGTGGGGGCTCAAGAAAAAGTTTCTAAGTGTCAACTTTCAAAATAGAATAATATTCCTTAAAAATCACCACTGTAACCAAAACGCTTTTACTCAACTGTTTACAGGAGATGTCACAGGACTGAATCTAGGATCCAGTCCAGTGGTTAGAAAAGTAACCCATAAAGTAAAATATTCCACGCACTTGACGTTCCTCTCTGTAGAAGTTTATATAGGCATCAGATCCTCTATTCTGCTCTCAACAGTCAAATCTTTTAATTTTGTGTTTATTGGCATACTTTCATGTTGCAAGCGTTTTAGCTGGCTAAATCTGAATCGGAAAACAACTTTACTACTGTACAGTAAAGCAATTAAAAAAAAGTATTTTGCTGATGAGATTTGTTCCTTCAAAACCTCACATGAGCAGAAGTACTCTGATCTTGCCGCCTCTATTTGGAACTGTTTGTTTTTATTTAGAATCAAACCCACTCTTCTCATATTCAGCAAGCATCTGGAAACTAAATTGTTCCACATGCTCCTGAACTAAGATTGAGCTCTCCTTTCCCTGACACTGAGTGACCAATTGTTTATCCAGTTCGAGGTTGTCTTGTACTTTTGCAAAACTGTCCCTAGTCCATCACGTTACCGTTTTTTAAAATTTATATAATCTGATAACATTGTCTTTTTTAATGTCACTATATATGTTCTGTATAAAGCCTCTCTCCCAGTCCCTAGGTGTAGGCTCACTATATAAAATTGTTCAGTTGATAAAATGCTTAGGGCCTTATTACGCATGTGGCGGTCCGCGGACTGCCAGACTCACGAGGGCGATGAAGTGATGGTCTCCCAACTGCCAAATTATGACCAGGATGGCCGGGTTTCCCTGGGACCACCGCAACCGCCAAGGATAAGAGATCCCTAGAAGTGGAGCGGGCGGTCTTGAGGCCGCACTGTGCTTGGCGGGGCTGCTGCAGCCCCACTAAGCACATTACGAGTTTCCTCACTGCCACACATTTCATGGCAGTGCGACCACCATATTCTTCTGAGACCGGGCAATGCCACAACATATGGAGGATGTCCACATCCAGCTCACTGCATTGAGGGCAGGCCGCACCTGTGCTAAGGAAGTACTTGTTGATTTGAGCTGGGGTGAGATAAGCCCGATGTAACACAAAGAATTGGATTTGCTTAAACCGCTGATTACGTGGGATGTAAGCCGGACTGGCCCGGACAGCAATCCACTCCCTGTCTGTGAATGCCCTTCCTGGTGTCTCAGAGAGGACAGGTCAGCCTCCGTGTGTTGGCGTGGGGAGGACATGAACCATCGTGTCAAGTGTCTCCTGGTTCCCATCACATGAAGGTATTGCATTGTGTGGGTGGTTTCTGAGCAAGTGGACTGGACTTAGAAGACAGTGAGGCTATAAGTGCTTGGTGCAATAAAAACTGTCCCGGGTGTAAGTTCCCTTGCGCTATGAGTTCCTGATATGGCCATCTTGAAAAAAATCTCCCATGTCTTGAATGCTCTCTGTGGCTCATGTCGTAGCTCGGCTGATGTGGTATGAATGTCCCCCCGTGGTGTTCCTAACAATGTGATAGCAGGCGCATATGGGGTGGAGGTTCTGGTGAGGAAAAGGCTCCTACAAATGCATTTATTAGTTACTGTGAGTAAGAGAGTGACAGGGGGCCTGGGCTTCGCGCATGGATGAAAAACATACAGTAAGACATGATGAGCTATTGGGGGCTGCAATGAAGCTGTGTCCACCAAATACCGAGATGAGAGCCACCTAGCAACCCATTGCAGCTGAGAGGCCAGGTAATAGTGCTCAAAATTAGGCACCGCCAGTCCCCTCAGTTCTGCAGGCAAATATAGTGTCCCCATAGATACCGTATGTCTCGATGTTCCCCTTATAAAGTCCCTCACAGACTTTTCTCATTGGTGGACGAATGGAGGGGAAGTAATAGGTAGAGTGGTAAAATAGTAAAGAAGGCGGGGAAGTGCACCATTTTAATAAGAGCAATCCTCCCTGAGATTGCCAGCAGAAGGGTTTTCCAGAAATTCAGTTGTGACTGCATGGCTGTGGTGGCTCGAAGTATGTTCCCTTCAAATGAGTCTGCCCTGGTGCAATAGACACACACCCCCAATTATCTGAAAGGGTCAGTGCACTATTCTACTGGGGTTCAACCAAGGGCATATCCCGGGTCAGGAGCCTCCTGTAGGAATGGTGAGTATAGATTTTGCTGCGTTAACCCACAATCTTGAGGCTTGTGCGAAGTGTGTTAGGGCCTGATCTAGGGAGGGCGGAATGTTATGAAGGTCACGGACATACAACAACAGGTCGTCTGTATATAATGAAATAATGTGCGTGCAATCTCCCAGAGTAACACGCATGTCCATGTGAGTGCGGACGTGTGCAGCCAGTGGCTACACTGCTAGCGCGAACAGGAGAGGAGACAGCGGGCATCCCTGGCGTGTCCCCCGCTGTACCCGAATGGGATCTGAGCTATAGGGCCCCGTTCTAACCTGGACCGTCAGACTGTGGCATAGCAGTTGTATCATGCTAGTGAAGTATGGTCCCAATCCAAACCCGACCAGGACGGGGAAAAGGAAATTCTAAGCTAGCGAATCAAAGGCCATCTTGAGGTCCAAAACTACGCAGCCCGAGCGAGGTGAGTCAAAAGGGGCGTACTCTGCGACCTGAAAGTAGCGTGGTATGTTCAAAGCTGTGTTACGGTGGGGAACAAACCTGTTCTGGTTGGAATATACCAAGCCGGGAGACAAGCGGGGCCTACCTATTGGCTAACATTTTGGCTAGCATTTTATAGTCTGTGTTTAGGATTGCAATCATTCCGTAGGAACCAGGCGACGTGGGATCTTTGCTGGGCTTCAACGGAGAGACCACGTTGGCTCTGTGCATAGTCAGAGGCAGGGTCCCATCAGTGATTACAGCTGTGTATAGAGAGTGCAGACGAGGTGCCAGTCTTTCCGCATAAGTCTTAAAGAATTCCGCCAGGAGTCCGTCAGGACCCGGCATCTTGCCGGAGGGCAGGGACCGCAATGCTTCTCTTATTTCGTCCTCCTTTAAGGGGATTCCAGGGCAAGGAACTGATCTATCGTTAGCGTGGGCAGCTCCACTGTGTCAAGGAATGACTTCACACTTTAGCCGTTTCCTGCCTGCATAGTCTCATACAGCCTAGAGTAATGACCTGTCGTTACTGCGTGAATATCCTGAGTACTCCACGTATGTCCCAGGTCATCCGCTAGCATCTGTATTGGGCGTTGGGGATACTCTTGCTGCATCAAATAGGCCAATAATTTCCCCGCTTTATCCGCCGCAGAATGTAAATGGGCCGAATGTGCCAAATAATTATGGCACTGCAGTCTTTCTAATAGCGCTCTCCTTTCCGTATGGGCATCGTCCAGCCACTACCGTTGGTTCGGCCGAGTAACGGTCCGCAAATCGAGTCGGGTCAATTGTCTCTCGATATCTGACAGTGACGTGTCCAGCTGTTTATGAATACTCCATGTGTGCCCCAGGCAGTGTCCTCTAACCAGTACTTTAAAAGCTTCCCACTCAGCTAGGGTTGAGTCTGTAGAAGCCGTGTTGAGCTCGAAATAACTGGCCACTACAGTCTCCAGCGAGCTTCGAAACACCGGGACTTCCAGGGCTGCTGTCTGCAACTGCCAGACCGGGGTCAGAGGTGGTCGCCCCTCCCAGGCCAGAGGCATTATTTGTGGATTATGGTCTGAATGCGTCCGACCCAGGTAATCTGAGACTGTCAGAGGGAGTAGGGCAGCGAACATTAACATGTGATCTAGGCACACATGTAAGTCGTGAACCGGGGAATAGAAGGAGTAAATTCTAGAATGCGGATGACGGTCACTCCAGACATCAGAAAGCGACCAATGACCTATTCAGGTACGTAAAAGTTGTGCGTTTGAGGAAGCTGTGGTGCGATTTAGGGGAGGGAAGGAGCGAGCAAGAGAAATATTTAACACAGCATTAAAATCTCTCCCCATTGGCCAAGGGACATCTTTCCACCGGTGCAACACCCCCAACAGACTGTTTAGGAAGGTGCCCTGTGCAGTATTGGGGGCATAGATGGAACCCAACAGGGCAGGTTGGTCAATCAGTCTCCCCCTCACCAGCACATATCACCCTGTGGGATCTACCAGCACCTCCTCCTCCACCCAGGGACCCCTTGCTATGAACCATATAACCGCTCCTCTAGCCACGGATGCGTAGTTAGTACTATATATGACCCCGCTAGCGATGGCGCAACCGGACAGCCTCAAGATTCATCAGATGTGTCTCTTGTAATAGTGCAATGCTGGTCGCTCTGCGTTGCAGATAAGCGTATATGGCTTACTGCCTGGCAGGTGTATGTATGCCCCTGACGTTCCAAGTTACAAAGTTAAGATAAGTCATTGTGGCGATCTAAGGCTTGCAGGTCCCACCTGTATAGCGTGCCGCCCTTGTGAGGTGAACACCCCAGGGAAGGTCCTATGTGGTAGCAGCAGGTCTCTGAGCGAGGTGACTCTTGCGGGGGGGGGAAATTATATTATGTCTCATCTGAAGATCTTGATATATCAAACCATACTTATAATTCCAATGTGTAGGACGAGTATTCAAAAGTAGATTCTTTCCCATTATCTCATGGGAGTAATCCTCACCTCTCCTGGCGACTGCTGAGGTGATGAAGCCCCGCTCTGTCCGTCGGTACCTCGGGCTACTCCTGAGCCGAGGCGTATGGTGATGTATCGTATTACTTATTATTTCTTTACCACACAGTATTTCGTACTTTTTCCAGTAGTGTAGTCTTTAGTCCTGAAGAAAGCCAGTGGTTTATTGTCACCTAAAATGGCTGAAACATGTAGACCTCTTTAATCAACTGACGATAGTTATTTTGACAAACTATCCACACTCTTTTTTTAGTTTTGGCACTGTGATAAGCTTTTAGTAAAATTACCTCTGTTATCGTGGTAATCAATTTTAATTGCACTTATGATTTTTTCTCACACTTAGTATTACTGTAAAATTAGTTTTTCAGCACCACAGAGCTTACAAACATGGCCTGATCCATCACTGGTGGTTTTGATTTAGGACAGCTCTCGATTGTATAAGGTGAGCTGTGCTATCAAATACCGGTTTTTCAAATCCCAGATGATGAAGTTCTGCCATTTGGTGGGCTGATGGGATTCCTTTCCAGTTTAACACAGGTTAGCTGTTACAGATTTTGTTTTTTGCCGTATTTCACTTTGTTGAGAGACCAGTAGTATCCTTTTTGTTATGGTATATAGAATACTACTTGGTCTATAAATAAACTTCCCCTGGGACCCCTTATTAATTATGTATTCTGCACGCAGTCATGTATCCACTCTGCACACGACCTCCATTTGGTTCCTAGATGCTCACCTTGGGTGGTTCCTTTGGTCCCTGACTCCACGTCTTCTGGGTCCATTCTCGCCTTAAGTCATGGTTTGCATTCCACTATTTCAGTGTATGGTTTGGTATCCCCCTCGAGATCACTGTGTATTTGCGCTACTTACGTGTTCTAGGATCAAAGTATTGTGTGTAGTGTGGTTATATCTCTGGGTAGGAGGTATTGCAATCTGTTCGTAAGTGTTTATAATAAATCCATATTTTTATAACTTGACTCTGTGGTTCTTTTTCACTTAACCTACACCATAAGATTAACTATTGGTAAAACAAGCTGCTTCACACTCCTTCTGGTCTAAGCTTGAAGGCTGCTCTCCGCAGCACCACTTACAGAGCTATCTAAGGTTGTCTAAGACCACCAAAATCGTCATATGGGTTGTCTGGATTAGTGCAGGGCACTGCATTTATGTAATTAAGCACCATATACTGGGACAGCCTCCTACAGGCCTTCACCCCACTTCACTCACATTTATGCCGCAGGGGCCCAGGCCCACCCCGTCAGTCACCGCCAAGGCCCCGTGTCGAGCCCCAGTCCCCAGGCAACCTCTGATCACAGTGCCCGCATGGGGGCAGAGTCTCACCCCCAGGTAATCCGCATCCTGAGGGACCAAGTCTTAGATGTTCAAGGGGCAACATGGGGGGCACCCCTGAAGTGGAAATAATCATTGTGGGGGGGAAGGTTGAGAGAGAGGCAAGCAGGATGTTTTGTTTTTTCCCTGGGAACCAGACCCCGGCAGTCTCTCTGGCCTGGCCCAGTGCGCTCTCAGTTCCTTTACGTTCATTGCCTCGTACACCAGCTACTGGCACGTACACAGCAGCCCCTCCATCCCTGCCAATCTTCCTCCTCAGTACGTGGCCCACAGGACAGTCCAACTGCTCCACTCAGGTCCCGTCACACTCATGTGGCCGCCACCAAGGTCTGGTGGTCTCCAGCTGACACGGCCGCAGAGAGGTAGTGTTCCATTCTGCTCGATCAGCATGGCCGAGGGTGCAGCCACTGATGACGCAGCAAGTAGGGAATCCTTCGGCAGACAGGTAGTGTTCCATTCTGCTCAAACAGCATTGCCGAGGGTTCAGCCACTGGTGATGGAGCAGGTAGGGGATCCTTCAGTAGGAAGGCCCCAGTGAAGGAGGAGTCTACAGACACACCTCTCAAGCACAGTCAATCCTGGTCTCAGGTCAGGACCTCAGTCAAACTTCCTGGGCCGGCCACCCCTCACCTTGCACCTCTCGATGGTTTATTCCACTTCCCCTGCCACGGATGCGCAGTGTCTCGTTGCAGCCAATCCTGTCTCCCTAGTTTCAATAGCTGGGCCACACTCGCTCGGGCCTTTCTCGAGGCGTGTGGTCAATGGCGAGGTGCTCTCCACATCATCTCCATAAAATCTCAGTTCATCTTCAGGAGGGGATCGGTTGGGCTCCACCTGCCTCCACAATCGCCTCAGGGTAATAGTGCCATTTTTAGATCGGATGGTAGCGGATTTATGGAGATTGTTTCTCGGGCTACCGAGGAGCTCTTCCAGTGTGCATCTTGCCTGATGGTTGGGCAAGTTTGAAATTCTTGGACAAGGTGGACATTATTTAATCCACACTTGAGCCTCATAGAAGATGGGTGCAGGAAAACAAACCATTACCTTTTCAAAGCTTATCACAAATATGTATACCTGCCCCGTTCTCCAGGTTTTTCCAGGCCCTCAGGGTATTTTGCAACAAATCTTACCAGTAAGAACAGGTCATGTTTATTACAAATTGTTCGACACTAGGTGAGAACCACAAAACTAATTTAAATAGTTAACAAATGTTATCATGACGATAAGGGAAGCACCACCCACATCAGCAGTAGCCAGGGGAGGGAGGGAGTAGTGGTGTTCGTGGACTGCCATATCGGAGATAGGAGGTAGACGTCCTGAGTATGACACGGGTGAGTCCTCTCACTGATACAAAGGCGGCACCAGGCTTGGTGCACTCAGTAAGCTTCGGGGTGATCAGTGTGGTAAGCACGACCCTCTAGGGGATATTCGGGGGGGGGGGTAGTTATAGTTGTAGCTGTGCGGATTTAAAATGCGGAAACAGGATTATGTTTGTAACCAATCGCCCCTATGCACCATACTGGGAACCTTGTTGGACATTGACCTTGCGCCGCCCGGCCTCCGGGATGTGGGCTGATGGGCTGTGTAAATGCCAGAAAACATGTGGTGCCTTGTGTGGCGGGGGGACTGATGGTTGCTTCTCTCGATGTTTTGTTCCTAACTTCTGCAATAAAAATATACTTTAAAAAAAAAATGACGATAAGGGAAGCTACAATATAACTACACGTACTATCAGTTGTGATGGGAAAGCCCTGATTACGTGCCAAGGAATGTGTAAAACCTGTTGCAGATAAAGCGAAAAAGTCCCTCGCGCAGAAATGCAATCCCAAAACAAAAAAAAAGAACTTGCAGTGTTATATGTGTCAGAACTTAGAACAAACCAAAGCCATATAGTGCCCAAGAATGATAAATGGATATTTTACAAAGTATTACCAAAACAAGATTGCTAAAAAAACATAATGTATTCAATGCCATACATTGTTGTACAGACAGATATCATAAAAACAGATAAAATACAAGTTAAAAAATATTCCTGTAACCAGGAGTACAATATTATAACACAATGATTTGGAGAAACAAAGTTGTCGACGCAGCGTTTCGGTTTTTTGTCTTTAAAACACCTTCTTCAGGACAGATTTTTCTGAATAGTTAAAAACATACAATTAATCACATCATATTTATCAGCAATCTTTTACATATACATAACTCACTTAGCATGCTAAAATTACAAAATACATTCTTTGGGGCTTATTGTTTTATAACAGTTCTGAGTTAACACTGCCTATCAACACATGCCAACTACCTACAAGAACAATATCATTCTGAAACCTGTTGCAGTCAGCCTGGACCATGTGCATTATTACTTTAAAAGAAGGGGTTTGCCTGTAAACTGTTGATTGTATCATGATCATGATTACAATCATCCAGCATACTAAGAACCAGACTATACATGTCTTCAGTGAACACAAAGCTGAGCTACATACCAAATAAACCTTGCTGTTTAATGTTGTTCTCAGGTACTCAGTAAGGTAGCAGAAGAGGAGAACCCTGGTAAACATTACTCATTCATAGACTTATTCCGAACTCCAGTATTGACAAAAGTCTCCATCTGTGCAGCAGCTGTATGGTAAGGAACTTATTTCTATTGTCTAAAATGTGTGATCATTCCTTGTTTTATGATGCAGCAGACGGGCCAGCTTATTCCAAGTGATTGCCTGTCACCTCTTTTGCAGGTGTGGTGCATTTGTCTCTTACTATGGAATAAGCCTCAACATCACAGGCTTTGAGCTGGACATGTACATGACCCAGTTCCTCTTCGGAGCCGTTGAAATTCCCTTCAAGCTGGGCGTATACATCTTCATGAAGAAGGGCGGCCGGCGTCATGCACTGGCATGGACCCTGCTGATTTTCGGCTTCTGCATTGGCATAAATATAGTCATTCCAGAATGTAAGTTTTTTTGAAGAGCACACTTTTGTATAATTGTCTTTTTCTTCAAATTACTTTTCCTATTAATATTTATTACATACTAGCTTACCCGTCGCGCGTTGCTGCGATCTCCGAAGAAAGGAAATTCAAGGAAACTCGTCATGATAACATTCAATTTACATTGGGTCATTTTTATTGAAACTTATTCATTTTAATATGGAAAACATTTCGAAGTGTCTTTTTAATTCTACATCTTACATCAGTATTCGAAAGATTATGAGGGCCTGGGGGGCCGATATTTAAACAAATATTATGCCAGAAACCTTTGCGGGAGTGTACTCAAAAACTTCCCAAAGTTTCCTGGCGATCAGATGAATGGTGTTTTAATTCTATTTATTTATTCTAGTGCTTGTGGATACACGTTTTTTTGTTTTTCTGTCTTTTGCGTACATCAGTATTTGAAAGATTATGAGGGCCCTGGGGGACCGATATTTAAAAAATGTTATGGCAGAAACCTTCGCCGGAGTGTACTCAACAACTTCCCAAAGTTTCATGGCGATCGGATGAATGGTGTTTTAATTCTATTTTTTTATTTTAGTGCTTGTGGCTACACGATTTTTTGTTTTTCCCTCTTGTGCGTACATCAGTATTCGAAAGATTATGAGGGCCCTGGGGGGCCGATATTTAAAACAAATTATGCCAGAGACCTTCGCTGGAGTGTACTCAACAACTTCCCAAAGTTTCACGGCAATCGGATGAATGGTGTAGTAATGCATAAAGGACAAACAGACAGTCAGACATACAGACAGACATACTTTTGTTTTTATATATATAGATTGTTCAATAAATACGAAAAAACTAATACTATTTTAGCACTGTGACATGAAGGGACTCTAGGATACTCCAGCAGGGACTTGGAACAAACTCATAGCTAAGTATATTCCCAGTTGCTTTTCCAAAATACACATACATTTTCAAACAGGAACTTTCACTTTACAGAACGTAGGGGCCCATTATGATGTCGGGCGGATTGCACCCGCCAGGCTGGCGGTAGCCACCGCCAGACTGGCGGGGGCAATCCGCCCGACATCCACACTCGTTTACCCCCACCATATTAGTGGGGTGGGGACCTCGGCGGACGGAAAAACTGTCTGCCGCTTTTCCACCCCAGTCGCCTTGCGGCCAGGGCAGAAAAGGAATAATATGGTGGCGGTGTCTATTAGACACCACCAGCCATATTACGATGGGCCTGGGCAGGTGCCTTTCCGTGGCAGTGATGCCGCCACGGAAAGGCATGCGGTCTTCACTTTGGGGGCCCTCTGCGGGCCCCCAAAGTGAAGGAGGGGTGGGGGTGCACATGGGGGGGTACCTGTGGTACCGAGCTGCATTTGCATGTACAATGAGGTAGGCACCGTGCGGTGCCTGCCGCATTTTGTATGCAAATGCATACATGCATTTATGGCATTGTGGCAGGCGGTGCGGTGAGCACCGCCCGCCACAATGTTATAAATGCAGGATGCGCCCGCCACTGTGGCGGCCGCATCCTAGTTTCACGGGACCCCCGTCCTTATGGCGGGCGGTCCCTAGTCCCGATAGGATGGCGGGCTGACCCCCTTATTTTCCATTCAGGCCAAACTAAAAGATTTTGAAAGTAGGACCACTCATGTAGGTTAGATATTCATTTCCAATTCTTCTCTATTATCAAAGTCTTCACTATCCATAATCTCCTATCTTATTTCAGTATGTTTGTTAGAAATAACTAAGGGGTATATTACCAACAACTAGCGATAATTTTTGTCTCTAACTTGTTTAGAGACAAACATTATCGCCGCAAATCGGCGATTTTTATCGCAGATAAACCTTGCTATTAGCAAGGTTTATCGCAAATGCGATAAAAAACGGCCGCAATGCATGAATATCGCTGAAAAGTCAGCGATATTCATGCATTATCGAGCAAATGCTCTTAGCCATGTTATCCACCTCCCATTGGATAACATGGCTAAGAACTGCTCAGGGCAGGTGTTAGCTTTTGGAGATATTCGCGCTTAGCGCGAATATCTCCAAAAGTTGGTAATAGGAGATAGCGATGTTAGCGACTGTTTCCAGTCGCTAACATCTTGGCACGCCCACTTTGCATGTCATTAGTGATAAATATCACTGACATGCAAAGTGGGGCCCATGATGGTCGCTATCTCCTATTAGCTGTCGCTAACTGGTGTTAGCGACAGCTTGGTAATAGGGAGATAATTTTATCTCCGCTTTCTTGGCTTTTAAAGCCAAAAAAGCAGAGATAAAACCCCTTGATAATATACCCCTAGGTTTCCATAAACTTGAAGATTTCACTACAAAACAAGGTGGCAAAGAGATCCACCTGGAAAGTCTTCAAAACAAGCCAAGTCAATAGAGAATAAAATAAAGTTGCACATTTTCTCAATTTCTAAATCAATTATTAATGTATCTGAGAGCTTAATTAAGAAACAACATAACTACATCAAGATTACCTACTATATGATTGATGCCCCTTTGCAAAGCTTTGATGGCCATGGGATCTCAATTCTGCAAATATCCTTGATACCTTCTCCCTTCATGGAGCCTGCCCTCCTCCCAGCATGAATTATCATCAGAGCTAAGGCACCTGCCAGCTTAGCCTTCCGCCATCATCTCCCAAGGTTGGACAGAGAGACCCAGGGTCTAGAAAATTGAGGAAAGATAGCTGAACTAATTTTCAACATCATCTCCACAAAAGACTACTACTTTAGGACACCTCCCTTGATTCTTTGGACCCTAGAGTGGCCTGGTACAACACTCAGACATGCAGCACCTTTTTTGTCACTGAGCATCAAACGTTTTAGAACTCCACTAGTGCTGCACCCTGTTCATCTGAGAAACACTGTAGAAAGGAGATGAAGGGTCTTATTTAGAGATTGGCAGCTGGGATACACTGTCAATAACCTGGTGGATGACCTGTCTGTTGTATTACAAGTGCATATAACGTTTTGACATTCAATCAAATACGGCCACCAGTAGAGCCCCTCCCCTAGGGCTAGGGAAGGTCAGAAACTGGGGTCGGGTTGACACCTCCGAGCTCTGCACCCTTCTAGCCTCCTCTATACCCTCCACCTCCATGCCCAATGGCCATCCGGCCTCTCCTCACGTCCAAGCAGAGAATATCAACACCTGGCTGGCTGAGGCACGAGACAGATTGGCTCCCCTTTGAAAGATCAAATGTAAGAGACCACATGACGCCCAGCCTTGGTTCACCAACAACCTTAAGGAAATGAAACTAGCTCCGCGCCAAACTGAGCGCAGGTGGATACAGGACTGCCCTTTGAAAAAATCCACTTTCACGGTGGGTCTCAAAGACTATAAAAATGCCAAATCAGACTACTTTTCACTGAAAATCCTCGGTTCCACCAACAAAGCTAAAGACATTTTCTCCATTATAGATGAACGTGTCAAATCTGATCGCATTACAACCAAACCCATCCCCTCTCAATCCCTCTGTGACTCCCTCAAGACTTACTTCATTGACAAAATCACATGTATCAAAGCAAGCATACCCAAGATCACTTCCTTACAAGCTCCCACCTATGAGCGCAGCAACCCCCTCTCTTTTGACCTCTTTCCACCCATCACTCAGGAGATCTTTTTCTCCCTTCTCAAAAGGGTCCGCTCGGGCTCCCTGACAGACAGCTGCCCCTCCCCCTCATTGCTAGGGAGGTTTTTTCCAATTACCTGAGTCTCCACTATCACTTCTCAACAATTCCCTCATCACGGGCATTGTACCCAACCTCTTCAAGATCGCAGAAGTCACACCTATCTTAAAGAAAGTTGGTGCTGACCCCCTGGTACTCAGCAACTACCGTCCCATCTTATTATTACCCTTCTTGGGTAACATTCTGGAAGCCCATGTTACAAGCTGCTTGAGCGCACACGTGGAACACTCTCACTACTTTGGATTCAGATCAGAACATTCCACCGAGTCCATCATTTTAGCAGTCCACGATGAACTTAGGAAGGGGGCGGACCAGAGCATCTCGCAAGCACTGGTACTCTTGGATCTGTCGGCTGCCTTCGACACCGTCAACCATAATCTATTGGTCGAGCGGGTTGAGAGCGCCGGCATCCGGGGGCTTCCTCTAAAATGGATCACCTCCTTCCTCAGCAACCGCAATCAAGCGGTCGCCTTTCCAACTTCCCTTCTGAAAAAAATAGACTCACCTTCTCTCTCCCCGCTCCTCTTTAATCTGTACATCATGCCACTGATCTTAGACCTCCGGAAGAAAGAAGTAGTCCCTTTTAATTACGCTGATGACCTCCAGCTTGTTTTTACTATTGATTCCTCACCCAGCACCACGGAGACCTTCCGGTCCACCATGACTTTCATAAGGAACTGGATGAACCTAAGTCAATTAAAACTCAACCCAGACAAGATGGAGCTTGTCCTGACTAGAGCCCCAGCTAAGCCTTGGAACTGCAACTTCTGGCCCCCATCCCTGGGTCCCCCACCCTCTCCAGCCAGTTCGGTCAAAAGTCTTGGTGTGACAATCAGCAGTGACCTCACTATGAAGACACAGATCAACTCAGTGATCTCTTTCTGCTTTTTCCATCTTTGCAGGATTCGAAAAATTAGCAGATTTCTCTTGTTTGAGACCCCTGTCCAAGCCACCTTGGCCTTAGTTATGTCACGCATAGATTATGCTAACTCTCTCTATGCCGGAATCCATGCATATCAGCTAAATCGGCTCCAGCTTGTGCAGAACCAAGCAGCCAGACTCTTGTACAGACACTCTAAATCACATCATGTGAAACCTTTGCTGAAAAACCTTCACTGGCTTCCAGTCACCCAGCGCGGTTTCTTTAAAATAGGCTGCCTGGTCCACAGAGCCCTGTCTTCCCACGGACCCGTTTTCATTGCCAACAGAATCCAGCGGTACGTCCCCTCTCGCACCCTATGTTCTGCCTGCTCTAACCTCCTGATTCCACCCTCATTCAAGCAAAAAATACATGGTGGACAACGGTTTGCTTTCCTGGCACTCCAGTTCTGGAATACCCTCCATCCCGAACTATACCAAATCCAGTCCTACTCTCTGTTCAGGTAGTCTCTCAAAACCTGCCTTTTCTCCCTGGCTTTTAACTAACTGATAATCTTCTCACTGCACCTATCTACGCATCCCCAACCAGCGCCAAGAAGCCGCTGGCGATCGCGCGCTCTATAAATAACCTTTATCATATATTTTTTTTCTTCTTTTTTTTTGTCCTCATAACCTCCATGTTGACAAGGTACCAAAAGGATTAGTGGAAAAAGCTGTCTCAGTATAACCAAACAACTGGAAGGGATAAAATTGTTGTAGGAGCCGCCTATCCCTCAGCTTTCCACCGTATTCCAGAAAGGCACTAAGTCGTTGTTACGGCAACATATGGCGAACCTTGGAGTAGTTTTAACAGCCAGAAGGGGGGCCGGGCATGAACCGGATATCGGCTGTTCCATAGGTACAAAAAAGCACCCTGGGAAATCAATCATTGGACTCGGGGGGAAAAAAAACCACAAAAAAAAAACCCCGAGTTGATCACTGAAGCCATGCAAATAAATGCCAAAAAGCTCTTTTACTATGATTACCGGATCTGGCCAAGTCAGTGAGTGAAGTCTGCAATACTGAGTTTTGCCAATCCCTAAGCGAGGGAGGAAGAGGGTCCTTCCATTTCCTGCAGATCTCTCTTCTTGCAAGCAGGACAGAGTAAAAGATTAAACACCTGAGTGGATATTGTACACCATCTAAGACTCCAAATATTATTAGAGACAGATCCATTATCACCGGTCTTCCTAAAGATTCTGTGAGGGACTTGCTAATATCCTGCCAGAATGTAGTTAATGCGGGACATTCTAAAAACATGTGCGTATCCGAGGCAGCGATCAGCCCACATTTAGTACAAGACACTGACTGGCCAGGTGTAAATTTAGAAAGTATTAGGGGGGAATAATATGCCCTATACAAGGTAAAAATGAGATTTCTACGCAGCCAGGAGGGCTTAACAATACTCCACAAGAGCTCGAAAGAAGACTTCCAACGCGTTTGCTGATCAAAATCCGTCATAACCGAACCCCATAAGGAGTCTGGCAAAATGAACTCTCCATATGACACCTCCAGAATAAAGTTATACCATTTAGAAATTTCTTTCTTAGCTGGATCACTGTTTAATAAGTCCATGATAAAAGAGCTGTGTCCTCCAAGCTTTAACTTGTTCTTATTGGCCGAAGATATTTTATAAGCTGCTGCCCAACTGTGGATCTGTATGTATTTGAAACGGGAGAAGTTAGAGCCAATCTTAGCTTGCAAATGTTCCCACGACAGTAGATCTCCCTCATAGAAAAGGTCGCCCCATACTAACAAACCTGCCTCTCTCAGAGGGATTGCTAAGGCGTCATCCAGCCAGGGAGGATTTTCTGGCAAATCCCTCAGTGGAGTTTTCTCAGAGAAGTAATTTACTTTTATGCATTTCGTGATTTCAGCCCATGTTCTAGCAAAACCTTGTAAAGTCTTCAGTTTAATTTTTTTTTAAAACGTAGGATTTCCAAATTTAAAAAGAAAACCAGAATGGCCGATTTTTTCCCCCTCCAACATAGCTGTATACATTAGACCCACCCCCAAAGCTGCGGGACCCTTCAATAACATGCGTGAATGAGACAGTTGAAAGGCCCAAGCATAAAATTTTATATCAGGGGCTGTCAAACCACCCTTATCACGTCGCCGTCTTAGTTTTTTCCAGGCGATCCGTGGAAGATGGTTATTCCAGGTGAAATAAGAAATGTTTGATTGGAATTTGGCTAAGGTTTTTGAATCAAAGTATAAAGGAATAGTATTAAACAAAAACGAAACCTTTGGAAGAATAGACATTTTGACAAGATTGACCCTACCTATTAATGACAGAGGGAGGTGTGACCAAGATTGGAGAAGCTTACGGCAATCTTTAAATACTGACGACAGATTAACTTGGACAATTTTGTCGATGTCTTTAACTATGGTCAAACCTAGGTATCTCATTGAGGTGCCCGGATGAAGATACGTTGGAGGGTTAACATCATTCCAAACAAGCATTTCAGTTTTGGCAGTGTTGATTTCATAGCCAGATACCTGACCGAAGGCTTGAGCCAATTTCACGATGGCAGGAAGAGCCGTAACGGCTTCTGATGTTAAAATAAGCACATCGTCGGCATATAGTGCCACTTTCCTCATCCAACCTTGATAACAAAAAGGTTTAATAGAAACCTCCTCCCTCAAATATTGAGCAAAAGGCTCGATGTAGAAATCAAAAAGCAAAGGGGAGAGCGGGCACCCCTGTCGGGTTCCCCTAGTAATTGAAAAAGGGCAGGATAGTTCGCCATTGACAAGAAGGGCAGCAGAGGGATTGCTATACAAGAGGCTAATTACCCTACGGAAGCGGTCTCCGACGCCAAACCTGGCCAAGGCCTCCGACAGATACACCCAATTGACTCTGTCGATAGCCTTTGTTGCATCCAATGTAAGGGCCGCCAGTGGAAGATTATAAGATGTTGCAATATCTATGGCGCCGATGAGGTCATAAGTCAATTCGTATAATTGTCTACCCTTCAAGATCCCCTTTTGATCCGAATGTAGGACAGAAGGTGCAATGTCGGCCAGTCTTGAAGATAGAACTGTGGTAAATAATTTATAATCCACGTTCAAGATGGAGATTGGCCTATACGACCCACACTCTTCCTTAGGCTTACCCGATTTTAAGATGAGAGTAATAGAGGCATTATCCCAAGATGATGGAGGGGCCATTCCTTCTAGGAGTATTTTATTAAAGAGATTAGTTAGAAAAGGAGTGATCTCTGAGTCCAAGATCTTATATAGCTCAGCTGGCAGGCCATCTGGTCCCAACGCCTTTCCCTTCTTAGATCTCTTAATGGCAGATGTTACCTCACTCTCTGTAATTGGTTTATCCAAATATTGGGATTGTTCAGGAGAAAAAGAGGGCAGA
Source organism: Lissotriton helveticus (assembly GCF_964261635.1). NCBI lineage: Eukaryota > Metazoa > Chordata > Amphibia > Caudata > Salamandridae > Lissotriton > Lissotriton helveticus. Next base: position 1,642,138,439 of record NC_136065.1, on the reverse strand, counting down.
GTAATTTTATTCAGCCAAGCTTTAGCAGATTCAACTGATACCACACTGTCTTCTCGGTATATTTCAGGGAAAAATTCTCTGAATGCCTTCCTGATCTCGTCATCTGAAGAGATCTTGATATTACCTAATTTAATGGATGCAATGTTGTTCCGGACCTGATCTACTTTAGTCTTCCAAGCCAGTAGTTTGCCAGCGCCTTCACTATATTCAAAATGAGCCAGCTTACTGGCCTCCCATCTCTGTTGGACCCTTAGATTTAAAATCGATGCCAAGCTTCCCTTCAAGACGACCAGCTGATTCTGAAGAGGGTCTTAAATAGATCTCGATGCTGTGCTATTAAGGTCAATCTCATGTTGAACGCGGGTCATTTCTAATTCTAGAGAGGAGATCGATTCGTTGTAGCCTTTCTTCCGAAAGGCAACCCTAGACACAATCAACCCCCTCAACATAGCCTTAAACGAGTCCCAGATAATACTATTGGAGGCAGTTCCATTATTAGACAAAAAGAAATTATAGGTCTCTGACTTAAGGTACAGGATGTCTTCTTCCTTAGTGAGGAGAGAACGATCAAAGGACCACGTTGTCGAAGTTCTTTTACTACGGAGACCTAATACCAATTTAACCGCAGAGTGGTCTGAGAGATGCGAAGGAATATATATTATCGTTTTGACAGAATCAACCAATCTTTGAGTAACTAATATATAGTCGATCCTAGACTTATGGTGATATTTAAAATTCCTATAGGAAACCCCCTGTTGATTTCCCGACCTAAGTCGCCAGACATCCACAAACCCATGCAGTCTCATAGCCTCTAGTAAGAAAGATCTAGTTTTAGACAAGACCATAGATCTATTATTCGGGGACTTGTCCAGGATGGGGTCCAGGACAATATTAAAGTCGCCGGCTAGAATTATAGGTCCAGAGATAGAAAGCAACTGTAAAAAGATTGATTTCAGTGAAGAGGGGTCGTCTTGATTCGGACCATAATAGCCCACTATTGTGACTGAGAAGCCAGCCAAAAGAACAGAGGCTATGGCCCATCTACCCGAAGGATCTACCACCTGTGATATTAATTTGGCTTTAACTCCCCTTTTAAAGATGATAGCAACACCTCTTATATGAGAGGTTTGGGTGGTAGAGACAGAAAAATCAATCCATCTATTCTTCTTGATAAGTGCCTCTAGTTCAGGTTGTGTAAGATGAGTTTCCTGCAACACCATGACCTGCGCATCCGAGTCCTTTAAATATTGCAAAATCTTGCTAGCTCGGGACTTGGTCCGGAGGCCATTGACGTTCCAGGAAAGGAAACCCACATCACTCATCTCCTAACCAAAAAACACGGTGAATAGCGCTATACATAAGGAAACGAAAAGTGTTTATAATAATGTAGCAGACCTGTGTAAAGAATGAATTACCATACCAAAAGCTTCCAATTAATTTTTTTTGGTTAATGAGGACTTTTTTTAAATTTTTGCCACCCGTGCACGCTCCCCCCCGCAAGGTGGGAGCCCCTCCCCCCCTGAAGAACCCCAGCATTATCTAACCGGAACAGTGTCCAGTAGAGAGTGCCCCACCGGTTGATCCCCTGCAAGAAAGCCTAATCAGTACCTATTCAAGTGACTAATAACGAATGAGTAAGAACAATTGAAATTAGAATTAGTTGGCTCTGTAGCGCTTTTAAGTAAAGTGATGGATACATAATGCCTATATATATATATATACAGCTACCTTATGGATTCCCTAAATAGAAAATATGAAAGATTATATAACGGGAGCCACTAGGCTTTTGAAAAGAGGGCGTCCTATATTTTAGCCAAAATATTGAACCTAATGTTAAACCTTACGACCCCCTTTGCCCAAATCCAATAATAGCTCATCAGCTGCTTGCACAGACCTAATGTTATACATCTTATTGTTGTACATTATTTTAAGGGCTGCCGGGAACATAAGCTGGGCTGTTGCGCCCAAGTTTCTAAAGGCGTCCAACCGCCTCCCAAACTCCCATTGCTTTTCAAGAGTAATTCGGGAAAGGTCCGATCTAATCAAAAAAGTAAAGCCTTTCCCAGACAGAGATTTTTGTTTTAAAGCCATATTTAAGATGCGCTCCTTTAGAACGTAGGTGTGAAAGTTGACTAAAATTTTGCGTGGTTTAGACCTCTGTGGATTCAGTTTAAAAGGATCTCTATGTACTCTCTGGATATCCAGAGACAATTCTGCAGAAGAGCATTCTAGAGAAAGTGCTTCTTTCAGTAGAGAAACGATAAACTGTTTATTATCAGACCCTTCAGACCCTTCTGGAACATTGAAGATGCAAATGTTCCCTCTTCTTGCGTTATTTTCAAGGGATTCCATCCTCTCGCTGAGGGCCAGCTCTTCCTTGGTAAGTTTCTTAATATCCTCAACCGCATGATCCAAATGGACCGAGTGGGCGCCAACAGTCTCTTCTAACACACCAGTTCTTATGGTGAGACTTTCGATTTTGTTATCGAGCGTTTCACAGTAGTTTTTAAACTCTAGTTGGTTAGCAGATGATTCAGCAAATCCCTTCCTTATCTCTAGTGTAAGAGCTGAAAACATTTCCAGCTCAGAGGCTGCTGTCAATGGAGCTTGTAAAGAAGAGGAAGGGGCCGATAATGAGTTAGTGTCAATTTGAACAGGATTAGCAGAATCATCTACATCTGGACCGCCAGATGCACCTCCCAATTCGGTGGAATCTAATTCTTCAACCTCTTCAGAGAATACAGTAATAGGATCTTGAGGTAAGCTCCGATCCTGCGATAAAGATTGGAGCTGGGATTGTCCTGGCAGGAAGAGCTGCAGATCTGATTCTGGATCTATAGTTCCTTGTACCTTGACCACTAAACCCTTAGATTGAGCTATTTCTGAGACTTGAGCTGAACTTTTTCCAGCGCTATCTGTCACCTCAGATACTGAGGTATCCCCTAGTATGGCAGCTTGACAAGAAGATAAGGAGTTAGTCTCAAATGTAGATGCCATGTCTTTATCATCTAAACCTTCAGGTAGATGTAGAATCTGTGGAATGGCTTTAAAGTAAGAGCGAAGTGAAGGAGTAATTTTGGAGCCTGCTGGAAATACTATTTTAGAATCCTTGGACTTCGCCTTAACTTTAGTCTTCACAATCGGGGTTTTAGGTTTGAATTCGGTGTTCAAAAAAGAGGATGACTTCGTTTTAGATGGTATATTAACTCCCTTTGCTACTTCTAGTCCCCCTACTGGAGCGTCGCTTTTTTGCTCTAATTTCTTTATCATATTATATCATATCAATCAAAACAATTGCAAAGAATGCAGTAAAAATCAGTAAAATCCCTTACAAATAGCCGTACAGATCATATTTCCCGTACGAATCGTACCCGTAAATGTCCCCGTACGTAGAATGAAGTACGATTCGGACCCAAAGCAGATCTCCGTACGAATCATACGAAAGACCATACAACGTAAAAATCCGTAAGAATCGCATTCAGAACAAGCAGTACGTAACGTCCGTACTGATCGAAGCAGCATTTTCCAACCCAGCAAGTACGATTCATCTTGTCAACACTCCGTACAACTCTTTTTCTACGGGAGCTCAAAACGTCCACAAATGCAGATTTTTACTCGAACCGCATATGAAACAGACCCCCCCGGGTACGGTGCGTACACCCCATAATTGCAGGGGTACGGTGCATATGTGATTGTGTGGCTCTCCATACAAATTGCTCATACGCGACGTTTTCCGTACGTATCGCGTTCTCATTCCCCGGTCCGGATCTTACTTGTCGGGTCGTACAGCATGTTTATGATTCGTTCGGTTCACTGTGAGGGTCTGTGTCGTAAGGATTTTCCCTTGCTTTTCGTACGGTTTGCAACGATTAGGTCGTATATTTTTCAAACGAATCTTACTACGCGATTCGGACGGAATCGTACGAGTCACTTGGAAAGGACTACGGATTCGATTCGGTCGTACGATTGGTTTACCAAATCGGAATTGGCCCCATAATGTGATTCAAATAATTAGCAGATACATTAGCCATTCTGAAAAATTCTTTTGAAGAAAGGCTCATAGTTGAATGTTTCACTGAGAAAGTAGAGATTGTAGCTCTTTTATAAAAGCACTTCAAGTTGAATATTTTTTAATGTCCACTGAGATGAAAAATAATAATAATAATTTGTTTTTATTTCTTGTGTTGCACTGAGAAGTTTGGGCCCGCTTCAAAGGGTATGTTGTTCACCCACGATAGTCAGTTTCTGCCCAAAATAGTTTGGGGAGGGTTGAAAAATCATGTTTTATGTGCGATGCAGGCCAGTTTAAAGCAGGCCAAGGTGAAATTAAAATTACGCCAGTGTTATTTTGCGAAATTATGGGAATTTCTTGTTACACTATGGTATGGGAATTGCCTGCAATTACTCCATTAAGCTAATTTGTGTAATTATGTGCCATTTACAGTGAACATTTACTGCAAATGGAGCCATTTATGGCAATTAATAGTAACAATTTACTGAAAATACACAGGAACAACAGAACAGAACTGTAATTTGCCGTGCTCTTGTTTAAATTCATCTTTGCCCCAAAAGTTGATAGCAAGATGCTTTTCATGCTAAAATATAACAAAAAAATGACATACATGCATTGTGCCTAATTTTGAAATTATTTTACCTAATTATACCAGGCAAATTTTGCATCATTTGCACACTTCTCGTTTAAAGATACTTCTTTCTTCACTGGTGAGCCACTTCAGAGAGACCAAAATGGTTATCTTTGTTCAAACTCTCTTGTTCCCAAGACCAACCTGGCAAGCTGTTTTGAAGGTAGCAATATTCAGTTTGGGAATTTCCATACATAGGACTCTACAGTAGTTTGAGTTGAAATGGCCACTGAGTTGATGAGTGCTTTAAGTTTGAGATGTTGTCAAACTGAAGCCAAGAGATTTTGTTTGACTCCAAATTGAAGGTTTAGAGTATAACACTCTAATGAGGTCATGTTTTCATTAGGATAGGGTTTTTGGGTGGGAATAGCAAGAGCAACTCCGTCTTAAGTGAGTTCAACTTTGGGTGAATGACTGATGTAAAGACTTTATTGTCCTTAAGAACTTTGCTCATGAGTTTAAGCCAGAATTGGGTATCTTCTGTTTAAATGGTGTATGATATGTTAGAGCAGCTGAGAATAGATGATTTATTTAAAGGTTGAAAAGCATGGGTAAAAGAAGAGAGCCTGCCAGACCACATAATGGGTATGGTTAGAGATGAGTAGCATTAGATGTCTCGCCTACAGACATCTTTCACTTTAGCTGACTCTCTCTATAAATATGCCTATTGCATTCAATAAAAACTTGACGTGGACCTTGTGTCCACCTCATGCTCATTATTGGATGGCATTTATGTCTGTCTCAGTAGCTGTACTTGATTAGAAGGCTTTCCTCCCTATTTTTATGTTTTTTTATGGCCATTGGAGCATTGTGTTTTGACTAGCTTGGCTCAAAAAGCTGAGAAGGTCTGTTGAGGTCCTACTAGAGGGACTGAAGAAACTGTGACTCTTCCCATGGCCACAGTACCCCTGATGCCAATTGAAATGTTCTACCTGGCCATAATATGGCTGGTGCTCTGGCCTCACTGTACCCTGCACCCATGCTCCCAGATCTAGAGAATTCCCGACAGGTCACAGCCATGCCACAGAGAAAAGGCTATGAGTGCATTTGCCAGGAACTGGACACAATGTAGGTCTGCATAATGTATTTCAAGATTGCCAGAGGTAAGTGCAACTATGTGCATTAGCTATGGTGTCACCCAGAACAGAAAAATATACATGGAAGGCAACTAATGTCTCTTTTAGTGGGTCAGAACTGGTAGGTAAGCTTCACAAGGGGAAAACTTCCTTTGGCAATCTTTGTGAGTCTTGAGTGAACACGAGAAAACATTAGTGATGAACACAAGGCACAAGACTCCACCTGACAGCAGGAAGTAGGAAAGAGCCAAGCTGGTCCAAAATAGAGTCACAAAAAAACCATGAAGATCCAGTCTGAAAGATGTACTACATATCCATGGCTGATTAATGCAATGAAAAATAGGGAATGAATGCAGTGAGGCGTTTTTCCTTTCTAAGCGCTGCCTTATTTCAGTTTGAAACAAGAACTTACATTACAGGGAGAACAGATGCAACATCTTGGATTGGGATACTCCACTAACCATCAAATTACATAAAGCAATTTACAATGGGCAATTTAAAAGGAGTTCTTCCTCTATTCAAAAATACATGATATTTAGGTCACCTTGAAGAATCCCATGTTTGTCATCAAGTGTGATCAAGGAGGTCTGGCGGTTGCACGTGGTGCTAAAAATAGTGCCAACAATACTTGGGGCCTCTTTGTGGTGGGCGATAAAGTTTTTAGTAAGCTCTGTTGTTTTAGAGGATTATGATCATTAGCAATGGAATTTTAGCATCTACACATTTAATTCAATCTCTACCCTTTCATCACTTTCTGGATTAATCTGTGTTTACTTCCAAGAACAAAAGGAACATGTTTGAAACTTTTAGCACAGTTTCTAAGTAGCTCATTACATTGTGAGACACCTTCAGCCATTCTTGGCTTTCAGGTACCACAGTTTTGCATTCTATGGTCTTTAGGGGCCTGATTCACAAAGATAACTTACACCTTTAAGTAATTTGGACTTTTGAGTAAGTTTACTACTTTGTGTTTAGTCACCAAATCTGAGTGAAAGTTACTACTAAAAACAAAGAAAGAAAAAAACAAACAAAAAATGGCCAGCCACTGGTACTGCAACATCCTTCCATAGAAAATAATGGATATAGGGAATTAAAATAACACTGCACACAAAATAATGTTAAATTAAATAAAACGATTTAAGATAGTCAAGAAATCCAAATTAATATAGTTTAATGTTAAAACATATTTAAAAATAGTACAGATTTATTATTTAATATAACATATTTTAATATTCTATTTTGAATGTAAAAATTAATGGAACAATTGTTATTACTAAAGTATACCTAAAATAATTGTATTTAATTATATTTTATTGATCATTATTGCATAATAAAAATATGTTTTTCTTTAGGTTGGTAAATAATTGTTTAAATTAAATTTCAGAAAAATCATTTAAATTTAATTTCAAATAATTTCAGAATGAAGTTTATTGTGATGTAGACTTTTTATTATGTTCTGTCTTTGCATGGTAAAATATAGGAAAAAATTAAAACTGTTTAACTCAAAAATAAATATGGGATCTCCGTACACTGTAACATAATCTTAGAAAAACCAAACATAGCACTAACATAAATACCAAAAGATATATATAAATAGTGGGATCATAGCTATGCACCCACTCGTTTTAAAGCATGTGCAAATTAGTATTTCTTGCTGTTATAGTAACAGGATCTGTCTTGCTCAAAGTGACGTTGGCAGCCTTGAACAATCTGGATGGATCCAGGAACTCAACTTCAATATTAATAATAAATCCTATTTTTACATAATGGGATAAAAATAAGAGGCAACAAGTAAACAATATTGTGGTGGATTTAACATAGATGGTGAGATGGCTAGAAATCTCTGTTGAAGAGACAATATTAAGGACACTCTGTGTAAGTGCAGGAGCACAATAGACAAATTTAACTGCATGCGCGCTAGCGGTTTTCCCGCTGTGCACGGCGGTTTTTAAAAACCCGCGTTACATGACGAGCTGAGCTCGTCATGAGCGTACGAGAGGCGTAACTCATGACGAGCTCAGCTCGTCATCAGCATCGAAGGGGTTAAAGCCTCATTTACAAGGCCATTGCTCCCCTGATGCCTCACGTTTTTTGACACACCAGCGGTGCAGTGCGCATACCCTGTTTTTACAAGGCATCCTAAAGTTACCCTCAATGACTTTTCGGGTACTTTTATATGGGCCCCTTTCACGCATTACTCTGCCTGAAAGGGGCATTCCATGGGTGTTGCTGTGAGTGAACCCAGGCAACATCCATGGAACCTGACACATTCCAAAATTGACAATGTTTTGTAAAGCTGGGAATGCGTCAGAATCCTATGCCTCCACACGGATAAGGGTGTTGCAATTTTGATTAAGGCCGGGATTAGGGGGGTCGATAAAGTCAATTTTGCCAGATCAGTCAGGTAGATGGGGTTTGGCGCAGGCTAACTTTAGCGGAAATGAACAGACAATTGTTTCCTATTATGGGCCGAATATTGATGACCCTACCTGTCTTCTCAGAGTTCAGTCCAACGTGGTGGAGGTCTCTTCTCCTGTAGTTATAGGGGGGGATTTCAATGTTCTTCTTGATCCTCGACAGGATCGATCTAATCATAGTCAGCATGTGGCTGCCCCGCGCTCCCGTCGAGCCATGGTCAATATGATGCATGAGCTAGGTCTTATTTGTGCCTGGAAGATTAAGAGGGGGCGGTACCCGGCTTCACCTATTTCAGTAAAAAACAAGGGCATGCGTCAAGACTAGACTATGTCCAGGTGGATAGGTTGTGTTGAGAAGCTCTGGTCGATATAAAAACACTCCCTAGCATTCTATCAGACCATGCTCCCATTATGTTCACACTTTTGATTGGGAAGGCAAGACGCAACGCAACATCTAGATGGACTCTAAAAAAGGGCTGTACTGCATAATCAGGACATAGTCACTACAGTCAGTATATCTACCAATAACTTCTTCTCAGATAATATTGATTCTGCTCCACCAGAGTTTGTCCGGGACGCTTATAAGGCCCATGTCCGAGGTCAGATCCATAGCCTGACCAGCTCAAGCAACAGGGAGGAGGCAATGAAATTTAAACACCTGGAGGATAAAATCTCCTCTTTAGAGTATAAAAGACAGAGTGCCCAGACAGATAGCTTGCCACAGGTCTTAGCAGAATTAGAACATCTCCGCTTGAATATCGGGGCTTGCTAGACCTAAAAGTCAAGGCACAATGGGCTGTACATGCCAAGGAGAATTACGAATATGGAGAAAAAGCTGGGGCAATTTTAGCCAGTAAGATCAGAGCGGATCGGGTGAGGAACAACATAAATAGCCTAATTATTGACGATCAGGGAACTATATCATGCCATCAGGAGGATATGGAAAAACATTTGCTTTCCCTGTTTTGTAAACTTTATGATGAGGAGGAGTCATCACCAGGCTCTATCAATACCTTACGGTGGTTGGAGAGCAAGGCGCTACCCAGGTTAACAGATGAAGGCCAAGAGATCCTTAGTAGTCCCTTTACAGAGGAAGAAATTAGATCTTACATTAAAAATATAAAGAACAATAAAGCGGCCGGGCCTGATGCTCTCCCCGGGGAGGTGTACAAAGTGTTTCAGGATGTGTTGGTACCAAGGCTGTGTGAATTGTTTAATTACTTTCACAGCCCGGAGGGTAGGGCCCCCCCCTCGTGGAAGGAGTCAACAATTGTACTTATTTTAAAACCAGGGATGGACCCTTTCAAGGCCGACTCTTTTAGGCCCATCTCCCTGCTAAATGCTGATTATAGGATCTTTACTAGTGTTTTGGCAGAGAGATTGGCTAAGCTGGCTCCACAACTCATCAACTCCGATCAGAAAGGCTTTGTGCCTGGAAGATATATTCATGACCTGACTCTCCAATTGATTGGTAGTATAGACCTAGCGGAGGCACGGTCGGAACCCTTGGCAGTGGCTGCATATGACACTGCGAAGGCTTTCGACCGTGTCAATTGGGGCTTTCTCTGGGATGTACTGAGCACTATGGGCTTCGGTGCAACCTTTATCCAAACATTGAGGAGATGTTATGAGGGCGCCTCAGCTGCAATATCATTAAACGGCCTTCCGACACCGCGCTTTAATATAAAGAGGGGAACTAGGCAGGGGTGCCCCATCTCGCCCCTCCTGTTCGATCTCTATATCGAGCCTTTGGCACAGGCGTTGCGGATGGATGACCGGGTCACACCCTTTAGAGTTGGAAACTATAGTTGTAATCTGGCATTATACGCCGATGATTTGCTGATCTATACCAGTCATCCAGCTGAGGCCTTCCATAGAGTGGAAGAGGTAATGACTGAGTTTGGCCAATATTCTGGTTACATGATCAATGATTCCAAAACCGAAATAATATGTTGGGGGGTTGATCATTGGGAGGGAGTTCGAAGCAGTCACCTCAAGTATCTGGGTATAATAATAACACCGGACCTTAATAGTATAGCACAGACCAACATAGAGAAGGTGGCCAAACATATCGATCACCTTATTTCGAGATGGTAGAACCTCCAGTTGACAATTTATGGCCGTGTCAATTTGGTCAAAATGGTAATTTTGCCCAAGTTAACATACTTGTTCAATATGATACCTCTGACCTTTCCTTATAAAATTCTAGGCAAAATTCAGGGGAAAATAGGTAGTTTCGTTTGGGCAAATAAAAATTCTAGGCTATCCTGGAAAAAGTTAAAAAGAAAATTGTCAAAGGGTGGGCTAGCACTTCCGGATGTCCTTTGGAACGCTTTCTCCTTTCAGCTGAAAAACATCCGAAGCCTCCTCACAAGCCCCGATGACTCCAACTGGGGGCGGTTACTGAACATAATGGTGGACCATGAGGGGGGCGGGCCTGTTTTTTTGTATAAGTTTGGTGCGCCAAAGTTCTACAAAAAGGTACACCTAAAGGTATTAAAAAACGCACTCTCAGTATGGACCGGAGTTAAGGGGAGATGGGGCATAAAGTATTATTCAGACCTCGCCCCAATTTGGGACTCTCCAGGTATGCCGTTATGTCTTCGAGACAGTCTGTCTCTTCCCATTAGGAGAGCAGGGATAACAATATGGTCGGATTTAGTAACATCAGAGGGGGTTCTCCCTTGGGAGGCTTTGAGAATGCATCCAACTTTGTTCCTGATATGCCGCCGAAAGAGAGAACATCGGCGGGAACTGGGAAATCGAGTCTGCTCTCCAATCTCCCAGCCCCAGGAAGAGGGAAGTGGGATTCTGGTATCGAAAAATGCTAGAGGAGGACGAAATACAGGCCCCCCCAATGCATCTAATCTGGAACTCCTCTAGGCTTGAAGATGTATCGGCTGTTCTTTACAAAACATCTCTTCATATCTTGTATAAGTATGTAAGATCAGCCTCTTTGAAGAAAAATCATTTTTTTACCATCAATGGGCTATACTATACGCCAAAAAAGAATGCGAAGTTTGTGTGCCCGTCCCCTTCATGGCCTAGATGTGGACTATTTGAAGCAGATGACATCCATGTTTTCTATGACTGCCCTATCTTGGGTCCTTTTTGGATCGCTGTGGAGAAGGCTCTGGAGAGTATTTTTAAAGTTAAATCGAGTTTGAATTTAGCTAGAGTTTTGTTTGGTTTGGACACGGATCTTCTTGGTTTGTTAAGGGGGGCACAAGTGGCTTTATTTCTTAGTCTCATTTTAATCGCTCGCAGAGAGATCTGCAAATTGTGGAAGGACGCTAGCCCTCCTCCTTATGAAAGTTGGCTCCGGGCGGTACTGAGTATTGCACGTTTAGAATCTGGTAGGGGACAAAATGTAAATAGCACGGTTTGGGATCCTTTGATGAATGGGGAAGAGAAATGAGGCTGGTCTAAGGCCCTGTAAAGTCCTATGATTACACCATGCCTCGGAAAAAAGGGGCTGGCCGGGTCGGCTCCAAGTGAATGCAAGAACATCAGCCCTGGGCGCCCAGGACGGAATGGGGCTTGAGTAAGTTTATTTGCACTGCCTTTGGTGAAATGAGGACAAAAAAAAAAAAAAAAGAGGCAACAAGTAAACAATATTGTGGTGGATTTAACATTGATGGTGAGATGGCTAGAAAACTCTGTTGAAGAGACAATATTAAGGGCACTCTGGGTAAGTGCAGGAGCACAATAGACAAATTTAAAGCCTCATTTACAAGGCCATTGCTCCCCTGATGTCTCATGTTTTTTGACACATCAGCAGTGCTGTGTGCCTACCCATTTTTACAAGGCCTCCTAAAGTTACCCTCAATGACTTTTCGGGTACTTTTATATAGGCCCCTCTCATGCATTACTCTTCCTGAAAGGGGCATTCCATGGGTGTGGCTGTGGGTGAACCCAGGCAACATCCATGGAACCTGACACATTCCAAAATTTACAATGTTTTGTAAAGCTGGGAATGTGTCAGAATCCTATGCCTCCACACGGATCACAACGAGGAGAAATACTTTTATTTCTCCTCGTTTTTTCCTCTTTTTATGTGTGATGCATTCGGCAGCACTCATAGAAAGAAGAAAGTGCCATGAATTATTGTTTTTGTGCAGAAAGGTGGGCGTTTATAAACTTGCTCTCCAATACAATATTCAAAAAGGGTGACCGTGTAAATCCAGGCAATTATAGACCCATTAGTCTGACTGATTCTCTTCAGAAACTTTTTTGCAAGCAGGTTTTGGGACATCAGTGAATAGAGTGTTTTAACAGACTCACAGGTTGTTAGAGCTATACAACACACAGGATAGGAGGGTCTCAGGGAGGTTTAAAGACCCGCCCAGGTTAAATCCCCTATTAACTAACGTGAATAACCAAAATAAACCTGGGGGTCTATTGTTGAGTAAACGTTGTATCCTCAAGTGATGAGACTTATGCCCAATGACTAGGTGCAAGGAAAAAACTGTTCAGTCTTCAATGCAATGCTCATAGTCCAACACACATAACCACTAGTAACAGTAGGTGTAACCCATTGTCCAGAGATGGATTCCCATCAAAGTCTTGTTAATGATCAATATTATCATCTGGTCATCCAAGGGTAGGGATGGTGCGTCTCTAGATCATTGAGAAAGTGTCCATACCCTCCATAAGAGACAGGGTTGCGACCCCCAATTACTCGTAGACCATATGTATGACAATTAAATGGGAACAAGTGCAGTGCAAAAAACAAACAAAGTGAAAGTGAATTTAAAAATAGAATAGAGAACACATAGCGAGAAAACTTTAATAGCTATTAGTCTCTTTCTGATTAAAACCAAGAACAGCGCAAAAGAGCAGTTTCACCAAATTGCTGCATTAGGGCCAACATGTTTCTGCCAAACAGGGAACAACCTCCCAGGGCTTTCTTCAGGGCCTCTGTTCTAAATAAATGTTTGCCACTGCATGTGCATACTACATATAAATGAATAAACCAATAGAATTCGTGAAAATATCAAACCATAAAGGATATAAATAACTATTCCTCCATGTCAATTGGTGTAATGTTCACCTACAATAAACAAACAGTGATGTCAGTGTATTGACTATGACAGTATATAAGATTACAGTTAGACATTCAATTTGTCTTACTCACCCATACTGACAGGGGATCGGACCTCACATGGCTATTTGGTGAAACTGCTATTTTGCGCTGTTCTTGGTTTTAATCAGAAAGATGTTACTAGTGGTTATGTGTGTTGGACTATGAGCATTGCATTGAAGACTGAAAAGGTTTTTTCCTTGCACCTAGTCATTGGGCATAAGTCTCATCAGTTGAGAGTACAAAGTTTACTCAACAATAGACCCCCAGGTTTATTTTGGTTATTCAGGTTGTTAGAGCTAACATGAGTACCGCAGACCAGGTCTTTCAGTTCGTTTGTATCTCTTGGAAGGAGGTGTCTATCAACAAAGGTAAACTTTTTATTGCCTTTGTCGATCTTCGATCTGCCTTCAATATGGTCTCCCAAGAAAAGCTTTTGAGGGTGTTTGAGATAATGGGTGCCTCTTTATTGGATATTCTAGTGATGTTACAAGCTGATACTATTGCTCAGGTAAGATGGGGGAAGGAAGTGGCTTTGACTGAATCCATCCACATTGATCGTTGATTGGGGTGTACTTTGGCACCAACGTTGTTTACTTTATATATCAATCGGATGACACTTTGTTAAATTCTAAATTGCCACAGGGACTCCAACAGCTTTTGATGCTTTTCAGCTGTTCTGTGTTGAGCTGGATCTGGAGCATAATAGCTCCAAGACCAAATACATGATCTTTTCTTCACCGAAGGCAACCCTGTGTAAGAGAACTTGGTGGGTGATATCCCCTTAGATGCGGTGGCCAAATTAGATTATTTAGGTATAAAACTTACAAAAAACCTATGCTGGGCTCCAGAAATGAAAAGAGTACTGTTGTCCTTGAACCAACACACTGCTAACATAGCAAAATCCAAAGAAAAATTATATCTAGAAGGAAGGCCCCTGCATTTCAGGTTTACAATGTCAGGGCTCTAGTGTCAGCCCTGCATGGTGTGGAGCTATGGGGTAGTACAGAAACCCAGACCCTTTCTACAGTGGAACATATATTTTTAAGATGTCATCCACGAGCCACGGAGGGGACGGTCGGGTGAGGTAGTATCCTAGGGCATAGTGCTCATTAGCACAAAGTCCCCTGTGTTTTCTCAGAAGGCTCATGAGGCCTTGGACTTCTAGGTAGCAAGAGGAGATAGCGATATTACTTTGTTGCCAAACCAATTGAGCATAATAGGCACACTATGCATATAATTTACACATAGTATTGCCTATGTTCTGGACAGTATTTCACTGTCCTTTGTGAGTAGGGTAGGGATCTGTGTACTCGTCCTGAAGAAGCATTTGGCTTCGAAACATGATGACACAGACACACAGGAGGTGTTGTACATTAATACATTAAACCTACATCTCACTGTTTTTAACAATACCAGCAAGGGGGTTTATTAAAAATCCTCTTATAGTCCCCATTCGCCAGATATTTTTAGCATTCACTTACTAATCACTGCTGACCCTACCACTCACACCCTCACACACTACACATAGTGGGTACATCAAGTGCTCCCGCGCTCCGTAGAGGGGTACGAAGACCCACATGATGAAGCATGACTCCAAGGGCCCTTTTGGTGTGTGAGGGGTATTTAACCCCTTCACTGCTGGGGCTATTGCCCTGCTGTGCCGGGGGGGTGGGGGCACTTACAGCGCCCCGGTGCTCATGACGACCTCAGCTCGTCATGAGCTACGGCGCTCCTGTGCTCATGACGAGCTCAGCTCGTCATGACCACGCCCGTTTCAATGGAACGTTCAGCACAGCAGGGGAATCAGCCCAGCATGTGAGCGTTCCATTGAATGGGCGCGGTCATGACGAGCTCAACTCGTCATGAGCACCGGAGCGCCGTAGCTAATGACGAGCTGATCTCGTCATGAGCACCTAAGGGGTTAAAGAACACAATGTGCTTCTTACCACTGTAGGAAACACATCACCCGCAAGACCACACATCTTATAACATCTTGAATTCTTGTGGGTGGATGCTACCTGTTTATGAATTAAAGATCCCAGTGAATATCCCATTGACTCCTCTTTATTTAGATCTGGCACAAAAGAGAATCATGCATTTGACTGAGTGCAGACTACTCATTTTTTGACACCGGTTCTGGTACACAACAGCGTTAGAATCATACAGGGTGGGCCTCAGAGACCTCATGACTCTGCAATGTGTAAGTAAGATCCCGTGGCTTTGCACTGTAAAGTCTTTACTCCATAAGCTGAGCCTTGATACACACTGGGTCTCTTCCGAGACGTTGTGCTCAATGTCAAAGGCTAGCATCTAAGCCATTTGTTTGGAGAGTGCTGCAGTTGACAACATTTTGCAATGTAGGGGACCATTATCTGATGCTTTTATTGATTTTAAACCTGGGGCATTTTATGAGAATACTATTAATGAAATTGTTCCCCCTTTGGTAAGGAAGCTATACCTACAATATAGGTATGGATCCTTACCTATAAATGTATTTACTTGGAAATGGCAAAAAGAAATGGTCCCTGCTGATGATCTTTGTTCGGTTGTCAAGAGGGTTCTGAGTCACTCATCCATGTAGAGTTGTTTGTCCATTTTGTAAACAGCTCTTTACAAAGAGGATTGTCCCTCTTTGTAGAAACCTGGGCACTCGGAAGCACCAGGAAGAGTTCAGAATACATCAAAGTGACTCAAGCCAGATTGTGGTCTTTGGTCTGTTTAAGTTCCTAATGGCAATGTGGATAAGACAAGCAAAGCATGTATAAAGTAGCACCTCACCTTTCTTATGCTGGTATCTTGCTGTACTACTGACAATGTCTTGACTGAGCTTTTTGTGGAGGAGTTTTATTTCTCACATGCTGCTATTGTAATCTGTTTAACAGATGTACATTTTAAGATTTTATTGAGGCGTTTCTTATCTCATATGCTGCTATTTTAATGTGTTTAACCGATGAAAATTGTAAGGTCTGATTGTTTTATGTATTATGCTTTTTGTAGCCAAAGAGTATATACTGTGCTATTTATAATTGTTTTTACTTTTTATGTCTGAGTTCTGTGCTACACTTTTATGATCTAAAGTGATCGAAATAAAGTCCTCTTGATTCATTGGTTTGTACCTTTTCCCCTTTTCATGACCCACAGTCATATAATGCTGCATCAACCCACCCACTTTCAAAGCAGTAAAGATTATTGGAGTGGAAATGGATGCCAAGCTCTCTATGACATTTTGAGTCCATAGCTTTGTTAAAACCTCTTTCCCCTCTCTCTTTTTTATGTTTATCCCCAAATTGTTCTAGCATTAATACCACTTGTCATCTACCACCTCAACTCTGCCAGTGGACTGTACCTCATGCTCCTGGGATTTGTGCTGACAAACTCCAGTGAATACACTACTTAGCTGCTCAAATCATGCTCAGTAGTCCCTTAGTACACATGCTCCATTTGGTCTAATTGCTGTACAAATAAAAGTTAAAGCTCACTGCGGAGCATACTGAGCAGTCCACAAATTAAGACCTGAATTCATGTGAACACATACCACCCAATATACCTTTTTTCATCATAGTCCAAGCATTTTCTCTCAATCCCAAATTCTAAAAAAATACTTGCACTGGTGAAACCTCATCCTTGGAACATTTTACTTTACTTCCTAGCCATAATTCAGACCCTCCTTGAACGAGCAACACTTGGTAGAGCAATAGTCTCCTACGTCACACTCTATATGTTAAATACACAAACTAATGCCCAGCCAGACAAGTTAGATAAACGGGTCCCTGTCGCAGGGCAATGGCAGTGCGACTGCCCTAATTGTAATAGGGGGTCGGTAGACCTGTCGGTAGACCGCCATCTGTTTATGTTTATGTTTATGTTTATTAGATTTGTATTGCACACAAATACCCGGAGGTGTCTCGGCGCAGAGTATTATCAATTGACAAGTTTAATGCTGAATGGAATCATTGATCAAAGGGCCAAGTTTACAGTTATTTTCAGAAAATTAAAAGGATTGGACTGGTCTTGATGGTGAAAGGGGGAGTATTCCAAAGCCTCGCAGTAGCTACTAGAAAGCGTCTATCTCCTCAAGCAACTGTTCCAGTGCGAGGGAGAGGAAGAAGGTAATTGGATGCCGAGCGAAGAGACCTGCTCAGGGTGTAGATCTTGAAGGCCATTATTAGAAATTGAGGGCCTGAGTTGTAGATGGCCTTATACGCAATACAGAGGGCCTTGAATTGTATGCGGCTTCTGACTCTAAGCCAGTGCAGTTGACGTATGGCCGCAGAAACTGAGTGATACCTGGGAATGTAAAGTAGTACCCTTGCCGCCGCATTTTGGACCGATTGCAATTTGTCCAATACCTGCTGCTGGGCATTCAGCAAGAGGGCATTGCAATAGTCCAATTTTGAGAATATTAAAGTAGTTATAAGAGTTTTTCCTGCTGCGGGAGGTAGATAGGGAAGTAATTTTCTGATTTTTCTGAGTGTTAAAAAGGAGGATGAGATCTCTGTGCCCCATGAGTATGGCAGTCCAACTCATAATAGAGCCCTGAGTAATTTTATTTTATTTAAATTGCCCTTGTGCAGAGAAAATAGTTTAATAATTCATATCCATCTATAGCTACTGATGGGCATGTGTATAGTTTGGAATTACATTAATTAAACTTATGATCCTACAGTAAAACTAGAAAAGATTATTTTACAAGCTATCTACAATATATCTCTATCTCCCTCTTCCACACACTCTTTATGGCTTATGAGCAAAGGACACATTGTCCGGTTACAATGTGCAATAGCTCAAAATGACTTTAAGAACTCAGCAACTTAATGTTAATGACTGGAATATCTTAACTCTTAATTAAGGAGAAATTGTGTTAATGAATGTTATTGGAAATGACATATTTTACCCAAGCAAGGTCCTAATTCAGAGTCATCTGTATAGAAGGTTCCTTTGGGTGTTCCTTGACCCTGTTAGTAAAGCATTGTCCTGCAACTTTTCTCCAGAGTTCATTTCTCTGAGCTGTTAAAACAATGTGAGAATTACAAATACCAGTAATATGGTCTTTCACTGTGGTGTCATAATTTCTGTATATGTTTTCTGACTAATTTGGTTATTCTGTATGCTGAACTATTACATTCTGATTTTATTTTCATCTCTAAATAAATATATTCATATACTAAGAAATTATTATATTATGATGCATCGTCTCATAGATCCTGTCGAATACTTATTCTGTGAATGAGATACTTAAAAATTGTTGTTTGATGTTTGACCTTCAATGGAGGATTTTTGTTGATCCTGACTTGATATAAGCAACATTCAATTAACTTCTTTACTCAGATCTTCAACTGTGATTTAATCCACCTGTATAACTGTTTCCTCTTCTCTTTCCTGCTCTTCCCTAAATCTAGTTTTTGGGGCGCTGCGAACAACAATTGCAGTTATAGGGAAAGGATTCGCTGGAGCCATCTTCACAACTCTGATCCTGTTTAGTACTGAGCTGTACCCCACTGTCCTCAGGTATGCAAATGCAAAACTTCAGATATTCATATTCATAAACTCTTAGTAGTTTTTTTAAAGGAGACACTAAGTGATAATATTATACTTATCAACATCACTGTAGTGTCTGCCTAAAAAAAACTACTGAGAGGTGAAAGCAAGGAGAGGAACATCAAAACCTCAGTCTTTTACAGTGTTTTTCTATTGAATGTGCAGGGAAACTGCATTTAGTAGTGCATAAAGTAGGTCAGAATTACTACAGTAGTACTTGCTGCACTACAAAATTGTATTCACAATCCTACTGGTGAAAATCTCGACCTCAACCTCTCCTTTGTTGTTTATGGGGAAATCAGCCTGTTTTCTATGTTTACCGGCAATCCTGACAGCCTTTATCTGTTTCAACATTTATACAGGAAGAAAAAATACATAACATAACATAACATAACATTTGCTAGACTATTGCACTTAGTCTGTTCTCTTGTGTGTTTAAGTCATGGTTGTATGCTTTAAAACGAATACAACTCATGCCTTTACCATGAAATGCCTTTACAGTGCATGCCTTTAGCACGCAAGGTAAGTACATTTAAGGTAAGGTATATCTATCTTTATATATATATATACTAGCAGCCCGTCCCGACATTGTCCGGGTATGAATTGCTGCCGGCCGATTGTCGCAGCCATTGGCCACGCCCCCAGAACACAAAATGTTGCCCAATAATAATGACCAGTACAAATGCCTAAATCCTAATATGTGAGCGCCCTCCATAATCTGCAGGAGAGTTGTTTCTATCTCTGGAGGTCGCCAGTCTAGAGTGCGTTGGAAGGACCCAGGAAACCACCTGTTTTCTAGCAGTAGTATATTGTTTTGTAGGATTTCGTTTTGATAGCATTTCTTATCTGTGACAGGCCTGTGAAACGCTCTGATTCACAGTGCACTGCTGATGCACTTAAGAGTGCACGTTCAGTAGTGTGTGAACTCGAGTTTCCCTACTTTATTTTTCCTTGCAATATTATATAGCGCAAACTCGACAACATGGCATGAGCACAATTTACATTACACTTGAACACATTCATTTGTGATAGGCATGGGGAGACAAAGCGATTTGCCTGGAATCACAGGATGTTGAGCTGATGCCGAGATCCGAACTCAGCTCCCCAGCTCTAACGTTTGCAATTCTAGAACTTCTGGCGGGAGGTGTGTCTAAAAGTGTATCTCGGTGCTGGCCATCAATGAGAGAGACCTGTGCATTTTTCAAATGGGTGGTGAAAAAATATGAGTATGTTGCTGGAGATGTGGGCCGCCGTGCCACCAATGTACTTACCGGGGGAGGGATAGGCCCTTTCTTGCTATTTCCGTGGAGGCGGGCCTTGTGTCTGCGTGGCGCGAGGCCTGTGCGCAACAGAAGTGGGAAATTTCCAGTGTGCGCTTCAGGTGTCACCGGACGATAAGGCGACATTAGATTTCCTGCACAATGGCCCCTGTTTGTGCTCCTTCCGGCCCTTGGGAATAGCGCCATGCCTGACTTACATACAGTAAAGCAGGTGCATGGCACTGGGAGCGCGGGCAAGCACACCCGGAGCTGGAATGTACAGAACCTGGGAAGAAAAAACAATGAAATATTGGGCACAACGCTCGTTTTTTTTTCTCATAACGTCGCGCCCCGCACATGCCCACGCCCCCAGCACACACCCACAGCACACGATATGAGACATGGCATGAAGGGCGGAACGTACCACACACCCCCAGCATTTGTCACGCCCCCAGCACACACCCACAGCACAACGCAGACACGCCCACAAGGGACTACTTTGCTGGCACAGTTCTTTTACCTTTTAAATGGGTATGGTGGGCTACTGGGATACGTGGTTCAGATCCCTCCTAAAGTGCGTAGATTTGCTGCAATCGCATTGTTGTTAGCTAAGCGAGAAGTTGTAATAGTTTGGGGAGGCAAGAGAGCCCCAACAACAAAGGGATGGCTCCAGAGCATGGCAAACTGCACTACTAACAGCGATATGTTTGCTAATACCGTCCCGGCATCCTCTAGACCCAGAGACATATGGGGCCCATTCCGCACCTTTTTGGCCACACAGCAAAAGCTTCCCTCTACACAACAGGGCCAGGGCAAGGAGCCCACGGGAGTGGGTTGAGGAGATTGTTCCAGTCTTTACAACTGTTATTGTATTGTGTTCCTGTGATGCCAAACTGTTCTATATTCTTGATGTCAATTAACTGTACCTATCGATCCGCAATCACTGCCTTATGCCATTGTATGCTATGCTCTGCAATCTCTTTTTGTAAAATCGATAAATAAAGTTAAAAAAACAGAAAAAATTTAAATGGTGGGCGTCTGCATAGCCTATGTCCTTCTGCTGCAACTTCCCTTTCCAACGCTGTATTGGGTGTTGTGATTGGTGCTGTGGTTACTGAGATTACCCGCCTCAAAGGTTTGGGCTCTCTCTTTATTATATTAGTATGGATATATAAATATATTTCAAAGGCTCTGACAGCAGTAGAGCACTCACAGCAGGTAGGTAATTTCCTTTATTTGTGCACATCAGAGGGTGATACAGCAACCGTCTTTTTATCTGCATGCCAACGCGTTTCAATGCTGTTTGCATCTTCTTCATGGGCTTGGACGAAAAGCGGCATTTTAAAACAACCGGTTCCAGATTTCCTCCCTCTTTAGTAGTAATTGAAGGCAGGTGTGGCTTCGTAGCATTCTGGGACTCGTAGTAGTTGTAATTTATTTCTCATAGTGAGTTCCGCTTTCTTGTCTCCATTGTAGCAGAGTCACAGCGATATTAGCAACTCACTGTGACATTATAAAGCACTCTAGTGTGCTCCGGTATTCAGTGTCCCCTCCGTAGTTAAGGCAAACTGCTGTGCCGATTTCCAAACAGAAGCATTGTGTTTAGACGGCCCCTTTCTCCAGCAGCTCCCTCCTCTCTTCTCAGGTGGTGCTTCTACCCACGACGAAGCTGTCGTGTTAATTTTTATATTTCATAGGCTCTGACATCAGTAGAGGCACTCACAGCTGGTAGGTAATTTCCTTTATTTCGGCACATCAGAGGGTGATACAGCAACCGTCCTTTTATCTGCAATCCAACGCGTTTCAATGCTGTTTGCATCTTCTTCATGGGCTTGGACGAAAAGCGGCATTTTAAAACAATCGGTTCCAGATTTCCTTCCTCTTTAGTAGTAATTGAAGGCAGGTGTGGCTTCGTAGCATTCTGGGACTCGTAGTAGTTGTAATTTATTTCTCATAGTGAGTTCCGCTTTCTTGTCTCCCTTGTAGCAGAGTCACAGCGATATTAGCAACTCACTGTGACATTATAAAGCACTCCAGTGTGCTCCGGTATTCAGTGTCCCCTCCGTAGCTAAGGCAAACTGCTGTGCCGATTTCCAAACAGAAGCATTGTGTTTAGATGGCCCCTTTCTCCAGCGGCTCCCTCCTCTCTTCTCAGGTGGTGCTTCTACCCACGACAAAGCTGTCGTGTTAATTTTTATATTTCAGAGCATTTTTTGACTTGCCCATAACATTGGCATTATTTAACCAATCCTCATGAAATTTTCCCCAAAGAATATCAAAGTAGGTTCTATGTGTCATGGGAAGTTTGGGGGTGATCTGTGCAGTGGAAACCATGAAATAGGGGCACTAAAAAAGGATGTAATGTTAATTCGCGTAGGAACGCATTGACAAACCTGCAGCCCGAACCAGATGTTGTTACGCAGATTGTGCTTTTTGTTATTTGGTGCAAATCTGTCCACTAGTTTTTGAGAACTTTAAGCTGAAAATTATAGATATTTCTCTGGCCGTAGATATTTCGGGCCGATTTTGCAATGAATTACTAATGCACGAGCCAACGGGAATGCTTAAATTGGCTAAACACTACCTGGATAGAAAGTTGCAGCTGCATTTTTATCATCTGAATCACCCACTCATAAATGTACTGAGGCAGTCATGCATTATATTATGATGCATCGTCTCATAGATCCTGTCGAATACTTATTCTGTGAATGAGATACTTAGGAGTTGATTAATATGTCATGCAGAAACTTTCCACCTGACTCCGTCTCGGAATCGGAACCGACCGACTTGCGGTCGACAGTCTGCCGGACCGATTACGCTCTTCGGTCAGAGTCCCTGTCGCAGGTACCCCTTGGTGCCTGCCACACAGTACATGGTTTTACAGGGGGGTCCCTTGGGTACCTCTGTGGCCCCCAACCAGAGGCAGCGGGATGTCAGTTTCTGACAGCCTTTTCATTTTGGACAGCCCGACTCGGAAAGGCTGTTGGAAACCGACATCGTAATCACTCGGTCAGAAACGCTGTCAATAGAGCTGTACGATGCGGCTCCGACCGACATGGATATTCCAAGAGCCAGTCAGAGCCGATTCGGAAAGACTGTTCAGTTTACAATCCGACTGCAAGCATCGTAATCGTCAGGCGGATGGGTTTCCGACGTGGTCTAGGAGAATCTGACTGTCGGTCAGAGCCTTTCTGCACAACATCGTAATCAGCCCCTTAGTGATACAGTGATGCATACAGTGCTATCTTACACTGAAAAAGTTATGCACTGTGTGATAGAGTTATTAAGGGAGTTGTACTTTCTGTTACACAGTCATTTAGATAGTTATGGATTTAGTGTGTTGGTTATAATCTATTTTACAGCTGTAAGTTTTAAACACGGTGGTGGCTATTGAATGCCTGCATTTGGTTTGTCATTTTGTGACGTATTTGCTGCGATACAGGGTTACTGACATTCTCGCGATGCAGGGCGTCACTGGAAACATGGAAAGTCGTTTAAATGGTTGTTTTTATGCAAATTTCCTACAAAAATATGACTTTAAACAGTGCAGAAACAAATCACTAGTGTCTAAAATACTGTAGACTGTGTGCATATATGTGTTTTACATTACCTAAGAAGGCACGAGTGTGGCGGTTACCAGAGACGCCGCGACTGTTTGTGTAATCGCGAAAACACGAAGTAGGGTTAAACAGTTTCTTAAAAAACATACTAGAAAAATATGTGTGCAAATATTTTTTAAAGCAGTGATGTGGTTAGTAATGTGAGCATTGTAATAGAATTAATTTAAGTTAATATTTTTTTATGTGGTGGTGGTCATTGAATGTCTGCTTTTGTTTGCGATTTTGCGATGTGATCTCAATGATCGTAACATCACTGCAGATTTTAAAATCTAAAAAAAATATTTAAAATTTTGACCTCTTCAGTGGCTCTGATTTAAAAATGTCTTTAAGTGTATTTTTCAGTATGTGATTGCTGATCACAGATTCTCCACAGTAAATGCGACAATGTTGTGCCATTGCTAAAAATTCTTAAAAATAAATCAATTTATTAATGTACTGTCTGATAAACACATACCAAATCAAAAAATGAGTGGGATATAATATCTAATTATAGAAAGAAAACATGAAAATCTTAGTGGCTCACATAAAACAAAATGGATGTTACAATTAAGAAGTAGAATCTTAAAAAACCTTAGAAATTCACTGAAAAAAAGCAAAGAGTACAGAGATGTTATTGTTAGGAATTAGCGTTTAAAAACATAGAAATTCATTGACAAAAACAAAGGTTACAGGGACACTATAGTTAGGCTAACATTTCACTCATACAAAACCAGAGAAATTCAGCAGTTATAGTTAGCCGAGCTAACTATAACTCATACCCGCAATGCACTGCATATGACCTCACATTTTACATCACTCATGACATGGTCAGTGACAGAGAGGACATTACAGATGACATTTCAAATGACATCACTGATGACAGCATCTACAGAATCTCCGATGCACCCACTCACACCCCAATCTAACCGTTTGTATACCCATTCTAACTTCCACACTACCATTTTCAAAACCATTGACACACCCATACCAGTACTCACACAACCTCTCACTGATTAATAGGTCTACAAACACATCCATTCATCACCCATGCAGCCACTCATACACTAACTCAGTCACTAATACAGCCACTGATATATCCACTCATTTATATATTCACTGAAAAAAACAAGGGTTACAGAGTGGTTACAGTTAGGCTAAAGTTTCACTCATACAAAACCAGAGAAATTCAGCAATTATAGTTAGCCAAGCCTACTCTAACTCGGGCCCCACAATGCACTGCTTATGACCTCACATATTCCAACACTCATTTCATGTTCAGTGACATCACTGATGACATCTCAAATGACATCAGTGATAACATCATCCAGTGACTCTGAGTGTTTTAAAAAGTTTATGAGTGTTAAATATATACACCAGGGTGTATTGGTGACTCAGTGGGTGTACAAGTGCCTGTATGGATGATTCAGTGGGTGCGTGACTGACTGTATAAGTGAGTGAGTGGGTGTCTCAGTGACTGCATGGGTGATTGACTAGGTTGTGCAAATATCTGCATCAGTGTGTCAGTTGGTATCTAAGTGGTATCTAACATCTGGTATCTGAGTACCTGTATGCGTGTATGAGTGTTTGTGTGGCTGAATGAGAGGGTGTGAAACTGCATGCATGGATGATTGAGTGGTATATCTATCTATATAGATATCCAAGAAACATTCCTCAAATGCGAAGGATGTCATGGACACTCTTGAAATTTCAATGCATTTTAATCACAGAGTAAGTCTTTAATAATGCTTTTCAGCCATATCCTTGATCATGGTAAGGGAAGAGGAACTGTCGTGGTCAATACATATAGTGCAGCAGTGACACAAAAAATGGGTACATATATGAGTGATAAGTACAAGCAATGTCAAAAGTAGCTGTCAGGATTGCACATGAGTTGTTTAAACATGATTGGAAATAAATGAGATGCCAATGAAATTGAAATTGAAATTGAAATTGAAATTGTTTATTTATTGTTCAGTTAATTAAAACCATAACAATATACCAAATTCTAATTTTAAAAAGTCTAAGTCACATAAAATTTACATCTCTATAAACAACATAAAATCCTAGATAATTATATAATTGTAAAATGCTTTTCATATTATTACTATAATTCAACATTCAGTTCATGCTCGTGAATTCGTAAAAATGTAATCAATTTGCAGTTCATTTGGGGGTCATTGGAGTCTAGTCCACTTATGATAGCCGTCTTGCCAGATCTTATGCCTCTGTCCTGAAATGCTCGCTGCAATATTGTGGTTCGGGCTGGTTCCAATGTCTTGCAGTGACATACAAGATGAATCAAATCTTCTTTTTTGTAACCACAATGCTGGCAATTTTCATTTTCTTTTGGGGCTTCTACAAGAGTAGGTAACTGTCCGAACTTTAACGTTATTAATTTCCTCTTTACGTAAATGGAATAGGTGGAGTCCAGATATGCTGCTTGTTTCAAGGTTTTATTAGTGTTGATCAGTGTCCACAAAACACTTCTCGTGCAAAAAAGATCTTTATCGGTCAATAATGAGTGGAACCTTGCAGCTTTATTTATTATTGATTTGAATCCTTGGTATGGCATTTGTTTGCTCCACAACTCCCTTGTGCATGTAATCTTTAAGGAATGTTCAAGAAATGTGTGTGCTGGCGAATGTTTATCTTGATCCATTTCCTGCCATAAGGATTCGTTAAGGCCGTTTTTTTCTACATTTTGTTTTATGTGATACCATACTTTAATGTATGTGTAGAGCCTACCCAATGTTTCATTCATTAGCCCGAACTCCAAGCGCATCTGAGCTGGTGAGGCAGTCTTCGGAAGCAGAAGAACCTTTTTATAAATGCGTGTTATTAGACTGTTTAGGGTTTCTGCGTCGTTTTGGCTGACATTTTCGTTAATAATGGTTTCAGGGACGGACCCTCCAACTTCTTTGCCAGGGTTTTGAGGTCGAATGTTAGGTCCCCTTCTCATTGTTTTATGTATTTTTTCTGATCACGAAACGAAAGTTTATCGTCAATGAAAAATCCCAAATATTTATAGCATAATACTTTCTCCAACAGGTTACCCTTTAATCTAATTTGTTGAGTCGAAGCTGTGCGATTTGTAATAAGCATCGTTTTGGTTTTTGAGAGATTTAATTCCAGGTTGTTTGCCAACAGAAATTCGGAGAGTTCGTCTAATAGCCTTGTCAAACCTACCTTAGTCAAGCTTAAGAGAACAATATCATCTGCGTGGGCCAGATGCGATAATTGTAGTTTTCCTAATTTAGGTTCTGTGTGAATTAATTCCATCTAGCTTTTTTGAAAGGCCTGAGATAAATAAATTAAAAAGGTGTGGAGCTAGTACGCACCCCTGCTTTAGACCTATGTAGGTGTACACTTACCTTGATAGTCTGGCTCCATTTCCAAGTTTCATACGTACCCAGGTATCTGTATACAATAGTAGAAGACCTTTCAATATCCTGTCAGGTATGCCCCAGGATTTGAATTCGGACCACATAAGTTTCCGATCAACACTGTCGAAGGCAGCTTTTAGATCGATGTAACACAGATGGAGATCTTGTTTTCCATTTTTGCATCTTTCTGCGATCAATGAAAGTGACAACATATTTGTAGTGGTTCCAATACCTTTCCTAAATGTATTGGTATTAGGTAAGGTTACAATCACTAGACCATGCTGCTATATCTTTAAGGATTAATGAGGCAAAATATTTGGCTTCAACATCCTGTATGGCGATTTGCCTATAATTTTTGGGACTCGATCTGTCACCTCCTTTGTAAATGGGAGTAATGATTGATCCTTGCCATCTTCCTGGGATTTGATTGATTAATTCTACATCAGGATATAGTTTCACTAGTGTTGGGCTCCAGTAGTCCCAGTCATATTTAAAAGTAGCCTGGGGAATGCCATTTGGACCAGGGGCACCATCACTTTTGCCTTTCTTTATTATGTTTGTTATTTATTTATTTATTCATTTTCAGAGTTTTGTATAGCGCGAACAGGATCCTTAACAGATATCAGAGCGCTTTACATACATATGAAAAGAGAACAATAGGAAAGAAAACTTCATAAGGCAGTTTGTGCAAACTTAGCGAGCAGTGCAAGGTAATAAAATGTGATTGGGTGGTCGATTCAGGCAGAGTAATACCAGGGAGAGACAAACAGGCAAACAGAGGGGCATATTATCAAGGGGGTTTATCTCCACTTTTTTGGATTTTAAAGCCAAGAAAGCGGAGATAAAATGATCTCCCTATTACCTAGCTGTCGCTAACACCAGTTAGCGACAGCTAGTAGGAGATAGCGACCATCTTGGGCCCCACTTTGCATGTCAGTGATATTTATCACTAATGACATGCAAAGTGGGCGTGCCAAGATGTTAGCGACTGGAAACAGTCGCTAACATCGCTATCTCCTATTACCAACTTTTGGAGATATTCGCGCTAAGCGCGAATATCTCCAAAAGCTAACACCTGCCCTGAGCAGTTCTTAGCCATGTTATCCAATGGGAGGTGGATAACATGGCTAAGAGCATTAGCTCGGTAATGCATGAATATCGCTGACTTTTCAGCGATATTCATGCATTGCGGCCGTTTTTTATCGCATTTGCGATAAACCTTGGTAATACCAAGGTTTATCTGCGGTAAAAATCGCCGCAGCTCGGCGGTAAAATTTTCTCTCTAACCAAGCAATAGCGATAATTATCGCTATTGCTTGGTAATATGCCCCAGAATTTGCAGCGTTTATGTTCAAGTGAATTTAGCCAGGAAGATCTATTTGACTTCTTTTTTGAAGAATGCAGTGGATGAGATAAGTCCAGTTTCTGGAGGGAGAGCATTCCAGATCCTGGGAGCCATCCCTGAGAAGGAGTGCTTGTATGTTTTTTTCTTGTGGAATCTTTGCGGTTTCAAAAGGAGAGTTTCTGCGCTTCTTGTGGTTCTTTGTGCTGTTGATTAGATTTCTCCAGTGCTCTGCGATTTTATTCCTTTTTCACTAATATACTTCACAGTTAGTAAATGGAAATTATCCATGTCATGTGGTTGTTCTTGTTTACATTTATTCCTAAGGAAATTAGCCCACTCCTGCTCCTGTATATGCGATGTTAAGATATTTCGAGGTTGTTTATTGACTGCCAGAATTTATTTAAATTTGAATGTCTTGAGTCATAAATTAGTTTAGACTAGAAGCTCTCTGCTTTCTCTTTTTTAAGTTCCCATATTCTTTTTTTAAATTGTATTCTCATTTGTTGAAATGCTTTCCAGCATACGCCCTTGGATTTATCCTGCCGCAGTTTCATTTGAGCTTTTCTTAGTTCTTTGTTTAACGCTTGCAGATCTTTTGGTAGATTTCTTGTCTGGTCATTACTTTCGGCCCCATTTTCTACAACTTTCATAGTTTTCACTTGTTTATCTAGGAATAGCGACCAGGCTTGTACTCTGTTAGTGGGTTTCTGAGGTCAACTCGGCCAAAATACTCTTTATAATTTGAAACAAATTTGTTTTGTTCATGTTTGTCCATTTTAGGTGTCTTAGATTAACAGAGGTGAGTTTGCCCTCAGGCAAATTGGTAGGTTGGTGTCTTGGTGTGTCTAGATGGAAGATGACATGCTGTATTGAGTGATCACTCAAAGGGGTAAATTCTATGTAGATACGAGCTAATATCGGTAATAAGGGAAGAGTTACAAGTGTGAAGTCTAACGTTGAATGCGCCCTTGGACCATAATATGTTTTTTCTGGGGGGCGATCTTCATCATTTCTTCCATTGAGGAAATGCATTCCTTGGAACTTAATACCTGTAACTAGTTGTTGACCAATACTGTCCGCATGGTTGATCCCCATACTGTCTTGCTGTGGTACACACCAAAATGAGTTCTCAGAAATTAGAATATCATCATCATTTGGCGTGAATATCAAGTTTGAATTAAAATCACCTGGTACAATTATATTCAACGTCGGGTCTTCGCAACGTAGTCTTGATATTGCTTTAATTAGAAGGGCGTTTTTCTTCCTTTTTGTTTGAGCCTTTGGTTGTGTATAGTAATTAATTAATATTATCGTGTTAGTTGTGCTTAAATTTTGATCTTAGAATTTTACAATTTGTATTCTGGGATCCGGAGATTTCAACTGTTCTGTTGATATTTTTATCGCTGCCGATACATACACAGTTAATCCTCCTATTGCCCTACCGTAGAGCTTGCTTTTCTCCGCAGCTACTGTATAGTGGACATAGCCTGCTATTGCGACCAAGCCTCTTGCAGGACTATAATGTCACAGTTTGCCAACTCCTTGAGTGGAGGCCTTCATCAAGTAATCGCCTGGCTCCTGCTATATTCCAGAATATCATGTGTATTACATTTGACTCTGAAGTAGAGACCAATTCTCCCTTATGACAGACACCTTGGATGTTCAATATACTCGGTAGCCAGTTCCATTCTTCTGGATGCCAATGAATATCCTCCCCACAACACATCACGAAATTAAGCAGGGGTTGACAAAACAAACAAGATAGAATACACTGAAGTTGCAATAGCAACTACATACAATCTATTCAAATGTATATGTATTTTACGTGGTGTTATGAAACCAGGATATATACAATTCAGTGTAATATCACAACTTGTAGAAAGGTTTCCGGTCTCAGTGAGTATCAAAGTATAGAGAGTTAGACGAAGTAGTCCCCCTGATGGATTCTGGGAAATGGAGTCTCATGCCGTAGATGCAAGAAATGACAGGTGCAGCACACTCAAAACCCCTGTTGTGAACCCTAATCACAGGAAGCTTTCCGACATGTCTTGTTATGCCCAAATAGGTTTTACTAAGCAAACACTAATAGAATAAGGAATCAAGGGATTTCCACATGCGGGGGGCCGAGTAGAGTAAAAATCGATATGTGAGGAGGGTAGTGCAGGTGAAAAGGGCTAAAGGAGTATTGTGACTTAAATGCGAAGTGCTATATGATATAGCATTGGCAGCCCCCCAAGAGAAATTAAAAGGATTGTGCTGTATAGTACTTCACATCATTATACAAATATTGAAGAATGAAAATAAGGACAGAGAGAACATGCCAATGGTTGTGCACGTTCATGCATCATCCACATGCTTTCATACTAGAAATGTTGCCTCAGTGGGCTACTGTCTGTTACACCGTTGGGGCAACCCTTCATAAATCTCGCCCATGTGGGCTTTCACTCTGAATAACATGGTGCAATCCTGCTGTGGCGATCTATACAAAATTAGGTGCAGTGCTTCCTGGGCTACTCTTCTGATACAATGGATGCATATACCTGTATGAAAGAACAAAAATATGAATACTTAATATATTGACAAAACTTTAAATCAGTTAAACAAAATGGAAATTACAAATAACAAAAAGAAGAGAACAATAAATATATCAATTAGCATCATTACCCAAGGTAAACAGACATTTCATCACTGGAATGCAGGCCCTTGGGTGTCAGTGTGTCGAAATTCAGAATTTATTTAGATTGTGCCCCCAGTATGTATTCCATATCAACCCTTCTGGTAGCAAGGGGGATGATATGAATCACCACAAATGTGAGAAGGTTTTCATTGCGAAAATGTATCTCCCAGAAATGTCTTACTACAGGATACTGTTTGTCATTATGACGAACAGCACGTCTGCGCTCAAGAATACGTTTCCTTGCTCGATGAATATCACTGCCTGTGTATAGTTTGTCAAATGTGCAAAAAAAGACGATACACACAGTGATCTGTATTGCAATCATAGTGACCTCTGATCTACTGTTAGAAATGTTTAGGCAATTGGAACTTCTCTCATGCAGCAGAAAAAGCTGCTGCTACTTACACTATATCGATTGGTGAAACCCTGTGTGACCAAATTGTGATTCAGTTTATCCCTGAGTGAGCTTCTCTTCCTAAACATGGTCTGGGGACTTTCATGCATGTATTTATATAATATTTGATTTGTTTGGAGGATATGCCAGTTCTTATTGAAGACCTTTCTGAGCTGGTAGGCCTGTTTCGAGAATGTAGTGATGACTCCCATTTGATCAGGTTTGTCTGATGGAAATTCATTGCTGGGATGTAATAAGCCTTGCCTTGATGATTGGACCATCTCATTATTACTCCATACTGAAATGTTGTTGGACATGATCCTGTATTGCCTTACAAATATATTTTCATGTGTGTTACCCATATGTACAGACAGCTGCAGGGGACTGCAATGGGCACCTGTTTTACCTCCAGTTACGCCAATCTCTTTATAGGTCGTTGGGAGGAATATGTGTCCATGCAACTAGAAATGTTTTAGGATCAGCTGATCATGTGGATCAGGTTTATTGATGACATTTTTGTCATCTGGCAAGGAAATGAGGAGTCTACTTCTGACGTTGAATCCAATTAACAAGGGTAAATTGAGATGAAAGTCTAACCTTGCAACTTTCAGTATTCACAAAGGGCATTTACAAGTAGTAAAGTTAGACATTTGTCTCAGTGAAACTTATGTTTGATCTTAAGTTTAACTGAGACCAAGACTTTAAACTTGCGCCCTTTTTGAGCACCAAAAGTTGTGAAGATAGATTTTCCTCTCAGTTTACCTTTGTGAATTGGGCCATTTGTCACTACTCTTCACACAAACACACACAACATCCAGCTTGCAGCTTTCTTAGATTTAGTAGAACAGTTGGAGAGGTTTGCCTACATTAGTCACTATATTGCGCGAGGAGCAAATGTTTCTGAACTTGTTTAATTGTTACTGGAGGGGGGTGAGTTTTAAGTTTCTTCTCAGCTTTTAAGTCTTTCAGTAAGTTATGACCTGATTATGAGATCGGTAGTCCATATGACCGCCAAACCCGTGGTGGAGGTGCAGTGATGGTTGGGTACCACCGCACCAGTGGTCCAACTGCCATATAATGAGTACGGAAGTTGGACTATGAGTGGACCACCACAACTGCCAGGGGTTCATGATCCCTGGCGTTGAGGTCTTGAAGACAGCACCGCAAAGCATATTACAAGTTTTCTCACTGCGTCCATAACCATGACAGTGAGACTGCATTTCTTAGAGTGGCTGTGAAACAAGGGGGCCCTGTCCTGGTGCCTCATGGCCCATGGGATGCATGTGGGGAGGCACATGATGTGCCCCCCTGTGTTCCTGCACGGCATTGACCTAATAGTCCATGCCATGCAGGAACTTGATTTGGCATTCCCAATGCGGTGCATTTTTGAAAGGTACCACTGTGGAACAACAAAGGACGCCCCTCCAGACTATGTGGAAAAACATAGTCTGGTGGGCAGCCCATGGTTGAGTTTGGCCGTGCAGGAGCAGATCGGTGGTGTGGCGCCCCACTCCCACCCCACCAAATTCGTAATCAGGCCCTAAGTCTCTTTGCTATTATTTTATGTGTAGGATAATGCCAAGATAGTCAGACCAATCCAGAGTAAATGGGCCATTTTCAATGATAAAGTTTGGGGAGAAAATAACAGATCATTAGCATTAACTTTTTTGGGAGTTGGTCAGCAGAATGACTGAAGCATGTCAAACCGTGCACGTATGTTTTATCGTGAGTGGATTTTTCAAAATATTTCATAAGATGTTGCTGTCTCCAAGAAAGCACTATGAGCTTTTTCAGCTTGTTCTGATTGCAACCTGGGAGATGAAAAATGTATAGATTTTTAGCTGGGTAAGTGTGATTAACGGTGTTTATTTTAGCGAGAGCTACGAAGTGACATTAAATAGACGACAGCGAAACTCAAGTTGTTGATGTCACTCAGAATCCTGGAGTGAAAAGCAGCCCTTTTATTTGTAGTTTCCCATTTATAATGTTATGCGATATATGGCTTTTTCATTTAATCTCCCACTGCTGTTATCGGCTGTGCAGGATTAAAGGAGTCATGGGAGCCATGCACACCATGGTCTTTTCTGCACCTGCTCCTGCACCTCTATTAAACTTGGCGGCATATTTATGACCCCCTTTGCATCACTCTTGCGCCACGCAACATGATGCAAGAGCGACGCAAATTAAAAATGAAATTTATGAAGCTACATAAGGCCACCTTGCATGGCCCTGAGTGGCCTCATTGACCTTTAATAATGCAATGCAGTGCAAATCGCTACATAGGGGCAGCGTAACAATGGGTCATTACTGGTTAGCCAGAAACACTCACTTGCTTATATTGAAAGTAAACACTGCTGCACATGCTGTTATGCTATATGCCATCAGAATCATAAGACAATGACCAAGAAATTATATTTTAAATGTAAAAAAAAAACCAAGTCAGCAACATGTGCATGTTAATATTGAGATATGGAGTAATGGTGGACTGAAGAGTGGAAGGTTTGGTCATTGTTTTATTGTTGTTGTTCCTGTTGCTGGAGCTCACTTAATACAACACATTCGATAAACATTTTAATCTGGAAATCTAAGACAGTGTTTAAAATGGATACCAGGGAAATTTGGGAGATATACTTGTGATATCAACCACTTTTCTTTTCTTTAGTTTTTTTTCTGTGTAGAGTGTATACAATGATTCTGTAGCCAATATAATGGTTTTACTGTTCCTGGTGACAAGGAACAGTAAAAAACTGGCTATCTGCCCGCCCATATGAATTGGGTGGTAGGCCCTTACTCTCTAGAGAGAAGTTTGAACACAGCTGAGACGGAGTGGCCAAACTGAAGGTCCATATACATTTAAATTGGGTAGGCAGACCTTCATATTGGTGGGAAGTATACCGCTGTTGCTAAAAAGTATACATATAACCAATATATACATCAGGTCCAAATTAACTATTGAGATGCAAATCTCAAATCGTGTTGAGCTAGCTGATGAGTGTTGTGCATTCATGTGCAAATATTGGTATACCAGTATATGAATACATTGCCCTAGTCTGGATCTCAATATCTTTGGCTTCAGGCCTCTCTTGCTCTCTCTTCTTCCAGGCACAATGGCTTTGGTTTCAACTCATTTATTGGCCGCATAGGTACATCGGTGGCTCCACTGATCCTGCTCCTCGATGAGGCATGGAAACCTTTGCCGCAGGTTATCTACTGCTCAGTGGCTATTCTCAGCAGCTTGGTGACTTATTGCCTTCATGAGACTTTCAACATTCGGCTACCTGAGACAGTAAAGGATGTTGAAGAGACATGGTAAGGCTTGCCCCTATATTCTGTATGTATTGCCATCTATAGGAGGAACATTTATAGTTTGAACATCTTCAGCAGTCTATAAAAAACATGTAAAAACATAAATATAACTGTAAATGTAAATGTGGGTGTACTTGTAAAGCGCACTGCGACTCCATGGAGTATCCTAGCGCTGAAGACCGCTGGGGAACCCATCCTGGTTTTCCCTGTGAGATGGTCCCTTTCTGGGTATCTCCCAGGTGAAACCAGGCATCCCCGGTGTCTGTGGGGGGCCGTTGTAGAGATGAGGAAAGCTTAATCCCCAGAGTTGCTGAGTGTGTTCCCTGGTTAGAGTAGGTACCGAGGCGAGAATTATTGAGTCCGTTTTGACCCTGGTACACGACCCTGCCATGTCTGGAATAGAACCCTGGTCCCGGGCCGTTCTCTGCTTTCGGGTCTGCCGCCTCTAACCAGTGAGCCACACCACTCCACCTGTGTCAAGCCTCTGTTGGTGTGCTATGTTGGCATTGTATGACTCCTTGCAATCCTTTCTCAATCTCCTCTGTATACATTGATGAGCATGCATTTTGATTGCTTACCCTTGTATTCTTTCTTCTCTCTTTGTAACATCTGTTGCTTTCCCTGCAATCCTGAGGGATTCAATAGAGCCCTGTTGCATCTAAGGGGGTGGGCATTAGAGTAGCAGACAGCAATACATCAAGCTGATTTGTCCCACTTATTATATAGGCTACAACGAAGGACTTCTTATCTGACTTTGGTTTCACATAGAAATAAAAGAATGGCTATAATAGAATTTCCTTTGCTCTTTACTTGGTAGTACAGAAAGAAAGCACTAATTAAAGTGCAGCTGCTTTTTCTTCTCTGTGAAATGGAGATCAGATTGTGAGAAAGCCTTCGCAGAAGTCTTGCTTTTCATGTGTCATAGAAACAATACCAGGACTGGCCTATTCTACCTGTGAAACATCTGGACCCTGCTTGTGTTTCCTGGACCTCTGTGAATCTCTGTCCTCAGGCCTGAGGGATGATCACCTTTCTGAGACCTTCCTGTCTCTTTAGTAAGTTATCAAGGAGTGATGGATAGCAGACTGGAGAGTTCTTTCAAGACATTAAAAGAGAGAGGTTTTGGGGACGGAAGTATGATGTTACAACGCATACTTTTACAACACATACCTTTACAACACATTTTTTACAACGCAACATCCATTACAACGCATGACATTACAACGCATGCCATTACAAAGAATTT
Source organism: Lissotriton helveticus (assembly GCF_964261635.1). NCBI lineage: Eukaryota > Metazoa > Chordata > Amphibia > Caudata > Salamandridae > Lissotriton > Lissotriton helveticus. Next base: position 1,642,102,470 of record NC_136065.1, on the reverse strand, counting down.
TTAAAAACTACCTTTACAACGCATTCCATTACAACGCATACTACCTTTACAACGCATACCATCACAACGCATAACATTACATTGCATGTATGGTAAGTATTGGGTAGTGTAGGGGTAAAAAATACTATTCTAACTCCGGGGGGGGGGGGTTGATGTGTTGGATAGTGTAGGGGTAAAAATGTATATTCTAATTCCAGGGGGGTGCAACAGTAGGGTAAGTGTTGGATAGTGTAGGGGTAAAAATTACTATTCTAACTCCAAGGGGGTGCAACAGTAGGGTAAGTGTTGGATAGAGTAGGGGTAAAAATTACTATGCTAACTCCAGGGGGTGTAATAGTAGGGTAAGTGTTGGATAGAGTAGGGGTAAAAATTACTATTCTAACTCCAGGGCATTAGTAGGGTAAGTGTTGGAAAGTATAAGGGTATTATGCGTTGTAATGTTATGCGTTGTAATGGTATGCGTTGTAATGACATGAGTTGTTATGTTAAGTTATGTTAAGGTGAGCTTATAGAGCGCTCTGTCACCGTGGGTTTCCTGGCGCTGATCTGGTGCTGGGGGTGGACAGGGGGGGGTAGCCAGATTGTGGGAAAAGCCATGTTTTCAGAGATCTACGGAATTGGAAGAGCGAATTGGAGGATTTAAGTGAGGGTGGGAGAGAATTCCAGAATTTAGGGGCCAGATATGCAAATCTCCGATTCGCATATCTCCGATCCGAATTGTATGCGTTGTAGTGTCATGCGTTGTAATGGTTGCGTTGTAATGGCATGCGATGTAATGATGTTGCGTTGTAAAAGTTTCGTTGTAAAGGTAGTGCGTTGTAAAAGTGGCGTTGTAAAGATTGTTTCCCTTGGGGACCGATTATAAGCCAGAAGGAGCAGTACCACCCACCTCAACTTGACCAGTGCAGTGTTTCCGCCTCTGATTTTCCTGGGTGAAATTACACCAGATCTGATTTTACCAGCCAGTAAAACAGACTGATAAAAGCTCTCACGGCTTTGACTGCAACAGCAGCTAAGCTACTGTCATTGGCGCTTCCTGAGAGGAGCATGTAATGGTCCCACCTGGCAGTGGCATCATTCTCTCCTTCTCACCTACTGCCTCAACTCCACTCCATCCATCTTGCACCAACCCAACAGCTCACTTTCAACACCTGCTCCAATACTCTGCTGAATAGCACATGGTAAGTCCATGTCTGTACAGTTATTACCCATTGCAATGGGTCTAACTCATACTTTAAGGTACTGGTAGAGTGCTGTCGCATGGTAATTCTGTGTGCAAAGTGTGCACCCTGCAAGCACTCTGCTGAAAACCTGCCACAATAGAAGGGTCTGACGTCAGAGAGTAAATCAGGGTTTTCACCAAAATCTATCTTCCCAGTACACAGTCTGAGTATACAGTTTGAGTTAAGTTTCTGTTTTTTGTATAAGTGCACTAATCTGCTAATATGCAAATGTATGCCCACAACATTTGTGCTTGGCTGTTTCTGCCTCCATTAGAAGATGCTTGTGACATTGGGTCACGCTTTTCAGGATTCTACCCTCACAGCAGAACCATTGGAAATGGAGGGCATGGTTGAAAATAAAAATAAAAGAACACCAGAAATTCTGTCACAAACCTGACAATTATCTTCTTAGCAGAATTCATAAATGTTGAGTCAACAGTGTTTTCTAAAGGTCTGCACAGAAGCTTAGATGGCAGCTCTTCATGTCTCCATTAAAGAACCTACCTTATGAAAGCAGCACAGGATTTTTATGGATCTGAGTGAATAAGGTTTAAGCTCCTTGGAATGCAGAAACCATCTGAAAATTGGTTAAAGAGATGATACTATTATTTATATTGGGGTGCCTGAGACTTCTGTTATCTGAGCATGCAGATCAGCACCTTTGTCTTTGCCACATGAACATCAGATGCAACCCTCTGAAACAGACAACATTAACATACTTAAAAAGGGATATACTACATCACACAACTCTCTCCTGGCTAGCATTAGCAGCCAGATGCATTGGCTCTAACACAAATAAAAAAAGAATTTGGAGTAGGACTGAAGGAGTGTGTTGAATGTGCTTGAATGCAATGCTGCTACAGGTGAGAAAGGACAGAAGTAGAGTTAAAAAATTCAGATTGAGGGAATGTGTGTTTGGCCAGATAGCAGCATGCCTTTCCCTACTTTTGGCCCTGAGTGTGAGTAGATGTGTAACCTCACGCGTTGTGGAGAGAAGAGGATTTAAATTGGTTCTCAAAAAATTATTTATAAAATGGAAAATACCTGCTAAATGTCAAGTAGGTAATTGCTGACCAATCATAACTCTTTGTGGTTTTTGATTCTCACACATGCAATATATTTTTTGTCCACAGGGATCAATCCATGAGCCCCACGGTGGATCCAAAAGAGGTCATTCAGATGGAGAAATTCTAGCAACACTCCTGGTGCTCTGCAGCAGTCTGGCTTAAAAGGACACTAAAGATTCACTGATGGATCACAAGACGAAATGTTTTAGAATCACAGATTTCAAATTATCCAACAATTTCTTGGCTGTAACTTTCACTTTTTTAGTAAATCTCAAAATGATACCAACTGCTGATCTGATTTACATCTTTTATAAAATACTACTCACTATAAGCCTTTACAGTAGCTTGAAAATTGCTTAGTATAATTGGGTTTACTGCATCTATAGGGGAGCTGTACAATCATATTCTTGAAGAGCTTGTGCAATTTTTGATAGCATTGGGAACACTTTAATTCAGTGTAAAGCATTGAGTAAAGTTTCATCCTAATCCTGCGTGTCTATATCAATGCAGCATACTCTCGTCTTAGTCTCCTGAACGAGCTGCATGGGACCAAGGGCCCCCTACGGAAAGAAAGGTGCATTCATTTCACAGGAATATTACATTGTAATGGACCTGTGAGCAGTGTGGAACTGGTGAATATTTTTTATTTTATAGAAACCCTGGTAAAAGTAAGTTCTTGGAGTCTCAGATCCTGTAGGAGAGAGTAGTATTGGAAGACCCTACAGTGGTACAAGTGTGCTATCATGCTCCTAGTTTTGTCATACAGGCAATCCTAGTACTTTTTCTTTCATACTCTGGGTACCTCATGTTATAAGTCCTCTTAGTCATGTCCACAATTTTGACTGCCCTTCTTTGCAGCTGAGGGCTACACTATGCTGAGGAAAGCGGTGTACATAAAGTATAACTCAAATAGAAGAGGAGTGACTACTACCTCCTACATGTTCTTTGGAGAGGTTCATGGTTTTTTTTTTTTTTTTTTGGTGTAAAGTATTTATTGAAAACTCAGTTTAGTTACACAGCGTCACGCCAACATCCCTGAGGCTGGCCGCTATCAGATCATATTGCATCATAAGTTAGGTTTCGTAACATATAGCATACAGCGTAGTGTCAGCATGTACATCTCGGGTGCGTTGACAGTGAGCATATGCAACAGTAACAAATCCATATGCCGTACACTTTTCAGGGTGATAGACATGTAGCGCACCATCAGTGGAGAAAGGAGAACGGAGCGACAGTACAAATGTATAGGCACTATAAGCAGAAAGCAAAACATTACAAATCAAGCAATGTCTACCAGTCCCTTTTTTTTTTAAACCCCCCCTCCCCCAAAGAACAACAACAGAACCCAACTCAGGTGCAGAGGAAAAAGCCACAAGCGGGCAGAAGGACAATGGCAAGAAAGGATCAATGCCTCCGGGCGAGGCGCTACAGAGCGAACGCGCAGGCATCAGCAGAAATCACATTAGCAAAAGGGACCATGTCAGTGTGAAAGAATGGGAGAAGCAGAGCTGCGCTCGGGGGGGGAGGGGCCCAGGCCCCAGGAGAGATATAACAGAACTTGTAGATGCATAGGCACAAAGACACATGCAGAGCCCATCACCTCCGGAGCGCATCTATGGAATGCAGTCACGTCCAAGGCAACACCACCTCAGGAGAATACACGTATATGACAAAATGGGGTCAACCCATATCGTCAGACACTGCTCCTGGCATCAATTGTACAGAGTCAGGGGAGGTTGCGCGCTCCCGTGCCCACTGCGTGAAAGGCTCCCAGATGTCTCTAGGACGGGAAGCGGTAGGCATCGTTTCCCAGTAGCGTTCAAGCTGTGTGTTGCCGTATGTCACATCTCTAACCCATGCAGTAAATGTAGGCAAGGCACGTCGACCCCAGTGCACCGCCACCTGTCTCTTGGCATAAAGGAGCAGTAGTGCATGTAACTTCCTGTGTTTGGGCAAGGTGTCCTGAACCCAACCCAGCAGTCCCAGGAGTGGAGACGGTGCATCTGTTCTGTGAAGTATCTGATTAATAGCAGTGAAGGTGCCCGTCCAGTACTCCTCCAGTTTAGGGCAGCTCCATGCCACATGTATAAAAGAGGCATTCTCGCAGCCGCATTTCCAGCATGCAGCATCATCTCTAAGACCCATACGATGGAGTGATAGCGGCGTGCGATAGTACCTGTGTAGAAACTTGAAGTGTATTAATCGTAACCTATAATTGGGCGATAACGTCATAAGTTGCCGGCAGCAGAACTCCCACTGTTCCTCTGACAGGGGCATCTCCAGGTCAGCACTCCAGGCATGCATCGAAGAAGGCACAGTGATGGGGTATTGATCTTGCATACAGTTGTACAACCGGGACACAAGCTTCTTTGGGGAGGGTCTCGAAAGTAGGTCCTGAAGCGCTTGGAGCTGTGGCGGTTCTTCAGGGAACTGAGGCCACAGTGCTCTACAGGACGCCTTAAGTGAATGATACAGGAATAGGTCTGAAAACGACTCAGGATGTCCCTCCTCGCGCAAGCCCAGGTCCACGAAGGTGCCATTAGGGTAGAGGTCGGCAAAGGTGCGTAAGGTTTTCCCCCGAAGCGCAATGGTGCCACCCCCATCGCGCAAGTAGGGTATCATAGGATTACCTCGCAGCGGAACGGCTGGCGCGTATAGTAGGGGGAGTCTCGCCCTGTTCCGCAATTCGCGCCATGTCCAGCTAAGCAGTCCCACTGTGTCTACGTCTTTTGATGGACGAGACACCTTGCCATATATCGCCACGTTCAGCGGGGACGGGGCTGCCGCAGCCAGCTCCACTGCAACGTGCGGCTGGTAGGGAGTGGGAAAGACCCAAAAGTGCAAGAACTGCGCCTGCGCACAAAGTGAATATAGTTTCATGTCAGGAGCACCCAAGCCACCCTGCCGCAGTGGCAGCGTGAGCAATGCCCAGGATGTCCTTGCTTGGCCACCAGCCCACACCAATGCCAGCAACAGCGACCGTACACGTGCATGAAAATGTGCCGTCAATGGTATGGGAATATTGACAAATAAATATAGAAATTTGGGGAGGACCACCATTTTTGCCAGAGCTATCCTCGCGACCAGCGAAAGGGGGAGTTTGTTCCATATTTCCACCTTTCCCTCCAGCCAGTTCACTGCCCTGCCAAAATTCAGAGTCCACAAAGCCTGTAGGTCCCGACTAACCCAAACCCCCAAATATTTGACTGCGTCCAATTCCCAGCGCAGTGGGTAGTCAGAGTGCACCTTGTGAGTGGCATCAGTTAGAGGGAAAGCCACAGACTTGGACCAGTTAATTGATACCCCGGCTAGGCCCTCAAAGCGAACAAATTCTCGCAGCAGGGGGTTCAGGTTGACATCAAGGTCGAGGACGTACAGCGTGACATCATCAGCATACAGGGATATCAGCAGACTACGCGAACTGAATCCTATCCCTCTCGCTGTATGATGTTGTCGAACTCGAGCCGCAAGGGGCTCCATGGCTATCGCAAATAGTAACGGGGATAAAGGACAGCCCTGTCTGGTCCCGCGTGATATGGCAAATGGCTGGGATATAAGCCCGTTAAAGCTTACTCGTGCTCTGGGTGCAACTTGTGTTGGACTTGGGCCCTTAGGGCAGGTTCACCCCTAGACTTTTTGCTTGAAATGGTGACCTGGCAATGGTGATTTTTGGGATTCTGCGCACTTTCACTGTGTCCCAGTGGAAAGTGCGTGCGCACTCTGAGTGCATGTGCTGAGCTAGGCCTGCCCGCCCATAGGAATGCATGGGGAATGTATGTGTCCCTGGTAGTTCCTGATGCGTGGGGTGTACAGGCTTGAGTCTGGTATGTGTGAACTCGTGAGAGTGAATGCTGCGAGATGGTGTATGCAGCATGTATGTGTCTAGTAGCGAAGCGCCATTTCTAGACATGGCTGTAAGTGTGCTGTGAGGGTGCTGACGTGTGATTGGCTGGAGCTGGCTGGCATGCCAGGCTCCAGGAAGTCTGGATGGGTCTGCCCGGTGGTGAGTGGGAGATTAGCATGAGTGATGTGTGGGAGGAGTGTACCTGTGTCCTGGATGGGCTGGGTTTTCCCCACACAATGCTGGCTCCGCCCCCCTGTGGTGTGTCTAATGACCCAAGCCCTGCCAGTGAATAGAGAGGGTGGTTGAGGTAAACAGAGTACTCAAGAACCAGCTGCGACTGGTTCCGCCCCCACCCTGCACCCTTAGACAAAGGAATGCACTGTATAAAAATGGGGCTGTGTCCCCACAGATGTGGTTCTCTTCCAGGATCCTGAGGGGGCTGCTGCTGCTGTCGCTGGGCCAGAGGACCGCCACTTGGAGTGTCTCCCTGCCTGGAGACCCAGTGTGCTGGCTCTGGGCCCAGCCTTGCCCCTGCCTGCCCTGAGGACCTTTTGCTGGACTTTGTGCTAGCGCTTGGGAGCGCTTCATTTCTCCCCTAGCGCTTAAGAGCGCTTCATTTTCCTGAGGAGCGCCTGGGAGCGCTTTATTGTCTCGCTGGCGGCTGCCCATGCCGCAGATTCACCTTTTAAGTGACTTAGTTCGAGTGCCCACCTCGATTTTGTCCCCGTAATCCCTTCTGCAGCCCGGGGCCGGGGAGAAGCCGAGGAGCAGCTGCTGGCGTCACCCGGGAGCCGCGCTGCCATTGGCTGTGGCTGCGGGAGGCTCGCCGGGCGATCAGCGCCGTGATTGGAGGAGCCCTTTATTTCGGAATATAGCGCTGGGAGCGCTGTGTTAATCCCCCTTGTTGCGCTTGGAAGCGCTTTATTCCCCAGAGCCGGTGCCCACCCGGCATTTGCCCGCAAATCGCTCCATCCGCTGCCCGGCGCCCGACCAGGAAGTCAGGCAGGCCGGGGGCGGTACTGCGGGACACCTCTGACGTCATTCCCGGGCCACGCTCTGATTGGCTGCTGGCCCGGGACCTGACGTGTAACCAGGAAGAGAGAGCGGCGCCTGCCTTCTCGGGGCTCCCGGGACCGAGGGGGAGCCCCGCCTGCTGCCGTGAAGAGGAGACCGGTAACTGAATCCAGACCCAGGCGAGCGCCTACCCCGCGCTGGGCCACACCAGAAAGAAGACCGGCGGCAAGAGACCGGTGAGTGCCCGCCCCTCCCCTTCGGAGCGCGTCCCTTGTGCTAAGAGGCCCGGGTGGGCCTCAAGTGATTCCCAAGTCCCCAGGAGGGGGACTCCAACGAAGCCTGAGAGAGGCTCCAACGAGCGGGAGCTTTTCTGTGAGCCCGAGAGGCTCTGGGGCATTTCCTTGTGTCCTGAGTCCCCCGTGAGGGACTCCCAGACCCCGCAGTTGATACAGAGCCAGGGGAGGCTCCAGGTGCCCCAATTGTGCTTCGAGTCCCCAGGAGGGGGACTCCAACGGCGGCCATTGTTGCTTAAGAGTCCAGAGAGGCTCTATGGGGGCAGTTTGATTTACTTGTAGCCCAGAGAGGCTCGAGGCGCTATTTGTTTACCGAGCCCAGAGAGGCTCTAGGGGGCCTGCTGGTTTTGTGAGAGCCCTGAGAGGCTCTGGGGCCCAGTGGTCCTGGAAAGAGGTGCCTGAGAGAGGCTCAGGGCACCAGTTCTTGTCCAGGAGCCCAGTGAGGCTCCGCAGTGCCACAGTGGTGGTTCTTGAGCCCAGAGAGGCTCCAACGTTGCCCTAACTTTCCCTGCACCAGTTGCCCAGCACTTTGTGGGCAACTGCTACGTTTAGGCCCTGACATTGGGACACAGGGATAGTCACAGGTGGTGACTTCTGAGTTTTGCGCAATTGTACTTTCTATGCACCTCTGAATGTATTGTTTATGCGTCATGTGCCTTTGCACCTCTGAATGAATGTTATGCATTGCATCATGTGTTTTCCTCTTACACCCCTACAGGTATTGTAATACATAGGTGGTTGTTTTCTCCCTAGTACAGGTGGTGCTAGTGAGATCCTGGTTACCAGTGATTACTGGTTGTGTGCTATTTTGTGCTATATTCTATGCAAAAGTGCTATTTCTGAAAGTGCTACTTCTGATTCCTAACAGTGGTCCAGGTGGCCCTGTCTTGTAAATAATCCCTTGTAAATTCTGCCCGTGCCTCTGGCACATTGTAAAGTGTGTGTTTTATCTAATGTGTTTTGGTGTAATACAAAGGCTATTTTTTTATATAACCTTGTGTGGAGTTTCCTTTGTGGTGGGCCTTTGGTAGTTGTTGCTGGGGTGCGTGCGCAAATACTTAACTTACATCGCCTCCAAGTTTAGCCTTGCTGCTCGCGCCACGTTACCTAGAGGGTGAGTAGGGGTTATCTTGGCGTGTAACTCCCTTGCCCTGACTTGGGAGTGGTGGTCTCTGACTGACTTTGGCGGCAAGCGGTGAGGATAAGGATTTGTGTTTGCCTTGTACCTTGGTAGCAGCTGGCTGCACCACAAAACTCTGCATTTTAGATGACCACATTTTAGGGGATTGTTTTTTTTGGAAGTTTCATATTTTCTTCTCCTGAAGGTATCATTGTGCAATTGTGTCAGTACATTTGTCCCCTACCCTGCGCCCAGAGTCGGTACCTGTGTCACTTGTGGTCAGGTTGAGGAATCAGGGGTGGTAGAAACTGCCTTACCAGTCCGAGGGGAGGGTTGTGTGTGGATGAATGGTGTGTGGCACTAGGCAAGTGAGTGTGAGTTCTCTGGGGTAGAGAACTTGCTGATACCTTTGTGAATTGTGTACTCCTGTGTTAGCTCAGACCCCCTAGGTTCCCTGTGTAATCTCTTCACCAGAACGTCTGCCAGAATGGAGCTGGTTTTTGATTTCAATGATCTAGCGACATACGGTATGTGGGAGCTGAGAAAGTTCTGTGAAGAGAGAGGCATAGGGGCGGATCAGTCAGGCTGGTATGCACTTAGGAGATGCATGGTCAAATGGCAAGAGGATCAATGGGATCTTGAGCGCAGTGAGGAAAGGGCCCGGGCTTCACACCAGGAGGGTGGTGGGTCTGTGGGGAGCCCTGAAGATTCAGAAGAGGAGGAAGAAGATGACAGCACCTGGACGCCAGTAGAGAGTAGAGACCCCATAGATAGGGAGTCCCTTGCTGGGTCCAGCGTAGGAGGCAGCGCCTCATCCCTTTCCCTGTCCCCAGAGGAGCTGGAAGATAGGAGGAGAGAAAGGGAGCACCAGCTGGCTTTAGAAAAGCTCAGGTTGGAGCATGCCCAGGCTATGGCGCAGCTGGAGCTTAGGAAGCAACAGCTAGTGACCGAGATGGTCTTAGCGCAGGAAAGGATAGAGGAGGCTGAGAGGGCCTCCACCAGAGGCAAAGTAGCTCTGGAGGATAGACTATCCCCTGCGCGCAGTTTTAATTTTCTGGATTCCCCAGGGAGGGCTGAGTCCAGTGGTGGCAGCTATTTAGACTTCAGTGCAGACAGTCCCCTACCCCGTGCCCAACGTATGGTCCCTTGTTCCCAAGAGGAGGAGTTAAGGTTAAAGTTCAGGGGCAGTAGGAAACCGCCTCAACAGAAGTGGTTTTTTTTTGTGGATGACTGTTCTGATGCAATGTGGGATTGGCTGGCGGCTAGCTCGGATGATGAGAAAGACGGAGTACTGAATATGTTTCTCAAGGAGCAGTTGCTCAGTGTTGTTTGTCCAGAGTTGCGCCAGCACCTGTTGAAGTCTGAATCCCTTAGTCCTTGGGCGCTTGCTGAGGAAGCAGAGCGCTGGGAGAGTGATAAAGGTTCTCTAGGGTCATTAGGGAGTGATTCCAAAAGTAGTGGTTCAGGGATCTTCCAGCCCAGCGTGGTGGAAGAGGCTCAGTGTAGCCCAGCTAGGTCCCAGGATAGCGAGGAGGGTGTAGGGGCTCACTGCCTGGCTCAGTGGAGCAGGAGTGAGGGGGAGACCGAGGTTCCCCAGACGCCCGAAGCCCTGCCTCAGGACTTGGATGGTTTCTGTAGGGAACACCAGGTTGGGGACCTAGGCTGTCCTGTTAGTCCACTTGAGGAAGATCTCTTAGTGAGTAGAGGACCTGGAGCGTCTGTAACCAGAGCTCCTGTGGTTCTAGAGGCTGGCAGTACCGCTCCGGTAGGGAGGGTACAGGAGTCCAGCGTGAGGAGTGATTGGGGGATGAGTTTCCCAGTGGATGCACCAGTGGACCAGGGACTAGCCAGTTGGGCTAGATCTTCTTGGGGGGACCCGGGTGGCGCCACTTCTGGTCTGGGGGATCGTCACGCACTGTCAGGTGGACAGAGGGCGGGAGATCTGCGCCAGACAGACAGTCACACAACATATGTCTCATTTGTTAGCCTCAGGGGGATGGAGTGTAAGTCCCCAGAAGTCCTGGAGTGCCAGGCAATTGTTCCACCGAAGGTTGTAGACCAGAGGTTGGAAGGCCAGGTTCAGGATCAGCCTGACTTGAAGGGTAGGACGACTGTAACCAGTGTCCTGACCGGTTCTTCTTCCAGAGGAACTTCTCCAGGTGGGAGAGGGCAGACCTCTGGAAGGGGGTGCAGAGGGTGGGAGAGCCCACCTCTGACCCCGGTGCAACCTGAGGGGTTAAACCCTGGGTTAGAGTGGCGTTGTAAGGGTACCCCTCGCAGAGGGAGGAGGAACCCTAGAAGAAGAGGTAGGGGGAGGAGAGCCTTCCCTGAGACTCCTGGTCCGCCTGAGGTTGTAGGCCCTAGGCTGGAGTACCAGTGGCAGTCTAGTCCTGTCTTGCAGACAGGAAGAGTGGAGAATGGCTCCTATGTGCCAGGGGTTACTACCCCCCGCTCTGCGAATTGGCAAGGACCAGTGGCACCTGGGTGGCCCAGGGCCTGGTCCTGGCCGCGGACAACTTGGGAGTACCAGTGGGGTAGCCCAGTTGGTCCAGACAGTGTGTTGAGAAGGAATGCCATGGGTTCACCGTGGCATAGAACAGGAGGGTGTCCCTGCAGTTGCGGGCCTGCGTCCGTGTTCTATCGCCCCAAGCAGGGAAGTCCATCACGGTGGTGATTGTTCTACCCTGCGTTTTGGCTGGAAGGGGGTTGTGTTGGACTTGGGCCCTTAGGGCAGGTTCACCCCTAGACTTTTTGCTTGAAATGGTGACCTGGCAATGGTGATTTTTGGGATTCTGCGCACTTTCACTGTGTCCCAGTGGAAAGTGCGTGCGCACTCTGAGTGCATGTGCTGAGCTAGGCCTGCCCGCCCATAGGAATGCATGGGGAATGTATGTGTCCCTGGTAGTTCCTGATGCGTGGGGTGTACAGGCTTGAGTCTGGTATGTGTGAACTCGTGAGAGTGAATGCTGCGAGATGGTGTATGCAGCATGTATGTGTCTAGTAGCGAAGCGCCATTTCTAGACATGGCTGTAAGTGTGCTGTGAGGGTGCTGACGTGTGATTGGCTGGAGCTGGCTGGCATGCCAGGCTCCAGGAAGTCTGGATGGGTCTGCCCGGTGGTGAGTGGGAGATTAGCATGAGTGATGTGTGGGAGGAGTGTACCTGTGTCCTGGATGGGCTGGGTTTTCCCCACACAATGCTGGCTCCGCCCCCCTGTGGTGTGTCTAATGACCCAAGCCCTGCCAGTGAATAGAGAGGGTGGTTGAGGTAAACAGAGTACTCAAGAACCAGCTGCGACTGGTTCCGCCCCCACCCTGCACCCTTAGACAAAGGAATGCACTGTATAAAAATGGGGCTGTGTCCCCACAGATGTGGTTCTCTTCCAGGATCCTGAGGGGGCTGCTGCTGCTGTCGCTGGGCCAGAGGACCGCCACTTGGAGTGTCTCCCTGCCTGGAGACCCAGTGTGCTGGCTCTGGGCCCAGCCTTGCCCCTGCCTGCCCTGAGGACCTTTTGCTGGACTTTGTGCTAGCGCTTGGGAGCGCTTCATTTCTCCCCTAGTGCTTAAGAGCGCTTCATTTTCCTGAGGAGCGCCTGGGAGCGCTTTATTGTCTCGCTGGCGGCTGCCCACGCCGCAGATTCACCTTTTAAGTGACTTAGTTCGAGTGCCCACCTCGATTTCGTCCCCGTAATCCCTGCTGCAGCCCGGGGCCGGGGAGAAGCCGAGGAGCAGCTGCTGGCGTCACCCGGGAGCCGCGCTGCCATTGGCTGTGGCTGCGGGAGGCTCGCCGGGCGATCAGCGCCGTGATTGGAGGAGCCCTTTATTTCGGAATATAGCGCTGGGAGCGCTGTGTTAATCCCCCTTGTTGCGCTTGGAAGCGCTTTATTCCCCAGAGCCGGTGCCCACCCGGCATTTGCCCGCAAATCGCTCCATCTGCTGCCCGGCGCCCGACCAGGAAGTCAGGCAGGCCGGGGGCGGTACTGCGGGACACCTCTGACGTCATTCCCGGGCCGCGCTCTGATTGGCTGCTGGCCCGGGACCTGACGTGTAACCAGGAAGAGAGAGCGGCGCTTGCCTTCTCGGGGATCCCGGGACCGAGGGGGAGCCCCGCCTGCTGCCGTGAAGAGGAGACCGGTAACTGAATCCAGACCCAGGCGAGAGCCTACCCCGCGCTGGGCCACACCAGAAAGAAGACCGGCGGCAAGAGACCGGTGAGTGCCCGCCCCTCCCCTTCGGAGCGCGTCCCTTGTGCTAAGAGGCCCGGGTGGGCCTCAAGTGATTCCCGAGTCCCCAGGAGGGGGACTCCAACGAAGCCTGAGAGAGGCTCCAACGAGCAGGAGCTTTTCTGTGAGCCCGAGAGGCTCTGGGGCATTTCCTTGTGTCCTGAGTCCCCCGTGAGGGACTCCCAGACCCCGCAGTTGATACAGAGCCAGGGGAGGCTCCAGGTGCCCCAATTGTGCTTCGAGTCCCCAGGAGGGGGACTCCAACGGCGGCCATTGTTGCTTAAGAGTCCAGAGAGGCTCTATGGGGGCAGTTTGATTTACTTGTAGCCCAGAGAGGCTCGAGGCGCTATTTGTTTACCGAGCCCAGAGAGGCTCTAGGGGGCCTGCTGGTTTTGTGAGAGCCCTGAGAGGCTCTGGGGCCCAGTGGTCCTGGAAAGAAGTGCCTGAGAGAGGCTCAGGGCACCAGTTCTTGTCCAGGAGCCCAGTGAGGCTCCGCAGTGCCACAGTGGTGGTTCTTGAGCCCAGAGAGGCTCCAACGTTGCCCTAACTTTCCCTGCACCAGTTGCCCAGCACTTTGTGGGCAACTGCTACGTTTAGGCCCTGACATTGGGACACAGGGACAGTCACAGGTGGTGACTTCTGAGTTTTGCGCAATTGTACTTTCTATGCACCTCTGAATGTATTGTTTATGCGTCATGTGCCTTTACACCTCTGAATGAATATTATGCATTGCATCATGTGTTTTCCTCTTACACCCCTACAGGTATTGTAATACATACATAGGTGGTTGTTTTTACTTAACTTACATCGCCTCCAAGTTTAGCCTTGCTGCTCGCGCCACGTTACCTAGAGGGTGAGTAGGGGTTATCTTGGCGTGTAACTCCCTTGCCCTGACTTGGGAGTGGTGGTCTCTGACTGACTTTGGCGAAAGCCCTGGCCAGCCGGGGATCCCATTTCCAACAACGTACAATAACCTGATCAAGTTTATGAAGAGTGGACTGAAGCCCATCCTCCCCAAAATCCTAAATAGATAGGGCCATTCAAGCGAATCAAACGCTTTAGTAGCGTCCCAAAAAATGACTGCAGCCTGCATAGAGGGATGCAAGTAGTGCAGAACAGAAAATATCGTCCTGAGGTTGTGAGACGTCGCTCGTCCCGGTATAAAGCCCGATTGATCTGGGAGTGCCACCATCGGCAACAAAGGCTGAAGTCTGTCCGCAATGATTTTTGCATATATCTTTACATCTACATTGATTAATGAGAGGGGCCTGTATGAGTCTAGGGCCTGGCAGTCTTTGTCCGGTTTTAGCAGGGTTATGATTAAAGCTTCGCGCATCGAATCTGGCAGGGATCCCAGCTCCAGAGCTTCAACAAAAACTGAGTGGAGTTTGGGGGCCAATTCCACAGCGTATGCCTTGTAAAAGGCCGTAGTCAGGCCATCCGGTCCCGGGGCTTTGTTCGCAGGCATGCTTTTAATCACCTGAGCTATATCTTGAACAGTGATAGGGACATCCATATACCGGCGGTGAAAATCATTAAACCAAACGATAGCAATGGAGTCTAGGAAACTCTCCAGGGAATCTGGGATCGTGGGTTGTCTAGTGGTGTATAGGGATTTGTAAAACTCAGCAAATGTGTCTAGTACAGCTTCCTGACTTACAACCAGCGTCCCCTCGGCATTTCTGACGGCATGTATGTAGTGCGAGTGTGTGCGAGGAGAAATCAGTCTGGCTAGGGTTCTGCTCGGCCTGTCCCCCTCTCCGTACCTGCGGGCCTCTGCCTGTTTTCCTAGGAAGTTAACCTCCCGCTGTGCCTCCTCTTTAAAGGCGAGCAGTTTGGCCTTCATTTGACCTGCCAACTCCGGAGAAGGGTCCCGACAGAATGCCAGATCCAGCTCCCTCAGCTCCCGCTCAAGCTGAGTCAGAGTCTGGCATATAGCCCGCAACACCCCGGCCTGTCTAGCGATACACTGGCCTCGAATGACCGCCTTGAATGCATCCCATACTATAGCTTTCGTGGATGCCGAGCCCTCATTTTCTTCAAAATATTTCACAATATCTGCTCTAATTTCTTCAGTGAAGACAGTGTCAGTAAGTGCATGGGGGGGCAGGCGCCAGGAAAATGCTCTCCTGGGGACTCCGGGTATCTTCAATTCTAACATGCAGGGGGCATGGTCTGAGAGAGATCTGGCCTGTATGTTCACCTCCATCGTCCACGATGCCACGACAGGCGACACAAGCCAATAATCTAGGCGGGACCAGGCCTCATGATGACTCGTTATGCATGTCCCCACCTTGTCCCCTGGATGTCTAGCTCTCCACACGTCTAATAGCAGTCCCTCCCCCATCACATCAAGAATTGTTTGGCGAGCCCCAGCGTGTGTAGGCCTACCCACGCCCCTGCGATCCAAGTCGTCATTAAGTGCTACATTGAAATCTCCTCCTAGGACAATGTGCGAACAATCCAACAGCATGATCCGTGCCCATACATTCCGAAAAAACTCCGGATCATCCACATTCGGGCCGTAAATGGCCGCAAGTATTAGCGGTCTGCCTTGTAGTGATCCATGCACAATCACATACCTACCCTCCCCATCCAATATAATGTCAAATTCTTTCCAGTCCAGGCCCCTGCGAATGAGTATTGCTACACCCCTAGCGTAGTTGGAATAAATTGCAGAGTACACCTGTGACCACCTGGAGTGCTTCAATCTAGGCGAAGGAGTGGAGTTAACGTGCCTCTCTTGCAAAAAACATATACCTACATTATGTCTAGCAAGCATACCATGCATCAATGTGGCCTTTTTATGGTCCCCAAGACCTCTAATGTTCCATGTCCACAGCTTAACAGTCCCCATTGTGTATTTCTTTTAGATTCTTAAGCGTCAGCCCGATACCTGCTCCATCCCCCCCGACAACCCGGCCCAGTGTGAGCATAGCAATGTTACATGTGTTTCATCCGCTGGACAGTATCCCCTTACGCACCAATGTTGAACACTTCTCAAACAATCCAACTCCCCCAGCCACCCCCCTCCCTCGCCAACCCCCCAATCAGGTTGCGACAAAGCCCACTTAAAGACACCCATAGCGTATCGACAAACTAGAAACATGAACAGTGGGAGACACCCCATGGGGGCATGGTGCTCCTGTCTTACACCCCCTGTTGACACGGGGTGGCTACATTCAAATTAAATGCTCCACGACCTCAGCGGCCACCCCAACACAGGGCCGACTCGCGATTCACCATCAAAGCATAAGAAACATTGTGCGCACAAGCAGCCCCACACACGTGACAGGACAACAACTCCGACCCCACCCCCATCACAAGTTAAGGCAAGCATAGCAACAGAAAGTGTGGGGGGGAACTGATCGGTTAAGCAAAGCATGAAATAGTGGAATATATATAGTCACAGTGCGTTCATCAACAACATACTAATCATTATCACTAAGCCGGTCAGAGTCATTCTCCAGCCTCGGCGACTTACGTCGCGCCCCCGGTCCGCCAATATGTTTCGCAAACTTTAGCGCAGATTTCGCATCTGTGAAGAAGTGCGTGGTGTGCTCATGGACCACCTTAAGTTTTGCTGGATACAAGAGAGAGTATTGGACACCAGCTTGCATCAATATTTTCTTGGCTGGCATGAATTCCTTCCGAGCAGCTTGGACCAGGGGGGTAAAGTCAGAGTAGAAGGAGATGTTGTTTCCTTTGTGCGTGATCTTACCCTTCTCCCTAGCTAGGCGTAGGATGAGGTCCCTGTCCTGAAAATTCAATAGTTTGGCAAGAATGGGGCGAGGCGGTGTGCCCAGTGGTCGCACCTTCCCAAGCGATCTGTGCGCCCTCTCGACTGTAAATACCTGTGAAAGGTGCGGGTCGAAGAGTTCATGTAGGAGGTCCACCACAAACACCTCCATCTTACCAGTATTTGCCGTCTCAGGAATTCCCGTGATGCGAATATTCGATCTCCTGGAGCGTGCCTCCAAATCGTCCGTCTTGGCTCGCAGAGACTCCAATTCCTTCTCAATGTTCGTGATGTGCTTCTTGGCTTGTTGTTGGAACTCGCAGCACTCAGTCTGCCTGTTTTCCAGGCAGTCCAGTCTCGTTTCATGCGCATCCACCTTGGTTTTAACCGATTCCAATTGCGAGGACATAGCATCCAATTTAGTGTCAATGCTTTTCAGGCTCGACCTGACTTCCATCATCAATGCCCCAAAGTCTACGTCCGCGGTAGTACCCTGCGAAGAGGACTCGTCCGCGTCTTGATCGGCCGCATTCTGCCTGTTCTGGCGCTTTTTTTCAAAATTGAGTTTGGGCTGCCTCGCGTCATTTTTCCCTCCCATCTTGGATCAAACCTTGTGGTGTGTAGGAGAGTGCACAGTAAAGAGGGGCCTCGTGAGCCTACCCGCAATGGCAAGTAAGGCAGCTCACCAGTTCTCGATGCACTCAGGGTTCTTGTGCATACAGCAGAGCCAGGTCACCTCGCTCTCTCGCGCGTCTCCACAGGGCTGCACGGGTTGGCAGGGGAGAACCAAGCTGAAGTTAGTGTCCAGACGAACTTGCACGGGTCTCCAAAATGGCGGAATCATCCACGCTTGTGTGCGCCAGTACAGCCCGAAGGTCTCATGTATCAGACCGCCACCCAGGAGCAAGGGCACCCAGCCAGGTAACGGGCATCCGCAGGCGCAGGAGCTCCGTCGCAGATATGAGCAGCAACGCCGTTCAGCGACAGGCACGGGGAGCAGTCTCAGGCCCCGGCCGCTGGGCCGAATGCGCGCCAATTGCCTCTCGGGTCACTAGATCCGCAAAACAAGATGGCGGGTCCACCTCGGGCGCTCCGCCAACGCCGGCGCTTGGGAGCCCAACACCAAGTCCTATGCACCGACGGGGAGAGCACAGGTGCAGATCTCCACCTCAGCGTAGCAGCGACTCACCGGTGGAACCTGGGGGGCTGCGCAAATGCACGCGGGTTAGACCGTCGCCTTCCAAAGGTCTCCAGGCGGCCCTCCAAGCCTCGGGCTGTAGTTGGACGCGGCGCCCGGAGCGAGCTCCGCTGCAGCGCGTCTCCGCTGTCGCACAGTCCGGCCAGAATGTAGAGGGCTGCAGCTGCTTGTGTCGGCGGTCAGCGCGCTCCAAACTTGGGACGAAGGGTCAGCTCCGCGTCCGCTGTCGATCCCCGGTCAGAACCAGGCCTCTCGAGGTCAAGGAGCAGGATTATGCAGGATTACTGTGTGTAGCCGGCGGAGCTCACTCACAGAGCGGCCATCTCGCTGCCCGGTTGGCCACGCCCCCCGGAGAGGTTCATGTTTAGCAGTAGTCTTAGGCATTTATATGTAAAAAAAAACTTTTGTTTGGTGTCTCTAGGGCTAGACAACTTTAAATGATTAGAATGATTGACTTGGTAAAATGGAACTGTAATCTATTTGTTTTTGTACCAGCAAAAAGAAGTCCCGTCTCCAGATCGCAGGCATATTTGGTATCAAGGAACGCAATTAAACTAAAAAAAATCTTTGCTCAAAGGGGGTATCGTAATTTAATGGAGGAAAGTGAAAGAAAACAATTAGTACTTTAATTATTTGTCAGAGATTAACACACATCAAAAAACTTCCTGTAAAATTTAAAGAAAACACCTAGATACATCTTTGTAAGGAACGCTTATTAATTGGGGGAGGATGTGTACCCCCAAATATTAAGTCCTATATCCTGTCACTCTTATATACAGTTTCAAATATTTAAACGAGTGCTAAAACCCTGGTTGGTGTGGCACAGAGCAGGCAAGATTAGTTTATGAAAATATACAAAGCATTAGAAGCACCCAAACAATAAACAATTCAACAAAGAACACAGAAACCCCACTTCCCTTCATCCAAAGGGCTCTGAGGTGTTCTGAAGAGCTGGGAGTGAGATGCTACTTTTGTTCAATTTACTAGCCAGTGGGTGGGGATGCCTCCCGAACACTCCCTTACTGCAAATAGTTCCACAGTGCACCATTCTCAGGTCACTCCAACATGGCAAAACCTTTCTGCCATCGGAGGATGTTTGTGACAAGGGATATTTAAGGTAATGACCAGTCCTCCCCAAGCCAACTACATGAATCTGGTTGTGGTTCTGGCTCCCTCTCCACTGAAACTGGCGACAGGAGAGTTAAAATATATCTTGGGTTCAAAATATCTCTCTTCTCCAGGCCTCATCTATCACTAATCTATAAAAGAAAAGGCCTTCCTCTGGGCTCCTGGTCCCTATCAAGTTGATGTTGTTTCTGGTCCTTCCTCAACATACCTTCTTGGGTTACAACGGGTCACATACATCACACATCAACATTTCCAAGCCACAGTCTCTGCTCTGGGATCAGTATTTGACACCTCATCAAAGCAAGCACAGATGGGCAGCGACAGGCAAGCTAATGCTACTAGATATTAGGCTGAAAAAGTGGACTGTTCCTGTATTTATCAAAAATATAACTTGAGTTTTTTTTTATAAATACTGGAAATAGTGCTCTAAGGTGAAGATAGAAGAGGAGTATTTAAATTGTATTCTTCTTATGGCACAAGTCATAGTACTTTACAATGATAATAGCTTTTGAGGGCAAATCAATGCAGGACCATGTGAAACCTAATTAGTTACATGTTGCACTCTTTTATAATGAGCAGCCTACTTGTAGTCTGCAAAGCTTAATTAGGGTGTGTTAATTAATGTTTAAAAGTAGGATTCCCTCCCGTCAAAAAGGCTTATTTTGAAGAGTCTACATACAGGTTTAAAAGTTGTAGCAGAAAGGGTGCTCGTCTAGGTCTGAAGCCATGTTTTCCTTGCCAGTCTAGGAGTAATGCAAAGCTGACCTCAATGGAGTGGAGATCGCATACACTAAGCAGGTTGGTCCGGTCAAAGTTTTTACCTTTTGACTTAGGGCCTTCTTAAGTTTGGCAGAGGTGGATGAACCGTCAAAAAAACAGCTGTTCTATAATCATTTTCGATGACCTACTTTAACTTCATCCGTCCGCATCCTTTGCAGCATTTCAGTTACTCTGTCAACTGTGGGAACACCGATAAAATGCAAATTGACATTTTGAAAAGCCAATATTCATTCCACCTTATACAGAGCCTGTTGTCAGCTGGCAGAAGCATGGTGGTCAGTTTTCCACACCTGTGCTAGAGGAAAAAAACTGAAATGGACAATCCCAGCCCACAGATACCACATAGTCTACTCAAAAAGTATGTCTTTGCTGCTTCAAGCTCTGGGAGCCCATCTGTCGTTAGTGTACGTCCAACTACATACACTACAAATTAGAATATAAGAAAAGCTGAAAACAAGCCAACAGGTCTCGCTTTCGGACCTTATATGTGTTTAGACATGCAGCATATTATTCTGGGTACTGTTCCACCAGGGATTGAAGAGCTATACAATTACTACACCATGGGTCATGTAGTCTTTTTTAGAAATGGATTCCTGCCTCTGGAGATATTTATGGACACATTCCACGGCTTTTTCAAGGCACAGACAGAAAAACAAGGATTTACAATGCAATGGTCTCGGCAATATTATAGGTAGAGCTATTGGTATTGCTCATTATTTTTGTATCTTTTTTGTCTCCCTAAATAAATGGCATTATCATTTGTATTGGCATTAGCTTTGTTTTTTGCATATGTGATAACTATTGCATTAGCAGAGAGAGAGTGAGGTAGTGAGATAGAGAGAGAGTGAGGTATTGAAATAGAGAGAGTGAGGTAGTAGAGAGAGTGAGGTAGTGGAGAGAGTGAGGTAGATAGAGAGTGAGGTAGTGAGATAGAGAGTGAGGTAGTAAAGAGTGAGGTAGTGAGGGAGAGGGATGTGAGATATAAGCATAGAGTGATGTTGTGATGTAGTGAGATAGAGAAGGATTGAGGTAGTGTAAGAGAGTGAAAGTGACTTAGTGAGATAGAAAGAGAGAATTAGTGAGATAGAGAGTGACGTAGTGAGCTGGAGAGAGAGTGAACTTGTGAGCTAGTGAGAGAGAGTGAATCAGCGAGAGAGTGTTGTAGTTATTTTTTGAGTGAGTGACTTGTGTTATAGTTAGGTAGTGAGAGTGATATCGAAATAGATAGAGTGATGTTATGGAGAGAGTTAGTGAGAGAGAGAGTGAGAGTGTTATAAATATAATTTGAGTAGTGATGTAGTTATTTTTGTTTTGTGGGAGAGTGAAGTAGATATAGAGTGAGGTAGTGAGAGATAGAGTGAGGTAGTGAAAGAATGAGATAGTGAGGGTGAGAGTTGTTGTGCTGTATTGAGATAGAAACAGAGCGATGTTGTGAAGTAGTGAGCTAGAGAGAGAGTGAGGTAGTGTATGAGAGAGTGAAAGTGAGTTAGTGTATTTGAGAGAGAGAGAGAGTGCGGTAGTGAGATAGAGAGAGAGTGAAGTAGTGAGTTAGAGAGAGAGTGAAGTTGTGTGGTAGTGAGAGTGATGTAGTGAATTTTAGAGAGTGTGTCGTGATATAGTGAGAGAGATAGTGAGATAGAAATAGAGTGAGGTAGTATATAGAGAGAGTGTGAGGTAGTGAGATAGAGAGAGAGTGAAGCAGTGAGTTAGAGAGAGTGAAGTTGTGAGGTAGTGAGAGTGTTGTAGTGAATTTTTGAGAGAGTGTGTCGTGATATAGTGAGGCAGTGAGAGTGAGATAGTGAGATAGTAATAGATAGAGTGAGGTAGTGATGTAGAGAGAGTGAGGTAGTGAGATAGAGAGAGTGAAGTTGTGAAGTAGTGTGTTAGAGAGATAGTTACTGTGGTAGAGATATTGTGATGCTGTGAGAAAGAGAGAGTTGAGTAGTGAGGTAGAGATTGAGGTAGAGAGAGAGTGAATGAGAAATAGTGTAGTAGTGTGAGAGATAGTGAGGTAGTGAGAGAGATAGTGAGTTACTGAAAGAGAGAGTGAGGTAGTGAGAGAGAGTGAGGTAGTGAGAGAGAGAGTTCGAAGGGACGGTATAGTGGAGCTGAGGAGAGAGTGAAGGGATGGTGCAGTGAGAGGCTGAGGAGAGTGCAGCAGTGAAGGGACGGTGCAAGGAGAGGCTAAAGAGAGAGTGCAGCAATAAAGGGACGGTGCAGGGAGAGGCTGAGGAGAGAGTGCATCAGTGAAGGGCCAGTGCAGGGAGAGGCTGAGCAGAGAGTGCATCAGTGAAGGAATGGTGCAGGGAGAGGCTGAGGAGAGTGCAGCAGTGAAGGGACGATGCAATGGGGGGCTGAGCAGAGAGTGCATGAGTGAAGGGACAGTGCAGGGAGAGGCTGAGGAGAGTGCAGCAGTGAAGGGACGATGCAATGGGAGGCTGAGCAGAGAGTGCATCAGTGAATGGACGGTGCAAGGAGAGGCTGAGCAGAGAGTGCAGCAGTGAAGGGAGGGTGCAGAGTGCAACAGTGAAAGGACGGTACCGTAAGAGGCTGAGGAGAGAGTGCAGCAGTGAGTGATGGTGCAGTGGAGGAGTGAGGGCTGCAGCCTGGATGGGGGAGGGGGCCTGAGCAGAGAGTGCAGCAATGAAGGGACGATGCAATGGGGGGCTGAGCAGAGAGTGCGTCGGTGAAGGGATGGTGCAGGGAGAGGCTGAGGAGAGTGCAGCAGTGAAGGGACGATGCAATGGGGGGCTGAGCAGAGAGTGCATCAGTGCAGGTACAGTGCAGGGAGAGGCTGAGGAGAGAGTGCATCAGTGAAGGGACAGTGCAGGGAGAGGCTGAGCAGAGAGTGCAGCAGTGAAGGGATGGTGCAGGGAGAGGCTGAGGAGAGTGCAGCAGTAAAAGGATGGTGCAGTGGGGGGCTGAGCAGAGAGTGCAGCAGTGAAGGGACGGTGCAGTGGGGATGAGGAGTGAGTGCAGCAGTGAAGTGACGGTGCAGTGATAGGCGGAGGAGAGTACAGCAGTGAAGGGACGTTGCAAGGAGAGGCTAAGGAGAGAGTGCAGCAATAAAGGGACGGTGCAGGGAGAGGCTGAGGAGAGAGTGCATCAGTGAAGGGCCGGTGCAGGGAGAGGCTGAGGAGAGAGTGCATCAGTGAAGGAATGGTGCAGGGAGAGGCTGAGGAGAGAGTGCAGCAGTGAAGGGATGGTGCAGTGAGAGACTGAGGAGAGTGCACCAGTGAAGGGACGGTGCAGGGAGAGGCTGAGGAGAGTGCAGCAGTGAAGGGACGATGCAATGGGGGGCTGAGCAGAGAGTGCATGAGTGAAGGGACAGTGCAGGGAGAGGCTGAGGAGAGTGCAGCAGTGAAGGGACGATGCAATGGGAGGCTGAGCAGAGAGTGCATCAGTGAATGGACGGTGCAGGGAGAGGCTGAGCAGAGAGTGCAGCAGTGAAGGGAGGATGCAGAGTGCAACAGTGAAGGGACGGTACCGTAAGAGGCTGAGGAGAGAGTGCAGCAGTGAGTGATGGTGCAGTGGAGGAGTGAGGGCTGCAGCCTGGATGCGGGGGGGGGGGGCTGAGCAGAGAGTGCAGCAATGAAGGGACGATGCAATGGGGGGCTGAGCAGAGAGTGCGTCAGTGAAGGGATGGTGCAGGGAGAGGCTGAGGAGAGTGCAGCAGTGAAGGGACGATGCAATGGGGGGCTGAGCATAGAGTGCATCAGTGAAGGGACGGTGCAGGGAGAGGCTGAGGAGAGTGCATCAGTGAAGGGACAGTGCAGGGACAGTGCAGGGAGAGGCTGAGGAGAGAGTGCATCAGTGAAGGGACAGTGCAGGGAAAGGCTGAGCAGAGAGTGCAGCAGTGAAGGGATGGTGCAGTGAGAGGCTGAGGAGAGTGCAGCAGTGAAGGGACGGTGCAGTGGGGATGAGGAGTGAGTGCAGCAGCGAAGTGGCGGTGCAGTGAGAGGCTGAGGAGAGTGCAGCAGTGAAGGGACGATGCAATGGGAGGCTGAGCAGAGAGTAAATCAGTGAATGGACGGTGCAGGGAGAGGCTGAGCAGAGAGTGCAGCAGTGAAGGGAGGGTGCAGAGTGCAACAGTGAAGGGACGGTACCGTAAGAGGCTGAGTAGAGAGTGCAGCAGTGAGTGATGGTGCAGTGGAGGAGTGAGGGCTGCAGCCTGGATGGGGGGGGCTGAGCAGAGAGTGCAGCAATGAAGGGACGATGCAATGGGGGGCTGAGCAGAGAGTGCGTCAGTGAAGGGATGGTGCAGGGAGAGGCTGAGGAGAGTGCAGCAGTGAAGGGACGATGCAATGGGGGGCTGAGCAGAGAGTGCATCAGTGCAGGGACAGTGCAGGGAGAGGCTTAGGAGAGTGCAGCAGTGAAGGGACGATGCAATGGGAGGCTGAGCAGAGAGTGCAGCAGTGAAGGGACGGTGCAAGGAGAGGCTAAGGAGAGAGTGCAGCAATAAAGGGACGGTGCAGGGAGAGACTGAGGAGAGAGTGCATCAGTGAAGGGCCGGTGCAGGGAGAGGCTGAGGAGAGAGTGCATCAGTGAAGGGATGGTGCAGGGAGAGGCTGAGGAGAGAGTGCAGCAGTGAAGGGATAGTACGGTGAGAGGCTGAGAGAGAGTGCAGCAGTGAGTGATGGTGCAGTGGAGGAGTGAGGGCTGCAGCGTGGATGGGGGCTGAGCAGAGAGTACAGCAGTGAAGCGATGGTGCAGTGGGAGGTTGAGGAGAGTGCAGCAGTGAAGGGACGGTGCAAGGAGAGGCTAAGGAGAGAGTGCAGCAATAAGGGGACGGTGCAGGGAGAGGCTGAGGAGAGAGTGCATCAGTGAAGGGCCGGTGCAGGGAGAGGCTGAGGAGAGAGTGCATCAGTGAAGGAATGGTGCAGGGAGAGGCTGAGGAGAGTGCAGCAGTGAAGGGACGATGCAATGGGGGGCTGAGCAGAGAGTGCATGAGTGAAGGGACAGTGCAGGGAGAGGCTGAGGAGAGTGCAGCAGTGAAGGGACGATGCAATGGGAGGCTGAGCAGAGAGTGCAGCAGTGAAGGGACGGTGCAAGGAGAGGCTAAGGAGAGAGTGCAGCAATAAAGGGACGGTGCAGGGAGAGACTGAGGAGAGAGTGCATCAGTGAAGGGCCGGTGCAGGGAGAGGCTGAGGAGAGAGTGCATCAGTGAAGGGATGGTGCAGGGAGAGGCTGAGGAGAGAGTGCAGCAGTGAAGGGATAGTACCGTGAGAGGCTGAGAGAGAGTGCAGCAGTGAGTGATGGTGCAGTGGAGGAGTGAGGGCTGCAGCGTGGATGGGGGCTGAGCAGAGAGTACAGCAGTGAAGCGATGGTGCAGTGGGAGGTTGAGGAGAGTGCAGCAGTGAAGGGACGGTGCAGTGAGAGACTGAGGAGAGTGCACCAGTGAAGGGACAGTGCAGGGAGAGGCTGAGGAGAGTGCAGCAGTGAAGGGACGATGCAATGGGGGGCTGAGCAGAGAGTGCATGAGTGAAGGGACAGTGCAGGGAGAGGCTGAGGAGAGTGCAGCAGTGAAGGGACGATGCAATGGGAGGCTGAGCAGAGAGTGCATCAGTGAATGGACGGTGCAGGGAGAGGCTGAGCAGAGAGTGCAGCAGTGAAGGGAGGGTGCAGAGTGCAACAGTGAAAGGACGGTACCGTAAGAGGCTGAGCAGAGAGTGCAGCAGTGAAGGGAGGGTGCAGAGTGCAACAGTGAAGGGGCGGTATAGTGGAGCTGAGGAGAGAGTGAAGGGATGGTGCAGTGAGAGGCTGACGAGAGTGCATCAGTGAAGGGACGGTACCGTAAGAGACTGAGGAGAGAGTGCAGCAGTGAGTGATGGTGCAGTAGAGGAGTGAGGGCTGCAGCCTGGTTGGGGGGGCTGAGCAGAGAGTGCAGCAGTGAAGCGATGGCGCAGGGAGAGGCTGAGGAGAGAGTGCTGTAGTGAAGGGATGGTGCAGTGATAGGTTGAGGAGAGTGCATCAGTGAAGGGATGGTGCAGTGAGAGGCTGAGGAAAGTGCAGCAGTGAAGGGACGATGCAATGGGGGGCTGAACAGAGAGTGCATCAGTGAAGGGATGGTGCAGGGAGAGGCTGAGGAGAGTGCAGCAGTGAAGGGACGATGCAATGGGGGGCTGAGCAGAGAGTGCATCAGTGAAGGGACGGTGCAGGGAGAGGCTGAGGAGAGAGTGCAGCATTGAAAGGATGGTGCAGTGAGAGACTAAGGAGAGTGCAACAGTGAAGAGACGGTATAGTGGAGCTGAGGAGAGAGTGAAGGGATGGTGCAGTAAGAGGCTGAGGAGAGTGCATCAGTGAAGCGATGGTACCGTGAGAGGCTGAGGAGAGAGTGCAGCAGTGAGTGATGGTGCAGTGGAGGAGTGAGGGCTGCAGCCTGGATGGGGGGGGCTGAGCAGAGAGTGCAGCAGTGAAGCGATGGCGCAGGGAGAGGCTAAGGAGAGAGTGCAGCAGTAAAAGGGCAGTGCAGTGTAAAAATAAAAATATGCCTTACCTCCAACATAAACTAAAATCAACATACATACCTGTCTGAACAACTCCGTGCACAGCGGTGCACATGGCTGAAGGGAATCACCACGGGCCATGTTGAACCTAGAAAAGAGAGAATAAACATAAGATTAGAAAAACAACATACATACCCGTCTAAAGAACTTGAAATATAAAACAATTTATCCTGACCTGTAGTTCGCAGCACAGACGATGAAGTCTAGAGTCAACTAAAGATATCGCTACATGGAATTGAAATGTAAAATGTGCACACACAGTCATATTAAATGCAAAACATTACTATCTCCTAAACACTTTTGTCCTGAGGAATCAATTAAAAAAACAGCTAAACAATATCTATATATCTTAAAGAAACAAATAGCAATTATCTACTATCGATAAAATACAATGTCTAAAAAAAATACGCCATATGGCATTGTCATTTGTATTGGCATTAGCTTTGTTTTTTGCATATGTGATACCTATTGCATTAGCAGAGAGAGAGTGAGGTAGTGAGCGAGAGAGCGAGTGAAGTATTGAAATAGAGAGAGAGTGAGGTAGTGAGAGAGAGTGAGGTAGATAGAGACTGAGGTAGTAAAGAGTGAGGTAGTGAGGGAGAGGGATGCTGTGAGGTAGCCCACGCTGCTCTCACAGCCCACGCAGCTCTCACAGCCCACGCAGCTCTCACAGCCCACGCAGCTCTCACACCCCACGCAGCTCTCACAGCCCACGCAGCTCTCACAGCCCACGCAGCTCTCACAGCCCACGCAGCTCTCAGCCCACGCAGCTCTCTCAGCCCTCACAGAGTTCCGATCCCACCCAGGCTTTCTCCCACAGTGGCCGGAAGTGAGCCCCCCCCCAATGGGATGCTGGCAAGGGGTTAGAGGCCAGGCTCACCTGAGGGTCCCGGGGAGCAGCGTCTGGAGGCAGGAGGCACTGACCGGAGGGAGAGGCCTCCAGAGACAGCTTTCCATCTCTAACCTCATGTTAGCACAACACAGCACTCTCCCACAGTGGCCGGAAGTGATCCCCCAAGGGGATGCTGGCAAGGGGTTAGAGGCCAGGCTCACCTGAGGGTCCCGGGGAGCAGCGTCTGGAGGCAGGAGGCACTGACCGGAGGGAGAGGCCTCCAGAGACAGCTTTACATCTCTAACCTCATGTTAGCACAACACACACCTTGTTTGTCATGCTCCCCAGCCCCACACGAGCTCACCTGACCGATCTCGCCGCCTCCAGTCTGTGGTCCCAAAGCGATCGCCGAATCGTTCCAGTTTGGACGGGCTACTGGGTGTCTCTTGCCCTTTCTCAATCAGCCTCTGGGCTCAGCACAGGTCCAGGCCCGTCCTCACGGCCCACCCAACACGGTGCAACCGGGCTCGTTTCCTTTTCCGTGGGCCAATCTACCCTCGTGGGCAGTCAAGCAATGCAGGAGCCCCTCCGTATTTCTGGGTCTCCGCTGGCAGTTCTCTTGTTGGAGCCGGCGGCTCTCCCAGTTTACAGCCTCCGCAACAGTGCAGCCGAGGACGCGGGGTGCTGAACGATCCGGTCCCAGAGTGTCCAGAACGGTCCCCGGTCCTGCTGGCGGCGAGAGAGGCTCTGGGGCCTGGTGTAGCGAGGCACGCCGGGGCCTCAAGTTTCGCGGCTGCCCAGGGGGCCCCTGGGTGGTGAGCGAGCCGAATGAAAGGAGAGGCGTGGGGCGGCTGGCGGTCTATACCCGCCCCAACGCTGACTCTGCCGGACTGCCCATATTTGTCATCGGTGGCCCGTGAGAGCTCAGCGGTGCAGGTGGCGGCCGCCGGGGTGATTCTGTCCGCGACGAGGAGACGCAGAGACGCCCAAACAGACAGCGAAAATACATGGAGAGCGGGAGGGGGGCGGGAAACAGACAGGGGGAGACGCAGAGACGCCCACCGAAACAGACAGGGGAAAGAAGGCACAAACGGACAGCGAAAATACACGGAGAGCGGGAGGGGGGCGGGAAACAGACAGGGAGAGACGCCCACCGAAACAGAAGGCACAAACGAACAGCAAAAATACACGGAGGGCGGGAAACAGACAGGGGGAGACGCAGAGACGCCCACCGAAACAGACAGGGGAAAGAAGGCACAAACGAACAGCAAAAATACACGGAGAGCGGGAGGGGGGCGGGAAACAGACAGGGGGAAGAAGGCACGGAGGGAAACAGACACGATCTTACCTTCACTGCGAAGGATCCAAAATGGCGGACACAAGCTTCCGGATTTTTAGGATTTGTGGGCGTGGTTTTGATGTTCTGAGTGACAGACAACGTCACTGTCTAAAGAACATCAAAAATTACGCCCCCAAATCCGAAAAGGACGTGGCTACATCGGAGTGACGGATCTCTCCTCCAATGGCTGGCCTCCGTTTAGGAAGCCAGCCAATGAAGGAGAGACAGGGCAGGGAGGCGGGACCTTCTGCGCTACTAAGAGTCATTAAATCTCTGGCCTAAGACTGCGCAAGCGCAGCCTTTTAGGCCTTCGACCTAACAAGTGCCTCAATGCAAGTCAACATCACTATAACATTCTGTGTGGGCTGCATCACTAGAGTATTGAACAGTCTGAAGAATCTGCATCAGGGGCACTTTGGGGCACATGCATCATTGGTTTTTGCATTCGCAAACGGTGCGAATCGTAAAATTCGGCCGTTTGCGAATGCAAAAACCTTTTTTGGGATGCATCATTTTTTTTCATTTTTCGCAATTTAAGAATTCTCATTTTTTGCGATTTCTTAAATTGCTATAGCATTTAAGAAATCGCAAATGTTGCAATTTCTTAAATGCTATGCATGATTTTTTTTAAATTGTGAATTCGCAATTAGGAAGGGGAAAATTACCATGAAGTAAACCTTCATGGTAATTTGCGAAAAGTTTCAAAAATGCACAAAAGTGCATTTTTGAAACATATATTTTACACACACACATACCCTTGGGACATGTGTGTGAGTAAAATGTACTTACGTGACATTTCAGGGGTGCGGGGGGGGTCCTTTGGACCCCCCCTGCACCCTTGAAATTGCATTCTCATTTTGCGATTCCTTAATTGCAAATTCGCAAAATGAGAATGCCTTCCCATTGATTCCTATGGGCCTCTAGGCCCATAGGAATCAATGTAATGCGATTCTTTAATTGCGATTCGCAATTAAGGAATCGTAAATAAAGAAAATTAAGGAATCGCAAAAACATTTGCAATTTCTTGATGCATAGGATTTTGCAATTCCTAAATTGCGATTCCTTAATTTTCACAATTTAGGAATCGCAAATTCCTACAATGATGCATGTTGGCCTTAGAAACATATTAGATGGTGAAGTAATATATCTCAATGAATGGGCGAGGATAAGGCCAAAGCTGCAGACTTGAGAAACATTTTTTTAGGCCTTGTGCTGCTTGCTTACCTCACCTTGTGAAGGTGACCCTCATCTACTTTTGCAATAATCGCACAGCTCAAGATAATTTATTTCCAATGAAAAAACATGTACACACCTATAACTCTATAGAAACCCTCCTTTGAAGGGCACTGATCTTACACTTATTTTTATCCAAAACAGCTATTTTCCTGATGTGACCACCCCAAATATTCAGTCTAATACATTTCATTTGAAAGAAAAATGTGATCAGCATTCTGATGCCTGAACACACTCATTGCTACTTCGACAGGATGAGTTTTGTATCAAAAACCTCTATCCGCCTCTTACATGACACAAATCATCTGAATAAAGATTTGAGAAAAATTAGCATTGGACCCGGCTTACAACATGATACCAGAGGTTAGAGAACAACAGGTATGCTGTGGCATCACACAGATATTACAGAAAATATTTTCAACCTTACATCATTCAAAGGGCCTTTTGAATGATGTGACAAGGTATGGTCAATTATGTGGCAAGAAAAAAAGGCAAATGATGTGGTATAATGCAAATGTTGCAAACGCATGATCTATTATGTTGTTTCTACGGATGTATGACATTACAACGCATGCTTTTACATCGCATGCTTTTACAAGGTGGTTTTTACAACGCATACCATTACAACGCATAGTGCTTTGGGGCGCTGGATAGTGAATAGTTTAATTTACTATTCCAACTCCAGTCCCCGTGGATAGTAGGGAAGGTGTTGGACAGTAAATTAAACCTATTCCCTATCCTAGAGCGCCCCCCAGCGCAATGCGTTGTAATGGTTTGCGTTGTAAAAGTTGCGTCGTAAAGGCACTGCGTGGTAAAAGTTGCGTTGTAAAGGATGTTTCCCTGTTTCTACACATAACAAACTCACTGGAAAAAGGATTTCACCTGATTAGTACCAGTTTAGCTCCCAAATACAGAAATAAGCAACTAGAAAGTGACCAGTTCATCTTTGCCAAGGGCCTTCCACCATGTGACAACACATTTTGTCATGTTTTAGTAAAGTTTGATCCTAGCTGGAGATAAAATAAAGCATTTTATGTTGTTAAAACCAGCAAATTAGGAAGCAGATAATGGATTATGTGGCAAATCCATATCTATGCAGAAAACACCAAAGCCGCAGAATCTCACAATTTGGGTGGATGGAAAAATAAAAAAAATATATATATAAAAAAAAAATATATATATATATATATATATATATTCTCGCTCCAAGATTCCTGCGGTCCTCCCCGCAAAGAAGACAAGCACTCAGGGTGGCGAGCTCAAAGATTTATTGTAGAGCTCACAGTGTCCAGACGCGTTTCGGCATTCGCCTTTGTCGATGGTAACATGGCGGTGCCGAAACGGCCGTTTTTTATGTTTACTTTTTTCATAGACATTGTTAACGGACAACAAATTAATTCATCATCGCCATCTTGGAACATGCAAGTAATCACATTTCATTCAAAACATGAAGACAGATGAATAAATTGGCATATAATTTACATTTGTACAGTATTTGGTCTCTCAATATATATCGTATTGCTCTTTTATGAGATCAAAACCAAAATCACAATCACAATCTCGCCCACAAATGGGCCCTCCGGAAGTATTCACTTTCGATGTTATCATTATATCGCCCTGAATGGGCATATGACATGTAAACCTCTGTCCAATCCTGTCCCTCAGTGGTCGCACAATGTCCGTAATCAATAGTCTATGTCACAACCATCTCTTCTGAGTTCATTATTCACATCTCCTTTTCACAGCTAACTAGTCTCCCAGATGTACAGCCAATTCCTCATGTGTATTGAGACCTCCCGGGGTCTTAGTTTGGAGGTCGATTATGTACCTCGATTCCAACCTCCTGAGGGTCATAAGCCTGTCCCCACCCCTGGGGTTGATGGGTATATGATCTAAACAGAAATAAGTCAACAGGTCCCTGTCCCCTTTGTGTAGATTCTTAAAGTGTCGTGCCACGGGATACGTCATATCGCCGTTAGCTATCGCCCTGGCATGTTCCAACACCCTAATCTTCGCTTGATGGATGGTACTTCCTACGTACTTCAACCCACACGGGCACTGCAAGCAGTACACCGTATAGGGAGTAGTACAGGTTAGGAATTTGCTTATCATTTTCGGTTTTTCTATCCCTGGTATCTTATAGGTAGCAACTTTCTTGCTTCTTTCACAGGCTTTGCATTTATTGCAGGGATGAAAACCCTTCATCCATCAAGCGAAGATTAGGGTGTTGGAACATGCCTTTATCTGGTGAGCAAGGCGACAGGATCGCCGAAACGCGTCGGAATGCGGCACCCTTGACACTGCATTTATGAAAAAATAAAAAGAAATTCTGCTGCAGAACTTACCGGAGCTGTGTCCGTTTTTCTGCCTGGTAGTGCTGTTTTTTACGGTGCATCCGGGGAGCGTTATACGTATATATATATATATATATATATATATATATATATATATATATATATATATATATATATATATATATATATATAAAAATAATATTTAAAAAAAAAAAAGGAAATACTCACTGTTTTGCAATGTCATATGCTTAACCTAATTACATTAATAATATTAAAAACACTAAATGGAAAAATAACAACTATTATCATCAGCATCAATTACATTGTTGTTGATACTTCCAGTACTTACATATTTACACCACAAAATCGACGATGGGAGATGGTTTCATAACGCAAAGTACAGGGGAAAGTCCCCAAAGTGAGTTCAGTTTCACTGGCATGAATATGGCTTAGTGGGTCCAGCATGTACTTCATAAATCTGTGAAGTTTTGAATATTCTCCTGGCTGTTGTGTGCTAAAATAAAACATACAGTCAGTGTAGTACTCTGCTATGTGGCTGACCGTGCAACTGATGCTGTTGGTCGTGTTTCGCGTTCCTCGTCAGACGCTCAACTTTCTTACTTCCTGGATCGTCGAAACGCTGTACCGCTGTGAATGCGGCAAACACTGCAACATCGCGGAAAGAGCTCCTAAAGTAACACGTGACCCAGCATCCGTAATGAGCCCCAACACGCCGGTGTTCGGCTGGCGGTCGGTGATCGCCGGACGTGAAGGGAGTACGTGCAAGTGCTTGGGTGCCCAAGTGAGTGTAGCCAGCCCCTTAAACTAAAGGAAACCGGGTTGGCGTGAAGAGGCCCAAGGAAAGGGGGGGGGCGTAGGGTGAGCAATTAGGAAAGGGTGGTATAAGCCCCTGGCTCGCGGTAGCAGCCCCCTGGAGTCCACCACTATCAGCATAACTTTAGCAGGGGGCTAAACTGCAATCTAGGCGCTGTTACAGACAGGAGGTTGATAGCATTGAAGCCAATCTGGCGATTGAAATGATTGAAAAGCAAAAGCAAAAGAAAAAGACTTGAGGAAAGAGGTATATTCAGCTCTCCAGTAGGAGTCACGGTCATCCAACCATTGCACAGCGGAGGTAAGCGCTTTTTGAATCCAATGATAGGATTCCTTTGAAATATAAAAAGTACATTTGATTAATTATTTCTATAGAAATACTTACGCCAGGTACTAGTCCGAAAGCCTGTAAAGGATGGTGGAGGCAAAACAGTGGAGTAACACTTTGGTAGGAAGGAAGGGGAGTTCAACACCCCAAACCCAATTTACCTGTTAAACAGAATTTTAAAAAATGAAATGTAATGGGGATGGGGTGGTGAGGAGGTTTTAATTAATATGTATTTTTTAGAATGTTTTATGGACAATTGTCTACATAAACTTGTTTTGAACCTTCAACCAATTTAACTGATAAACAATCATATAAATACACAGGATACGGAAGGGGGTTCTGGAGGATGGCACCAGGAAAGCCAAAATCATGCAAAGCGCAAAAAGACCCCCCCCGCCCCAAATTGATCAATGAGTCTTCAATGGAAAACAGGACTCTAGTAAAGTATGGGAAGCCCTGAGTAAAATGAAAAGAGGTCATCAAAGGGATCTACAAGGAAGAAAACTGTAATTGAGAATACGCAACCGGGAGTGAAAGGGGGGGCGCTAGAGTCAAAATCAATAAAGGATTTTGTGGGAAAGCACTTTAAGAGGATGCCTTACCCAATGAGAACCCCTGACACTAACAAAGAACAGTTAAATGAACATGAGGTTACTGGGTACTGTTCCCCAAATTCAGATGCATCATGTTTTAATCAAATTACCTTACGCCAAATTTAACCCAAATTTGAACTTAGATTGTCTTCATCTCCACAAATCTTCTCTATGATCGGTGACGAAGAACTGGAGCATTAGGGGAATAGCTCAAATGGAACAAGGAGTGAGCAGAGAGATGATTCTGATCCAGCTATAAAGTCTAAGTCTGGGCAGTCTGTAAATCAAGGAACTGATCCCATAGAAGTGTCGGCGGACAAATTTACAGTGGGAATCGATATATCAGTTACACCCTCGGCCTCAATGTTGGACATAATGTTGATGTTGCAAAAAAACTTGTCAGGGTTGTTAGAAGTAACCATCTTAAAAAATAACATACTAAAAAGTCACGAAATTCAATTTCAGAAAATTGTGGGGGAATTTCAAGGAATTAGCGGTCTAAGGCCGTCAGTTGTAGGACGGTTCCCGATACCCCAATTCAGGGTTGTGCTGGGGACTCTGAGCAAGCGAATGAATTGCAGGAGGTTTATATCTCTAGATGCCCGATGTTGATTAGGAAGTGGGGAGATTACACTTGGTATAGGCACTATAACCCACAGAGAAAAATAAGAAGGTCGGTGCAACAACAGGAGAAGGCAAAGGTCTTAAAGAAAGGAATGGGTAAAGATGGTTTACAGTGAGCAACCCCTCAAGAGGGTAGAACACCACCAAGGAGTTGTGGGACAATGGGGGACTTAAAGAACTTATTAAAAGTGGCGAATGTTGAAGTAGAACCATACCTTTAGGATTGGTAGGGAGGATAAAACGGTTAAAATACGTGAAAAACCCCAGGGGCGAAGGAATAATATCAGGAATTTAGCTGAAGGTGGAACATTACCTAAAATAATAGGCAGCAAACGGAATAAGCAGGGAAAAGAGAATTTTGGTACCACAGTATCAGAAACCAGTGGCAATATGTGGGTATACTTTGAACCATCCGAAATAGTGAAGGGGAGGAAAAAAACTAGGAAGATCATACCCCTAAATCAATCCCAGCTTTTATTCTCTTTCTCAAAATGTCCAAGTTTGAGAGAAATTGGGATAAAGGATCAGAGACAGGTAGGCTTCAGCTACAATGACAAAGGGAAAGAAATTACAACGGTCCTACTTTACTCAGGGCCGGTATAGGCAGCTATGGTAAAAGCTGAAAAGGTAGTATTGAAATAAGGGATAAGGTTAATTTCAGAAGTGGAACTGGAGGGAGTAACCAACAAGGTAGTACCTTTCTGAAATGTCATGCAGGGTTAGGGAAAAGGCAGGTAAGGCTGATAGCCGGGGAGTGCGGGGTAATAGAAAACATTAAAATAGCCGTTGAGAACCCAGAGCCTAGTAAACCTTGGGGTAACTGGAGTCTAGAAAATAGTTATCTATGCCCACCCCAGTGGGATCAGAATGAGTTGGATTGTCTCAGCGAAATTGATTAAAAAAATGGGTTGTCACATAGCTTCAAAATTAT
Source organism: Lissotriton helveticus (assembly GCF_964261635.1). Taxonomy (NCBI): domain Eukaryota; kingdom Metazoa; phylum Chordata; class Amphibia; order Caudata; family Salamandridae; genus Lissotriton; species Lissotriton helveticus. The sequence goes on along the minus strand of NC_136065.1, from coordinate 1,642,067,329 downwards.
ATCATGGAACATAAATGGGCTAGGCGGTCAGAAAAAATGTGACTGTATAAAACAACTAGCCCAGTGTGTTGAGATCATTTGTTTACAGGAAACTTGGCTACGCGATAATACCCCCGTAATTGAAGGCGTTGCCCACCTTCACAGGCCAGCTAGAAAAAAAAGGTTTGGCCGTCACTCCGGGGGGATTATGACACTCACTTCAACCATGATTGCGAAACAGGTGATGTTATTAAATGTAACATGGAAATGGTTGCTGGTCTGAATGTATCCTTACTGGTTACAGATAGGAAGTGTGAAAACGTAGTACTTGTGAATGTCTACATACAATGGGGTTCCACGAAGAGAATGAGGTGGAAATAGGACATTTCAAGGAAGATATGGATGTATTGTGTGAAAAGAATGGGAATGATTTGATTATTGTAATGGGAGATTTTAATATTAAACCAAAACCAAGAAAACTAGATCCCTGGTTCAAAGAAATATTGTTCTCATATAATATAGTGCCAGGAGACTTCCCCAATTGTAATTCTACTAGACAAGATTTAACACTAGGGAAGTATTTGGGGTTAAATGTGTTGTTTAGTTTAAATGGTAAGTTGGAAACCGATCGCCCAGCCAAACAGACCTATAGGATAGGCATCCAGCACTGCCCCATTGATTCTGTGTTCATTCACACATGGAATTTAGCAACAGTAAAAGGGTTCCGGGTAACCCAAAGAGAAGGTAAAGATCATAATGCCCTTTACTTTGAATTATCTAGGGGGTCAACAAGCCACTGTGAAATAGTACTTCCCCAGCAAATGGAGTATCCTAAAAGCCTGACAACAAGACTAACAGAAGAGTATGTAGAACCAGCATTTGCAATGCAATGGGTCTCGCCTTTGGGACCTTATATGTAGTTAGCTCTGCAGCCCATTAGCCTGGGTGCTGAAACAGCTACTGTTCTTTAACATGGAGGAAAAGTAAGCACCAAACTGCGTGACACGGCAGGTATGGAACACATGGAGAGAAATATTGCCTTTCAGCGGGCAATGGTAAAGTCCAAGCTCTGTTTTTAATATAAAATAAAAGCCTTCGGTGGTCATATCACTGAATATACAATATTTGAAAAAAACAATATTGTCTACGGGTGCTCGTGGAAGACAATTTCTATGGACTGGAATATAGAGAATGCTAAAGTGATTCTGGTATTTTACTGACCTCTGCTGGTTGTTTTCTATCAGGAAAGTTAAATAGATGCAGAAGCCAGCAACATTTTTAAAAAAAGAAAGTCCCTCAGCAGAAAGCAATTCTGGTGTTTTACTGACCTCTGCTGGTCGTTTTCTATCAAGACAGTTAAATAGAGTTAGTTGAACAGAAAAAAAGTCCCAAAGTGGAAGCCGAAAAGTCCTAGGTCTTATCTCCAAAGCCCACAAAGTACATACACATATAAGTATATACTAAAGTGTATAAGTATATACTAAAGTATATACAGGAGGTCTTGAATGCTCAACCTAAAAACTGGCTAGCTTCCAACACAAATGAAATATGGAATTCGCAAGTGATCAAAATGTGGCCTGGTTCGAGGAAGCAATAGAACATGTTGTACAATGCCTCAGAGTGAAGTAAAAAGTAAGAAAGTTTTCCCCATTGACAAGCAATCAACACAAGGAAGACAATCAAGGTGGTTCAATCTGGAATGTGAAAAAGAAAAGGTCAATAAGGAGAGAAGAGAGATGCCTAAGAATAAGGTATGACCAGGGCAGACAGTTAAACCTGATTCAACTGAGAAAGGAATATAAAACGCTACTTAGGAACCAGAGGAGGATCTTTAAAGAGGAATGTTGGGAAAACCTGCTGGAAACAATCAAAGCAAAAAATGTATGAAATGTTTCGAAGCTGGTACAGGAAGCCTCTGGACAAACCCCCGGGGCTTTGAGCTGTGTAGTGGAAGAAGCAGCATGGGAAGAGTACGTAGGCGAACTGTATGGGACAAGTGAAGCATCCGTAGTAAGCAAAAAACGCACTGGGGAGGGGCTGTTGGAGATTTAAAAACGTTCTTTACAGTAGAGAAGGCAAAGGATATTATAATAAAGTTAACATTAACCTGGGCAGCTGGCCCGCGCAAAATACCCGCAAGCATAATAAAGACTCAGTTAAACTGGTGGGCTGAATTCCTATCCAATATGTTTTTAGCATATTAGACTCTGGTCTTATCCCCAAAAATTGGAGGAGGGCAGTAATTAGACCAATACATAAGAAGGGAGATCGGAAATCCCCAAAGGATAACAGATTGATTAATCTGTTGGATGTCAGTGAGAAGGTTTTCACCAAAATAGTCCTGGGTAGATTGAAGGATTGGGTGAAACAGTGGTAGATCGTGCCGGTGGAACAAATAGGCTTTAAGGAGGGACACTCTACGACTGACTACTATTTTGCCCTATGGACGGTGGCGCAATAGTCTATGGAGCAGCGAGGCACGTTGTATTGCTGCTTTGTAGACTTCCTTGCAGCATTCATCTGGTTGATAGGAAATGTCTTTGGGAGAAAAATATAATATCCCAGAATGGCTACTGGCTGTAATACGGGAGTTACATAGTCAGAACTGGGCCCAGATTATTAAGGATAGGACGGAGGCTTTGACACCGAAAATAGTGATTAATAATGGCGTAAGATAGGGCTGTGTATTGGCCCCCCTACTTTTCACCATATTATTAGCAGATCTGCCAACCATCTTGGGGGTAGATAGAAGTTTCTAGTCCAAAAATGAATGGGAAACAACTATCCAGTTTACTGTATGCCGATGATTTAGTATCCTTGACCAGACAGAGATGGGCCTACAGAGGAAGTTAAATGCATTTTGTGAATATTTAGCATTTAACTGTAAATATGGATCAAACCAAAATCCTGTGTTTTGGAAAGAAGGACTAGAGGTTTAATTGGTACCTGGGCCCAACCAGACTGGAAATTGTGAATGAGTATCAATACCTTGGTGTATGGTTTGACAAGTCTCTAAAGTGGTAAATGCAACTGGAGGCCCAGAAAGTCAAAGTCCATATATCAGTGTGGGGGCTGAAAAAATATAACCGGATTTATGGGAATATGTCCCACAGACCACTGATTAACGCCTATAACGCTATGATAGCCCCCCATCTACAATATGGAGCAGAAGTACTCTGCTTAAGTGGAAAAAGCAGCTGGGACATTAAGGAAGGGAAATGCATAAAACCCCTAATGTCATTACCAGACTCATCCATTATCCAGGCGCGGACGCGCTTGAGGAAGGCAGATACTATTTTCCTTCGGTTAGAGGAACGCCTGGGAAAGGGCTCCGGTCTTGCCTGCTAGAAGAATTTCACCAGTCTAGTGGCATACCTGTACTTTGCACATCGTCACGATTCACTTGCTCTGTTTTTAAAAGTCTGCTCTTAAAATCATTTAACATGTTTTAATTTATTATTTGCACTGTCCTACCTGTCCCGAGCTCTCCGGTCCACTTCCAATTGTTTGGTTTGTGTGGAGGGACGCGGGACGAAATCCAGGCTCCAGGAAGTGATTTGCGTCTTCCGGGCCAGACGACCAATCAGCTGCTTGCAGATGTCAGTCCAGACGCTTTAAAAACTGATGCCTATCAAGATGCGCAGCGGACGCATGCAGTGGGCACACCGTTGGCACGCTGAAGGCGTGCTAAAGGCAAGCCCGTCAGCGCCCGTCCATGGCCGACCGGGTCCAGGGGCCAGGGGCCACGACCCCTGCTCGTTTGCCCACCCAGATCAGGAGATACAGCCCCATCTCTTTACTTAACCGAAGAGGAAAAGTACCACCCCATGCCTTTCCATATGTAACCCATTAGAACAAGACTTAATCTGCCCACACTGCGGATTTCAGCCTCTCCCTGACCCCTTAACAAAATACACACAGCGAAGTATGTATCTCCTAAACTGCAGATCTCTCTCCAAACACACTACCGAGATCTCTCTGCTTTTAGATAAACTAAACCCAGATGCCCTGTTTCTAACCGAAACCTGACTCTGAATCAGAACCTGATATTATCCAGGCCCTACCTAGAGGATACCAAATTGTACGCGAAGACCGCTCAACGGGAGGAGGAGGTGACTTACCAATTATTTTCAGAGAATGCTATGGCTGCCGCTGCTCCCCTAATCCAATATCCAATTGCGAAAGTCTCTCCTTCTCCCTTGACTTCTCCCCCACTAGCACCTTGCTCACTGCTCCATCAGGATTCAAGCAAGCCGGGCCGACGATGGCTGAAATGCCAGAAACCAGTCCCCGGAAGCGTGTCTCCTTTCTGGTGAAGAATTGGCTTGGTAGTTTGGTCTGCCCTGTTCCCATGATGCACTGGGCCAGGGACAGACTAATTTGCATATAGCCAGGTTCTGAGCTGGGATGGGGCAGTGAGCTAAATAACGGTGATGGATCAAGCCCTGATCTTTGGACTGGGTAAGAGTGGTCTGCTTAATTCAGACACTCTGTTCATCACCACCCCCTTTCTGAATCGTTTTTGGCCACTATAGGTGTGGCAGGGTATACTCAGACATGAGTCCCTTGCTCACTGCTACATCAGGATGCAAGCAAGCCGGGCCGACGACGGCTGATATGCCAGAAACCGGTCCCCGGAATCTTGTCTCCTTTCTGGTGAAGAATTGGCTTGGTAGTTTGGTCTGCCCTGTTCCCATGATGCACTGGGCCAGGGACAGACTAATTTGCATATAGCCAGGATCTGAGCTGGGATGGGGCAGTGAGCTAAATAACGGTGATGGATCTAGCCCTGATCTTTGGACTGGGTAAGAGTGGTCTGCTTAATTCAGACACTCTGTTCATCACCACCCCCTTTCTGAATCGTTTTTGGCCACTATAGGTGTGGCAGGGTATACTCAGACATGAGTCCCTTGCTCACTGCTCCATCAGGATTCAAGCAAGCCGGGCCGACGACGGCTGAAATGCCAGAAACCGGTCCCCGGAAGCTTGTCTCCTTTCTGGTGAAGAATTGGCTTGGTAGTTTGGTCTGCCCTGTTCCCATGATGCACTGGGACAGGGACAGACTAATTTGCATATAGCCAGGTTCTGAGCTGGGATGGGGCAGTGAGCTAAATAACGGTGATGGATCAAGCCCTGATCTTTGGACTGGGTAAGAGTGGTCTGCTTAATTCAGACACTCTGTTCATCACCACCCCCTTTCTGAATCGTTTTTGGCCACTATAGGTGTGGCAGGGTATACTCAGACATGAGTCCCTTGCTCACTGCTCCATCAGGATTCAAGCAAGCCGGGCCGACGACAGCTGATATGCCAGAAACCGGTCCCCGGAAGCTTGTCTCCTTTCTGGTGAAGAATTGGCTTGGTAGTTTGGTCTGCCCTGTTCCCATGATGCACTGTGCCAGGGACAGACTAATTTGCATATAGCCAGGTTCTGAGCTGGGATGGGGCAGTGAGCTAAATAACGGTGATGGATCAAGCCCTGATCTTTGGACTGGGTAAGAGTGGTCTGCTTAATTCAGACACTCTGTTCATCACCACCCCCTTTCTGAATCGTTTTTGGCCACTATAGGTGTGGCAGGGTATACTCAGACATGAGTCCCTTGCTCACTGCTCCATCAGGATTCAAGTAAGCTGGGCCGACGACGGCTGAAATGCCAGAAACCGGTCCCCGGAAGCTAGTCTCCTTTCTGGTGAAGAATTGGCTTGGTCGTTTGGTCTGCCCTGTTCCCATGATGCACTGGGCCAGGGACAGACTAATTTGCATATAGCCAGGTTCTGAGCTGGGATGGGGCAGTGAGCTAAATAACGGTGATTGATCAAGCCCTGATCTTTGGACTGGGTAAGAGTGGTCTGCTTAATTCAGACACTCTGTTCTTCACCACCCCCTTTCTGAATCGCTTTTGGCCACTATAGGTGTGGCAGGGTATACTCAGACATGAGTCCCTTGCTCACTGCTCCATCAGGATTCAAGCAAGCCGGGCCGACGACGGCTGAAATGCCAGAAACCGGTCCCCGGAAGCTTGTCTCCTTTCTGGTGAAGAATTGGCTTGGTAGTTTGGTCTGCCCTGTTCCCATGATGCACTGGGCCAGGGACAGACTAATTTGCATATAGCCAGGTTCTGAGCTGGGATGGGGCAGTGAGCTAAATAACGATGATGGATCAAGCCCTGATCTTTGGACTGGGTAAGAGTGGTCTGCTTAATTCAGACACTCTGTTCATCACCACCCCCTTTCTGAATCGTTTTTGGCCACTATAGGTGTGGCAGGGTATACTCAGACATGAGTCCCTTGCTCACTGCTCCATCAGGATTCAAGCAAGCCGGGCCGACGACGGCTGAAATGCCAGAAACCGGTCCCCGGAAGCTTGTCTCCTTTCTGGTGAAGAATTGGCTTGGTAGTTTGGTCTGCCCTGTTCCCATGATGCACTGGGCCAGGGACAGACTAATTTGCATATAGCCAGGTTCTGAGCTGGGATGGGGCAGTGAGCTAAATAACGGTGATGGATCAAGCCCTGATCTTTGGACTGGGTAAGAGTGGTCTGCTTAATTCAGACGCTCTGTTCATCACCACCCCCTTTCTGAATCGTTTTTGGCCACTATAGGTGTGGCAGGGTATACTCAGACATGAGTCCCTTGCTCACTGCTCCATCAGGATTCAAGCAAGCCGGGCCGACGACGGCTGAAATGCCAGAAACCGGTCCCCGGAAGCTTGTCTCCTTTCTGGTGAAGAATTGGCTTGGTAGTTTGGTCTGCCCTGTTCCCATGATGCACTGGGCCAGGGACAGACTAATTTGCATATAGCCAGGTTCTGAGCTGGGATGGGGCAGTGAGCTAAATAACGGTGATGGATCAAGCCCTGATCTTTGGACTGGGTAAGAGTGGTCTGCTTAATTCAGACACTCTGTTCATCACCACCCCCTTTCTGAATCGTTCCTCCATAGCCAACCTAGCATGTAGTTCCTCAAATTTCGTACTCCTAGGAGATTTTAATATACACTATGATGACACCTTGGACCATAATGCCCTAGAAATGACCACCAGTCTCGCCGCACTACAATTTCAACAACTAATGCTGAAAGCAACTCACTCTAAGGGTCACCTTCTAGATCCCATTTTCACCAATTGTCCAGATCTCCTAGTGGGAAACCCATCCCCCCTGCCGTGGACGGACCACTTCCTGATCCCTGTCTCCTGGGTTACCCCACATACTCACTGTGCCCCCACTATAGTCACCCGGAGGGAACGCAACTGGTCCAAACTTCCCCAAGCGGAATGGGCATCGACCTTAGAAACCTCCAGAACACCCTGCAACTCTGACCCCACCCTAGCCAATGAAAATTTCAACAGATGGATCTCAAACTCTTTAGATTCTGTTCTCCCCACAAAACACATTGAATCCAAGCACAGTACTAAGACTGCCCCCTGGTACTCCCAGGATTTACGAGAAAAGAAACACCAATGTAAAAAATTGGAGAGGAACTGGCGTTTGGACTACTCACTCCCCAGAAAAACTGCATATAGAGCTGCGATAAAAACCTATACAAATTAAATCAGAATTGCGCAAGCAGCCTTTTTCGAAAAAAATATCAATGCATCTGCATCTAGGCCCAAGGAAATTTATCAAATTGCAAAAACCCTTCTCAAACCCCGAGAAAAACCTCAAAATCCCCTTAACCCATGACCCGGTCACTCCACTACCGCACGGCCCCCGTGTGGCCGGATTCTGCAGCCGCTGCCTGCTTTGCCCTCTTGCTGCCACCTCTCCTTAGGGCGCCTGCTCTCCAGGCTTGCCCTCGCTCTCCAGGCTTGCCCAGGCTTGCCCTCGCTCTCAAGGCTTGCCCAGGCTTGCCCCCGTTCTCCCCGCTCCGCTTTCCCACTCTTTCCAACCCCCCCTCTGCTCCCCGCCGCTGCTCTCCTGTGGCCCCGCCCCTTCTCCTGTCTCCCGCTCCCCATTCGCCACCCCGCTCCCACCTCCCAACAGCTCCTCCCTCCCACGTCGCCATAAATGGCGGGGACCGCGCGTACGCGCAGCGGCCACGCGCAGCGGGCGCGCCAATTGCGCGCCAAAGGCAAGCCCGTCTATGCCTGGACCGCACCCAGCGCCAGAACCCCTAGACCCCACCAGAGCCAGCCAACCCGACTGAGCTACGACGCCGTCACCCTCCACGCACTCAACACCAGCCGACATCCAGCCTGCTACCAAGCCCCCCCGAAACGCACCCGCGGAGCCTTCACCTGCCACGCCTGCTACTTCACCTGCACTCTGTCCTGCACCGCGCCAGCCAAAACAGCCGCCAACAACAACCACCTCAAGTGCATCCTGCTCAACACCCGCTCCATCCACAGGCACGCCGTCGAACTATGGGACCTCCTGGACAAAACGGCACCAGATGTCGCCTTCTTCACGTAAACCTGGATGAACGCCTCCTCAGCCCCCGACATCGCCATTGCCATCCCGGACGGCTACAAGATCATCCAGAGGGACCGCATCAACCAGACCGGAGGAGGCATCACCATCGCCCACAGAAACACTATCCGCATCACGACCAACACCGACGACACCCTCGCCACCGCAGAGCACCTGCACTTCCAGATTCACAACGACCCAAAGAGCACCCTCAGAGGAACCCTCATTTACAGACCCCCGGGACCACGCTCACACTTCAGCGAGGCCATCGCAGACTTCATCAGCCCGCTCGCCCTCGTCTCTCCCGACTACATCCTCCTAGGAGACCTCAACTTCCACCTGGAGAACGACCAGGACAACAACACCACCGCCCTACTAGAAAACCTCGCCAACCTCGGATTCAAGCAACTGGTCAACACCCCCACCCATTACGCCGGCCACACTCTCGACCCCGTCTTCTCCTCCAGCAACCACATCTCCTTCAGCCACACCACCGAGCTCCACTGGACCGACCACAGCTGTGTACACTTCAACTTCAGGAAAACAACGACCCACCACCGCCCTCAACAAACCCCCCGAAGATGCTAGAGCAAGATCACCACCGACCGACTCACCATCTCCTTGAGCCTAAACCCTCCCAACACCACGGACCCCAACGAAGGAGCCTGCAACCTCACACAATGGATCACCGACTGCGCCGACACCCTTGCTCCACTGAAAAACCCTCCCAGCAACCTCAACAGCAAGAAAGCTGCGTGGTTCACCAACGATCTCAAAGACTCCAAGAAATCCTGCCGTGACCTCGAGAAAGCCTGGCGCCACAACCAGTCCACGGATAACATAACAGCCCTCAAGAACGCCACCGGCAAACACCACCAGATGATCCGCACCACCAAAAGGTCATCCTTTAGAGAACGACTGGACAGCAACACCCACAACAGCAAGGAACTCTTCAACGTCGTGAAAGAGCTCTCCAACCCCAACGCCAGCAACAATGAAATCACGCCTTCTCAAGACCTCTGCAACTCTCTGGCCACCTTTTTTCACCGTAAGATCGTCGACATACACGACAGCTTCGGCGCTCAGAACTCGTACCCCACCACCGAACCTACACCCCCCACCACCACCCTGTGCGCCTGGACTCATGTCAGCACGGAAGATACCACCCACACGATGAACACCATCCACTCGGGCTCCCCAGCCGATCCCTGCCCACACCACATCTTCAACAAAGCCGACTCCATCTTCGCACCCAAACTTCAGGACATCATCAACAACTCCTTCATATCTGCCACCTTCCCGAAGAGCTGGAAGCACGCAGAGATCAGCGCCCTCCTGAAGAAACCCACCGCAGACCCCTCAGACCTCAAGAACTTCCGCCCCATCACGCTCCTCCCCTTCCCTGCAAAAGTCATCGAGAAAACCGTCAACAAACAGCTGACAGCCTTCCTGGAGACGAACGGCTCCCTCGACCCATCGCAGTCCGAACCACAGCACCGAGACCGCCCTCATCGCGGCCACCGACGACATCCGGACCCTGCTGGACAACGGAGAAACCGCCGCCCTCATCCTGCTTGACCTTTCGGCGGCGTTCGACTCGGTCTGCCACCGCACCCTGACAACCCGCCTCCGCCACGCCGGGATCCAAGGAAAGGCTCTGGAATGGATCACCTCCTTCCTCTCCGACAGAACCCAAAGAGTCCATCTCCCGTCCTTCCTCGCAGAAGCCACCAAGATTATCTGCGGCGTACCTCAAGGCTTCGCGCTCAGCCCCACCCTCTTCAACGTCTACATGAGCCCCCTCGCAGCCATCGCAAGCAAGTACAACCTCAACATCATCTCCTACGCCGACGATACCTAACTGATTCTCTCCCTCACAAACGACCCCACTTCCGCCAAAGCCAGCTTCCAGGACGGAATGAAAGACATCGCTGACTGGATGAAGCTCAGCCGCCGGAAACTGAACTCAGACAAGACGGAAGTCCTCATCCTCGACCCATCCATCTCCGCCTGGGACGACTCCTGGTGGCCCCCTGCTCTGGGCCCCCCACCGAAGCCCACGGACCACGAACGCAACCTGGGCTTCATCCTTGACTCCTCCCTCACGATGGCCAGGCAAGTTAACGCCGTTACCTCCTCCTGCTTCAACACACTCCTCCTGCTCCGTAAGATCTTCCGCTGGATCCCCACTGGAACAAGGAAAACGGTCACCCAGGCCCTCGTCACCAGCCGTCTGGACTACGGGAACGCCCTCTATGCTGGAACCACCGCCAAACTACAGAAAAGACTCCAGCGCATCCAGAACGCCTCAGCACAACTCGTCTTGGACATCCCCTGACACAGCCACATCTCCGCCCACCTGAGGGACCTGTACTGACTCCCCGTCAGCAAGAGGATCATGTTCAGACTCCTCACCCATGCACACAAGGCTCTCCACGACTTGGGCCCTGAATACCTCAACAACCGCCTCACGTTCTACACGCCAACCCGCCAGCTCCGCTCCGCCAGGCTCGCCCTCGCCACCGTCCCACGGATCCGCAGAACCACCAACGGAGGAAGATCCTTCACCTACCTGGCGGCCATGACCTGGAACTCCCTCCCCACCCACCTACGACTCACCCAGGACCATCTCTCCTTCAGGAAGCAACTCAGGACCTGGCTTTTTGAGCAGTAGCAGCCCCCCCACCCCCCACTACTTGAGACCATAGCGGGTGAGTAGCGCGCTTTACAAATACTCTTGATTGATTGATTGAACCCCGCTGCAATGACCTGGCAGAATTCTTTTACAATAAATACAAACCATCTACACCTCCTTCCCCCACACTCCGATCCCCACGTCATCCATCATACCTCCTGAGCTGGGGCCCCACCCCCCCAGCGACACTCATTAACTTTCCCTCTCTTGACTCCTCCACGCTACAATCCACCATGCTTCAAGTACAATCTTGCTCCTTTAATGACCCAGCACCCCCGCACTCCCTGCTCACAGTTACCACACACATCCTACCCACCATTATGAAATTGCTCAATGCCTCTTTAGCCACCGGCATCGTCACGCTCCCATGGAAACGGGCCATGGTTAGAGCCCTACTCAAAAAAACCAACTTAGATCCTATCAACCCGGGGAACTACGGACCAATCTCTCTACTACCCTGGCTTAGCAAGATCATAGAGAAACATGTCAATAAGACACTGACGGACTCACCATCTGCTCCACCCTTCCCAGACAGGATTCTGACCCATGCATGGAACTAAGACCGCTCTCGTCACCGTGACAGAGGAGGCAAGGAAGATCATGGATCAAGGAGGCACCGCAGCCATCATCCTCCTTGACCTAAGTGCCGCCTTCGACACTGTAAATCATAGCATATTACTGCAACGACTCATCAATCTAGGAGTCTCTTCGAAAGCACTCACATGGTTCGAGTCCTTCCTGTATAAGCAATCCTTTCAAGTCTTTGAGGGCGACAGCACCTCCCCCAGCAAACCTCTCGGCTGTGGTATGCCGCAGGGCTCTTCTTTGAGCCCTACGCTTTTTAATATTTACATGAGCCCCCTTGCTGAGATTTTCCACCCCTTTAGGATAAAAATAGTCACCTACGCTGATGATACTCAGCTAGTGGTGGCCCTGAATCACCCTCACACTAGGCCCAACAAACTCAGGGATTGCTTAGAAGCAGTGTCCTCATGGATGACATCTTCATGTCTCAAACTAAACGGAGACAAGACCGAGCTGATGCTCCTAGGTAACTCCCCCAGGTAACTCCCCCAATCCTACTATTGACCCCCTCTGGCCTACGTGTCTTGGCCCCCCCCCCCCATACCCAAGGATACAATTAAGAGCCTGGGCATTTGGCTGGATAGTCTCTCAGTTTCAACCACCAAGCAGCCAAACTCTCAGCTACCTGCTTTGGCTTAATCAGGCTTATCCGGAAAATCCTCCCCTTAACACCCTTTAAAGCCAACAGATCATGATCCAGGGTCTCATTCGGTCTCCTCTGGACTTTGGCAATGCCCATTAACTAGGGGCCCCCCAGGCCACCTTAAAAAAGCTCCAGGTCATCTAGAACTGTGCGGCACAAACCCTCCTCCTCCTTCGCCTCCCTGTTAAAACCGAACTTAAGAAACTTCATTGGCTCCCGGTCAAGGAAAGAATTGCATTCAAGGGCCTGTGCATCGCTCACCAAGCCTTCTGGAAAATGGGAGCCACCATCAATCATTCTCTGATCACCCCCTACCAACCCAACAGACAGCTTAGATCGGCCTCCTCCTTCCATGTCACAGTACCCAGAATCAAGAGAGCCAGATGTGGGGGCCGTTTGTTCTCCCACAACTCGGCTAAACTCTGGAACGCTCTCCCGCTCCACCTGCGTTCAGAGCACACAACCTTTTGCCCTTCCAAAAAAAGTTAAAAACCATGCTGTTCAACAAATCAGACTAGGTCCCCACCGCTCTTCCACACGCGTTTGTCCGCAGCGCTAAGACGCTTCAGGGTAGCTATCGCGCTATACAAATGTTCTTTTCATTTCATTTCATTTCATTCATTAGAGTTGGGTATGACTTCATGGAATGTACAGATGCAAGTGGCCCTACTAAGATTTTGGAAAAAATTAGGTCCAGGAGAAGCCATGAAAGTGTCACAGTAGTGTAAGAACGAGATTCAAAATAGTGACCGAAAATGAGCCAAAGAGGTCAGAAAGAAATTATATTTTGTCTGTGAAAACCTAAATGTGAGAATTGATCAACAGATGCTACAAATAGAAGTACCAAACAGTGAACCTAGAACTTTAGGGAAGGAAATGTCTAAGATGGACACATGTGTGTCCGAGAAAGAAAGAATCTGTGAAATTTACAAAAAATAGTTAGGTGAAAGAAATCGGGTACCCCTATCTGAGTATATATTACCTAATCAATGGTTTAGAACTGAAGTACTAAAATCGAGAATCAGTATTAATCCTGATATGACTAATGGGAGAATAAAAACAGAAATGATGCAACCTGATGGTAAATTCACATGTAGGTTGGGCACAAAATGCAATAATTTACACATCTTGATGGACTGCTTAAAATTGATAGTTCTGCGGAAACAGTTTTTATGCCCCATTTTTTAAAATATGCTACCGATTTGCGTGTACAAGCTATTGAACTTTTTACAGATATGCCAAACCTTGAAATTGTAATCACTATTGCAAAGTATATGAATGCTGTAAAAAGATTTTGTATGGAAAAGGAAATGACACCGACACTTAGGCACCCATAGAGGTACTCAGATAGCCAATCTCTCACCCATACAGAAACTCATATATCCACTCACACATCCATATAGCCACTTAGACAGTAGTTTGGACCACACTGCCATAGGAAAAGTATTATTGGCTTTCCTATAACGTTGGTGCCGTTTGACGAATATTCATTTTTCCCAAAAAGTGTGCTGGTGATTCTTGTAATGCATGGAAAGTTTTGGGGCATTCCATCAAGCGGGGGATAAGAAAAAGGGGGGTAAAAAAAAAGGTGTGTTTACCATTTTAATTTCTAGAGTAGCTTTGAACATAGCTGCAGCCTGAACAGCTGGTCAGAATTACACAGAATTTGGCAAAAAATTAGATTTTGGTTTGCAGATCATGCTTTCAATTATCTGTTGTAAATCTGTACAGTAGTTGTTGAGAAATTTAAGGAAATCCAAATTTGTACATCTGTACATCTGTGGCCGCAGCTAATTCACTAATAAGAACACGCTTGTGAAAGGAAATTAAGAGCTCTGATTGGCTGGCAACATTTCAATCCGGAAGTGTTGGCACGAGTGAGTGGCTGTGTGGGTGTGTGATTGGTTTTGCAGGTTTGAGAGTGACTGTAAGGGTGTGTAAATGGGTGTGTGAGTGTCTGTGTGGGTGTGTAAGTGGGTGTGTGAGTGCGTGCCTCATCTTGTCACCAAAATAGTCCTGGGTAGATTGAAGGATTGGGTGAAACAGTGGTAGATCGTGCCGGTGGAACAAGGAGGCTTTAAGGAGGGACACTCTACGACTGACTACTGTTTTGCCCTATGGCATATTAGACTCTGGTCTTATCCCCAAAAATTGGAGGAGGGCAGTAATTAGACCAATACATAAGAAGGGAGATCGGAAATCCCCAAAGGATAACAGATTGATTAATCTGTTGGATGTCAGTGAGAAGGTTTTCACCAAAATAGTCCTGGGTAGATTGAAGGATTGGGTGAAACAGTGGTAGATCGTGCCGGTGGAACAAATAGGCTTTAAGGAGGGACACTCTACGACTGACTACTATTTTGCCCTATGGACGGTGGCGCAATAGTCTATGGAGCAGCGAGGCACGTTGTATTGCTGCTTTGTAGACTTCCTTGCAGCATTCATCTGGTTGATAGGAAATGTCTTTGGGAGAAAAATATAATATCCCAGAATGGCTGCTGGCTGTAATACGGGAGTTACATAGTCAGAACTGGGCCCAGATTATTAAGGATAGGACGGAGGCTTTGACACCGAAAATAGTGATTAATAATGGTGTAAGATAGGGCTGTGTATTGGCCCCCCTACTTTTCACCATATTATTAGCAGATCTGCCAACCATCTTGGGGGTAGATAGAAGTTTCTAGTCCAAAAATGAATGGGAAACAACTATCCAGTTTACTGTATGCCGATGATTTAGTATCCTTGACCAGACAGAGATGGGCCTACAGAGGAAGTTAAATGCATTTTGTGAATATTTAGCATTTAACTGTAAATATGGATCAAACCAAAATCCTGTGTTTTGGAAAGAAGGACTAGAGGTTTAATTGGTACCTGGGCCCAACCAGACTGGAAATTGTGAATGAGTATCAATACCTTGGTGTATGGTTTGACAAGTCTCTAAAGTGGTAAATGCAACTGGAGGCCCAGAAAGTCAAAGTCCATATATCAGTGTGGGGGCTGAAAAAATATAACCGGATTTATGGGAATATGTCCCACAGACCACTGATTAAGGCCTATAACGCTATGATAGCCCCCCATCTACAATATGGAGCAGAAGTACTCTGCTTAAGTGGAAAAAACAGCTGGGACATTGAGGAAGGGAAATGCATAAAACCCCTAATGTCATTACCAGACTCATCCATTATCCAGGCGCGGACGCGCTTGAGGAAGGCAGATACTATTTTCCTTCGGTGAGAGGAGCGCCTGGGAAAGGGCTCCAGTCTTGCTTGCTAGAAGAATTTCACCAGTCTAGTGGCATACCTGTACTTTGCACATCGTCACGATTCACTTGCTCTGTTTTTAAAAGTCTGCTCTTAAAATCATTTAACATGTTTTAATTTATTATTTGCACTGTCCTACCTGTCCCGAGCTCTCCGGTCCACTTCCAATTGTTTGGTTTGTGTGGAGGAACGCGGGACGAAATCCAGGCTCCAGGAAGTGATTTGCGTCTTCCGGGCCAGACGACCAATCAGCTGCCTGCAGATGTCAGTCCAGACGCTTTAAAAACTGATGCCTATCAAGATGCGCAGCGGACGCATGCAGTGGGCACACCGTTGGCGCGCTGAAGGCGTGCTAAAGGCAAGCCCGTCAGCGCTCATCCATGTCCGACCGGGTCCAGGGGCCAGGGGCCACGACCCCTGCTCGTTTGCCCACCCAGATCAGGAGATACAGCCCCATCTCTTTACTTAACCGAATAGGAAAAGTACCACCCCATGCCTTTCCATATGTAACCCATTAGAACAAGACTTAATCTGCCCACACTGCGGATTTCAGCCTCTCCCTGACCCCTTAACCAAATACACACAGCGAAGTATGTATCTCCTAAACTGCAGATCTCTCTCCAAACACACTACCAAGATCTCTCTGCTTTTAGATGAACTAAACCCAGATGCCCTGTTTCTAACCGAAACCTGACTCTGAATCAGAACCTGATATTATCCAGGCCCTACCTAGAGGATACCAAATTGTACGCGAAGACCGCTCAACGGGAGGAGGAGGTGACTTACCAATTATTTTCAGAGAATGCTATGGCTGCCGCTGCTCCCCTAATCCAATATCCAACTGCGAAAGTCTCTCCTTCTCACTTGACTTCCCCCCCACTAGCACCTTGCTCACTGCTCCACCAGGATTAAAGCAAGCCGGGCCACCGATGGCTGAAATGCCATAAACCGGTCCCCGGAAGCGTGTCTCCTTTCTGGTGAAGAATTGGCTTGGTAGTTTGGTCTGCCCTGTTCCCATGATGCACTGGGCCAGGGACAGACTAATTTGCATATTGCCAGGTTCTGAGCTGGGATGGGGCAGTGAGCTAAATAACGGTGATGGATCAAGCCCTGATCTTTGGACTGGGTAAGAGTGGTCTGCTTAATTCAGACACTCTGTTCATCACCACCCCCTTTCTGAATCGTTTTTGGCCACTATAGGTGTGGCAGGGTATACTCAGACATGAGTCCCTTGCTCACTGCTCCATCAAGCTTCAAGCAAGCCGGGCCGACGACGGCTGAAATGCCAGAAACCGGTCCCCGGAAGCTTGTCTCCTTTCTGGTGAAGAATTGGCTTGGTAGTTTGGTCTGCCCTGTTCCCATGATGCACTGGGCCAGGGACAGACTAATTTGCATATAGCCAGGTTCTGAGCTGGGATGGGGCAGTGAGCTAAATAACGGTGATGGATCAAGCCCTGATCTTTGGACTGGGTAAGAGTGGTCTGCTTAATTCAGATACTCTGTTCATCACCACCCCCTTTCTGAATCGTTTTTGGCCACTATAGGTGTGGCAGGGTATACTCAGACATGAGTCCCTTGCTCACTGCTCCATCAGGATTCAAGCAAGCCGGGCCGACGACAGCTGATATGCCAGAAACCGGTCCCCGGAAGCTCGTCTCCTTTCTGGTGAAGAATTGGCTTGGTAGTTTGGTCTGCCCTGTTCCCATGATGCACTGGGCCAGGGACAGACTAATTTGCATATAGCCAGGTTCTGAGCTGGGATGGGGCAGTGAGCTAAATAACGGTGATGGATCAAGCCCTGATCTTTGGACTGGGTAAGAGTGGTCTGCTTAATTCAGACACTCTGTTCATCACCAACCCCTTTCTGAATCGTTTTTGGCCACTATAGGTGTGGCAGGGTATACTCAGACATGAGTCTCTTGCTCACTGCTCCATCAGGATTCAAGTAAGCTGGGCCGACGACGGCTGAAATGCCAGAAACCGGTCCCCGGAAGCTTGTCTCCTTTCTGGTGAAGAATTGGCTTGGTCGTTTGGTCTGCCCTGTTCCCATGATGCACTGGGCCAGGGACAGACTAATTTACATATAGCCAGGTTCTGAGTTGGGATGGGGCAGTGAGCTAAATAACGGTGATGGATCAAGCCCTGATCTTTGGACTGGGTAAGAGTGGTCTGCTTAATTCAGACACTCTGTTCATCACCACCCCCTTTCTGAATCGTTTTTGGCCACTATTGGTGTGGCAGGGTATACTCAGACATGAGTCCCTTGCTCACTGCTCCCTCAGGATTCAAGCAAGCCGGGCCGACGACGGCTGAAATGCCAGAAACCGGTCCCCGGAAGTTTGTCTCCTTTCTGGTGAAGAATTGGCTTGGTAGTTTGGTCTGCCCTGTTCCCATGATGCACTGGGCCAGGGCCAGACTAATTTGCATATAGCCAGGTTCTGAGCTGGGATGGGGCAGTGAGCTAAATAACGGTGATGGATCAAGCCCTGATCTTTGGACTGGGTAAGAGTGGTCTGCTTAATTCAGACACTCTGTTCATCACCACCCCCTTTCTGAATCGTTTTTGGCCACTATAGGTGTGGCAGGGTATACTCAGACATGAGTCCCTTGCTCACTGCTCCATCAGGATTCAAGCAAGCCGGGCCGACGACGGCTGAAATGCCAGAAACCGGTCCCCGGAAGCTTGTCTCCTTTCTGGTGAAGAATTGGCTTGGTAGTTTGGTCTGCCCTGTTCCCATGATGCACTGGGCCAGGGACAGACTAATTTGCATATAGCCAGGTTCTGAGCTGGGATGGGGCAGTCAGCTAAATAACGGTGATGGATCAAGCCCTGATCTTTGGACTGGGTAAGAGTGGTCTGCTTAATTCAGACACTCTGTTCATCACCACCCCCTTTCTGAATCGTTCCTCCATAGCCAACCTAGCATGTAGTTCCTCAAATTTCGTACTCCTAGGAGATTTTAATATACACTATGATGACACCTTGGACCATAATGCCCTAGAAATGACCACCAGTCTCGCCGCACTACAATTTCAACAACTAATGCTGAAAGCAACTCACTCTAAGGGTCACCTTCTAGATCCCATTTTCACCAATTGTCCAGATCTCCTAGTGGGAAACCCATCCCCCCGGCCGTGGACGGACCACTTCCTGATCCCTGTCTCCTGGGTTACCCCACATACTCACTGTGCCCCCACTATAGTCACCCGGAGGGAACGCAACTGGTCCAAACTTCCCCAAGCGGAATGGGCATCGACCTTAGAAACCTCCAGAACACCCTGCAACTCTGACCCCACCCTAGCCAATGAAAACTTCAACAGATGGATCTCAAACTCTTTAGATTCTGTTTTCTCCACAAAACACATTGAATCCAAGCACAGTACTAAGACTGCCCCCTGGTACTCCCAGGATTTACGAGAAAAGAAACACCAATGTAAAAAATTGGAGAGGAACTGGCGTTTGGACTACTCACTCTCCAGAAAAACTGCATATAGAGCTGCGATAAAAACCTATACAAATTAAATCAGAATTGCGCAAGCAGCCTTTTTCGAAAAAAATATCAATGCATCTGCATCTAGGCCCAAGGAAATGTATCAAATTGCAAAAACCCTTCTCAAACCCCGAGAAAAACCTCAAAATCCCCTTAACCCTTGACCCGGTCACTCCACTACCGCACGGCCACCGTGTGGCCGGATTCTGCAGCCGCTGCCTGCTTGGCCCTCTTGCTGCCGCCTCTCCTTAGGCCCCTGCTCTCCAGGCTTGCCCTCGCTCTCCAGGCTTGCCCAGGCTTGCCCTCGCTCTCAAGGCTTGCCCAGGCTTGCCCCTGTTCTCCCCGCTCCGCTTTCCCACTCTTTCCAACCCCCCCTCTGCTCCCCGCCGCTGCTCTCCTGTGGCCCCGCCCCTTCTCCTGTCTCCCGCTCCCCATTCGCCACCCCGCTCCCACCTCCCAACAGCTCCTCCCTCCCACTTCGCCATAAATGGCGGGGACCGCGCGTACGCGCAGCGGCCACGCGCAACGGGCGCGCCAATTGCGCGCCAAAGGCAAGCCCGTCTATGCCTGGACCGCACCCAGCGCCAGAACCCCTAGACCCCACCAGAGCCAGCCAACCCGACTGAGCTACGACGCCGTCACCCTCCACGCACTCAACACCGGCCGACATCCAGCCTGCTACCAAGCCCCCCCGAAACGCACCCGCGGAGCCTTCACCTGCCACGCCTGCTACTTCACCTGCACTCTGTCCTGCACCGCGCCAGCCAAAACAGCCGCCAACAACAACCACCTCAAGTGCATCCTGCTCAACACCCGCTCCATCCACAGGCACGCCGTCGAACTATGGGAACTCCTGGACAAAACGGCACCAGATGTCGCCTTCTTCACGTAAACCTGGATGAACGCCTCCTCAGCCCCCGACATCGCCATTGCCATCCTGGACGGCTACAAGATCATCCAGAGGGACCGCATCAACCAGACCGGAGGAGGCATCGCCATCGCCCACAGAAACACTATCCGCATCACGACCAACACCGACGACACCCTCGCCACCGCAGAGCACCTGCACTTCCAGATTCACACCGACCCCAAGAGCACCCTAAGAGGAACCCTCATCTACAGACCCCCGGGACCACGCTCACACTTCAGCGAGGCCATCGCAGACTTCATCAGCCCGCTCGCCCTCGTCTCACCCGACTACATCCTCCTAGGAGACCTCAACTTCCACCTGGAGAACGACCAGGACAACAACACCACCGCCCTACTAGACAACCTTGCCAACCTCGGATTCAAGCAACTGGTCAACACCTCCACCCATTACGCCGGCCACACTCTCGACCCCGTCTTCTCCTCCAGCAACCACATCTCCTTCAGCCACACCACCGAGCTCCACTGGACCGACCACAGCTGTGTACACTTCAACTTCAGGAAAACAACGACCCACCACTGCCCTCAACAAACCCCCCGAAGATGCTGGAGCAAGATCACCACCGACCGACTCACCATCTCCTTGAGCCTAAACCCTCCCAACACCACGGACCCCAACGAAGGAGCCTGCAACCTCACACAATGGATCACCGACTGCGCCGACACCCTTGCTCCACTGAAAAACCCTCCCAGCAACCTCAACAGCAAGAAAGCTGCGTGGTTCACCAACGATCTCAAAGACTCCAAGAAATCCTGCCGTGACCTCGAGAAAGCCTGGCGCCACAACCAGTCAACGGATAACATAACAGCCCTCAAGAACGCCACCGGCAAACACCACCAGCTGATCTGCACCACCAAAAGGTCATCCTTCAGAGAACGACTGGACAACAACACCCACAACAGCAAGGAACTCTTCAACGTCGTGAAAGAGCTCTCCAACCCCAACGCCAGCAACAATGACATCACGCCTGCTCAAGACCTCTGCAACTCTCTGGCCACCTTTTTTCACCGTAAGATCGTCGACATACACGACAGCTTCGGCGCTCAGAACTCGTACCCCACCACCGAACTTACACCCCCACCACCACCCTGTGCGCCTGGACTCATGTCAGCACGGAACATACCACCCACACGATGAACACCATCCACTCGGGCTCCCCAGCCGATCCCTGCCCACACCACATCTTCAACAAAGCCGACTCCATCATCGCACCCAAACTTTAGGACATCATCAACAACTCCTTCCCGAAGAGCTGGAAGCACGCAGAGATCAGCGCCCTCCTGAAGATACCCACCGCAGACCCCTCAGACCTCAAGAACTTCCGCCCCATCACGCTTCTCCCCTTCCCTGCAAAAGTCATCGAGAAAACCGTCAACAAACAGCTGACAGCCTTCCTGGAGACGAACGGCTCCCTCGACCCATCGCAGTCCGGATTCCGAGCGAACCACAGCACCGAGACCGCCCTCATCGCGGCCACCGACGACATCCGGACCCTGCTGGACAACGGAGAAACCGCCGCCCTCATCCTGCTTGACCTTTCGGCGGCGTTCGACTCGGTCTGCCACCGCACCCTGACAACCCGCCTCCGCCACGCCGGGATCCAAGGAAAGGCTCTGGAATGGATCACCTCCTTCCTCTCCGACAGAACCCAAAGAGTCCATCTCCCGTCCTTCCTCGCAGAAGCCACCAAGATTATCTGCGGCGTACCTCAAGGCTCCGCGCTCAGCCCCACCCTCTTCAACGTCTACATGAGCCCCCTTGCAGCCATCGCAAGCAAGCACAACCTCAACATCATCTCCTACGCCGACGATACCTAACTGATTCTCTCCCTCACAAACGACCCCACTTCCGCCAGAGCCAGCTTCCAGGACGGAATGAAAGACATCGCTGACTGGATGAAGCTCAGCCGCCGGAAACTGAACTCAGACAAGACGGAAGTCCTCATCCTCGACCCATCCATCTCCGCCTGGGACGACTCCTGGTGGCCCCCTGCTCTGGGCCCCCCACCGAAGCCCACGGACCACGAACGCAACCTGGGCTTTATCCTTGACTCCTCCCTCACGATGGCCAGGCAATTTAACGCCGTTACCTCCTCCAGCTTCAACACACTCTGCATTCTCCGTAAGATCTTCCGCTGGATCCCCACTGGAACAAGGAAAACGGTCACCCAGGCCCTCGTCACCAGCCGTCTGGACTACGGGAACGCCCTCTATGCTGGAACCACCGCCAAACTACAGAAAAGACTCCAGTGCATCCAGAACGCCTCAGCACAACTCGTCTTGGACATCCCCTGACACAGCCACATCTCCGCCCACCTGAGGGACCTGTACTGACTCCCCGTCAGCAAGAGGATCACGTTCAGACTCCTCACCCATGCACACAAGGCTCTCCACGACTTGGGCCCTGAATACCTCAACAACCGCCTCACGTTCTACACGCCAACCCGCCAGCTCCGCTCCGCCAGCCTCGCCCTCGCCACCGTCCCACGGATCCGCAGAACCACCAACGGAGGAAGATCCTTCACCTACCTGGCGGCCATGACCTGGAACTCCCTCCCCACCCACCTACGACTCACCCAGGACCATCTCTCCTTCAGGAAGCAACTCAAGACCTGGCTTTTTGAGCAGTAGCAGCCCCCCCCCCCCACTACTTGAGACCATAGCGGGTGAGTAGCGCGCTTTACAAATACTCTTGATTGATTGATTGAACCCCGCTGCAATGACCTGGCAGAATTCTTTCACAATAAATACAAACCATCTACACCTCTTTCCCCCACACTCCGATCCCCACGTCATCCATCATACCTCCTGAGCTGGGGCCCCACCCCCCCAGCGACACTCATTAACTTTCCCTCTCTTGACTCCTCCACGATACAATCCACCATGCTTCAAGTACAATCTTGCTCCTTTAATGACCCAGCACCCCCGCACTCCCTGCTCACAGTTACCACACACATCCTACCCACCATTATGAAATTGCTCAATGCCTCTTTAGCCACCAGAATCGTCACGCTCCCATGGAAACGGGCCATGGTTTGAGCCCTACTCAAAAAAACCAACTTAGATCCTAACAACCCAGGGAACTATGGACCAATCTCTCTACTACCCTGGCTTAGCAAGATCATAGAGAAACATGTCAATAAGACACTGACGGACTCACCATCTGCTCCACCCTTCCCAGACAGGATTCTGACCCATGCATGGAACTAAGACCGCTCTCGTCACCGTGACAGAGGAGGCAAGGAAGATCATGGATCAAGGAGGCACCGCAGCCATCATCCTCCTTGACCTAAGTGCCGCCTTCGACACTGTAAATCATAGCATATTACTGCATCAATCTAGGAGTCTCTTCGAAAGCACTCACATGGTTTGAGTCCTTCCTGTATAAGCAATCCTTTCAAGTCTTTGAGGGCGACAGCACCTCCCCCAGCAAACCTCTCGGCTGTGGTATGCCGCAGGGCTCTTCTTTGAGCCCTACGCTTTTTAATATTTACATGAGCCCCCTTGCTGAGATTTTCCGCCCCTTTGGGATAAAAATAGTCACCTACGCTGATGATACTCAGCTAGTGGTGGCCCTGAATCACCCTCACACTAGGCCCAACAAACTCAGGGATTGCTTAGAAGCAGTGTCCTCATGGATGACATCTTCATGTCTCAAACTAAACGGAGACAAGACCGAGCTGATGCTCCTAGGTAACTCCCCCAGGTAATTCCCCCAATCCTACTATTGACCCCCTCTGGCCTACGTGTCTTGGACCCCCCCCCCCCATACCCAAGGATACAATTAAGAGCCTGGGCATTTGGCTGGATAGTCTCTCAGTTTCAACCACCAAGCAGCCAAACTCTCAGCTACCTGCTTTGGCTTAATCAGGCTTATCCGGAAAATCCTCCCCTTACCACCCTTTAAAGCCAACAGATCATGATCCAGGGTCTCATTCGGTCTCCTCTGGACTTTGGCAATGCCCATTAACTAGGGGCCCCCCAGGCCACCTTAAAAAAGCTCCAGGTCATCCAGAACTGTGCGGCACAAACCCTCCTCCTCCTTCGCCTCCCTGTTAAAACCGAACTTAAGAAACTTCATTGGCTCCCGGTCAGGGAAAGAATTGCATTCAAGGGCCTGTGCATCGCTCACCAAGCCTTCTGGAAAATGGGAGCCACCATCAATCATTCTCTGATCACCCCCAACCAACCCAACAGACAGCTTAGATCGGCCTCCTCCTTCCATGTCACAGTACCCAGAATCAAGAGAGCCAGATGTGGGGGCCGTTTGTTCTCCCACAACTCGGCTAAACTCTGGAACGCTCTCCCGCTCCACCTGCGTTCAAAGCACACAACCTTTTGCCCTTCCAAAAAAAGTTAAAAACCATGCTGTTCAACAAATCAGACTAGGTCCCCACCGCTCTTCCACACGCGTTTGTCCGCAGCGCTAAGACGCTTCAGGGTAGCTATCGCGCTATACAAATGTTCTTTTCATTTCATATCATTTTATTCATTAGAGTTGGGTATGACCTCATGGAATGTACAGATGCAAGTGGCCCTACTAAGATTTTGGAAAAAATTAGGTCCAGGAGAAGCCATGAAAGTGTCACAGTAGTGTAAGAACGAGATTCAAAATAGTGACCGAAAATGAGCCAAAGAGGTCAGAAAGAAATTATATTTTGTCTGTGAAAACCTAAATGTGAGAATTGATCAACAGATGCTACAAATAGAAGTACCAAACAGTGAACCTAGAACTTTAGGGAAGGAAATGTCTAAGATGGACACATGTGTGTCCGAGAAAGAAAGAATCTGTGAAATTTACAAAAAATAGTTAGGTGAAAGAAATCGGGTACCCCTATCTGAGTATATATTACCTAATCAATGGTTTAGAACTGAAGTACTAAAATCGAGAATCAGTATTAATCCTGATATGACTAATGGGAGAATAAAAACAGAAATGATGCAACCTGATGGTAAATTCACATGTAGGTTGGGCACAAAATGCAATAATTTACACATCTTGATGGACTGCTTAAAATTGATAGTTCTGCGGAAACAGTTTTTATGCCCCATCTTTTTAAAGGATCACTGAAATAATATCGAGGGACAGAATATCGACCAACAAAAATATCGTTGACAAAATATCGAGAGACAAAATATAGAGTTTCTATCTACAAACAGGTAAGTACAAAAATATCGAGTTAAAAATATCGTTTACAAAAATATAGTTGTAAAAAATATCGACTTTAATAAAAACAATGTTTAATTACATTAATATAAAAAATTAATTACTAAAATATACTTAACAATACTTAAAATAACTTTTAATAATTAAATAATTAATGAACGTAAAAAAATAAAAAGAAATTAATCATATTTCTTAAAACATATATATATATATAGTAACAAAATTTAATTAAATAATAGCCAATATTATTAACGTACAAATACAAAAGAGTAAAAATTACTATTCCCACTCCAGTGGGTGCAACAGTAGGGAAAGCGTTGGATAGCGTAGGGGTTAAAATTACTATTCCCACTCCAAAGAGTGCAACAGTGGATATATGACGTTACAACGCAACTTTTACAACACACTACCATTACAACGTAAGTATTGGTAAGTATATAATAATTTTTATAATTTAAATTATTTAAAATTAATTTAATATAATTTAATTTAATTTCATTTCATTAAATTAAATTAATGTAAATTTAATTTTACTTTATTTTTACACTGTACCCCTGTACCCCAAAAACCCAAAACTGACCCTGAACCCTAAAAAAAAACCTTTACCCAAAACCCCAAAACTGACCCTGAACCCTAAAAATACCCCTTTACCCAAAAACTAAAAACTGACCCTGAACCCTAAAAATACCCCTTTACCCAAAAACTAAAAACTGACCCTGAACCCTAAAAATACCCCTTTACCCAAAAACTAAAAACTGACCCTGAACCCTAAAAATACCCCTTTACCCAAAAACTAAAAACTGACCCTGAACCCTAAAAATACCCCTTTACCCAAAAACCAAAAACTGACCCTGAACCCTAAAAATACCCCTTTAATTTAACATAATTAGCAATTAATCAATTAAATTAATTACCAATTACATTTTAATTAATTAACAAATATTTTTTAATTAACAATTAATTAAATATTACTAATAATTATTAAATTTACATATTTAATTAGTTATAATTAAATTACTTCCCACCCTATTCCCCTATAAACCCACAACCCGCTACAGGAAATAAATTATTTAAATTTACACAATTAGCAATTGATCAATTAAATTAAATTAATTACCAATTACATTTTAAATAATTAACAAATATTATTTAATTACCAATTAATTAAATATTACTACCAATTAATACATTTACATATTTAATTAATTATAATTAAATTACTTCCCACCCTATTCCCCTATAAACCCACAACCCGCTACAGGAAATAAATTATTTTAATTTACATAATTAGCAAAATATCAATTAAATTAAATTAATTACCAATTAAATTTTAAATAATTAACATATATTATTTAATTACCAAATAATTAATTATTACTACCAATTAATAAATTTACATATTTAATTAATTATAATTAAATTACTTCCCACCCTATTCCCCTATAAACCCACAACCCGCTACAGAATAAAATTACACAATAATTTAAAAAAATCATTAATTAAAAATAATTATAAGATAAAATGACACTTTTCACACATATTATAACATAAAAGCACTATAAATAATTAAATATTATTTAAAAAACGATATTTTTTACTATCTAGATTATATACTTGGATATTTTCACTTTCTATATTATTTACAGTCGATATTACTTCACTTACCTTAAAAACGATATTTTGGCTGTCGATATTCTGTCCTGTCGATATTTTGTCCAAACGATATTTAAAACTCGATATTCTGTCCAAACGATATTTTGGAGTCGATATTATGTCTGTGCACCCTTTTTAAAATATGCTACCGATTTGCGTGTACAAGCTATTGAACTTTTTACAGATATGCCAAACCTTGAAATTGTAATCACTATTGCAAAGTATATGAATGCTGTAAAAAGATTTTGTATGGAAAAGGAAATGACACAGACACTTAGGCACCCATACAGGTACTCAGATAGCCAATCTCTCACCCATACAGAAACTCACATATCCACTCACACATCCACATAGCCACTTAGACAGTAGTTTGGACCACACTGCCATAGGAAAAGTATTATTGGCTTTCCTATAACGTTGGTGCCGTTTGACGAATATTCATTTTTCCCAAAAAGTGTGCTGGTGATTCTTGTAATGCATGGAAAGTTTTGGGGCATTCCATCAAGCGGGGGATAAGAAAAAGGGGGGTAAAAAAAAGGTGTGTTTACCATTTTAATTTCTAGAGTAGCTTTGAACATAGCTGCAGCCTGAACAGCCGGTCAGAATTACACAGAATTTGGCAAAAAAGTAGATTTTGGTTTGCAGATCATGCTTTCAATTATCTGTTGTAAATCTGTACAGTAGTTGTTGAGAAATTTAAGGAAATCCAAATTTGTACATCTGTACATCTGTGGCCGCAGCTAATTCACTAATAAGAACACGCTTGTGAAAGGAAATTAGGAGCTCTGATTGGCTGCCAACATTTCAATCCGGAAGTGTTGGCACGAGTGAGTGGCTGTGTGGGTGTGTGATTGGTTTTGCAGGTTTGAGAGTGACTGTAAGGGTGTGTAAATGGGTGTGTGAGTGTCTGTGTGGGTGTGTAAGTGGGTGTGTGAGTGCGTGCCTCATCTTGGAGTTTAATCATTCTGCAGAGGCAATAATATGGCATGTGGTCCTGACAGTGCACCTGAAATGAAGGGAGTTGAGAGATTTTTGCAGTACCGAGGCAACAGCATCAGAAATCCAAGCACACAGATTTTCAGAAGATCCCTGTGGTAGTGTTGATGATATATGAACCCAAAAACAATCATTACATTTGCAGATTAAAGGGAAAAAACTAATAATATAGAATCTCTGTAGGTAGGCAACTACTTAATTCCAAAGAGGAATCTGTTGCTGATAGCACACAGAAATATAAACATTGGCGAATAAGTGTTAAATGAAAGGGACAAAAGTCAAATATACTTGCTAATGGGGCAGGGCCTGGGTGCCCAACATGGTAGACTGGTCTAAGAAGAGCTCTGACCTACTGCTCTTGGGCCATATTATCAAGAACGGCGATAACATTAGCACCGCTTTAGCGGCAGGAACTGCCGCTAAAGCGGCAATAAGGGGCTTGATAATATGCCCTTGTGAATTCCCATAGAAGCCCAGGTTTGATGTGCTTCACACCAGAACCTGGGCTTCTATGGGAATT
Source organism: Lissotriton helveticus (assembly GCF_964261635.1). Lineage (NCBI taxonomy): Eukaryota > Metazoa > Chordata > Amphibia > Caudata > Salamandridae > Lissotriton > Lissotriton helveticus. The sequence continues at coordinate 1,642,039,009 of NC_136065.1, read as the reverse complement.
CACAAGGGCATATTATCAAGCCCCTTATCACCGCTTTAGCGGCAGTTTCCTGATAATGTTATCGCGGCTCTTAGATTCTACTGAACCCTTCCATCCACCGGTCATCTGAAGCTTTGCGCCTGTGCAGTCGATAAACACAACCATTGTGTCTCAAGCTGAACCTCTCCGACAGGTGCTGTCAGGCTGCTCATGTTTCCTGTAAATGGTGGAGGAGTTAGGACTGTGAGGAAGGGAGCGGACAGAAATAGCAGCAGAGAACTGAGGAGAGTACCTGAGCTGAAGTGGACAGAATTGCAGTCTTGGAGGAAAGAGTCACTGAGACTACCATACCACCTTGATGGTGAACTGAGGAATACGGCCAAGCGATACAGAGAGAGTGTGAAATGGACACCGATAGACAATTAGCGATGGCTTCAAACAGAGTGAGTCAGCAGGATGGAGAAGGTACAGGTAACCAGGAAGCACACCATGTCTGGAGCATTGACTCCAACGCCTAAAGAGCACAGGATAGCTGTGGAGAAGCAGAGGATAATCCACATTCTTCCTATAATAGCAGGGCAGGTTTCAGAAGGAAATATGGGACAAAATGAGCACAGAGGGGAAACACAGGCTAGACACTGGGCATTAAATGTGAAACAATGTCCTTGGGAAGAGATGCGGCATACACCTTTCTGGACCATGGTGAAGTGTACCTGTGGTGAGAAAAGCAGGTCAGTGGACATCGGTCACTAAAGAAGAGGGTGTTGGGCCCACAGATATTGACCCAGCCGAAGGCACAGTGGGTATCGCTCGGAGGCTTGCAGGCTTTCTACTGGGGTCTATGACAGAGGACTGGCAGTGTGCAAGGAGATTTCAAGTTTCCCATAATAAATGTGAAGGTTGACTGTTCACGAGAGGGCTAAATACCCTCTCCCTGTATTCAGGAGAGCCTTCAGGGTCAACAAGGACAGTGACAGGATCCACTGTGGTTTTTGAGACTGAAGAAGTAACACAGAGTACCTCGCGAAGCACACCCATGACACTTGGGGCGAGACCCCAATGGTGTCTGAAGCTGAAGAATGACAAGGCTCCGTGGATATTCATTTCCCAGGAGAGTACCTGAGATATGGCTACACCAAGCTCTTTGATGGGACAGCTGGAAAAATCTGATCTGGAAAACATTATGGAAAACTTGAAAGACATCACGGCAAAGGATAAATGGAGCACATATTCTGTCAGACCAAAACAGACATATTCACTAAAGGCGATGATGACCTACCCTGGAATTTCCAGGAGAACCTCAAGCTTCACAAGTGTTAGTGTGAATGAATTCAAACCCTCAACATCCACAGAAGAGATTTTACAAGCTGCTTAGTCCTCACATACCACTCTTAGGACCAAGAAAATGAAAGGTGGCCTAGATATTAGTTTCCTGTGCCAAGCCCTCAGGAATGCAGTAAATTTAGCAGATGAGGCAGATGTGTGTATCTCGAGCCTAACGGGCCTAAAGTCATATATTAAAGGTACCACAGCTGATGAACACAAGAAATAACCTGGAAGAACAAGAAAAGGGTGCACAGTGATGTGAAATAACCTCTGGTTTGTGGGGCTCCAGGAAGGGGTTGAAGTCATGCAGTCAGAAAATTAACTCAGTGAGCTGTGTTGTTCGAGGACTGCCTGGCCGACTCCAGTTTGGTCCTAAACCATTCTGCTGGGACTCCCAGTCCTAGGGTGCAACATGCCCAAAATATTTCACAGCTGCCCTAAGGGGGAGGCAGGACCTTGGCTCATATAGCGCAAGCTCTACCCTCACTGTGCGGGATGTGCACAGCTGTGCCTGGGCAAACCTAGGCCAAGTCTGTGCCCATTTTGCACCCATCAGCTTCAGAAAGAGACCGGCATGGTCACCCACCTTGGTTCTAACTTTGGTAAGGAGAGGAGCTTGTCATGGGGGAGGGCTTATCTGATGGCCTGATTACTTAACTTGGACCTTGATGACTCTGGAAGTGGGATTATCTTTTTTATTTAGTCAGCTCTCTCACCTCTTTTTGCAGTCCTAGCTGTTAATTTAAATCCTTTCATGGCTACACCCTTAGCGGCTACTAGTATCGCGCCCGGTTGGGCTGCTGGTGTGGGGGCTTGTTTTGTACTACTGGAGTCCAGCTGAGAAGGGTTATCTTCCATTTGTGTGTGGAAGCAGGGGTCACAATGGTACCTCGGGTGCTACAAACATGGGGTAAAAGAAAGGGTCTTCGACCTAATTGCCACCCCGCCATCTGCCCTCGTGTTTACACTACAGAGGGATTCCTAAATCTGGCAGTGGGGTTAGTATCTAAAGAAATGGAGCTGGCTGAATGAAGGCTATCTTTGTCCAGGGATAGCCCCTCCATACCCATTCCTTGTTTGCCTGCCTCTAGCAGGGCTCCTCGGTCCTCCCCCACCACTTCATCCCTGGTGGCTAGCCCCAGGCACAAGCGAAAGAAGAGGAGTTGCGGCACAACTCGGAATCATTCCAAGTTTAATGAGTCAGCTCAAACTGACCCCTACCCCATCTATGTAGACGGAGGCCCATCCCCAGTAAGTAGTTACTAACTGAGCTTAATACATTTCTAATTAACAATCGTGACTTCATTCTGGCTACGATCCCCCACTTCATGGCAGGGTGTGGGAGATTCTGACTCCTATAAGTTTAGGGAGGGATCACAAAAGAAGCAGAGCATACCAATGGGACAGCAGAGGTCCGCCAACCTTATCCATCCTGTTACAGATCCCATCATCAGAGGTGAGCCTGGTGTGATGGGTTCCTCTCTGAAAGTTCCTGAGTTGGAGAGCTTGACAGAGGCTTCTGTAGTAGCCCGTCGTCCCTTGTGGTTTTAAGTAAACTGGACAGTTTACTGACCATGCCCCCCTCTATTAATCCTGGTGCTGTGTTCAATCTACTGCTGGAGGCAACCCTATGTTGCAATGCTGGGCAATGTTACTCTCCACCCCACCCTCTTTGGTGATACCTTCATTGAGATGAAAGACAAGCTTGTGCACTGGCTAAGGTTGCATACTCATCGAGGCTGGGGCTGTGAAATCTGTCATTATGGCCCGTAGAGTGAGCTGGGTGGGCTCAGACAGCAAATTATGGGCAGAGGATTATGTGGGGGGTTATTGTAACAATCCTAGGATTGTGGTAGATCTACTGTTAGCTCTACCCTTCTGAAGATATGTGACCCACCCGGTATAATTGCCCTCCCCTTGGGATATTTCTATAGGGCTGAAAGGGTTGGCTGCCTTCCGATGTCTCAGGTTACAGTGGGTGGGGCTCCCCCACTGAGCGCCCGGCTGACACCTAGGCAATCCCCTCTCTGGTGTGCTACAAATAGATTCGATCCTCTGAGTGGTCTGGAGTCTTGCACTTGACGCAGCTCTCATGACTCCCCTTTGTTGCCCCCGGCCCTGCCTACGTCTTCAGCAGCCACTCTACAATCTTCAATAGGTTGAAATCTCCTGTCATGGAATATTGTACAACTTTTCTTCTAGGTTTACTAACCCTAGATGACTACAGTTGGTGAATAGCTATCAAATGATCTGCCTCGAAGCAACTTGGGAGGTCTAGAATATTCATTCGTAGAAGGTTACTCTTCCTACTTTAAACCAGCAGAGCCCTTGGTGGCACGGAGGGCTCTGGGAGACTGATCACGTCTGTTGTAGTTGAGCTGAGTAAATATATCTGTGACCTCTGCTGGGAGGTCCAGATGATGCAGATGTTGTTGTCATTCCCCTCTATTCATTTTAATTATTTCTATGGTGCTTTGGGTGGGGACTTGTTATGGGCACTTGTGTCCACCGGCTTGATTTGGCTCTTAAGACACTGTGGGAGAGGAAAAATGGAAGGGAACTAATCTTGCTCACAGGGGACTTTATTTGTCATCTCTGTGACTTTGTCCTCTCTAAGAAGGGTCTCACGCTTGGCGCTTTCCTGGGCTCACATAATCTGGTATTTGCTCTGGACAAGTTAGTAAATTTTCCCAAATCCACAATTGATCGGACGATCAAGGGGAGGAGTTGTATGTCAATCATTGATTTTATTTTTGTTTCAGCACCTTTAATTTTGCTTACTTTTACTATTAATATTATTTACAGCCCATTTAGTGATCACAATCCCTTGCCCCTATATTTGGATGTGCCTACGGCCCCATGGACCGTGACTTCTTAAGCGCTACCAGTCCGTCTTGCAGTGAACACCTTTTCTCTCCTTGCCTGACCTTAAGATGGCTGCCAGGGGAGACTTCCCAATATGAGAAGCTCTGAACTTGGAGTCTGTCCCTTCATCACCTCTCCTCTCACCATCTTTGTCCCAGTGGGCAGCCGAAGAACATTGCGGAAGGCTCTCCCCAGTAACACCAGGAGCGATGTCTCTCCTGACCTTATTTCCCTCCTCCCCTCCTCCCTACTCCCTACTCCTTTCGAGTCTTGACTTTGTATCACCTCCTGTTCCTCTCTCTATTCTGGTGGGGCCCGAAACACATACATGGCCGCTTCCCGGTGGAGCTGCACTGACAGCTATAGTGGAGATTGGCTCCGGCATACCGCCATAGCCGTCACCTACCCAGCCGGACTTCTGACAACTGTCTCGTTTCTTCCCTGCTGCTGCTTTTGCTCTTTAATTGTTTTCCCGTTGAGACCTAGCTGTTTGGCTGATGCTGGTGGAGCTACCTGATAGCTAAAGAGGAGATGAACTGTGGACTTCCCCCTCGCTCTTCACCTACCCAGCCAAGCTTGGGGCAGACACTCCTTCGTCTCTCCATTCTTTCTAGCTCCTTTCCCCTTTTACTCCACCCCCTTACACCTCTAAACTTCATTTATTTTGTCTTCTACACTCTTGAAATGTGTTTTCTAGTAACTGATGTAATGTGTAACTGAAGAAATTGTATTATTCCTGTTGAAGCTAATGTAAGCGCTCTGATACCTCCGGGTCTAGCCAGCGCTATATAAAACTTTTAAAACAAAATAAATAAAATGGACACTTCAAAAGAAGGTTTTTATTGGGACCTTTTTGCCAGGGTAAAATGCTTAATTGGTCCCAAGTGGACCATCAGTGCCTTAGAGCCTTTATCTTTGCTAAGTGTGCGCAGGAGTTTCCCACTTGCCTGGATATAGATTCTGGAAGAAGGGAGATTATGCAAGCTTTTGATGGTATTGCTCTGGGCATTCTTAGTCTATTCACAATAACTACCCCCAGCAGTGTGGCTTCCAAAATCCAAAGTGGTTTGCAGGATGTAGGAAGGCGTATAAGCAAGCTCTTGATGCCTGCAGGTCCATCCTGTGGGAGACAGCTTGGGGGGAGCTATGTCAGGCGCGTGACAGAGGGGGCAGTTCAATTATTTGGATAGTGGTCGACTGGCATTTTTTGGGGGGGGGTAGGTTTGTATGTCATCAAAGCTCTGAACAGCAATGGCTTGACCACTTTGAAGGTGTCTACAATCGGGGGGCACATGGGGAACGACAATATGGCAGTAGATATTTCAGCCAGTGCTTCTGTGGTTTTTACCCTGGAGTAGGTCACCCAGGGCATCCTGGCACTGTCCCACAATAAGGCAACAGGACCTGGCGGAATTCCTCCATACTTGAGCTGATGTGGAGGTTTGGGGCCAATGTTGATTCAGGTACTGAATGCAGCTGCCCCGTTGCCCTCAAGGTCTACAGCCGTGATCGTGCCAGTCTTTAGGAAGGGGGACAAGGAAAACCCTGAATGCAACCGACCAATCTCATTAATAATAGATGCGGTGGTAAAGGAAATAGGGAATGTTATTCTAAATAGGCTGCGGGAATGAGCAGAGGAAAATAACATTATGAGTGATGCCCAATATGGTTTCAGGTCGGGTAGGTCCACTTCTGATCACTGCCTGAATTTTTATTTTATTATCAATTAACACCTCCCATGCTGATGACGAGCTCAGCTCGTCATTAGCCACGGTGCTCGTATGCTGATGACGAGCTGAGCTCGTCATGGCCATTAGAACGCTCGCAGGCGGGGATAATTCTCCTGCTGTGCTGAATGTTCTAAGGAAATGGGTGTGGCCTTGAGGAGCTCAGCTCGTCATGAGCACACGAGCACTGTGCTGCATTATGAGCTGCGCGCCCCCCAGCACAGCGGGGGAATAACCCCCGCAGCCAAAGGGTTAATACAGAGCTGCCTGGTCCGAATCATTGAATTTAGCTTTCATGGACTTAACGTCCGCGTTTGACAGGGTTAACTGTGCTAAACTCTGGCCTTGCTCTTTAAGATGGGGGATGACCCTGAACCTGTGGGCCTATTATCCAACCTTCACTCAGAAACCTCCGCCTCAGTGCATTGTTCACAGGGCGCTGCTTGCACCCGATCATTTCCCACTAGTAATGGTGTCCATCAAGGATGTGTTCTCGCCTCATTCCTCTTTACTTTATAGGTGACCGGGCTGGCGGCTGCTCTACTCTCAGTGTTGGTGGACTGTCCCAGGGTTGGAGTTAGATCCTTTCCATTCTTATTATACGCTGACCATGCACTTCTTATGGTCTGCACGGCTCGGGGTTTGGCTCTACTGCTTACGGGGTTTTCCTCTTTTATGGGGGACTTGGATCTATTATGTAAATTTTTTGAAGTCCTATGTTATGGTAGTTGGCAAAAAGTCCACTAGTAGCAAGACTTTTAAGGTGGCTAATCACAAGCTGGGTAACGTCTCGGCTTTCCCCATCTCTGTGCGTTCTATTTGATGCTAGAAAGAACTGGAAGCCGTTAATTGAGGCAAAAAGATCTGAGCTCATTAAAATCATGGGTTCAGTTTCTAGTTTTCAGTTTCTTTGTCACTGAGGGTCCTTTTAAAAATCTATCAGGCAAGAATGTGTGTCCCAGTTCCGGTATGGTAGTGAGTGGGGGTGGGCGGAATTTGCGCAATCGCGTTACGCAAATCTCCACAAAACTGTACAAAATCTTAGCGAACACGCAGAAATTCCGCGAACATGCGGAATTGCTTGTTCGCGATGCTTTTTTACTCTTCGCAATATCTTGCGAACACGCATTTGAGAACGTGAACAAGCCAAAAATGTAGCAAAGTCACGGAACGCACAAATTTGGGCAATTTCGCGTTCTCTGCGGACTGCGAAATTACCCAAATTCCGCAAATTTAACGAACGGAGCCGAATTTACCGCCCAGGCTTAGTAGTGAGAGCTGGGGTTCCATAACATGAGTAAGATCCAAAACACAGAGAACCAATTCCTACGTCATGTAGTGTAGGTCCCACATTCAATCCTTGCATTCTCAGTCCAGGTGGAGCTTATCCTTGGCTACGTTTCAGATATAGTGGCCCTCAGCCCCCAAATGTGCTGGATAAGGCTGAGGACTAGGGAGGAATTAAAACTTAACTGATCGATTCTCGCAGACTGTTTGTACCTCAATCGGGCACACAAAAACCCATGGTTAGCCTGTGTGAAGGTTGCATTTTGCCTCTTTGGCTATTCCAATTCTCTGTCCTCTAGAGAATTGTTATGTGTAAAGGGGTTGTTTCTGGATCAAGACCCTATCAGGGGCGGCTCTAGGCTCATGGCGGCACTGGGCAGGGAGCGTAGGTAGGGGGCCCCAGAAGAGGGGGTCCGGGCGGGGAGGAGCTCGGAGGCCAGTGAAGAGGGGGGGGGTCAGGGTGTTTGGAAGTGGAACAGAGCCGGAGGCCGCCAAATCCCTGCCAGGTACCACAACGCAAATATGTGTCCATCCTCAGAGGATTATTATATTAAGGATATATATTGGCGTGGTGGCCCCTGGGGTTTGGTGGCCCTGTGCAGGTGCACAGCTTGCACATGCCTAAAGCCGCCCTTGCCCTTATGGTTAGGGAGCAGCGGTTCAGGGACATATGCTCCTGAAGACCATTCAGGCTATTGATCCATATCTAGCTCCGGTCCACCTTAGGCACAAAAGGTTGCTCCTGGCCAGGTTGCGACAATAAGACTCCACAAGACATTTTTTATTTTGTGATATTTTACAGCTATTTAGTAGGCCTAGGAAGTTGTTTTAAGTCCCCCTGTTGAAGCCCCTGAATTTCTCCTAAGTAAGGCTGACCTTGGTCTACCTCCAGATGTTCCCTAATGAATATGTCATGTTTGCTGTTCTATGCTTCCTACGAGCTGCCCTGTTGTACAGGAGATCATCTCGCAATTCGCTCATGTACGGTCCCGGCTGCTAGACCGCACCTGTTTTATTGATTGTCTATTTTATTGGATACATTTTACCGAGATTATTTTATATTTATGTGGTTTGTACTCTTTTGTAGTTGTTTCTGTCAACCGAATAAAGATTTTATGATGATGATGACTCAGTGAGCTTGTTCCAACAGGAAATCTCCCCTCTGGACTGGAGGGAGGATGAGCATATCATGCACTGACACAGTGACACCACCAGGGGGCCCATATATAACACAGATAGCCAAGATCATAAAAGTATAGAGACAGAGATATAATCCTAGCGATAGCATGCACCTTACATTCAGCTCCAGTTGCATTCAGCCAAATGTCCCCCAGACAAAGCTGACAAAGTTATTTGGTGGCATTAAATGAAAACTGTTTAGGAAGTGACCCGGGCTCCAGAGGATTCTAAAAGGAACAGTGGATGCTGGCCATTGAGCCAAGGGTAGATGAGTATGACAAATTTCACCTTGAGGAGACATCTACGAGTACAAACTAAAATTCTACAAACACAAATGAGGTAAAGCAGGGCAGCTTCATAGAATCACCTTGTGCAGAGGATCACCATGTCAACAAGGATAGGGAATGATCACACACATAGGGGAAATGTGTCTAAAGCATGCAAACTCACTCTCCTGGCTATCAACAGCAAGACTAAACTATAACAAGATGGTGACCAACATCAAATTTCAAAGCCTTTATTTCGCAAAGTGAACATTGTAAATAACACACATTGATCAATGAAGGTGGGACAGGGAGGGATGTGTGGAAGAAGAGAGAAAAGTGGGAAAAATGGATACAACCCCAAACAGCCATGTGAACACTGATCATTTGAAATCAGGTAATGTCAGAGAAGAGACAAGGAAATGACTTCAAATACACTTGATTCCCTTGCACATTGTTTGGTTTTAAAGGATGAGTTTTCTAGAGATACAAGTTCAAACATTTCATATCATATCATAGCCTTCGACACAGTCTGTCATAGCATCCTTATACAACGCCTCAGCAACGTCGGAATACAAGGAAAAGCATTGAACTGGATCATCTCGTTCCTCGCCGGAAGAACCCAGAGAGTCCGCCTCCCCCCTTTCAAATCGGAAGCCACCGAAGTCAACTGCGGCGTACCACAAGGATCATCACTCAGTCCCACCCTCTTCAACGTATACATGAGTCCCCTCGCATCCATCGCGCGCCAACACAACCTCAACATCATCTCCTACGCAACCGACACCCAGCTGATCCTCTCCCTCACCAAAGACCCAAACTCCGCCAAAACCAACCTACAAGATGGGATGAAAGAAGTGGCTGAGTGCATGAAGAACAGCCGTTTAAAACTGAACTCGGACAAAATGGAAGTCCTCATCTTAGGATCATCCCCCTCCGCTTGGGATGACTCATGGTGGCCACAAGCCCTGGGAAATGCACCCAAACCAACGGACCACGCACGTAACCTGGGCTTCATCCTGGACTCCTCCCTCTCGATGACCAGACAAGTCAACGCCGTCTCATCATCATGCTTCAACATCCTACGTATGCTCAAAATAATCTTCAGTTGGATCCCCACCGAAACAAGAAAGACAGTCACCCATGCACTGGTCACAAGCCGACTGGACTACGGAAACACCCTTTACGCCGGAACCACAGCCAAACTACAGAAAAAACTCCAACGCATCCAGAACGCCTCAGCCAGACTCATCCTAGACATCCCCCGCCAAGCTCACATTTCCGGTCACCTGAAAGACCTCCACTGGCTCCCCGTCAACAAAAGAATAACGTTCCGTCTCCTCACCCACGCACACAAAGCCCTTTACGACCTAGGACCCGAATACCTCAACACGCGCCTGACCTTTTACACCCCCACCCGCCAACTACGATTGTCCAATCAAGCCCTCGCCGTGATTCCACATATCCAAAGATCCACCATGGGGGGAAGATCCTTCTCCTACTTAGCGGCCGAGACCTGGAATTCTCTCCCCACCCACCTCTGCCTTACACAGAACCACCTCTCCTTCAGAAAACAACTAAAAACTTGGATATTCGATAAATAACGTACCCCCCTCCCTCAAGCGCCTTGAGACCCTCTGGGTGAGTAGTGTGCTATACAAATTCTAACTTGACTTGACTTGATATCCATCCCTTCTCACCAATTAAACTCACTCCTACAATTTCTTAGAATTGACCTTTTTTCAGGGTTAAGACTATACACCGTCCATAGTTTTATTCTATCTGCATGCCATCGACTTCATCATCATCATCAAATCTTAATCCAGATAACTATTTATCCATAAAATAAATTTTAAAAAACATGCCATAAAAGACTTCACATAGATACATTTTAATAAAGTTATCTAATAAGCAAAATAGTTTATACAGTTATACAATCAAAATCTTAATCCAATTTACATCCTTTATTAAGCTGCACATAAATATATGACCTAAAGTCCTAAAAAGCCATTAACATCCTTTTCATGAATATCTATTTCTTAAAAACAGTTAAACCAGATATATCCTCCACAAGTCATGGTACTGTAAGCTCTAATCTTCATATTTCATACCATCCAATTCGGTTAGTTGTTTTCTTCTAGCAATAACATGTTTACTATACATTGAAACAGTATTATGGACTAGTTCATTCTCGAGTTTACATAGGCACTTAAGTGCATCCTGGTACAAGGGGAGCTTCTGGGGTTGAAAAAGTGGGCGTAACAGACTACTTCTTATATCTCTGAATAGTCCTCAAAATAACATGAAATGGACAGTAGATAATTTTGTCGGCCATCACAAGGGCATTTTGGCAACTCAGGTGGCTCTCTTAGGGCAGGCCACTAACTGATATGATACTCCCGATTGCATACGTGTCAAAAAGAATCTCTGCTGGGTATTTTTCACTAAAGATATATACTTATGTAGACCCGGCTGAGGCTGAATAGGCATATAGCTTGTCACAGAAGATTTACCATTCGCACTATTCTCCCTCATGCCCCTCCTATGGTAATTTAACCTCATCACTGTGGCGCGAATTCCGCTGCAGTGCTGACATTCCGATCCGGGCGTGTTCATGATGGCTCCCGGCCGTCATCAGCACACGCCCACCGTGACTTATGACGGCTGGGAGCCGTCATGAGCATCGAAGAGGTTGAAAACAATGTTAACCCCCTCTTACTAAACTGCAGGATGCTTGCTAGATTGGCGATAGTTACTCCCTCAAAAGGCTCGGTAAGCCATCTACTCACGTAGCTTAACCAAGGGATCTTATAGTACTGGTTGAGATTTAAACAATCAAGTATGACATCTTTTTTAAATTTCGAGCCTGGCTTGCTCCATATATTGTACCAGCGAGTAATAGAACTCTGATTAATCAAATCTTTTATGAATAACATATCCAACTCTTTATGAACTATATTGGATGAAACACTGTGGGGTACAGCCAATATCTTACATAAAAATGATTTTCCAGAGACTGGGGGGCAGAACTTTCTGCCATGTCCCATACTACAGACCCATATTTAGCAGCAGGGATACATTTGCGCCTATATAGTTTAGTCAGATCTCTTATTTGCTTATATCCTATTTTTCTATAGACTCCATAGTTCTAGCTGCTTTAGCTTTTGCATTTCTAATGTATAGGCCCCATGTGTGAAAACTGAATGACAAGGTTTTATTTTGCTTTAGCCTCAGATTTCGAGCAGAACACATACTTGTTATTTCAGAAAAAAATTACTAACATGAATCTAGTTTTACATATTTCTAGACTTGAACCAGTTCATAGTTACAACGACTTGCGTTGGGGGGTGCTGGATAGTGAATAGTTTAATTTACTATTCCAACTCCAGTCCCCGTGGATAGTAGGGAAGGTGTTGGATAGTAAATTAAACTATTACCTATCCTAGAGCGCCCCCCAGCACAATTCGTTGTAATGACTTGCGTTGAAAAACCTGTGTTGTAAAGGCACTGCGTGGTAAAAGTTGCTTCGTAAAGGATGTTTCCCATGGAAGCTGGGTCTTCCAACCCATCATTCAATCTATGGTATTTAAAAGGCTTTGTAAAATCACAGATGACTAACAAGTTGATGCATTATGGAGCTTATTCATTTTGGTTATATTGCTCTCCGCTCCGCATCCCACAATTGTGTTGTTTTCCTCCCCGCTGGGTTCTCTAGGAGTTCTTGCTTTAGTATTTCTTTCTTCTTGCCTGGAGTATTGTAATTTTCCTCTGGTCTCTTCTCCTTTTGTCACAGAGTCCAAAGATGATGGCTGCAACATTTCCCTCTGGTTAAGGCCAGCCAATCACAGCGTGTGATTTAGCTACATAGAGTTTGAACCCTCATTTCTCAAAACCTGCAGAATGCATTTACACCAAATCATAAAAGGCATGCTTTCTGGACTAAGATCTAGTATCTAAGTTTGTCCCCATTATGGATTGCCCAAAACATTCAATGCATAAATTATGTAAAAAGAGCCCATTTTGGAAAGATTTGTGAACATTTGTCAAAAGTCTATAACGCTATTAGAAAAATAAAAAAGGCATTTCCAATGGAAATGGTGTCCTAACTATTACAACCCAGTGATACATGTCACTGGGTTGTTATAGTTAGGATTCTGTTTTAACCACCTCTCTGATGGGGTGGGCAAGGGCCTGGGTGGGTGGCACATATATTCTTTTGGCAGAGGTGCTGTGCCCTCCCTCTCCAAGCCTGTAAGAGACTCTGGGGACTCCATCCCACAGGGCAGATGTTTTAAAGAAAGGGAGCGGGTGCATGGGCCCACTACAAGAGCCTAACAAGGCACCAGTGACCCTAACCCGCTGGGCTAACATCTTTATACAGGAGCGGGGGAGAGGGGCTGCCCTGCAGAGCCCCGGAGAGGCTCAGGAAGGAGAACTCAGAGACATGCTTCCTTTATTTTTTAATAAAAAAACAATATATTTCTGATTATTAACGTTCACATTTTTCAACCACAAAAAATAAAAACTATATAAAATATGTCATAGACAAAGACGGTGCTCTGAAGGGGGTTGGCTGAACGCAGGGTGTTGGATGAAGAACCTGGCTGCAGACATTTGGCCATGTGCTGCATGGGGTTGGCTTTATGTAAAGGAATAAAAAAGTACTTTATGCAAAAAAAATACTTGAAATGCACTGAAAAAAAGTTTAAAGTGTTGTTATAGTTAGTTGACCATGTCAGTTAAAATATGCCATTTTAAATGTGTAAAACCAATTAAATTCACCAGCTATAGTTATCTCAAGTAACTATAACTCGTACTATAACTCGTTCGTGCCATGCACTGCTGATTACACAACATATTACATCACTCATAATAATATTAATCCACATCTGTAAAGCGCGAACCATCACCCGTTAGGTTCTCCAGGTGCTGGGGGCCGTCGGGAAGATTAAGAAAACTATTGCCCAGAGTCACATGGTGCTGGGCTAATCTTCCGCTGGCGATCGAGCCGTGATCCCCAGATTCCAGCATCAGTCGCCCTGGCCGCGGCGCCAAACCTCTCCCTTCTCCCACGAATGACATCTTCCATGACATCATTAATAATATCACTGCAACATTTGCATTTAACTTATTGATGAGAAAGCTGTGCATTGTGGAGGAGCGAGTCACAGTGGAGGGCTCCCAGAGCCAGGTCTTATCTGCGCTTTCTCAGCTTGGAAGACCTTAATAGTAGCAAACTGCAACCTTTTCTAATCAAAACAGCATGTTGGAAACAACGTTGTCATCCAGCCAAGGTATGCCTGCTGAGGCCGTCTGCCAAACTCATATGGGCACGTTGGCACGAAGATGGATTTATTCAGGTTTAACAAGGGAGGGGTTTCCTCGTAAGTGTCTTACATCATTTAATTTTTCATTTAATGAATGCCATTCAAAATATTGTAAATATTTTCAATAAGCTTATTCACCTGTTACAACCATTATGTTAATTTTTATGGAATCATCTTCACATATAGTCTGCTCTGGATCAGGCATTCATTTTAAATCAAGCATTTTTACATAATTAGCGCCTGATTCACAAAAGTAAACTTGCACTTTTGAGAAAGTTTGGTTACGGTTAAGGTTGTTTGCTATTCACAAAGGTATTTTACAATTAGTTTATTTACTAGTGCAGAGCCTCTGCAGATAAAAAGATAGTTCTGTCCCTTCAATTTAAATTGGGAGACTCCACACATGTAAAGATTCAACTCGTAAGAAATCTTTGTGGATAGTAAAAAAACATAAGCAAAAGTGCAAGTTACTTTTGAGACCCAGGCACTTAGGGCTAGATGTAGGTAGCCAAATACCGGTCGGTAACAGCCGAATATACCGAATTTCGCCCGTTACTGACCGGAATTGGCTGTTTGAGATGTAGGAGGCAAAATTGTACCCGTTCGGACATACGAGTCGGTATTTTACCGTCTCGGAATTTACCGAATTCTTATTTACCGAATTCTTATTTTCTGAATCGGTAAATAAGAAATGGTAATAAATGACCATTGAGATGTAGCAAACCTCAAAAATGCCGAATTTCATGAAATTCGGTATTTAAAATACCGAATCGGTAAAAATGGGATTTCCCGATTCGGTAAATACCTAACCGGAAAATACCGATTCGGTAATTCCCATTCATTCCTATGGGCCTGTAGGCTCATAGTGTTGATTGGGTATTACCGAATCGGTATTTTCCGATTCGGTATTTACCGAATCGGTATTTTCCGATTCGGTATTTACCGAATCGGTATTTTCCGATTCGGTATTTACCAAATTGGTAAATACCGAATCGGGAAATCCGATTTTTACCGATTCGGTATTTTTTACCGAAAAATTACCTACATCCCATTTTCCGATTCTGAGATACCGGTATAATTCGGTATTTTAGCGTCAGTAAAATGGGATTACCTACATCTGGCCCTTAGTGGGATTTCTTGTGTATGGAGAGAAGAGATCACACTAATAAATATGATCCTGAGTCTCACAGGACTAATCATTCCTGAATACAAGTTCTACTTATTCTGATGCATTGAACTACTTATCAACCCACTGTTATTTGCATGCTCTGGCTGCAGGTTCCGCAGGTCCCACTAAATGGAAGCCTGTATCAGATAATTGCCAGCAGATTCTTGTTAGTCATTGTATGTGCTTATTGTATGTTAAAACCCAATTTTATCCAGGCTGCCTCAGTGTGTACATAAAACTACCTAACTAAGAGGCTGCAAGAATTCACGCGCTGTCAGTGTTTTGACAATATATTAAGTCAAAAATATTGTGTTGACTAAATATTGTGTCAAGAATATTGAGGATAGATATATTGTGAAGGTAAGTTTCTATGGGTAAGCAACGTTTGACTATACTTAACTCCACCTATATGTACCATGACAATATATATATACATTTTCAAAGTAAACAGATGGTATGTTATGTTAAAGGCGGATTTATAGAGCGCACAGCTACTCAAGGAGTGTCCCGGCGCTGAGACAAAGGAAAGATGCAGAGTCACATTCAGTGAGAGAGAAACGAGGGCCCTAAAAGTGGAGTGATCAGGCTGCTTGTTGGAACAGCCAGGTTTTCAGTTTCTTTCTGAAATCCAGAATATTTGTTGTTTGCATAAGCGGTCGGTAGAGGGAGCCTATTCCAGGACCTGGTCACCAAAACCTGATGTCATGTATTCCTACAGGTTCTGTATCGATCCCCCTATTCCTGACCCTGTTCTGGTTAATAATTAACTAGCAGCCATCCCACGCTACAAAAAAACGTTATCTGATTAAGCCACACCACGGCACAGGAACGCGTTATCTGATTAGGTCATAACGCTTGCCATCTAATTAGGCAAGCACTATTCCTCCAGCCCCTGATAAGGCATACGGAGTTCTCAAAACAAATCAAACCTATGACAACCTGGGAAAATCCCTGCGGCCATTGTTTTGATTTCACCGAGAACTTCAGCATAAGAATGTGCGAACGAGCCCGTTCATATGACATCCTTATTGACGTATCCATGTCCATCCTTACGTCAATCTCGGCACCTTACAGGTATAAATATTACCGACATTGCCTTAAGCAAACACACGCGGTGGTGACGAGATCGGAGCAGCGAGACTTGCCGAAGAGGCCAGCACACAGCGAAGCCCACTGGCGCTGCCCCGCCTTCCTGACGCGCTGAGAACGAGACGCTGCTTTTCTCCTGCCGAGAAATCCAGCTCCGGCGCTTCCAAGCAGCCCTCGCAGGCAGCTGGAATATCAAGACCAGAGACGAGAGATACCAGCCCTCAACCATTCTAGATCTCAGGTACAGAACTGAATAACCCCTTGCAGAGAATTCTTGAGTCAGTCACTTGGCAAAACAAACTTAACTTAAACTGCTACTTATCTACTCCTGCCCACGTATTAGGCTTAGGTCAGGTACACTGGGGTAGGCGTGGTTAGAAGCACCAGTTGAGTACGATTAGTCAAATGTATATATGTATGTATCTATTTTATCAGTTTTAAATATCATATGGCTTAGAAACCATATCAATGCTTCTGCAGTATTATTTTATACTTCTGCTTTTATTGTATGCACTTTACTTAACCATAAGTATCGCAATAATATCGATTCATTTCTCTTGTACGAGAAAAGAGACTGATCAATAAATAACATCTTTTATTGAACACGCCCGTCTCTTCCTTTTCTCTACAATCTGGCGAAACTAAGAATGCACTGAACTGACTGAGTAAAATAAGTTGTCTTTTGTTTTCACACGACTCTAGAGATACACTCTTGATTAGGGGAGAGCAAAGTTGTCATGTTCTATGGTTGTCAGAAACTAAATCCCTTCTTGTCTATCCATGGAGGTTAAACTCCTCCTTGCCTATTCGAGAAAGTTTCTAGTGAACTCTGAGCTGGCTGGCAAACCCAAAACTTTAAGTCTAATATCGTCAGTAGAAGACCTAGTTAACCTCTGTCCTAGGTCTATACTATTGAAGGTATTATTCCAATGCGCAGAGCCTATTGGGATAATAGGAACTACACTACATGGCGCCCAACGTTTGGATAGGCGATAAAACTAACGCAAGACATTAGAGTAACTCAGTCGTGCTTTTTCACACAGAACCCCTTTTTTCCCATAATACTCCAAAGACGTCTGGAGTGGGTGAAAGGTCATATCCGCCAAACCTCGCAGGAGGAGACTCCTATGTATGGTTCTTGGTTTAGTCAACGTTGAAGGATACACTGTTCCAAAAAATTGTGCATCTAATCTTTGTTTCCATAGAAACCTGATCTGCAAATAAATAAAATAATCTTCTTGACAATAGTATGTCAGAAACTGAAGAAGAAAGGGAGACAGCTAGAATAGCAACTGAACTCCTAGCAGCTGACAATACTCTGCTGCAAAATGACCCGGATATAATACTCATCCCGGTCAACATAAGAAAATCTATAACCATAAAACTTATAGAAAATGGACTGACACCAAGAGGTGGTACAGTCATATTCGTAATTGAGGCACACGAATATCGGCAGACAGAGGTATTCTATTCATGGATAAACTTTCCAGCAGCAAACGCTGTAACAAAGGACTTCCGCTATTACAAAATAGAGGAACCTCCTAATGAGTACACTCCTTTCGAGGAGGTGGAAATACCACTCAAATTCTAAGAGCACCTGCTCTTGTTTCATGGCGCCCTAAAACATAATAATCACATCACCAGGCTCGGTCCACTAGGTAGACCAGGAGCAACGTGGCCGGTCCTAGCCGGATACACACCACATCCAGACATTGAAGAAATGCCTGCAGCAGAGCTTTTTATACAGCTAAAACAACTAATCAAAATACATAGACAATTAGTCCAATATGTAATGCGGACTTCAACAGTCCAACCAGCAGTTAAAATTCCACAGCTGAACCCTCATCAGGGTAACACAAATAAAATTACACCACAGAACATACAGTCCTGTCTGGGTAAAGTACCTGCAAAACGGGAACAAATACCCTTCTGGCTAGCACAAAAAATCACTCAAATAGAGGCGCTGTTTCCAGACACCACCCCGGTAGAAAAACACAGGATTCTGACTATCTGTCTTCCAATGGGAATCGCACCACATGTGGAAGACTGTGACACTTGGGGTACAGTCTTTGCTTCCATATACACAAAAACACATGGTGTACCATCCATGTCAGTAATACCAGATGTGCTAAAACAAATTCAAGATGAATACGGTCCAGAACCCGCTTTAACTCTCGGTATGAAATTACTGAAGGACTTCAAGCAGGTCTCGGCTATATTATTAGCCAACATAAAGGGAGAAGCAGCAAACGTGGCGATCCGCCAAAGGTTAAAAGAGACAGATATAGCAGACCAACCAACTGAAATTGCCAGAATCATAGAGAAATCCTATGAAGAACTAGGAAGAGATAGTCTGGGTGGAATACCGGTAAAACCTCAACTGATTGAAAGTCCTGAAAAGATATTTATTAAAAATAATTTAAACACTCAAAAAAAGAGCTGGGATGGAAACAAACAATCCAATCCTAAAGAAAAAAGATTCCAGTCCAGAGGAAGGTCTCCTCGGCGGAGAGAAAGATCTCCGAACCAAGGACGCAGGTCTCCCCAAAGTGAGCCCTCTGGGAAAAAATACAACCTTAGAAATAGGGATAATATAAAGAAACCTGATAGATATCAAGATATTGATACACGTCCCTCTCAATCTTTTCAGACTTCCTCGCAGAAATCGGAAAGAAGAGGACGATCAGAACACAGGGAAGAGCACGTCAAGTCCAAAGACAAGGAAACTGCTCATCCAAATAAAAAGTTACAATTTCCAAAAAAGAAGGTAGCCAGTATTAAAGTAATCAAAGATGCCGAGAATACTGAGAACACAGCTGAAAAACGGAGAATGGGCTCAGACAATGCTAGACAGCGCAGCAGAAGTGAGCATAGCTCGCAAAGTCCTTATGAATCATCTGGAGACAGTGGACACGAATGAATATATTCAAGTGGAAACTGCAGACACCAGAGTTAGCAAACCTCATAAAATATATGAAATTACATTGCATATAGAGGGGGATAAGACTAGAAAAATAAGGGGACTATTTTGGGATAATCTGTCCAAGGGCTATGACATCCTTCTAGCTGAACGAGGCTGGCCACCAGAGTTTGTCAGGGAGTGTCCTCATGGCGAAGAAATAATTATGCCTGCCTTCTCAAATCACATTCCAATTCATAAAAAATATACACTTGCTAGAAAGTGGGCAGTAGCTCAAGCTCCTGCTTTATATAAAAATCATGTAGGATGGGATGAAGACTCTCCTCCCCACAAAATCCAGTTAAAATCACAACCTACTGCACAGAGGCAGTACCCAATTAAGCAAGAAGCTAAAAAACAGGTAAAAGAGATCCTAGATCAACTTGAATACCAGGGGGTGATTGAAACTTGCACCTCACAAATGAACAATCCTTTGTTTCCTGTCTCCAAACCAGACAACTCATATCGTCTAGTTTTGGATTACAGACACCTTAACTCATGTTGCAAAACTTTTGCAGTGCAAAACTCGCATAGTGCTGCACTAATGAATAACATAGTGCGCAAAAAGTACAAAACAACATTAGACATCTCTAATGGGTTCTTTTGTCAAAATATAGCACCAGAGAGCAGATATTTGACTGCGTTCTCGGTAAATGGCTCGCAAAAAAGCTTCTGCCGTTTACCCCAGGGGCACAAGAACAGCCCGGGATTATTCTCAAAGAGAGTAACAGAATTACTACAAACATACGATGACGAGGCATTATCATATGTCGACGACATTTACCTAACAGATGATGACTTGGATACTCACTTGAAGAGAGTGAACACCATAATACTTGGGTTCGCAGCAGAGGGTTACAAATTCAACTTTAAAAAATCAAGAATTGCCCATCTAACAGTCCTGTTTTTAGGATATGAATTATCAAGTGAAGGCAAAAGCCTGGCTGACAATTTCCTAGATTAACATATGTTTGGGACCCCCTCTATTTTTACTTAATCGGTCAGGGAAAGAGGGGAAATAGCTAGAGCAAAAAATATACAAGATTCCCTCGCGACCTCTATAGTTAGAAGTGATAACTACTTCTATCTTTCTACAATTATTATTTCACACAGGGTGGCAACAACTCATTTTCATTCATGTTTTTTATTTTAGATTATCTGAGTGCAAAGTCACATCATTTTTTTTCCTTTTTTTATCAAATACATTTTCAATAATTCATTTCAATGAAACACAAAGTGATCTATTTACAACATTAAAAATTATTGTAGCAATCCGTGCAGAAAAACATATAAACATAAACGATGTCAGCAATTTCACCACATTCAAACTCTCTCATTCATACTCCATTCGCTCCTTATTCTGCGTCTGAGGGATCGCAGATTTAAGACGCGATGTGACTACGCAAGGTCGACGCGTTTCGGCGGTGTGAAACCACCTTCCTCAGGACCTTCTGGCAGAATAGACAAATATTCATAGACAAAAACCACTGCACGGTGTAATATCTGTAACAATAAAAAATATGTATGTTTGCATCAAAAACCTTAAGACTTTGTTCTGAATAATACATTGATGCATATAGGTGCTACTACTAACATCGCCCTGTGTTATCAAAACATGTTTACATTTCTTCTATGATTCTAATAGATTGTATCTGGCAGAGATTGCAGCAAATGCAGGTAAAACAGTCCACATCCTAGACATCAGTGACTATATATTTACAAAACATAGAAGGAAAGGGTTTTTTAAGAAAAAGTAAAGGAAAGAAAGAAGAGGAATACGCTAGATTTCTGATTAAGACCTCTACTTCAGGGGTTTATAAGTAAAGTCTGTGCTTAGTTCTCACCAACATAATGAGAAGTAACTCAAAATTCTATGAAAGAACTTTATTTAGGGAGTTTATAAGTCATGTCCATGCTTGGTTCTATAAGGCATGGTGAAAAATCAAACATCCTACAAGTCATATACAGTATAGCAGTAATCATAGATTCTTACCCTCAAAACACTCTGTTTGGGAGTAAACTAATTCGATTAACCACTCAAAGACCGGGGGACGTAGGGTTCTTTGTGTAATCCTATAATGAGTCAGACAAAACACTATACGTCAAGGCCTAGTTTTGTTTTAGGATTGCGTAAAACTGCCATGTGGCAAGATAGTTCTTACTTACCACGCATTAAAACCAACTATTCTTTAACAGATGGTCAGCATTAAGATGTCTCTTTATATTGGTTCCTTTTCTTTGGACACGGTGGTATGTTCTGAAAGAGACCAACAGTATTCTAAGAACCCTTGTCTACTAGAGAAAAGGAAACTCTCCTGGTTATTCCATTGAATAATGCTCCTACTAACCTTTTTTTTAAAAATAACAATGTACTTTTATCACCAAGGGGAGTATCTTCTATTTACTCTTTATATTGGAATATTCCCTTTTGTGTGTTGTCAGCCTTTTCATTTGCCTAGTAAATGAGACCAATACAAAACGCATAATCAGAGGTTGTTGTCAATTTTTTCACATCAATTAATAACAACAAGTGTCGCTATTTTTTCAGATTTTAAAGCACTTAGTTGTTTTGTATTAACTTTGTAGCGCTGCTAGATATAAAAGCGCCCAGTGTCAGTGGTCAGTTAATTATCGGCCAACAAACCTATTCATAAGTGAAATCGCTCGCTCAGTTTATCAAAAACCTCCCCATTCATAAGATCAGTTGCTCAGTATCATCCTGTTGGTCCACCCGACACGGGAGCGTTTAAACTATGCTATTTTTGCTTACTTTGCCAGACACGGATCGGGGCTATGTCCCTGATCTCTACTTGCTGATTGTCTGTAAGAAAATAACACCAAGTCTCACTATTTTTCCAGCTTTTTAAACAGATGTTTACTTAATATTAACTCAAAAGCACTGTTGGATACCAAAAAGACGCACAATGTCTTAGGCCAATTATTCACCGATTGCAAACCTTCCCCCATTAACGATATCCGGTGCTTCGTGTCACCGTGTCACCTTACGGGTCTATCCGACAAAGAAGCGTTTACACTGTGCTCTTCGTTCTAATTTAGCTAAACACTAATCCCTCGCTTCTACTTACTGCATCTTCCTTAGGCTTCGCCGCGTTCACGATTCCACCGGCATCTCCGCGTTGGCGTGGGTCGGACATTACTCACATTGCGTCTTGTATTAAATACCCTTCGTTTGGCGCCAAAACAACGCGATCACATGATCGCCGATTTAGTCGCCATTATTAAGTGGTTTTTGTATGTGATAGTATTTTAATATTATCAACATATAGTGTTCAGATTTTACTAGAACGTGGCAGGAACGTGTTATTTTTATTCCATAAACCGGGATATTAAGTGAAGGAAAAAAAGGGGTGTATATTGATTATACCCGTTTTTTACCGTTCTGTGTAGTATTGAAGTCACGTGGTTGCGATATTGGCAGCCATTACTAAGTGAGGTTTTTTCTTTTTTGATGTTATGTTATCCTTATAGTTCGTATAGTGACTTAAAGTGAAGTTTTGCTTGGTGTTTGTGATAATAAGCTATTTTATTTTGTTTTAAGCATGTATTGGGAAATAAAATTAAGTTCCAAATGTACAGATTTCCGTCTGTTTGTACTCTACAGATGTACTTTTTATTTTCCATTCTTAGTTCCCATTGATGCGTGCCAGATACTGCTCGTTCTCACTTTATAGAATGTTTGCTTATTAGCCAAGTTTTTCTCGGATTCATTATCTAAAGGGTTAGTCCCAATACCGTTCTGTTAAAAAGAGTAAGTGCAGACGCCATTATTAAATGGTACCTCTCTATAATTAACGCCATTAAGATATATAACTAGTGATTAGAGAAAGGTGATGGTCATAATAATGACCCCGGGAAGCAGCCTGCTAGGATTTTAATATCATTACCACAGTTTCAATGTTGGCATTGGTTATAAATAAAAACGGTTTCTTGTGAATATCAATTATTTATACTGTTAACAAGAACAGAGATTTTACAGACTAATATTCTTGTCAATTATTCTCATTACTATGGACAATATTATTGATACTAGTTGTATATAAAGTATCAAATTTGGTTCTTAATAATCTATTTTCCCTCTTTAGATCTTTCTTTACTGTGACATCAAGGTGATGTATGGTATATGCCTATTATGCCTTCTTGTTTGAGTTTAATCTACTCATTCTGTCACGTACCACGATATATTCTCGTTGGGACCTCTTTTTACACTGTCAAAGAAAAAAATCCAATAGCATTCTCGTTTTTTCCGGGTTCTCTCTGGTTTTTCCCCTTTCCTGCATTGGATTCTTTCTAAAATGCACCATTTTAATTCTGTTTCTATATGGTTAAGATCGATACAGTGTTGGGTCAGAGGTGCTGTCAATTTTTTGGTTCTGATTGACGATTTGTGTTCACTGAAACGTTGTCTAAATTCTCGTCCTGTCTCGCCTATGTATGCAAGACCACATGGACAGACGATATAGTAGACAATGTTCTTACTACGACAGTTAGTGAATGACCGTAACGCAATGGTCATGTTGTTATGTTGGAGATTATTCCCTACAATCGCGGAGTCACATGCGTGGCAATTGCCACATCTGTGATTCCCACGAATGGTGTCCCCATTCGTTAGGGTAGTCTGTTTTTCAAGTGAGTCATTCTTAGGTCTGGTGTGGACCAGCCGGTCCCTGAGATTCTGATTGCGTCTGTATGTTACCAGAGGTTTCTCTAAAGAGGTTTCATGATCAACTTCAAGAATACGCCAATTTTTATTAATTATATTCTTGATTTTATAGTTGAGTGTTGAGTGGTTTATGACACAGACGATCCTCTCCTGGGTTTTGTTTCTTTTGTTTCTGAGTAAGGCGTCTCTGTCATAAAATCTCGCCCTCTTGAACGCTTGACGGACCAACCGATGGGGATAACCTCTATCGATTAGTCGTTTTCGTAGGGATATGCTATGTTTGTCATAATCTGCAAGAGATGTACAATTACGTCTCGTACGAAGGAATTCCCCGAAGGGGATAGAATCCTTCTGGCAGTGAGGGTGAAAACTCTCAAACTGCAAAATGGTGTTCTTCGCAGTGGGCTTGCGATAAAGACTCACTTTCAGCTCGCCATCCTTACCTTCGATGACGATGTCTAAATATTCAACTCTTTTGTCGCTGTAGTTGGAAGTGAATTTAAGATTTTTATCACTGGCATTCAACCACAGAATGTATTCTTCTAGTTGTGTTGTATTTCCGTGCCAGATAAAAAAAATATCGTCAATAAAACGGGAAATAACCGAAGAAGCCTTCTCTAGCGGCTACATATGTGATAAGGAACTTCAATTTTTAAATAAGGTTTGTCCCATCACCCCAGCTATGTACGGTCTTCCCAAGACGCACAAAAATGAGACTGATCCACCATTACGCCCCGTCATATCTACTATTGGATCAAACACCGAACCATTATCTAAATATGTAGATACTTTCTTATGTCCTCTAACACAGACGTATGAGTCATTCGTAAAAGATACAGGGGATATGATCAATAAAATAGAAGGTTTGGCCTTCAACCCTGTGACGGATGTCCTGGTAACGCTTGACATTGAGGCGTTGTACACCAACATTCCTCAATGTCAAGCGTTACAAGCCGTTACAGCTTTGCTACAGAGACATCCTAACAACAGACCAGATGAATTCATAGTCCAGTGTCTGGAAATTGTGCTTCTAAATAACTTTTTTGAGTTCGAGGGAACCCTGTTCAAGCAGATAAAGGGCACGAGCATGGGCGCTTCATGTGCTCCAAGCGTGGCCAACACTTATATGGGTGAATGGGAAAGGAAGAACATCTATAATACGGATGCCCCCTTTTTTGAGAACGTCTCCCATTGGAGGCGTTTTATTGACGATATTTTTTTTATCTGGCACGGAAATACAACACAACTAGAAGAATACATTCTGTGGTTGAATGCCAGTGATAAAAATCTTAAATTCACTTCCAACTACAGCGACAAAAGAGTTGAATATTTAGACATCGTCATCGAAGGTAAGGATGGCGAGCTGAAAGTGAGTCTTTATCGCAAGCCCACTGCGAAGAACACCATTTTGCAGTTTGAGAGTTTTCACCCTCACTGCCAGAAGGATTCTATCCCCTTCGGGGAATTCCTTCGTACGAGACGTAATTGTACATCTCTTGCAGATTATGACAAACATAGCATATCCCTACGAAAACGACTAATCGATAGAGGTTATCCCCATCGGTTGGTCCGTCAAGCGTTCAAGAGGGCGAGATTTTATGACAGAGACGCCTTACTCAGAAACAAAAGAAACAAAACCCAGGAGAGGATCGTCTGTGTCATAAACCACTCAACACTCAACTATAAAATCAAGAATATAATTAATAAAAATTGGCGTATTCTTGAAGTTGATCATGAAACCTCTTTAGAGAAACCTCTGGTAACATACAGACGCAATCAGAATCTCAGGGACCGGCTGGTCCACACCAGACCTAAGAATGACTCACTTGAAAAACAGACTACCCTAACGAATGGGGACACCATTCGTGGGAATCACAGATGTGGCAATTGCCACGCATGTGACTCCGCGATTGTAGGGAATAATCTCCAACATAACAACATGACCATTGCGTTACGGTCATTCACTAACTGTCGTAGTAAGAACATTGTCTACTATATCGTCTGTCCATGTGGTCTTGCATACATAGGCGAGACAGGACGAGAATTTAGACAACGTTTCAGTGAACACAAATCGTCAATCAGAACCAAAAAATTGACAGCACCTCTGACCCAACACTGTATCGATCTTAACCATATAGAAACAGAATTAAAATGGTGCATTTTAGAAAGAATCCAATGCAGGAAAGGGGAAAAACCAGAGAGAACCCGGAAAAAACGAGAATGCTATTGGATTTTTTTCTTTGACAGTGTAAAAAGAGGTCTCAACGAGAATATATCGTGGTACGTGACAGAATGAGTAGATTAAACTCAAACAAGAAGGCATAATAGGCATATACCATACATCACCTTGATGTCACAGTAAAGAAAGATCTAAAGAGGGAAAATAGATTATTAAGAACCAAATTTGATACTTTATATACAACTAGTATCAATAATATTGTCCATAGTAATGAGAATAATTGACAAGAATATTAGTCTGTAAAATCTCTGTTCTTGTTAACAGTATAAATAATTGATATTCACAAGAAACCGTTTTTATTTATAACCAATGCCAACATTGAAACTGTGGTAATGATATTAAAATCCTAGCAGGCTGCTTCCCGGGGTCATTATTATGACCATCACCTTTCTCTAATCACTAGTTATATATCTTAATGGCGTTAATTATAGAGAGGTACCATTTAATAATGGCGTCTGCACTTACTCTTTTTAACAGAACGGTATTGGGACTAACCCTTTAGATAATGAATCCGAGAAAAACTTGGCTAATAAGCAAACATTCTATAAAGTGAGAACGAGCAGTATCTGGCACGCATCAATGGGAACTAAGAATGGAAAATAAAAAGTACATCTGTAGAGTACAAACAGACGGAAATCTGTACATTTGGAACTTAATTTTATTTCCCAATACATGCTTAAAACAAAATAAAATAGCTTATTATCACAAACACCAAGCAAAACTTCACTTTAAGTCACTATACGAACTATAAGGATAACATAACATCAAAAAAGAAAAAACCCCACTTAGTAATGGCTGCCAATATCGCAACCACGTGACTTCAATACTACACAGAACGGTAAAAAACGGGTATAATCAATATACACCCCTTTTTTTCCTTCACTTAATATCCCGGTTTATGGAATAAAAATAACACGTTCCTGCCACGTTCTAGTAAAATCTGAACACTATATGTTGATAATATTAAAATACTATCACATACAAAAACCACTTAATAATGGCGACTAAATCGGCGATCATGTGATCGCGTTGTTTTGGCGCCAAACGAAGGGTATTTAATACAAGACGCAATGTGAGTAATGTCCGACCCACGCCAACGCGGAGATGCCGGTGGAATCGTGAACGCGGCGAAGCCTAAGGAAGATGCAGTAAGTAGAAGCGAGGGATTAGTGTTTAGCTAAATTAGAACGAAGAGCACAGTGTAAACGCTTCTTTGTCGGATAGACCCGTAAGGTGACACGGTGACACGAAGCACCGGATATCGTTAATGGGGGAAGGTTTGCAATCGGTGAATAATTGGCCTAAGACATTGTGCGTCTTTTTGGTATCCAACAGTGCTTTTGAGTTAATATTAAGTAAACATCTGTTTAAAAAGCTGGAAAAATAGTGAGACTTGGTGTTATTTTCTTACAGACAATCAGCAAGTAGAGATCAGGGACATAGCCCCGATCCGTGTCTGGCAAAGTAAGCAAAAATAGCATAGTTTAAACGCTCCCGTGTCGGGTGGACCAACAGGATGATACTGAGCAACTGATCTTATGAATGGGGAGGTTTTTGATAAACTGAGCGAGCGATTTCACTTATGAATAGGTTTGTTGGCCGATAATTAACTGACCACTGACACTGGGCGCTTTTATATCTAGCAGCGCTACAAAGTTAATACAAAACAACTAAGTGCTTTAAAATCTGAAAAAATAGCGACACTTGTTGTTATTAATTGATGTGAAAAAATTGACAACAACCTCTGATTATGCGTTTTGTATTGGTCTCATTTACTAGGCAAATGAAAAGGCTGACAACACACAAAAGGGAATATTCCAATATAAAGAGTAAATAGAAGATACTCCCCTTGGTGATAAAAGTACATTGTTATTTTTAAAAAAAAGGTTAGTAGGAGCATTATTCAATGGAATAACCAGGAGAGTTTCCTTTTCTCTAGTAGACAAGGGTTCTTAGAATACTCTTGGTCTCTTTCAGAACATACCACCGTGTCCAAAGAAAAGGAACCAATATAAAGAGACATCTTAATGCTGACCATCTGTTAAAGAATAGTTGGTTTTAATGCGTGGTAAGTAAGAACTATCTTGCCACATGGCAGTTTTACGCAATCCTAAAACAAAACTAGGCCTTGACGTATAGTGTTTTGTCTGACTCATTATAGGATTACACAAAGAACCCTACGTCCCCCGGTCTTTGAGTGGTTAATCGAATTAGTTTACTCCCAAACAGAGTGTTTTGAGGGTAAGAATCTATGATTACTGCTATACTGTATATGACTTGTAGGATGTTTGATTTTTCACCATGCCTTATAGAACCAAGCATGGACATGACTTATAAACTCCCTAAATAAAGTTCTTTCATAGAATTTTGAGTTACTTCTCATTATGTTGGTGAGAACTAAGCACAGACTTTACTTATAAACCCCTGAAGTAGAGGTCTTAATCAGAAATCTAGCGTATTCCTCTTCTTTCTTTCCTTTACTTTTTCTTAAAAAACCCTTTCCTTCTATGTTTTGTAAATATATAGTCACTGATGTCTAGGATGTGGACTGTTTTACCTGCATTTGCTGCAATCTCTGCCAGATACAATTTATTAGAATCATAGAAGAAATGTAAACATGTTTTGATAACACAGGGCGATGTTAGTAGTAGCACCTATATGCATCAATGTATTATTCAGAACAAAGTCTTAAGGTTTTTGATGCAAACATACATATTTTTTATTGTTACAGATATTACACCGTGCAGTGGTTTTTGTCTATGAATATTTGTCTATTCTGCCAGAAGGTCCTGAGGAAGGTGGTTTCACACCGCCGAAACGCGTCGACCTTGCGTAGTCACATCGCGTCTTAAATCTGCGATCCCTCAGACGCAGAATAAGGAGCGAATGGAGTATGAATGAGAGAGTTTGAATGTGGTGAAATTGCTGACATCGTTTATGTTTATATGTTTTTCTGCACGGATTGCTACAATAATTTTTAATGTTGTAAATAGATCACTTTGTGTTTCATTGAAATGAATTATTGAAAATGTATTTGATAAAAAAAGGAAAAAAAATGATGTGACTTTGCACTCAGATAATCTAAAATAAAAAACATGAATGAAAATGAGTTGTTGCCACCCTGTGTGAAATAATAATTGTAGAAAGATAGAAGTAGTTATCACTTCTAACTATAGAGGTCGCGAGGGAATCTTGTATATTTTTTGACAATTTCCTAGAGAAATGTGCGGTACTCCAAGCTCCTAGAACACAAAAAAACTTACAATCAATTCTAGGCTTCCTAAATTTCGGAAGAACATACATTGCAAATTACGCAGAAAGGATCAAACCCCTTTATGATCTAATAAAACCAGATTTTAAAAGAATCAATTGGACTCAAAAACACACAGAAATTTTGAGATCTTTACAAACAGACATGTTAATTAAAACAAAATTAGAAACACGTGACAACACACGCAATCTTGTGATTCGAGTCATCCCAGGAAGATGCGGATTCACATACCTGACCTCTAATGAGGGAGAAAAGGTACCAATTGCATACAATTCACACTTGTACACCGAAGCTGAAAAGAAGTTCAGTATTAAAGACAACATTGTTCATGCAGTTCAAACTGCTATAGCAAGAGAAAAAGACACCACTGACGGTAGACGTATCACAGTCAGAACAGCGGAGTCAGCCTTTGAGGCATTAACAACCCCATGTAATTTACCAACAACAACGTTGAATCCAGAATGGATACAATGGGTGAATTCAATTACAACGGACAAAGTAAAATACTACTTTGATCCAGAATTAAAGGAATTAAAATATCTAGAATATGAAATGACATACCCTCTGCCAATCGACATTCTGCCTTTACGACAGTACGCCTGTGTAATACATACAGACGGGCATGCTCAACCCTCAGTTTGGGGAGAGCTGGCTTACAAGGCCACATGCGAAATTGTAAAAGAAGTGTGGCGCGGAGGTAAATTAAGACCTCTACTTACAAAAACACACTCAGTGGAAAATAATTCAGAACAACAAACTGAAATAATAGCGTTAAAAATGGCGCTAGATAATGCCGATCACGAATTCCCGACACTTATTGTGTGCGATTCGTATTACTGCATCAAATCATACAATAACGATTTACAGAAATGGATTCAAAACGGTTACAAAGATGACACAGGTGCAACAATAAAGCAAAAAGTGCTTTGGGAACAAGTAGTTCTATTACAGAAAGAACTACCAAAAACTCACGTGATACACTCACTGAGTCATCAGCGTGATGGCGTTCACGTTGCAGGGAATTCATTGGCTGAGAAAGCCACAACGGCAGCAACTGAATCGGCTTCCGTAGTCAAGAAAAAGCATACAGTAAAACACATTGACGGTGAAACTTTGCTGGCGGTAAAAACGTCATCAAAAGGCGACTGCTCAGCACTACCGATCAATTATCCACTCAATTATACATACATAATCGATGCAAACTCAGTCCCTTTTGCTCGAATCCCTGGAGTGGGGGATAGAGTGATTCCAAACACGGACAGGAGAGGCTTGTTAATAGCAGACGCACATATGGGTGAGGGTCTCAGACACCTCAAACTAAAAGATTCTCTGGAAGAATTACAATCAGTGTACTGGTGGCCAGGTATGAGCCTGCATCATCACATCTTTGTAAAGAACTGCCCAGACTGCAATAGAGATCGCAGTGGCGAAAGAAACGGTATATTAGCATGCCGTTTCACTCCAGAATTGATCAACAATAAAAATTAATGCGTCCAATTAACATATAAAGACTAGTTTCCACTTGTGATGTAGACCCCAGCACTCGGCTGACGTCTGGACTGTTATAAAAAGATTTGCGAGTCTATAATGGCATATACGCTAGAAGCATGCTACGTTTGGCTGAATGTTTTTTCTTCTTGCCCTAAAGCGTATGAAAAACATGGCCAAATGAGCATAGCATAGCGGGACTCTTCTCACTTCCTACCTGAGGGAACGGGATGGTGTAAAGAAAAAACCAAAGGCATAAAGCAATCTATAACAGCAAAGGTATTAGGTTCGGGAGCTGGGTGGGTCAAACATCTAATAAGTGTCCAACGTAGTCTAAATAACCTGCCAAGAAATTCTCTGAGGGGATTCAGTCCGTACGAATTATTGTTTGGAACTAGAATGATGGTTTTAGATCTTGACAGTCAGACTTCAGTGGTTAAAGAAAAAAGCTTTGATATCAAAGATCGTTTGGCTATTTTGCAGGACTTAAACGAAACAAGGAAAGACCTGAGCAACATAAAGTTGAAACAACAGCCAACGACCACTGAAGAAAAACCACCTGTCCCAGCAAGACCTGTCTGGATTCCAAAAGTCGGGGATCTAGTCAGAGAAAAGATCGCGGTAAAGAAGGAATTTGGGCCTTCTTACAGAAAAGCAGCTCCTGTCTTGTCTATCAACGGGACAAGATCAGTAGTACTACCGCCCCTTGCTGGTAAAAAGGAGAACAGAGTTGTATCAATCGACCTGATAAAACCACAATCATGTGGCCGATAACAAACAGTAGGCCAAGTGGACTCCCGATAAGTAGTAGAACACCAAGATTTGCTACAAACACAGAGGTTCAATCTAAGAGGCTACTCACATTTGAAATGCCAACAGAACAACAACAAGGACTATGCAACAATGCTATGGAACTTAAACCTCTAAAAACCCAAATAAAAACATTTAGCAGAGACACACCAATCTACAATGAAGTAACAAATGACTATGCTGCTGCAACACAACACAATAATAAAGCAAACAGCAATCCTGAAACAATAGGAACAATAGACAGAACGGCATCTGGTTACTTCATCAACTTCAATGATTCATCTGAAGATCTGAGTGAATCAAAGGAACAAACATCAACAAAAACCTTTAAAGACAAAGCTAAGGAACTTTTTCAACATCTGAAAGAAACCTATCTGATTTCTCCGTGGATTGAATTCTGGGTGGCCTTAGGTGCACTTATCCTCATACTTTGGCTCATCATGGTACTATGTTTGGGACACTTCATTGAGGGAAAATATGCTAAAATGGACACAGCAAGCCAGAAAATCAACTTGGTCCTCAAACCACACACGTCTTCACACGTCGAGAAAAGAGAACTTTCTTCAGTCAACTTCACAGCCAATCCTATACCCGGTGGGGTAGCATGGGACAATACTGATTATGAAATCTATGGCCCGGTTGAAATCCTGAAGTATCCACATCAAATCAAGATCTCATTGAGTGACTTTGTAAAACCAAGCTCAGTTGCTGATGATTGGGACGTTGAAAGCATTAATAATATGATGTCTGACCTAGTGATGTCTGCTAAATTTACAAAACATGATTATTTGCAGGGTTCGTCTAATTATGATAAAATGTTCTGCTATAATCACTGTAGTAATCATTATCTGCATAAATCTGCACAACCTAGAAATGTTTTAAATTATAATCAATGGGAACACTGTGCAACCCCTCCAAAAGGTAGCTCAAGAACTTTTTATGACAAATATTCATATTTTTCAGGGTTCAACACAAGTAATGCAGAAACATTTTATTTCAAATTATCAAATAAGACAGGTACAAAGACCATGCTTACAAACACTAAATTGATATATTCAGACTCATTTTTTGAGCAAATGAGTACATTTGGTTTTGATTACTGGGACAAAAATGTTGAAGTAAAAAGTGTTTGGGGTACAAAGGAATGGCAAGTACAAGGTATAGAATCATTGTTTAGAGCCTGCATGATCCCAGAACAAATTATATTTTTGAATGACACTGTTCAACAAACTACCTGTCTTGGTCTTGCCAAAATCAAAGACTTAAACAAACCGTCTATTCCAAAGCCATCAATGAACGGTAATATATCTCTAGATGAGGAGATAGACGTAAACCATATATTAAGCCAAAACAGAACACATCCTGATTGGAAACAGTGGTTGATCTGGCCCACAGATACTAATAACTGTCAAGACAGATTCCTGAACAAAATCCAGGGGTTCAAATTGACAAGGCCAGACCCTAGATATTCCCAAAGACAACACCCAGGGATAATTACCACGTACAGTGTGGGCAAGCTCTGCCTTCAATGGCTACAAACATCCACACTGGCAGAAATTAAGCAACACCTGACTTTACTTACTGATGGTGCTGACTTGCGTGATTTCATTATGGGACCGTGCAAACAGCGTCAAAAACGCTTCATAGCAGCCTCTGTATATGCAGCTTATAACGAAGCCTGGAAAATAACTCAAATTGAAACGTCAGAGAGAATACGGGAAATTGACCGTATTAATTTGGAAAAATCACTTTCTGTAGTGGACAATGGGTTAATGACTCTGTCCTCCAGAATATACTCTTTGGACAGCATTGTGTCTTCAGCAATCGACATAATATCGCAAGACTTACTGTTGTTACAACACGGTCAGTCCCAATTGCGTTCTATTGTGCAACTTGGCTGGACGTTACAAAATCTGCGTTCAGGCTATGTGCCTTGGCGTTTAATCAACACAACGTCACTATTTAATATCTTTAACCTCACCGATAAACAAATCAGTATGGCACAGAAGGGTGCTGATTATACAATCCTGAGCATTGAGAAACTCGAGAGATTACCATTGACAATGTCAGAACGACCTGTCAGTGAATGGATAATACATGGAATAATTAATATTCCAATATCTACTTTCAGGTTTCAATACTGCCAAAAATATATACAGGCTGGCATGTACGAAAAATTGGGTAAAGGGTACATTAAGTCAACATGGAACTTGCCCTATTCACATGCTTGTGTCAGTAATAATGGCCGGAAAGTGTTTCTTAGTGGCAATAATTGTGCCATGTCACTAAGCGGTACACTTCTGTGTAATGGTATTAGTTTACACGGAGCCTGTGAAGGGTCCTTGAATAACCTTTCATGTCACCAGCTAGGCACACCTGCAACACAAATAGAACCATTCTTTAGGAGACTATCGAACGGGAGTTACATTATAATTGTAGACCGCAGATGTTGTAGCTTGGTGCCCGGAATACCTTATCTCATAAGTACGACTGCGAAGGTCATGTGCTGTGAACGAGTATTGTTCCCCAGCGCAATGCCAGACAGGGAGGCAAGGTTATGGCCGAATTTGAAAATTGCTTCCATTCGAGTTGATACTTTAAGCAGAATGAAAACAGTGCTCCTTCAGACGCCGACCAGGCTCACGTCATCAAAAGAAACGTATGATCTCCAAGTTGCAAGGACAACGGCAGAGATTCATTCATTGTTATCAACTAATTCCCCCATACATTTAGCAGAAATCCTGAACGGAATCTTAAATATTTCTGATACCAGTGGAGTCTCAAATGTATTTAAGACAGTGTTTTCGGGGGCTTTAACACCATTTAAAGCCATTCTGGGTATTTTTCCGGACTTTGTCCATTCCATCTTTGGTGGACTTCCTCTCCTTTTGGGACTAGTGGCAGGAATCCTATTTTTGATTCTGTTATTTCGCTATGGCAAACCGTGTCACAGACAAAACACCTGCGACAAGGGAAGAAACAATCCTAGCCATTGGATACCGGGACCGGATATCTAAAATCCTTGGACTGTCCCGGCTTAGAGACCTGAACATGACTTGGTTTCTTTCATTTAGACCAATGTGGCAAAGCTGTGTTTTACCTGTATTAAGGTGCTTGCTATGCGGAGAAGAATGCGTGTTGGACACCTGTCTGACGCTACAATCGGATGCGCCAATGGATGCAGAAACCTTGTTGGGTCCGGTCACGGCTCATGCATTGTGCTGTCCCCAGCGGCTACCAATCCTGATGACGGCATTCGTGGAGACTTCACCACTACGATTGAGGGGTAGTGAGGTTCAAGATGAAAGCAGCATCGATCAGGTACGACCTTCTGTCAGCTATGCTGATCGAAACATCAATGAAGGCAATCATGCTCATGAATGCATGGTAACATCTTTTTCCGAGTTAGTGGAACTTTCAAAGGAAGCTGTTGACAGCTTTTTCGACAGTCTAAATAATATGATGTTCTCACCAAAGCAGAAATAATGACTTTTGAGCAAGCTAGCACACGGCGTTCCCATCACCCTGAATTTGGCCTTCAACTTTAATGATAAAGTAACATGAACAATTTTTCTCTCCAGCATGGACAGCAGATTTTTTCACAATCCCCAAAATATTTTTTTGCAATTTTTCGGGACACTTATCTTCTGCTTAAAGTAGAAACTATTCTTAGAGAACTGAATTTCTATTGTAGGAACTTTAGAGACATCAGCTGCCCTCTGACATGTTCATGGATATTTTATTTTGTGATGAAATGGTCTCGCATTTTTTTTCTTCTGTATTAAGAGCCATTTCATGTGTTATTTTCACATTTTATTAATAATAATGTATGAATATGCGTGATTAATTTAGCATTTCTCTACTGCTTGAGTGCATATGGTGCATATGATTATTTTTTTCTCGTATATTACATACTTTCGAAATGCATATAAATGTATTTTGGGGTGGTACGGTATACACATACACTACTTTATATTTACTATGCCTAGATCTTGTAAATATGGACATAGTCTGCGTGGAGTGGGTGTCATGTATTCCTACAGGTTCTGTATCGATCCCCCTATTCCTGACCCTGTTCTGGTTAATAATTAACTAGCAGCCATCCCACGGTACAAAAAACCGTTATCTGATTAAGCCACACCACGGCACAGGAACGCGTTATCTGATTAGGTCATAACGCTTGCCATCTAATTAGGCAAGCACTATTCCTCCAGCCCCTGATAAGGCATACGGAGTTCTCAAAACAAATCAAACCTATGACAACCTGGGAAAATCCCTGCGGCCATTGTTTTGCGAAGCCCACTGGCGCTGCCCCGCCTTCCTGACGCACTGAGAACGAGACGCTGCTTTTCTCCTGCCGAGAAATCCAGCTCCGGCGCTTCCAAGCAGCCCTCGCAGGCAGCTGGAATATCAAGACCAGAGACGAGAGATACCAGCCCTCAACCATTCTAGATCTCAGGTACAGAACTGAATAACCCCTTGCAGAGAATTCTTGAGTCAGTCACTTGGCAAAACAAACTTAACTTAAACTGCTACTTATCTACTCCCGCCCACGTATTAGGCTTAGGTCAGGTACACTGGGGTAGGCGTGGTTAGAAGCACCAGTTGAGTACGATTAGTCAAATGTATATATGTATGTATCTATTTTATCAGTTTTAAATATCATATGGCTTAGAAACCATATCAATGCTTCTGCAGTATTATTTTATACTTCTGCTTTTATTGTATGCACTTTACTTAACCATAAGTATCGCAATAATATCGATTCATTTCTCTTGTACGAGAAAAGAGACTGATCAATAAATAACATCTTTTATTGAACACGCCCGTCTCTTCCTTTTCTCTACAATCTGGTGAAACTAAGAATGCACTGAACTGACTGAGTAAAATAAGTTGTCTTTTGTTTTCACACGACTCTAGAGATACACTCTTGATTAGGGGAGAGCAAAGTTGTCATGTTCTATGGTTGTCAGAAACTAAATCCCTTCTTGTCTATCCAGGGAGGTTAAACTCCTCCTTGCCTATTCGAGAAAGTTTCTAGTGAACTCTGAGCTAGCTGGCAAACCCAAAACTTTAAGTCTAATATCGTCAGTAGAAGACCTAGTTAACCTCTGTCCTAGGTCTATACTATTGAAGGTATTATTCCAATGCGCAGAGCCTATTGGGATAATAGGAACTACACTACACTGAAAGGAGCGACCCCTGCAGCTGACTTTTGCACATTTAGGAGGTACCACCAGATGTTGAAAAGCAGACCTAAGAGGTATGCCCTGGGTGTAGAATGAGATTCTTTTACGCGTGTAGAGTGCCCCCATGCCATGCAGGGCTTTGAAGGCCAGAACCAGAGCTTTGAAGGGTTATTCCGCAGCGGACTGGCAGCCAGTGCAGTGCCTTCAGATGATGAGAGATCCGCTCTCTAGGCCCAAGGCTGAGGACTGCCCTTGCTGCCGAGTTCTGCAAAACTTGCAATCTGTTGAGCAGAAACTCCGGGAGGCCCAAATAAAGGCTGTTGGCATAATCCAGCCTAAAAGTGATAAGAGCCTGTACAACTGTCTTCCTATTAGAAATAGGTAGCAGGAACAGAAACCTGCGAAGTATCTTCAGGAGGCCAAAACAGGTGCCTACGACTGACTGTACTTGTGACTTCATGGATAATGTCTCATCCAGCTTTACTCCTAAGTTCTTTACCGTCTTGACTGGAGTTTGAGGAGGGGACATATCAGGGGGCCACCATTGTTTCCAGGCGTCCAGGGCGGGTGTCGAAGAAGATGATTTCAGACTTCTCAGTTGCATTTGAGATGGTTCAATTGGAACCAATCGAAAACGACTTTCAGGCATTTATTAATTTTCTTCCAATTGAACACCTCATCCTTTTTGCTCGTGAACAGCAGCTGGGTGTCGTCGGAGTATGATATAATTACAACCTCGCCTGCTTCCAACAGTGTGGCCAGAGGGGCCATATACAGATCAAAGAGCACAGGGCTCAAAATGGATCCCTGAGGCACACCCACATTAAGAGGAGGCAGACCCGCTGAGAAAGGGGGTGACCACACCTCTTGCTGTCTTGCCTCCAAAAAGGAGGACACCCACTTCAACACCGTGCCCCCATACCCACACTCCTGCAATCTCCGTAGTAGGTGATCATGGGGCACGGTGTCGAAGGCCGCTGAGAGATGTGTCCCTCTGGGCCGGTCACACCACCACGCACCGCGCACACTCCCCGTGGGTGTGCCCAGGCTGCCCCGTTCCCGCCGCTGCCCGCAGCTGTGCCCCTGACCACTAGGCGTGGTCTCAGCCTCTGTAGCGCAGCGCCGCTTCCTGCTATCTACTCGACTTTCTCCCCTGTTGCACGTTGTTTCCTGCCACTGTTATTTCGTTTTGTTTCCTCTGTGTTGGTGCTGTTTCCCCTGCTGCCCTTCTGTGCCCAGCCTTTTTTTCTTTATTTGTTTGCATCTTTGTTTAGTCCGCCGTTTTTCCCGCTGTGCCCCCCTCCGCGTTTCCCGCCACCTCCCCGCTCCCCGCCGCTGATCCCCTGCGGCCCCGCCCCCTTCCACCTGGACCCTTCCCATTCGCCGCCCCGCTCCCGCCTCCCAGCTGCCCCTCCCTCCCACTGGACCTTATAGGGAGGAGTGCACGCAGTGGTGATCAGTGACCTCAGTCCCTCTGGGCCGGTCACACCACCACGCACAGCGCACACTCCCCGTGGGTGTGCCCAGGCTGCCCCGTTCCCGCCGCTGCCCGCAGCTGTGCCCCTGACCACTAGGCGTGGTCTCAGCCTCTGTAGCGCAGCGCCGCTTCCTGCTATCTGCTCGAATTTCTCCCCTGTTGCACGTTGTTTCCTGCAACTGTTATTTCGTTTTGTTTCCTCTGTGTTGGTGCTGTTTCCCCTGCTGCCCTTCTGTGCCCAGCCTTTTTCTCTTTATTTGTTTGCATCTTTGTTTAGTCCGCCGTTTTTCCCGCTGTGCCCCCCGCCGCGTTTCCCGCCACCTCCCCGCTCCCCGCCGCTGATCCCCTGCAGCCCCGCCTCCTTCCACCTGGACCCTTCCCACTCGCCACCCCGCTCCCGCCTCCCAGCTGCCCCTCCCTCGCTCCACCCCCCCACTCTCCTCATATGGCAGAGTGGCAAACGCGCAGCGTTGACGCGCAGCGGGCGCGCCGATTGAGCGCCGAAGGTGCGCCAAAGGTAAGCCCGTCTGCGCCCGTCCGCGCCTGGCCCGCGCCCAGCGCCAGGACCCCTGGCCCCCACCGACGGAGGCCGACCCGACAGACCTACGACGCCACCGACCTCAACGCACTCAACACCGGCCGAACCCCGGGCTGCTACCGATCCACACCGAGACGCTCCCACGGACCCTTCAGCTGCCACTCCTGCAAGTTCACCTGCAACTGGACCCACGCCACACCTGCACCCACCAAGCCGAACTCCAGCAGCACCCACCTGAAGTGCATCCTGCTCAACACCCGCTCCGTCCACAAACACACCATCGAGCTCTGGAACCTGCTCGACACCACAGCCCCAGACGTCGCCTTCCTCACGGAAACCTGGATGAATGCCTCCTCAGCGCCCGACATCGCCATCGCCGTCCCGGACGGCTACAAGATCATCCGGAGGGACCGCGTCAACCAGACCGGAGGAGGCATCGCCATCATCCACAGGGACACCATCCGCATCACGACCAACACCGTCGATACCCTCGCACCCGCCGAACACCTGCACTTCCAGATCCACGTCAACCCCAAGACCACCCTCAGAGGCACCCTTATCTACAGACCCCCGGGACCACGCACACAATTCAGCGAAGACATCGCCGACTTCATCAGCACACACGCCCTCCCCTCCGCCGACTACATCCTCCTCGGGGACCTCAACTTCCACCTGGAGAACAACAACGACCGCAACACCACCACCCTGCTGGACAACCTCGCCAACCTCGGACTCAAGCAACTGGTGACCACCCCCACCCACTGCGCCGGACACACACTCGACCCGGTCTTCTCCTCCAGCAAGGACATCACCTTCAGCCACGCCACGGGACTCCACTGGACGGACCACCGCTGCGTCCACTTCAGCTACAGAAAGAACACGATCCACCACCACCAGCAACAGGCTCCCCGAAGAAGCTGGAAAAAGATCACTGCAGACCAGCTCGCTACTTCCCTGAGCCAGCACCCTCCCACCTGCTCAGCGAACCCTAGCCAGGCCGCCAACAACCTCACGAAATGGATCAGCGACTGGGCAGACGACCTCGCCCCTCTGAAGACCCCGCCGAGCAGACCCGGCAGCAAGAAAGCCCCATGGTTTAATGACGAACTCAAGAGCTCCAAGAAGAACTGCAGAGCACTCGAGAAAACCTGGCGCAGAAACCCAACACCGGACAACATGACTGCCCTCAAGCTCGCCACCCGAAAACACCACCAACTGATCCACACCACCAAGAAAACTGCATTCAAGGAACGACTGGACAACAACGCACACAACAGCAAGGAACTCTTCAACATCGTTAAAGAGCTCTCCAACCCCAACGCCGGAAACAACGGCATCACCCCTTCGCAAGACCTCTGCAACTCCCTCGCCTCCTACTTCCACAACAAGATCGCGGACATACACAACAGCTTCAGCACTCACCCGACGCACGCCACGACCGAACCACCGCCCCCCACATCCACCCTCCGCGCCTGGACCCCGATCAGCACCGAAGACACCGTCCGCACGATGAACTCCATCCACTCCGGATTGCCGACAGACCCCTGCCCTCACCACGTCTTCAACAAGGCCGACGCTGTCATCGC
Organism: Lissotriton helveticus; assembly: GCF_964261635.1. NCBI lineage: Eukaryota > Metazoa > Chordata > Amphibia > Caudata > Salamandridae > Lissotriton > Lissotriton helveticus. Next base: position 1,641,998,561 of record NC_136065.1, on the reverse strand, counting down.
ACCCCACCTGCGGGACATCATCAATACCTCCTTCAACACCCCCACCTTCCCGGAGAGCTGGAAGCACGCCGAGCTCAGCGCTCTACTTAAGAAACCATCAGCCGACCCCACCGACCTCAAAAACTACAGCCCCATCTCGCTGCTCCCGTTTCCGGCAAAAGTCATCGAGAAGACCGTCAACAAGCAACTGGCCACCTTCCTCGAGATGAACGGTTCCCTCGACCTCTCGCAGTCTGGCTTCCGGGCCAACCACAGCACCGAGACCGCCCTGATCGCAGCCACCGATGACATCCGAGCCCTGCTCGACAACGGAGAAACAGCGGCCCTCATCCTCCTGGACCTCTCCGCAGCCTTCGACACTGTCTGCCACTGTACCCTAGTGCAACGCCTGAGCAACGTCGGAATCCGGGAGAAGGCACTGGAGTGGATCATCTCCTTCCTCGCCGGAAGGACACAGAGAGTCCGCCTCCCCCCGTTCAGATCGGAGGCCACCGAAGTCATCTGCGGCGTTCCCCAAGGCTCCTCGCTCAGCCCAATACTCTTCAACGTCTACATGAGCCCCCTCGCAGCCATCGCACGCCAGCACAACCTCAACATCATCTCCTACGCCGACGACACCCAGCTGATCCTCTCCCTCACCAACGACCCCGCCACCGCCAGAGCCAGCCTCCACGAAGGGATGACAGACGTAGCCAAGTGGATGACGAACAGCCGCCTGAAACTGAACTCGGACAAGACGGAAGTTCTCATCCTGGGATCATCACCCTCCGCCTGGGACAACTCTTGGTGGCCCCCCGCCCTGGGCAGCGCACCCAAACCCACAGACCACGCACGCAACCTGGGCTTCATCCTGGACTCCACCCTCTCCATGACCAGACAAGTCAACGCCGTCTCCTCGTCATGCTTCAACATCCTGCGCATGCTACGTAAGATCTTCCGTTGGATCCCCACCGAGACCAGGAAGACAGTCACCCAGGCCCTCGTCACCAGCCGCCTGGACTACGGCAACTCCCTCTGCGCCGGAACCACCGCCAAACTCCAGAAAAGACTCCAGCGGATCCAGAACACCTCAGCACGACTCATCCTGGACATCCCCTGCCGCAGCCACATCTCCGGACACCTGAGAGACCTGCACTGGCTCCCGGTCAACAAGAGAATCACCTTCCGGCTCCTCACCCACGCACACAAAGCCCTACACAACCAAGGCCCAGGATACCTCAACAGCCGCCTCAACTTCTACGCTCCCAAATGCCAGCTTCGGTCGACCAGCCACGCCCTCGCCGCCGTCCCCCGCATCCGAAGAGCCACCACAGGAGGAAGGTCCTTCTCCTACCTGGCAGCCAAGACTTGGAACTCCCTCCCGACCCACGTCCGCCTGACCCAAGACCACCTCGCCTTCAGGAAGCAGCTCAAGACCTGGCTGTTCGAGCAGTAAGCGGACCCCCTCCCCCCAGCGCCTTGAGACCCTCCGGGTGAGTAGTGCGCTATATAAATGCTTTGATTGATTGATTGATTGATTGATGTGGTGTTAAGAATAATAAATCTATACTTACCTATTTGCACTCACTTTCTTGATATTTTGGATCTCGATATGTCTGACATATTGAGTCCTCGCAATATTTTTAGCTTTGCTATTCTATCAGCCAACCTCCTCTTTCTAATTTCTGTACGAGGAGAAAAGTCCCCTAGAGAAGTTAGGTGTGTTTCTCTTCTCCCTTATTGCAGGATTCTGCTCAGGAACACAGATATTCTTGGGATCACAGAACATCAGCCGGTAGAGACCGAGTCACCATACCACCTTAGTATTTATGAGAAAGTGTCTGAATATCTATAGCGCCTTACTTGCCCGCCTAACTTTTCCAGAGAAACAAGTGTGATGACACCGCAGAATGAAACACTCTTGCCCCTCTAATGAATCGCAGTACCAGGACGGAAAACAACCTTTACAACGCAACTTTTACAACGCACTACCATTACAACGAAACTTTTACAACGCGACATCCATTACATCGCATGCCATTACAATGGAACTATTACAACGCATGACACTACAATGCATACCACTACAATGCATGTCATTACAACGCAGTCATTTCAACACATACCATTACAGCGCATACCATTACCATCCAACACTTACCCTACTGTTGCACCCCCTGGAGTTAGAATAGTAATTTTTCCCCCTATACTATCCAACACTTACCCTACTGCTGCACCCCCTGGAGTTAGAATAGTAATTTTCCCCCTATACTATCCAACACTTACCCTACTGTTGCACCCCCTGGAGTTAGAATAGTCATTTTTACCCCTACACTATCCAACACTTACCCTACTGTTGCACCCCCTGGAGTTAGAATAGTAATTTTCCCCCTATACTATCCAACACTTACCCTACTGTTGCACCCCCAGGAGTTAGAATAGTTATTTTTACCCCTACACTATCCAATACTTACCATACATGCAATGTAATGTTATGCGTTGTAATGGTATGCGTTGTGAAGGTAGTATGCGTTGTAATGGAATGTCTTGTAAAGGTAGTTTAAAAAAAATTGTTGTAATGGAATGCGTTGTAATGGATGTTGCGTTGTAAAAAATGCGTTGCAAAGGTATGCGTTGTAAAAGTATGCATTGTAACGTCATTCAACTACCAGGACACACCTTTCTCTCACTTGTACTTGTCCACAAAAGGATAAACAAAAGACACAAAGGAAGTTTATAATATTTATTTAAACTACTGTGCTCTAAGATGCAGTATTTGTTCCACAATTTGACAACAAAAGCACACCATAATTATGATCAGCATGGTTAACAAATCATATATCATAAAAAGTCCTGTCATATTATAAAAAAAGATTTGCTTAACCCACCCCTTTTCTATTGAAGCTAAATGATTATATATTTTAGACCTCTGGGATTTAGCGGCGGACCCTGTACCAGGGCATTCACAGTTACATCTCAGCTGACGCAGCTCTCTGGCTTCAGGATCTTCACTCAGTGTGTGTTTTTATCAGAACCCATGTCCTCGGTTATATGACAAGACATGTGTGCTCACAAACAGCAGCTGCGTGCTCTTGTTATGTCTAAGTGCTAACCTCTGTCCATAGGGAATAACAAGGGGCATTATTGTTTGATCTGGTCTAGTGTGTTGAGACTTAGGGCCAGAGGTAGGTCGTGCCATAAGGGCATGTATGTTTGCCATATGGCACTGTCATGAAGTGCAAAAAATTGCTTTTTTCAGGGTTTTCGATATTTACCACCAACTTGTAGTTGGTGGTAAATAACGAATCCTGAAATGGGAAAAGCACTGATTTCAGTACTCCCATATTTACCGAATCAGTATTTTAAGAATTCGGTAATTTACCGATTCCTTAAATTACCGATTCGGTAAAGTACCAAATCCTTCATTTTGGCCTCCTACATCAGAAAAGCATAATACCGGTCGGTTATGGCCGAAATTCGGTAATTTCATCTGTTACCGACCGGTATTAGGCTTCCTACATCTGGCCCTTAAATCCCAGGAAAAGAATAGAACACGAAAACATATGTAGGTTCTGGGTGAAAATTTTATGTTTGCACAAAAGCAAGTGTGTTATGTAGTAATGGGTGCAAAGGAAAGGTGGCCTACAATGTGTACAACTAAGCTAACATAGGGACTGTTCCCATGAGGCACAGGGTCAGACTGATTTGCATATCGTCATGTCTCAACTGGGGTGGCGGAGTGGGCTAAAGAACGGTGATGGATTAAACCTGGATCTGTTGACTGGGTGTGAGTGTTTGATTGGTTCAGATGCTCGGTCCATCACCACCCCCTTTTGTACCGCTGTATAAATTCCCAGCATAAGAACTGAATAATAAAACATGTACAGACTTTTTCTAAAATAAATGTATAGCACATAAACAAGCCTATTCAAGCAAAGGCAGCATAGTACCTTTTAGAAATACACAGGAGGGGTATTCATAGTATCAGCTGTAGGAGGTATTCAATGTATCAGAGAGGGTCAGCTTTGCAAAAGTTGAATTCAGTTCTGGGGCCTGTGAGGAAGAAACAAAAGAGAGCATGAAGACGCTTCTCAGCCTAGGTTTGGGGTTTGTCAAGAGCTTAGAACAACATTATAGGTTGCATATGTTCTTTAGCAATTAATAATCCATATTGTGATAGGAGGACACAACTACCGTTTAAACACCATGTGCCTGCAATGTTTTAAATGCATTTTATTAAGTCCTTAACTTTGTGTCCTTGTAGGCTGAGTGGAAGCAAGGGGAAGTATAGACGATAGAGACACGTTCCATGTCTTCAAACTCTACATGACCAGAGTGTGGTTTAAGCACTCCTGTAATTAGACTGCTTGTTCTCCAGGCAAAAGTCTTCTTTCCCTGGAGTTTGAGGGGACTCTGTAACCTGAATGTTCTCAATGATTTAAAAATGTTTGTGCTACATCTGCTATCTGCTCATTTTTATTTTGTCAGGTTTTAATGGGATCTCATGCTGAATAAAAGTCCTGAAGCGGTCTACATGCCCCCCCATTATAGGTTATGGACCTTAGATGGGTATTAAGTATGGGCGAATTTTGCGAATTCGCAGTACACGAATTTGTGCGAGAGCATACTCGCGGTCGACAAAATCCACGAACTTTTGCGAGATTATGGATTTTTTTTTTTGCGTGTTCGCTGGATTTTTTCAGCGCGGCTACCATGAAGTTACCCATGCGGTCGTACATGGGCGTGGCCATCTTATTTTCAGTGTTCGCGTTGCGTATTTCCGTTTCCGGGCACTAGTTGCATGCTCGCATTGTGCATTTCCTACTTGCTGGGCGCGATTGCGTGTCCATGCCATGACGTACTCGAGGTCGAAAAGTCTTGCGCGATCATGCAGCAAGATCGAAAGTGGCTCAGCGCACGCAAACTGGGAGGAAAACAACTCGGCGAACTCAGAATCACGGTAAGTCAACGCCACGCGCGCAAGTTTATATTTTTGAAGCACGACCAAGCAAAGAAAATCTCCCAACTCACGAATTGTGAATTCTTTGACAATTTTGCCCAATTTGCGGACCACCAAATTGCCAAAAATTCGCAAATTCCGCGAGCGGAATGGATTTTTTAGCCCATGCTTAATGGGTATAATAATTATAACAAAACCTGTGCCCACCAGGATCCTTAGTAGGTGATCGCTCCTCCGCTACATTTTCCAACACAGTCGATGAGAGGTAAAACCCTCTCAATGTCACTAAATTCCCGGTTTTCCTCTTGGGAAGCAGCCTGAAGCAGTTGCATTTTCCTGCTTCCATCAGCTACTGCTCTTGTATGCAGTTATCCTGTTCTTGTCCCCCGGCAGTGTAACCTTACTCTGAGTCTTGTCCGTCGTAGGTCCGAGTCCACTACCCCCCACACTGCCCCTCCCCCGCACCACCTCACCACCCCGCAGAACTCCCTGGGCGAGCCGCCACAAGGTGCATCCCTTGAGAAGGGTCGTTAGGGAGTTGCAAGGAATGTAGCGATGGACTTGCAATCCATTATACAAGACGTGAAGAGTAAACTCACTGACTAACTATTGATATACAGCATCGGACAACGTGAGGGGCCTCTTGGTGTTGTCATCTTCACTACCTTCATCATTTAATTAAATCTGGATTTCCTTCTCTTCTTCTCATTTTCAATTTCCTTGCTCTGTATTGTAAATTTACAGAACAAAAGTGTACTTGGTGAGACAGGGAACTGGAGCAGGAACACTGTTTGATGGCATGACCTCGGAGCTAAGTTGCCGGGGTTCAAATCCCAGCTAGCAGTTCACCAATTTTTGAGATCCTGGGAAAATGAAGGGACCTCGATGTACATTGGTTTCATTCTCTCCGAAAACTGGTGATACCGAAGGTGATTCAGGTTGAGCCACTTAGGGCAAAAATACCAGTCACATCTTTTTAAGTAAAAATGAGCAGGGCTCCTTTCAGGAAAAAGGGCAGAGGTCGACCATCCTTTACAAAATATTTCTAGAAAACGGGACCAGATCATACATTTTACAGCAGAGGGCTTGATTTGGATATCCCGTCAAACGAAATAAAAATTCTGCTATATCCTATGTGATTTATATTTCGGTGGACCGGATATCCACCACCGTTGTGACAGAGTAACCCGTTCACCAGCATCTAAGTCAGACCCCTAGTTTTTCAATAAAATTAGCTAGTAATGCATAGATTTTTGAGATTATTCTGATAGGGAAGACATTGAACATTTAGATACTTGAGTATCTGCCATGATACCCTAAAGCATTACTTTTTAGCATCAGCAAATCATTTATGTGTACATGAAGCACTTGGATGTATAATTTTTTCAGGCCGTGGGAACCGACAATGTCTACGAGGGGGTTCATGTAGGTGTTGAACTAGGTGGTTCTGAGGGATGATCCTTGGGGTATGTCGCTTACAATTTTCTTGGGTTCATATATAAAGGGAGGCAGCCAGACGCTCTGTGTGCATTCTGTAAGGAATGAGGCAATCTGCTTTGGGGCCTTTTGCTGTATGCCGATGTTGTTGAGTCTGTTGAGGAGGTGTGGTCGGATATGGTGTTGAACGCAGCCGAGAGGTTAAGGAGGATTAAACCTACAGTCTCCCCATTGTTGAGAAGGGTTCTGATGTCATCTGTGGTAGCATTCAGCATAGTCTCTGAAATGTGGTTGGATCGAATCCCAATTGGGAGGCGTCAAGCAGGTAGTTTTGTTCCTGATATCCGGTGAGCTCTTGGTTGACGGCCTTTTCGAGTACGTTGTCATGGTAATGGAGAAAGGAGATTATTCGATAATATTTGAGTTTGCTGGGGTCAAAGCAGGATTTCTTTAGGAGGGGTCTGACCTCTGCGTGTTTCCAGCTGCCAGTGAAGGCTGCTGTGGTGATGGAAGTGTTGATGATGCTGGTGAGTTCCTTGCTGATTTGATTGGTTCTGAGGTTCAAAACCCAGCTGCAACAGGGGTCAGTGGGTGCCCCAGAGTGGATGGACGCCATGATGGCCATGGTGGTCTGTGTGGTCAGTGGAGGCCATGTGGTGATTGTTTGGCTGGCGTGTGCTGGTTGGCCGAGACTGTTGATGTTGAGCACAGTGGTTTGGGCGTCAAAGTTGTTAGTGGCGATCTTGCTGTGGTAGTCCGAGAGGTTGTATGAGAGTTCTTGAGAGGGGTGGATTGTGTTCTATGTGGCTGCTGGGTTAGAGAATTTCTTAATTATTTTTTATAGTTATTTCATAATGTAGGCTGCTGTATCGATGCAGGCTGTGATGGCTGATCTCTTGGCTTCCTTGATGCTCAGGTCGTAATTGCTGAGGGCTGCTTTGTGAGCGGCTCTGGCTGAGGGGTTTCTGGAAGAGTGTCATCATTTCTCGAGTCAGTAGCAGTTAGGCTTGGTGGTTCTGACCTCAGGGGTGTAACAGTCGGCTTGTTTTGAGATTTTGGTGTTTTTTGCTGGTTTTGTCGGGTGACACTTTTGATGCATTTGGTGAGCCATGCAGAGAAGTTCTGGGTGGCCTGTTCTAGATCTGATGAGGCATTGGGTTGGCTAGTACAGAGGGCCTATGTCCACTGTGTCTCTTTTACCTTGCGCCAGCTGCGGTGGGAGCTGTGATGCTTGCTGATGGTGTGCTGAGCACCAGAGCTGATATGAACGATGGCATGGTCAGACCAGGTGAGTTCTGTGATGTGGCTGAATTTGACTCTGTCTCTGGAGGTGGAGATAGAATTGAGTGTGTGCCCAGCTTTGTGCTTGAGTTCAGTGACCAGTCGGGTGAGGCCAATGTTGTTCAGGTTCTCCAGTAGGGTGCTAGAGTTAGAGTTGTTGGGCTAATCGATGTAGAAATTGAGGTCGCTGAGTAGGACACAGTGGTAGGAGTCAATGGCTAGGGGGGCGATGAGGTTGGAGATTGTATTGCAGAAATCTGGTCAAGGTCCCGGGTGTCTGTATACGAGGGTGCCTCTTATCGTTGTCTTGGCATTGGTCTGTAGTTGGAAGTTGAGGTAATCGATGGGAGGTGTGTGGTCTCACTTTGGTGGCGATTAATCGGATGGTTTCCTTGAAGATAATGGCAATGCCTCCACTGTGTTTGCTAGTGCAATTGCAGTGTATCATCTTGTAGCTGTCGGGGTTTCAGGAGATTGCTGTGGCCTGTTTGCAGAGGGATGCATTGGAGAATGTTCAGGTTGTATGTGGACTTTAGGGGAGGTGTGGTGTGGGATCTTGTGTAGATTGGTGATCTTGTATTGCATGAGAAACACCAATGGCGGCAGGTGAAGGGTCCTTTGGTTGCTTGTGGGGAAACGGTACAGCAGTTGTTGTTTCGGTGTGTGAGGTCTAGGTTCAGGAACTCCTCTGCAGTGTAGTGGAGGATGACGGGAGGGCCAAGTCTCGTGGTGCTGGGCATGATCCAGTTGAGGACAGGTACCGGCAGACATGCATTTTGCCTGCTGCACAGCTGCACTGCAGCCTCCATTAAGTAGGTCCTGAGTGGAGGGTCCCGTTCTGGGTGGCAGAAGAAGGGAAATGGCAGAAGGGGTAAGATGGTGGGAAGAATTAAGAAATGAGCAGAAAAGGCAAAACAGAGCAGAAAAAGGCAAACTAGAGTGCAGAAAAACAGAGCACAGAAAAACAAACAGAAACAGCCGAAACAGAGCAGTAAAGGGCAAAACAGAGAGCAGAAAAACAGAGCACAGAAAACAAGCAAAAAAAGTCAAAATGGAGCAGAAAAAGCCAAAACAGAGAGCAGAAAAACAGAGGGCAGAAAAACGAGCAAAAAAACTAAATAGAAGGCAAGAAACGAGCAGAGGAGGTTCAAGCAGAGGGCAAGCGGAGGGTAGCAGGTCTACAAGGCAGTAGTGGACTGCCGACGAGCTGGACGGGAGTACTGTTGCAGGGGGAGCAGGCATGACGACCTGCTCTTTATTTTATTATTTAAAACATAATTTAATATAACTTAAATAACTATTTCTAAGCAAAATATACCTAAACTACACAAACATAAGAAATTCAAAAGTTTTGGTTGCAAGTTAAAGTTAATTTGCACCCTGCCCAAACAGTACCATACATCACAGACCTCTGTATACAGTGTTGTGAACTCGCTAGCCAAACTACAGTCTTCTAATGAAAGCCACCAGTGCCCACATTGTAATATTCTTATAAGCACACTGCCCACCGGGGTGCCCATCAGGGAGTTCTGTCCTCGGTGTGAGGTTGGTGCTGAGCCTTACTCAGTGCTGAGCCACTGAAGGGCGAACCAGTACCTTACAGTCTCCCGGCCCGTTCTAGGCCCCTCCGTGGATACATTATGAGGCAGGTTGCAGTGTCCTTATTCTTGGAGGCTGCTGCTGCTTTGTCTCCCGCTTCTCACTCAGTTATAGCCACAGATGTAAAGATGAACGTTAGAGTCATAGGCTGCCCCCTAAGTGAAGTCTTCATGACATACATACAGAATTTTGGGCCATATGTTTCAAAGTGTCATTTTGCGATTCTAAAATTGCGATTTTTTGCGAATCGCTATTTGAGAATCGCAAAATGCTATGTATGTAGGATTTGCAATAAATGTTACAAATCCTACATATTCCTTAATTGCAAATCTCAAATTGCGATTCGCAATTAAGGAATACCTCCCCATTCATTCCTATGGGCCTAGAGGCCCATAGGAATGAATGGGAAGACATTCTCAAATTGCGATTAGCAATTTGCGAATCTTAAATTGAGAATGCAATTTCAAGGGTGCAGGGGTGTCCAAAGGACACCCTGTTGCACCCCTGAAATAAGCATGGGTGTACATGTGGCGCACATACATGCCCTACGGGCATGTATGTGCTTCACATAGCACTTTGAAAAATGCAAAAAAGTGCATTTTTCAAAGAAATCGCAAATTACCACCAACTTGAAGTTGGTGGTAATTTGCGATTCCTTAAGGCGAAATTGCACTTTTTTGGTGCTTCTTACACTGCACTTAAGGAATCGCAAAATTTGCGATTCCTTAATTGCAATCGCAAAATAAGGAATCGCAAATTTTGCTACATACATACCATTTAGCAAAAATGCGTTCGCAAACACCGAAATTCGGCGAATTTCGGCATTTGCGAATGCATTTGTGCTTGGTACATATGGCCCATAGCCAGAGGACGGGGATAGCCATTCTGCTCAGTCTGTAAACTGTATCCCCAAATCCAGTATCCCAAAGCCCACACCTGATAGGACAGAGAATGTTATATATCAGGTCTCAGCAGTTATACGGCCTTTTCTGGTACAGCTCAGCCCTCTCCTCTTCACATAACACAGCTCAGCAACTTGCCTTGCTGCGCTGCCTCAACTGTCAGTAAATCTAAGCTAGAATGTTTTACTGGAAGGGTAGGCTTCCTGTATAGGTCTTACACAAATGAGCATGCACACATCTGTGCACCATGGTGCAAAGGTTGTGCGTTACACTAGGCAGCATTTAAGAGCTTCAGTGCAGAGGAGTATAACTGTAGTAGGCCAGTTTAAATTAATACTTTGGTTGGTCTGTTGTGCTGTGCTAAAAATAATACATCAACCTCCCCCAAAGTGTTTTATCACCTCAGTCATTCTTTCCATTCGTGTGACACTGACCCTTTTTATTGCTTTTCTAAGCGGCTGAAGATAGTACAGATATGGCAGTGAGGAGAAGAATGTGACGCTTCCCATTGCTTACCTTTGCAGGTGGTCGTATGTTGCCTGATCATCATGCTTTAATGCCTGCAAACCAAAGAGATAGTATTAAGACGCCTTCAGAAGATACAAACCTGGATTGTATTGAGATGAGCAGTCTTACTCTGACTTTTGTTCTGCGGTATTTATTTTGTTTGTTTCCTCCATTCTATTTGCTCTATCGTTTCTTTTATAATATGTTATTGTTATGTTATGTTGTTGTATATTTGAAGTACATGAAAGGAGGCTTGTATTTCACACGGCACTGAATATGAGTGATTTCAGTAAGTGGATGAACAGTGGAATGGAATCTCCTACGCTCCTTGATCATAGGCTTCTACGAGCATCAGGACAAAGTGAGGACAGACCCTCTGTGTGAATACGGCCCTCTACCTGGTTTATAAAGCCGTTCATTGAGCTCATCTCAAACTGATGACTAGATAACCCTTCTTGTCTGAGTAGGAGTCTACGCTATTATTAGGGGTGGGCGGAATTCACGTAATCGCGTTATTCAAATCTTCGCGAAACGGTAAAAAATCTCCGCGACCACGCAGAAATTCCCCGCACATGCGGAATTGCTTGTTCGCGATGCTTTTTTACTGTTCACAATCACTGTTTGCATGCTCGGGGAGAAATATCTCGTGAACACGCATTTGAGAACGCGAGCAAGCAAAACATTTCACAAAGTTGTGGAACGCACAAATTTGGTTAATTTCGCGTTCTCCGCGGAACGCAAAAGTACCCAAATTCCGCGAACGGAACGGAATTTACCGCCCAGGCCTAGCTATTATACCCTACAATGAAGATCCATCTGTTAGTTGGGATACCTCTCAATGAAGGTGTCTCCTTGTGGAACGTCTCGCCTCTGAACAAGAATGAGGTATGGTCCACAGTCTACTTCCCTACAGCAGAGGTCCAAATGTAAGGCAGAATTGCTTTTAGTGAAGACAGACATCTTGTGGAACACCTCACCTCTAAGTATACAACTGGTGCTGTCAACACTCTACTCCCCTACAGAGGAAACCCAGCTGTAAGGCCGGATGCTTCTCAGGGAAGGTTGTCATCTTGTGGAACATCTAACCTTTGAGCACACACGTGGTGCCATGTCTTTGCTAGTTTCTAAAGATCTTAAATCACGTCTGGTAATATTTAGCTCTGCCTGTAAACAGTCCCTCTTTTTATTCCTACAGGCCAGTAATATTTAGCTCTTCCTGTAAACTGTCCCTCTTTTTATTCCTACAGCACCAAAAAGCCTTTGGATAGTTAAGTAAAATACATTGTTGCTACATGCGCAACCTTGCCCACCAGGAAATTACATTTGCTAAAACTCTTCTACAATCTATAAGGGAGAGTATCTTATCATGTCAGTTCACGAGATTCTGTTTTGTAAGCTTAGATATCCATGACAGAGTAATCCAGAACCAAGGCCTTACTAACCACCCACTGCATTGTGATTTCCTTACAGAGGTGACCTAATTCAGGAGGTGTCAAGCAATAACATTTATCTAAGCAATCAGAAACACCATTCTGTGCTGAGAGACACTGTACATTTGTCTTACCATGTAAGGGTGGTCTGCATCAGGGGACTGCGCCTGGGGAAAAAAAGAGAAGAAGTGGTCACCAGATGACTAGATGAAGAGAGAACAGCCATACCACACCTCTGGTCACCAGGTGACTAGATGAAGAGAGAGCAGCCATACCCTTCTCTGGTCACCAGATGACTAGATGAAGAGAGAACAGCCATACCCCACCCCTGGTCACCAGGTGACTAGATGAAGAGAGAACAGCCATACCCCACCCCTGGTCACCAGGTGACTAGATGAAGAGAGAGCAGCCAAACCCCACCTCTGGTCACTAGGTGACTAGATGAAGAGAGAACAGCCATACCCCACCTCTGGTCACCAGGTGACCAGAAGAAGAGAGAGCAGCCATACCCCACCTCTGGTCACCAGGTGACTAGATAAAGAGAGAGCAGCCATACCCCACCTCTGGTCACCAGGTGACTAGATGAAGAGAGAACAGCCATACCCCACCCCTGGTCCCCAGGTGACTAGATGATTAGAGAGCAGCCATACCCCACCCCTGGTCCCCAGGTGACTAGATGAAGAGAGAACAGCCATACCCCACCCCTGGTCACCAGGTGACTAGATGAAGAGAGAACAGCCATACCCCACCCCTGGTCACCAGGTGACTAGATGAAGAGAGAGCAGCCATACCCCACCCTTGGTCCCCAGGTGACTAGATGAAGAGAGAACAGCCATACCCCACCTCCGGTCACTAGGTGACTAGATGAAGAGAGAACAGCCATACCCCACCTCTGGTCACCAGGTGACCAGAAGAAGAGAGAGCAGCCATACCATACCTCTGGTCACCAGATGACTAGATATAAAGGGAGAGCAGCCATACCACACCTCTGTCACCAGATGACTAGATGAAGAGAGAGCAGCCATACCCCACCTCTGGTCACCAGATGACTAGATATAAAGGGAGAGCAGCCATACCACACCTCTGGTCACCAGGTGACTAGATGAAGAGAGAGTAGCCATACCCCACCTCTGGTCACCAGGTGACTAGATATAAAGGGAGAGCAGCCAGACCACACCTCTGGTCACCAGGTGACTAGATATAAAGGGAGAGCAGCCATACCCGGCCTCTGTCACCAGATGACTAGATGAAGAGAGAGCAGCCATACCCCACCTCTGGTCACCAGATGACTAGATAGAAAGGGAGAGCAGCCATACCCCACCTCTGGTCACCAGATGACTAGATGAAGAGAGAGCAGCCATACCCCACCTTTGGTCACCAGGTGACTAGATATAAAGGGAGAGCAGCCATACCCCACCTCTGGTCACCAGATGACTAGATGAAGAGAGAAAAGCCATACCCCACCGCTGGTCACCAGATGACTAGATATAAAGGGAGAGCAGCCATACCACACCTCTGTCACCAGATGACTAGATGAAGAGAGAGCAGCCATACCCCACCCTTGGTCACCAGGTGACTAGATAATAAGGGAGAGCAGCCATACCAGACCTCTGTCACCAGATGACCAGATGAAGAGAAAGCAGCCATACCACACCTCTGGTCACCAGATGACTAGATATAGAGAGAGAGCAGCCATACCCTACCTCTGGTCACCAGATAACTAGATGAAGAGACAGCAGCCATACCCCACCCCTGGTCACTAGACGACTAGATATAAAGGGAGAGCAGCCATACCACATCTCTGTCACCAGATGACTAGATGAAGAGAGAGCAGCCATACCCCACCCCTGGTCACCAGATGACTAGATGAAGAGAGAGCAGCCATACCCCACCTCTGGTCACCAGATAACTAGATGAAGAGAGAGCAGCCATACCCCACCTCTGGTCACCAGGTGACTATATATGAAGGGAGAGCAGCCATAACCCACCTCTGGTCACCAGGTGCCTAGATATAAAGGGAGAGCAGCCATACCCCACCTCTGGTCACCAGTTGACTAGATGAAGAGAGAGCAGCCATACCCCACCTCTGGTCACCAGGTGACCAGATGAAGAGAGAGCAGCCATACCCCACCTCTGGTCATCAGATGACTAGATATAAAGGGAGAGCAGCCATACCCCACCTCTGGTCCCCAGGTGACTAGATGAAGAGAGAACAGCCATACCCCACTTCTGGTCACCAGGTCACCAGATGAAGAGAGTGCAGCCATACCTCACCTCTGGTCACCAGATTACTAGATATAAAGGGAGAGCAGCCACACCCCACCTCTGGTCACCAGGTGACTAGATGAAGACCGAACAGCCATACCCCACCTCTGGTCACCAGGTGACTAGATATAAAGGGAGAGCAGCCATATCCCACCTCTGGTCAGCAGGTGACTAGATGAAGAGAGAGCAGCCATACTGAACCTCTGGTCACCAGGTGACTAGATATGAAAGGATAGCAGCCATACCCCACCTCTGGTCACCAGATGACTAGATATAAAGGGAGAGCAGCCATACCACACCTCTGATCAGCAGATGACTAGATGAAGAGAAAGCAGCCATACCACACCTCTGGTCACCAGATGACTAGATATAGAGAGAGAGCAGCCATACCCTACCACTGGTCACCAGATAACTAGATGAAGAGACAGCAGCCATACCCCACCCCTGGTCACTAGATGACTAGATATAAAGGGAGAGCAGCCATACCACATCTCTGTCACCAGATGACTAGATGAAGAGAGAGCAGCTATACCCCACCCCTGGTCACCAGATGACTAGATGAAGAGAGAGCAGCCAGACCACACCTCTGGTCACCAGGTGACTAGATATAAAGGGAGAACAGCCATACCCGGCCTCTGTCACCAGATGACTAGATGAAGAGAGAGCAGCCATACCGCACCTCTGGTCACCAGATGACTAGATATAAAGGGAGAGCAGCCATACCACACCTCTGTCCATCAGGTGACTAGATGAAGAGAGAGTAGCCATACCCTACCTCTGGTCACCAGATGACTAGATATAAAGGGAGAGCAGCCATACCACACCTCTGGTCACCAGGTGACTAGATTAAGAGAGAGTAGCCATACCCCACCTCAGGTCACCAGGTGACTAGATATAAAGGGAGAGCAGCCAGACCACACCTCTGGTCACCAGGTGACAAGATATAAAGGGAGAGCAGCCATACCCGGCCTCTGTCACCAGATGACTAGATGAAGAGAGAGCAGCCATACCCCACCTCTGGTCACCAGATGACTAGATGAAGAGAGAGCAGCCATACCCCACCTCTGGTCACCAGGTGACAAGATATAAAGGGAGAGCAGCCATACCCAACCTCTGGTCACCAGATGACTAGATGAAGAGAGAGCAGCCATACCCCACCTCTGGTCACCAGATGACTAGATGAAGAGAGAAAAGCCATACCCCACCACTGGTCACCAGATGACTAGATATAAAGGGAGAGCAGCCATACCACACCTCTGTCACCAGATGACTAGATGAAGAGAGAGCAACCAAACCCCACCCTTGGTCACCAGGTGACTAGATAATAAGGGAGAGCAGCCATACCACACCTCTGTCACCAGATGACCAGATGAAGAGAAAGCAGCCATACCACACCTCTGGTCACCAGATGACTAGATATAGAAAGAGAGCAGCCATACGCTACCTCTGGTCACCAGATAACTAGATGAAGAGACAGCAGCCATACCCCACCCCTGGTCACTAGATGACTAGATATAAAGGGAGAGCAGCCATACCACATCTCTGTCACCAGATGACTAGAGGAAGAGAGAGCAGCCATACCCCACCCCTGGTCACCAGATGACTAGATGAAGAGAGAGCAGCCATACCCAACCTCTGGTCACCAGATAACTAGATGAAGAGAGAGCAGCCATACCCCACCTCTGGCCACCAGGTGACCATATATAAAGGGAGAGCAGCCATACCCCACCTCTGGTCACCAGGTGACTAGATATAAAGGGAGAGCAGCCATAAGAGAGAGCAGCCATACCCCACCTCTGGTCATCAGATGACTAGACATGAGTCCCTTGCTCACTGCACCATCAGGATTCAAGCAAGCCGGGCCGAAGACGGCTGCAATGCCAGAAACCGGTCCCCGGAAGCTTGTTTCCTTTCCAGTGAAGAATTGGCTTGGTAGTTTGGTCTGCCCTGTTCCCATGATCCATCGGGCCAGGGACAGACTAATTTGCATATAGCCAGGTTCTAAACTGGGATGGTGCAGTGAGCTAAAAAACGGTGATGGATCAAGCCCTGATCTGTTGACTGGGTAGGAGTGTTCTGATTAACTCAGATACTCTGTCCATCACCACCCCCTTTTTGAAATTATTTTGGCCACCATGAGTGTGGAAGTGTATGCTCAGACATGAGTCCCTTGCTCACTGCACCATCAGGATTCAAGCAAGCCGGGCCGAAGACGGCTGTAATGCCAGAAACCGGTCCCCGGAAGCTTGTTTCCTTTCCAGTGATGAATTGGCTTGGTAGTTTGGTCTGCCCTGTTCCCATGATCCACTGGGCCAGGGACAGACTAATTTGCATATAGCCAGGTTCTAAACTGGGATGGTGCAGTGAGCTAAAAAACGGTGATGGATCAAT